>NC_083527.1:3820000-4456666 GCF_032362555.1 Amyelois transitella
TTGTTCTTCAAAGTGATATGGGAAGAACGGTAGGTGTTCGAGAAATTCCATCTGTGATAGAAAAAAATAGTTTTTATAAAAAATGTCTTCAGTACGGTTATGATTTAACAAAACCATGTGGAAAAATCAAAAGGTAGATGGAGAGTGAGACTGCGTAAGTATAAAAATGAAGGAAAATCTTTATCCAATTGTGAGTGTTAAACAGGCTACTTATGATGATATAAGAGTGAAACTAATTACCTATGTCAAATGAATGCTATATTGGTGATTGGTGTTATATTGATGATGGATTTGTCAGTAATCTTCACCTGTTCACCTGGGTCTGGCCGTTGTCGCGTCTCAGCCGGGGCGAGAGGACGGTGTCGTACATGAAGGCGCCAAACCGTTTCTTGTTGTCTCTATTATACGGATCCGCGTGTAAAGTGCGGTTGCCTGCAACACAAGTTAAGGATGATAGACTTGTGTAATACACAATGTGTATTTTTATTTTAACGCTTACAGTATGGGCAAAGGCCATTCTATCTGTTTTCCATAATTAAATATCTATCATAAGCAGCACTGAATCAATCCTCATCAAATTGGTCCAGCTCTTCGCTTAAGCGGTTCTAAGGCTTTCCCTTAACTCATTTTATCTAAAATGTCTATAATGTTGTCTAAAAAGAGGTTTTGATAAATATCTATTATCATGCATCCTTGAAAAGATTGTGATTCAATCATCCCAAGTCAAAAGCAAAAAGGGTATTTCCCTCTAAGATATTGAATTATCTTAGCATTAGTTCTGAAGAAGAAACCCCAGAAATTAAATAGTTTTTTCCATCCTATACTAAGACAGAAATCTGCTCCTATATACTTATTATGAGACTAAATATAGTTTCTCTTTAGAGAGGTAAGGATGTAACCGGGAATTACGCTATAAGAAAGATACTAACCCAAATGAAGAACTCCGTAGAAATGATGGTCATCTCCAATATACCCTTCAGCGGAGCCCGCCGAGGGATCCTCCACTGGAAAACCATACGCCATCGTCACGTCGGCTAACGACATAGTTTCTACCAAATTATCTTCGTCCTCCAAGTCAGGATCGACGATTAGTTTCGTCTGATGGGTGGTGAGGGGTAGAGAGCCTAGATAAAATTAATAGTTTGTTTGTAAATAGTTACTTTATTGTACATTATAGGGTTACAGAAAATAATAGCTTGTATGAAAATTGGGCAGAAAATAAAGTTAAAGAAATAGTGTAGCTATGTAATTTAAATAATGTAGGTATGTAAAAGGAAAAAAAGAATCGCTAAGTACAAATAGTATCGAAGAAAATCAGGGATGGTGTTCCCCAGGGCAGCTGCCTGAGTCCGGCCTGCTACGCCGGGAACACCGGTCGCCGATTAGTTCAACTGTAGATTGCCAGCTATAGACCAATATTCTTGAGATGTTAATATTCTTCCGCTGCAGAGAGATTTGGATGAAACCAGTATTAACGCCAGGAGAACGATAAAGAAGCTTAATACCTATCTCCCATGCACTTTCGGCTCTATTTTTTGTAGTCGTTTACAATACTTTTCAACACATTCAGTCCCATACCTATTGATTTCAATCTGAGGCACAGCAAATGGGATTCTGAGCCAAATAAACCTCTTACAATAATGTACCCGTAAACGCTACAGATTGGCCGATATCTTCTTAAATTTTCCTCTTCAGCCTTCAACATTAACAGGGTCATAGACCAAGTAAGCAGTAACTTGATCATGGTACAAATTTTGATCAGGAATGTAATTTTGATTGGAAATTATAAAAATATCGCCTTGTTTATATGGTGTTCATGTAACATGATTCTGACAGACTAATGTCACTTAGTCTCTGTGAAGAGTCGAAAAAAGAAGGAAAATCAGAAGTAGGTAAGAATACATAGAAATGTTTGAAATTATCGTCTATAGACATCTATAAAACCCTTTTTTAGCGGACGTGTCCTAGTTACAGTCTACCTTCCTGCCAACTTTCATGTTTAATGGCTCAGTTGTATGTATGTAGGTATTGTTATGTGGTATGTCTTTGACCATGGATCCTGGATTGGGTAAGGTTTTTACACGAAGTGACTCCCGTCTGACCTCTGGAACGTTTGCTGGGGAACCTAAACGTATTGCGACTCGATCATGACTACACATCCAGTTGCCTGAATGTGTACTTTTCCTCACGATGTTTTTCCTCGCCGTAAAATTAATGTACATACCTAACTTCGAAAATAGTTATTGATGCATGGCCGAGATGGGATTCGCTTTTGTTATTATATACCTAGGTTAGTATGCTATGTAGATATACTAGTCATCACAGTTTCAACCATGCAAATTAAATCCTTTCTGTCACCACGCTTTGGATAACTATGCTGTTACGTTCCCTGATGTCAATGACATTATAATAAGGTTGGATTAAAGCTAATTGATGAATTTATATAAATAGCCTCCATTAAATGATCATTATACTTTCATGATTCTCACTAAGGCGCCATTGGTGCAATTCTAATATATGGCAGGCATGGAAGGTGTTTTTATGACTCCCTGGGTTACATTGTGTGTTTTATTTTTTTAGAACACATACCATATAAGTATACGTTTTTACATTTACGGACTGACGGAGCCATATAGTCGCCGGCAAGGATTTGCTGGACGTCTCGATATATTTGATAGAATATGCATAGGTTCAAATCCCATCTCGGCTATGACATTTTAGGGTTCCTAAGTAAACAAGGAATCCTTATAGTTTCACCGTGTATGTCTGTCCGCTGCTAATAAAGCTGTAATTTGGTATGAGTACATTGATAATGACAAAAATTGGAAAAAAATGTAAAAAAAAAATTTTTGGGTTCTCTTATTGTCTTCACTAACCCATAGTGTGGGGTATCGTCGAATGGGTATTTTATAACTTTATTTCTCAATTTAGAGATAGTGAAATATTTGGTTTTAGAGTAATTTTTTTAGAGGTCTGTTTCCTCATCTAATCTTTTCTGTTCTGTTCTCAGTCCATGGGGTTCTCTGCCTATTTTCAAAAATTGTTTGCCAGATTTCCACTTGAGAACTAACTTATTTTATTGTAATGGTTCAAAATCAGACCATCAGCGGTTCGAACCGTTTCTTATTTTAATGTAAATAATTTAATTATAATGAGTTATATAATTATATTGTATAATGGAAATTTAATGAAGAGAAAAATTTACAAACTAGGGAATCGGTTTTTTGGGTGAGCTAGCAACCTGCCACTATGTGAACTGAATCTAGATTTCATCATAAGACTGAATGGGGTCTAGCTCGAGTCTTTTCGAGACTCCTGACTGTCTGTATGGATGAGCACATGATACATGTAAGCAGTGTAGGTATCTTGTATTGTAGCAATAAGTTATGAACAACAGCACGTTTCCGAGAAATAAAACCTTAATCAAACGAACAACGTGGGGTCCATTTCTTATTTTGGTATTCATAAGAAATAAATAACAATCTTATCGAAGATATTTTACTAACGATCAGATTGAATTAAAAGTAAGATTTATTTTTAAAGGACCATTTTTAAAATTTTACCAAATAAAATTGTAAGTATAGTTAAGTTTTGATTTTTACCCTGTTTAAGAAAAGGAAGCCTGTTCTATGAATAAGATATCTGTGTAAGTCTCGTGGTTAAATTATACACGAAGTTAAAACATGTGAATGAGTGTGACAAATATAGTGTTTCTGTGTACAGTATTTGCATACGATTTTGTATCAACTACCTAACGGTTTAATTTGTCAGGAATAATATATGTTTATGATTGAGGTATCTCGTGACTGGAAGGCTGGAAATTATCTGGCTCAGAGAATAAGTTATGCTTCGATTTGCTGGGTTAGGTGTTAACAGGAACATGGAGGATGATTCATCCAGTTTTTAATTAAAGTAGATCGCTGTTAACTATGTCTTACATACATGTGAAACATATATAATTTTATATAGGTATTTATATGAAATTATAACCGCTTTCAAATAAATTTTGAAAAAAGAGCACCACCTCAATCCTCCTTTTTTGAAGTCGACAAAATTTCTAAAACCTTTTCCTAAGTTTAACAAACACTTTCCTGAAAACCGCATTAAAATCGGTTTTGCGAAAGGCAAGATAATCGCGGACAAACATACATACATACAGTTCATACTGAGACCCACCTTATTTTTGAAGGCGATTATTAAAAGTATTTGAAGAGTATTTATAGATTCGTGTAAACAGCTGTCTGTCCAATCCATATATAATAGATTTGATGACTGGCTAGGTATGTTGGAAAATTTGCAGACACCTGATACTTAACACTATATATGGTTTTTCGGGGAATCAACGTCCCTAATGCACGATTCGTTATAGAATTAAGTCGACACAAAAATCTGAAAATCAAGATCAATATTTTATTCAGAAAATAAGCCCTCGCGATCAATTTTTCACATCATTGTACATTTCGAAAAATTAAATTGAATTTATATATATTACCATAATAGTGCCGTGTGGTTCACGGCACCAATACAAAAAAGAATAGGATCACTCCATCGCTTTTCCCATGGATGTCGTAAAAGGCCACTAAGGGATAGGCTTACAAACTTGGGATTCTTTTTTAGGCGATGGGTTAGCAACCTGTCACTATTTGAATCTCAATTCTATCATTAAGCCAAATAGCTGAACGTGGCCATTCAGTATTTTTAAGACTGTTGGCTCTGTCTAACCCGCAAGGGATATAGACGTGACCATAAGTATGTATGTACCATAATATTTGTCGAAAAGGTGAAAGCTACAAAACCTAAACACTAAACCCCCTTGAGGCTAGCGTCCCTTACAAAGAACAGAACTGTAAGCTCTTCAAACCGGACAGAGAATCCCTTTAAGGAACAGAACGAAACGCTCTTCGATTGTGGTGAATTGCCGTACCTCTGGGCTTCTTTATGAGAGGTTAGTGAAGTTAAAAGCATGATCAAAGTTAGTAATATATATAAAGTGACCATACGTCCCGCTTTCGGCGGGATTGTCCCGCTTTCATGCTGTCTGTCCCGCTGTCCCCAGCGAGAGCAAAAATGTCCCGCTTTTGCAAGCAAACCAAATTTTTATACTTATTTTACATCAACATTGCACTCAAATCTCGCTGACGAGAACAGTCAGTCAAAAATACTAAATGTACAGACAAAATATTTTTACTGTTTTATTATATGTACCTATAGATAATTATTTATAAATAACTTATGTATTAAGTATATAGTACTTATATTTTTTTATTTACTTATATACAAAATTTCCGCAAGGACGCTTTGCGCTCTGACGCAAAAAAAAATGGTCACGTTAAATATATATAAAAGAGGAAACTGATTGAATGACCGAATGAATAACGCAGCATGCGATAACTGCTGGAAATGGATATTTAAAAATTTTAAAGAGTTTTTTTTTTCGATTTACGCGTCTATATATTATGCTTATTTTATTTCTTCCTTATTTATAGAAAGTCTTTCTGATGGTATGTTACGTTTTCCCGCCTAAACTTCTGAGCCGATTTGGAATAAAATTTGATAGTTTGAGACCTGGGAAGGATATAATTTCTTACCACGAAAAAATAACGCATATTCCCGTTGAAAAAGTGCTATTCAGGTGGCCCGATTGTACGTAATGCAGTGAGCTGCCATATTATATCGTATCGTCACGTTAGAAACAAACTGTTGTCCAAAATCTATATAATGCGGACGAAGTCGCGGGTAAAAGCTAGTAGTAACATAAAATTATTAAGAATCGGTCCCTTCGAAGAGGCGATATTATGAGAGCAAGATGAGTAAGTACAGTTTGATTTCTTCAAACGGTCTTTGCGCACGGGACGCGCGAGGTTGTGCGCGTCTCACCGGACTGCGATTCCAAATTAATAAATTAAAACTTTAGTGTTCTTATTTTAAAAATAAAAAAAAAATACCTAGGTACAATGTTAAAATACACAGTGAAGAAATATTGTTCGGAGGGCAGCAAGGTGCATCAAATTCTTATAGCGGTTTTGAGTAAGTATTTTTTTTTTAAATTTAAATGTTTTCTTTTTTTTTTTTTGATTTGCAGCATTATAATTAAACATTTTTTTTTGTTATTTTTAATAGGATCGTTCGAAATTTTCACATTAAAATTTTATATTTCTAATAAGTATCTGGAAGTTATATTAATTATCGTTAAATTAATGTAATAAATTATATTAGGGCATAATGTTGTTAATATTATCATAAGGTCGTTAAGGAAATAATAATGTCAGAAATATGTGATTTTTAAGAGCAAACGCGATAAAGATATCGAATATTTATTTTTGCAAATAGGTCAGTGATTACATACTACTTAACTCTTATTAACTTTAGTTAATAAGAGTTAAGTAAGTTTATAATATAGTTAAGTAGTTTATAATAAGCAAGTATATATATATAACTTGACTTTTATAAATTAGGTATTGTTTACAATACCTAATTTATAAAAGTCAAGTTATTTAAAATAGAAAAACGCAAGATCCAATAATATATTTACAATACATACATACATACATATGATCACGTCTATATCCCTAGCGGGGTAGACAGAGCCACCAGTCCTGAAAAGACTGATAGGCCACGCTCAGCTGTTTGGCTTAGTGATAGAATTGAGATTCAAATAGTGACAGGTTGCTAGCCCATCGCCTAAAAGAGGAATCCCAAGTTTATAGCCTATCCCTTAGTCGCCTTTTACGACATCCGTGGGAAAGAGATGGAGTAGTCCTATTCTTTTTTGTAATGGTGCCGGGAACCATACGGCACTACTATATTTACAATTATTTAAAATAATATCAAAAGATATTATAAACTTACTTCATTTTTGAAAAAAAGGTTATTAAAATGTCTTGGATCTAACAATCCACAGACAATACCTATTTGATTTTACATTTTTTTACAGTTGTTTATACATAGATTGTGCCTATTTGAAATAAATTACACATGAATTTCCTCCTCAATATATTAATATCATTTACAAAAAATAATTTTAAAAAAGAAAGAACCTAAAATTATTAAATATAATCGAAATTCGTGTAAAACGCGTTCGCCGGTTGCGTGATTTCGTAAAAGAATAACAAAATGCCGCAGCCCTAGAGTAACTGTTAAAGGAAGAGTTCGCATTAGGTTTACTAACTGGTGATCGCGAAACCTGCACATTCAGGTAATTATTAATTGTGTGACCATGATCCAATATGGGTTAGGTTTCCCTGAAAGTTCATTCCCCTGAAAGTTCAGTTCCCGTGAGATTTGCGAAAAGCCTGTATTATTTTGTAGGTGGATCTAAATTCACGCGGGCGAAGCTGTGGGTAAAAGCTTGTGTGTCATGTTTGTGAAAAGAGATGTCAGCACAATTTTTGAAGAGATTATTTTACAACTTTCTAGGCACCCACGTTTAGCGCGCTCTACACACAAAGAAAGCTATAGGTACTAACTCTATGGTTGCAACTCTTTATAATCCGATAAGTCCCGCTGCTTATAAATTTATTTCGATACATTTAACGGTTGTTACGTATTACTTTATTTATACAGACGTATTTAAATATGTATTTGAAATTTTTAAATTTAAACATATTGGCGTATTATATATAGCTGTCACTATTTGAATCATAATTCAGTGTTTCGAAGACTGTCTGTGTGACTGTGGTTCTGTCTATCCCGCAAGGGAAATATACTTAATTACATATGTATGTATGTAATACATACCTATTTAATATTGTTTTTGGTCGCATTCGTCATTGGTGAAGTTAGTACTCGGCGAGAATATTTTACATAATATTTGCTTCCAAAAGTCTCTTTATTTCATCTTTACGTATTCCCAGTTGCACCCTCCGCCACAATGCTTCGGGACTTTAGTCCGCTTTCTACTATTCCCTTTCTGCTTTGTCCGGTCTTCAGTTTTAAGACCATTAGCCACGCATATCATATCTTTCGCGACCGAAGACTCTTCAGAGATCTAGAGAGCAACAAGCCTCTCATAGCGGGTAATTTTTAGTTTATATCTATGTCCCACAGCTGGGCGAAGGCTACTCCTTTCTCCTTTTATAAACCTAGGTATCTAAAGTTTGGTATTGCCATCTTCTAAAAAATCTTTCCCAAAGCCAAAAAAAAAATGTGGCGACATCTCTACGTCACAAATCACAACAGCCAATGAAATTAATTGCGCAAGAAAATTGGATATACAACCTCCGACACGGTTCCCCAGGCATAACACCAGCCTGGCGGAAGATCTTCCCTTTGTGATAACTGCATTCCTCGATTTACAACTCATGTGGAAAGTTGTCGATATCTAGTTATAAGCAAAAGTTGCCGATAACTAGTAATAAGTAGTTGTAGAATTTACATACATGTAGGTACATATAATTTATACCTTAGGAGTTCGAGCCAACAGTCCCGAAAAGACTGAAAGGACACGCTCACCTGTATGGAATTTAGATTTAAATAGTGACAGGTTGTCTTGCGGAAAACCGCAGACCACTTGGGGAACAGATGTCTGGCCATGCAGCTACCAGGCCCAGGTAGAAGGGGCAGGCCAAAAAAATCATGGCTGGACATCGCAAAAGATGATATGCGAGCCAATGGACTGAAATCCGAGGACGCCAAAAACCGGACCAAGTGGAGAGAGAAAAGGCGAACCCCGGGCCCCGAAACCCTTCTGTGGAGGGTGTAACCGGGAACACGCAGAGAAGAGGGAGAGAGTGACAGGTTACTAGCCCATCACCTGTAAGAATAATCTTACGTTTATACAAAGATTATGAAACTTTTAATGCTATAAGGCCGCCTTTTGTATATTACCTTAGGCTTAGAATAAATTCATGGCTATAATTTTATGTGCAATAAAGGATATTCTATCTATCTATAGAACTTATATGTGAATTAGCGGTTAAGTTTACAGCTCGTCATTTTACGTATTTCGGCATTTTAGCATCCTTTTTGTCAAACGTAAGTTTTGTTAGCTTGATCAAAGAAATCAATAGCAAATCAAACCGGTAATTTGCGTACGCGATAAAAATAAACATCGGCATAAGATCTGCGCCCGCGCATAATCACCGCAGGTCGACTTTCCCCGCTTCCTGGAAGCTGGGGCTGTGTGATAGCTGTATTTCCATCACCTATTAAAATCACGTTACTTGGACTTGTGTATTTATAGAATTAAGTTGCCTTGTGGTTCCCGACGCTTTAGAATAGTTTCCTCGACCCTCCAAGGCACTCCATCTCTTTCCTATGCATGTTGTTAAATGTGGAAATAGGCACATTCACCTTTGGGTTCCCTTGTACGAGTATAGGTTGCAGAGGTAAGATGGGTGGACGGGAGACGCTTTGTAAAAACTTATATTATCCTATACAGAATTATGGGCTTGGTGTACCTACCTGGGGCACCTTTCCAGAGTGGTGAAGATGTAACCTGGATAAACGCCAGGAGGAAGAATATAATTATTTGTCTCTCCGCCGATGTTGTGTTTAGGCCCAATTCGTATGAACTTTACCTGCGCGATTTGGCATTTGTATCGCTTATATCTAATATTTTTTTATTTATGTCCAAAGGAGAATCTAATACTGGTGGTTGAAAGGATTTATGCACTGTTTTCTATATCAATTAAGAAAAACATCTTCGATGTCATAACTGTATATTTTCCATAAACTTGTTTGTAAAATAAATCTTAATATTTTTTTATTTTTAATTTAATATCTACTGTAATTTTTTTCCTCGCCATTAATTACATTTTACCTGGCGTAAAAAATAAACAAAGTACTTAAGTATCTCTCTATGGAGGTCGATGGAGGCGACCAAAGAACAAATGACTGGGTAACATTTCTTTATAAATTAGGATTTTCTAAACAAATCAAACTTTGAAGGTTTTTCAATAGCTTGTAGTAGAGAGAAACTTCCTTTTCGTGAACTCTACTTTTTTAAGTCGATCACCAACAGTTAAGATTAATATGTCCCCACTTTCTAAAAGTAAGCTTGGTGGCAAGTTTATAATTTACTTTGATAATATATTCAGGCAAAAAATAATCTGCTAGTAAGTAACTACGTGTAAGAATAATGAGACAGAATAATATGATCACAAAAACTAACCTAACCCGGGACAGTTATAAATAAATTGGAACAGGATTCTGCGGGTCTACATCACGTTAATAAGTCTAGCCTAACGATTGATGGGGAACCTGAAGCTAAAAGTGGACCGTATGTGTAGTTAGTACGACCTGCTTTCCTGGCTCGTATCCTGGTTTAAAAACACTTCTTCTATGTCATAAGCTCATAAAAAGACAGTCGCGGTCAGCCATTTTGTTTGAAGACGCGTACCAGTTTCTACCCATTTATCTAGATCCCTGATAAAATTTGAATCTCATGTGCATCATTAAGCCATATAGCTGAACGTGGCCTTTCAGTCGGTAAATCATTTTTTTAAACATTTAATTAAAGCTTGTTTAAAAAAATGATATACCGACATACATTTTTATATAATTACAAACATCGGGACAGATTGAAATAAATAGCTTGAAATAATAAAAAGGCCCGCCAAGTAAAAGTAAAGTAAAAAAGTATTTACTACAGCTAACTTGATTTAAATAATAAATTTATTATTAGGTATTACAAAAAGAACAGAAGAGAGAGATAGAAATATATTATTCTTATTACTTAGATCTGGTCCAGCGCAAAAGAGATCTCCACCGAGACTACTAATAAGTTTATTATTTCTTATTTACAAAAGTGGTTTCAAAATTTCGCACAAGTCACTTCACCTAAGAAAGTCAGCCTAAATCTCATTTCCCAATGACCCGCAATAGATGAAGTAACGCTCATGTGTCTCTTAAATTCAACTGTACAAATAAGTATAAGCCAAATGTGTGCTACCTTTATTTTGTTTTGTTTTCACTTTCACTTGCATTTCGCGGTTAGCTCAATACTTTTATTGAGATGATGGGTTATAAAGGTCACGAGGGTCAGATGGGAGACGCTTCGACATGACTTAGTCACACGTGGTCATAGCGGACCGCGTGTTCTCCGTGCAAATGTCATATTGTAAGGCTGTATGGTTTGGTGATGAGGAATTGAGATTCAAACAGTGATAGGTTGCTGGACCTGGCCTAAAAGAAGAATCCCATGTTTATTTCCATATCCCTTTGTCGCATTTTACGACATCTATGGAAAAGAGATTGAGTGATCCTGTTCTAAATTGCCGGAAACCAAGCGACAATCTGAAGTAATTTTAAAGAATTATTACATGGGTTTAAATCATATACATAGGTACATACTTAAAGAATCCAAGCCTCACAGTTACATCTCTTGCAACATTAAAAGAAATCAATGAAATTACTAGATAAATTCTTATCTTGAAATATTTTTTATCCTAACGGCCAAGATAAGAAATCCACTCCTCGCCCTGTTCCTCCGATTGTTATAAGATTTTCAAGACAAGAGTCAAGGCATTATTATTTGAGCTTGCGTGCCACCTTAGACCTTATGCTGCTAACGTTACTTACATTGAGGACAAAACAAATAAATTTCCAATTAAAAAGAAATGTAGAAAAATATTATTTAACTTAAATTTATTGATAATTATATTCGCGTGGCTTCGCTCAGGTCAACTATGGTTCTGGCAGAATCATCAGCGTCGCGGTGTCTACACCTGCGACATTATGCTGAGTCAGGACCTTTTCACTGTCCATCATCGTTCGCGGTTAATACATACACATTGCACATTCACCTTTGTTATTACTCTGTTAATTATGTATGTAACCAACAAATCTATTGTGATAGTGAATAAAGCTTTTATCTATCTTTACATACATACATACATATGGTCACGACTATATCCCTTGCGGGGTAGACAGAGTCAACAATCTTCAAAAGACTGAATGGCCACGTTCAGCTATTTTGCTTAATGAATGATAGAATTGAGATTCAAATAGTGACAGGTTAATAACCCATCGCCTAAAAAAGAATCCCAAGTTTGTAAGCCTATCCTATAGTCGCCTTTTACAACATCCATGGGAAAGAGATGGAGTGGTCCTATTCTTTTATGTATTGGTGCCGGGAACCACACGGCATCTGTCTATCTGTAACCCTTTTTTATTTAATTGGGTTAAGTACGTATATCCCTGGCGCCAACGGAATCCGACTTCTTCCAACGGTATTATGACTTCAAAGAAACATACTCATACAATGCAGGACAGTAGGTTGGTATAAGTAACTGTTGATATTTCTTAGTGATAGAACTCGATTAAAGTTCCAAGAAAGAATATTTTCCGGAATAAACAATCTTATTTCAGAAACGATGTCGCATATATACCTATACTTATATTTGGGTCATTAATTCAATACTTAGGTAGAAATCATTACAAATGATGAACAGAATCATACGCGATCATGTCCACATCAACTAACCTGAATGTGCAGGTTTCCTCACGATGTTTCCCTTCACCGAAAGGGCATCGGTGAGCAATTAAATTAATGTACTTAATTCAGAAATTTGAATTTTGTAGCACGATACGTACAATGTCATTGGTAGGTTTAACATTAGGCCGAGGCAGGATTGGAACCTGTCCCGCTCTTTGCGTTACGCTTTTTTATTCCGACACTTTAACTATTTGACCATGAATATGAATAATATAAATATGAATAAATTTATTTGCAGCCACCGACTATCTACTTAAAAAAAAAAAACCTATTATAGGCCCTGAGATTTTAAATATAAGTACAAGCGATTATTATTCGCTCGGTCTACCCCGCTAGGGATATAGACGGATTAAAATGTATGTATGTATGTACAAGCGATTAGAGGCAGCCATTTTGTGTTGCCAATCATCCGCCTTAAAATAATCCTTAGCAAAAAGTCCAAAGTGCAAAATGAACTTTTTATAAGTGTTTAGCGTTACCCTAGATTACTTTTTAAATGTATTTCTCATTAGGGATTACTGAGAATAATTAGTTGGTAATTATGGTCGTTTACGGGGTGCGTTTGCGCATCACCGCTAAAGTCAGCGTTCTATTTATAGAACTGAGGTCTAAACCACTCACGTAAGAGATTGGACGGGTCACTTCCATTGAGATATTTGCATTGCATCTAAGAAAACTGCCGTGTGGTTCCCGGAACTTTTAAATAGGACCACTTCATACCTTTCTCATGGATGCCATAAAAGGCAACTAAGGGATGTCTAATAAGTGGGCTTGCAGTCTGTCATTATTTGAATCTCAATTCGATCACAGTTAATAGTGGCGTTTTATTTTTTTCGAGACTGTTGGCTCTGTCTACCCTGTATGGGATAAGGCGTGATTGTGTGTTTATGTGTGTGTAGTACATACATACATACATATAATTATGCCTATATTCCTTGCGGGTTAGACAGAGCCGACAGTCTTAAAAAGACTGATAGTCCACGTTCAGCTGTTTGGCTTAATGATAGAATTGAGATTCAAATAGTGACAGATTGCTAACCTGTCGCCTAAAAGAAGAATCCCAAGTTTATAAGCCTATCCCTATGTGTGTTTGACCTAGTACTAAGCAGTTTCGTCAAAGTGTTTTCGTTGGAATCGAACCAGTGGCCTCCGCCTTATTAACCACACGGGCTGAACGAAAACAAACTAATTATTCTGTTTATCAATTGAAATCATTTCATAACACGCTTGTAAATAAATTTATGGACTTAATAATTTGTTTTCGAAAAACATTGTGATTTATTAATCGGTTACCTATATGTATACCTATCTACGTATTGGTTTTTTATTTTTCATGGGATAGGCTGGGCTTCAGTTTGCATTGTACAAAATCAAAATTAATAAGTGTTGTATTCAGAAAGTAGACCTTAGAAGATACTTTTTCATCCATATAATCACGTCTATATCCCTTACAACATAGACAGAGCCAGCAGTCTTGAAAGACTGATAGGCCACGTTCAGCTGTTAGGCTTGTAGGAAGTATAATGGAAAGTAAGTTATACACTACAGAAGACAGAAGGAAAACAGAGGAGAGAAATAATCAAATTAAAAGCACTATGGCGTATATAAAGAAGGTTCCCTACAGGCTTGATGTTAGAATTGAGATTCAAATAGTGCCAGGTTGCTAGCCCATCGCCTAAAAGATAAATCCCAAGTTTATAAGCCTGTACCTTAATCGCCTTTTGCGACATCCATGGGAAAGAGATGGAGTGGTCCTTTTCTTTTTTATACTGCCGACAACCACATGAGATATAGTCCCTTTTTGACGGTGTAATAATTTTTAATGCTCTGTTTAATATTTCTGTTTAGGTCTTACAAAAAATTAACAAACATAGTAGTTACAACCACAATCTCTAATATAAGTATAGATAGTTGATGTTAATTGTAAATGTGAAACTTTGTAAATCTATGCAACAAAATGGCGTTTTCTCAGTAACCCTATATCACTATGGTCTACATATCGTCGCGCCCGCAGGACCATATAAATTATAACTGGCCAGAGGTTCTAAATATAAACAACCGGTGTTACTAGTTAGCCTCAGCATTCTCTATGATGGCAAGACTGATGTAGTTGCTAGCTATTTTAAGAATCCATTGGAGCTATTATTAGTTAGACAAAAAGATTCCTAACGATGTTTCGACGTAAAATAGAGTAAAATTTATTATTTACTAAAGGTCTTTTCTTTTTGTTTTGTTTTTAAAATTAATATAAGCATGAAAAAAATACAATTACTTAATTAATTTCTCAATTTATGACAGATTTTTTTGACTACCACTATAATTAGGCTGAAAAGGTAGGGGTACCTAAGTATTATTTTCAACGGTTTTAATTTAGCCATGATTCTGTTTCCTATGATTTTATGGTGTCTCCATTTACATTGTAATAAATATTAACATATACGGGACAAATGACACAGATTCAGTTAACCACAAAGTAAGTTCGACACTTGTATAACGAGATACTAACTTAACGAATTGTGTTTTAAATCCTTGAAGCAAGATGCAATAGATGTATTTGCTGATGTGCCCTTAGTCCCGTCGGTAAAAAGATGGAATGGTCGTATTCTTAAGTGTCGGCAAACAAACGGCACATTTGCATTATCTCCTAATTCGCAATATTCTAGCACCCTTCCTTCTTGAATAAGTTTAGGTATTTATCATGGAACAATCGAGACAGTCAGGCGCTCGCATATCGTCATGCAGTTGTTGCACTTGCATCCCGCCAATTGATCCCCTTAACCTGATAAAGAGGACCACACTTCGTTATAACTTTGTATGTTGCGATACACGAGTAAATTGTAGTCGGAGAGGTAGACGGAGGCTTTATATGTTCAATTGCAAAACTCATATAGATTAATTTATCACTTCATCCACATTATTCTCTTCTTGAAAAGTTAAGTGTGTGTTTACGAATGGGATGTCTTTTTTACGGACTGCGGCCCGGGTCTTCAGAGAGTGTGGGACTCCTGGCATCTAGTGTGCTTGCCAACAAGAACCCCTCCGATGCGCCCTTCTTGCCATTTAAGGACATCATGGGATGGAATGGCAATCCACCATGATGCCCTCTCGCGCATCGGCGCGATTTGCCTGGGACTCTTATTGTTTGGGCAACTAGTAAGTTGCTGGCAGCCCTTTTCGTTCAAGTGTCTTTTTGACCTGACTAGGCCTTTCTCTCTCAGCGTTCCCATTCGCACTTCTTGTAAATTTGTTTAGTCGACCTGCTATAGACGAGCATTTTCGAAACGACTCCTACGATTTCGTTGAAATTTGAAAGTTACACGGGGAAAGTAATTAATCTAGCTAAGTCATACGTTTAGGAAAATTCATTAACAAATTCCCTTATAATATGGTTGCTACGATAATTGTAAACGAATACACAGTAAAAAAAAAATGTTCACTCGGTCGCCAAGTTACTGAAAATAATACGCTTCTAACTTAGAACTAGCTTCGTCATCTTGGGTTATAAGATGACGAATACTAATTGTTTGTTTACCCAGGGGTCACCGGCACGCGGCACGTGTGTCTGCTGGTCAATTGGCATCAACTGATAGTCCCAAGTTCGCGACTAACGCATATCAATCAATTAAACTTGTAAACAATGTGATTGGAGAGCGCGTGTAGCTGTTTCTATGTGATAAGGATTATCAGGACTGGTGTAGAAATTAAGGCGTTAGGTATCGTGGGAGTTTTAAGCAATAAAACTAATGCTCATATTCACATTCAAGGTTTATTTTACTCTTACTTTACCAAACTAAATTTTAATTTCAATGGGCGTTGATGAGTTGTAGTTTTCTATATAAGTAAAGATAATTATAATAGTATGGATAAAATTATTTTGTTTCTCAAAATAAATAACAAAATAATAATATACATAAATAAAAGACTAAAAAAAAACATTACAAAATTATTTTTCTTTGTTCTGAACTTGTGACTCATCCAACATTTTCTCAAATAATATTTTCATTACAAATCCATTTCTCTTCCAGTGGTCCTCCCCGTATTCTCCTACGGGACAGCGGTAGGATGGATGTCCCCCATGGGGCCCCGGCTCATGTCCGAGGACTCCCCAGCAGCTGAGCCAGTCCATGCCGACGTCATATCCTGGATGGCCTCAGTGGCGTACCTTGTGGGGACCCCGGCTGTATTCTTTTTTGGATATATAGTGGATAACTATGGAAGGAAAAAGGCGTTGATGTTCACCTCTTTGTCTATGGTGGTGAGTATTTTTTATATTTAATAGTTAGGAAATTGGATTGCAAATCGAGTTTCTTAGTATATGGTAGGGTTGTCGTAATAAATTCGCAATATACCTACCTAAGATCGAGGATGCACGTAAATCTTCTTACTGAGCATGTCTTTATGTATTTTCTTAGAATCTTAGAAAAACTGTCGTATCAACTAAAAATGGAATGAATTCCGAAAAATTTATTTAAGGTGTTATACCCAAAAGTCTTACCCCAGAAAGTGATAAGTATGGCCAGCTATTTATCTAAGATTCTGAACGTCTATTATGCTCACTAAAGTATTCAAACTGGTGGCGTCATGTGTCGGGTCGTTGAGTTTCCTCCAATATGGTTGAGCACAACGATGGCAGACCCATGCGTCAACTCTATGGTGCTGAGGTGTAAAGTTCCGGTATGTAAAGTTCTTCTGGCGAGAAAGGCGACCAATACTGGAAGAATTTCTGCAGCTGGTGCATTTGCTCTTACCAGTGTTTGATTCGTGTAGGCGAAGTACCAGCCCCCTCTTAAAGCTGGTGTCCATTTTGAAGAAAGTTCTTTAAAAGGGTCGGGAAGCCTCAAGGGGGTTAAGTGCACGTAACACGTAACAAATAACGTGAAAAAGTGCCTGCAAAGGATATTTACTGAATATTGATTTTCAACAATCTTATTTCTTTCTAGGTCTGTTGGGGCCTAAAACTCTATTCCACCGAGACCTGGGCGCTCATCACAGCGCGAGCTATCATCGGGCTCGGAGTCAGTGGCTCCTACGTGGTCACACCTCTATACATCAAGGAAATTAGCGAAGACTCAATAAGAGGGGTACTTGGCAGCTTAGTGGTTCTATCACAGAACTTCGGAAACCTTGTGGTGTACATTCTGGGAGAATATTTGAGCTACCACGCGACGCTTTGGATTTGCTTGGCAGTGCCGTTATTACATCTTCTGGTATTCACGACTATGCCGGAGACGCCATCTTATTTGTTGAAATGCGGTAAAGTTGAGGTGAGTAATATTATGAATCGAGTTATACCAACACAATACACAGACTTAATAAACAAATAGCAATATGTGGAATATGCGTTGTGACTTTTCTTTACAGATGAAAAATTAGTTGTTTTGAAGAAAAAAAAGGAACATGTACTATATCTAATGTAGCAGCACGTGAAAATATGGTATCTCTGCCTAACCAAACAACTCCAATTCAAACAAAAAAAGTCCTTAGATTCGGTACTTTAATGATTATAGGATGGTTGAGCTAGTCTCTGAAATTTTCATTGTGACTGAAACTCTCCAGAAATAATAGCAGTTCAGATTGGATCAGAATAGTGCCAATATTGAAGATTGCGTTGGTTAATTAGACCAATTGAATCTTGAGATTCGTTATTATAACATTGGACGGGTGAAATGTTGTCAAATTACTTACCTACTGGTTATATAGGATTGGATCTATTTCACGGTCTGCCTTTGTTTTGCTTGCTATTTTTGTACACTAAAGGATTATATTGCCATATTTTGGCATAATCCCGCGACGGAAAAGGCTGTTACGAAGGTTTTATTCCAAAAATATGAGAAAAAGCCTGAGAAAAATTAATTTTAACTACCTACAAACGATGCCTTTAGGTATCTTGATATATTCACATACAAACCGACTTTTGTTAAAAATACAAGTACTTATTTGTCATTGTCACAACTACCTAACGGAGTGGACATAGCCAACAGTTGGAAATAATCGAGAACCACGCTGACATGCTTAATTTTTGGATTCAACTCCAATTGGACTTTTGTTAAAAATAATATGTTGATTTACAGGAGGCTCGGGACGCCCTCGCTTGGCTGCGATGTCGGGAGACCTCAGAGCCCACAGTCGACAGTGAACTACAACTACTCCTGTTGGAACTAGAGCAGAACAAGGAGGGAAGATTCCTGAGCAACATTAAGACTTTGAGTAAGAACTCTTTGTTGTTTTAATTGAATCTCCCTTAACTTGAGGTTGTGATGAATGAAAGTGGGGACTAAAATACCTATCACAAAAGTGGAGGGTGAAAATCACGTCTCTCTGCCGGAGGGGTAGGCAGAGACTGAATTTTTGCACAACATTCAACTACTCGTGAGTTACTACTCTTCATGCAGAGCTCCTCGACTTCGGTTACTCTTGACCTGACTCAATTATTCACATTATTATGTTGAAGAAATTTGCAACGAAAACTTAACTCGTGAAGAGTTAACTTCTATATGTACCGGTAAGCAATAAGAGAAAAATTTTTGGTGCTTACATACTTTTCATTGTGTAAATTTGGTTGTCATTAATAAAATAGGCAATGTCAATGTATATAACTGTCTCAGTAACTAATTTTACACATATTTACACTGAGCATACATACTCAACACAATACAGCATAATGATATATAATACTGTAGTTTAGTGAATCATCATTTCACTTCAATATTATGTATACTAAAAAGTGGATTTAAAACCAAACAGCGGGGCGGACGGAAAAATCACGTGAGCATTTTGTAAACACTAAAAGATTCTCACGCCAAGGTAGCGGAGGTCAGATGGGAGTCGCTTCGTGTAAAAATTTGATTCACGCAATCAACGATCCATGGAGTTAGGCGTTGGGTTCCTCTCCTGAAAGGTGGAACGAAACCGGGACTTATGACAGTAGGAAAAAGTATCTTCTGTTTATATAGGTACTTAGGTACGAACATTGTTTGAAATGCATGCATTTGAATTATGAACTTTTTTTATTGTGGCTTGGATACTGTTATGTGCCAAGATGCATTAACGTAAGTTGGAATCTTATTAAACTTATTGACGTTACTCAGCATTCCCGATGTATTGTTCTATCTCTTTCTTTTTTGCGAGATGTACGATAAAATATGCATTAACGTAAGGGCGAAATAGATCCGTTAATAAATTAAAAAAATATATAAGTAATTAAAGTTACTTGTTACTGCTTCCAAAGAATTAAAAACCGAATCAAACTGCATTGCAGCATTTTCATGAAAGATGGAAATGGACCAAAGGTACATCAAGAGTAATAAAAGTAAATGCATATAGAAAATGAATGTTATTAAAAAGTGGATTAAAAACCAAACAGTTTAGCCAAACGGAAAAATTCGCGCGCACTCGTATAAACACCGAAGCAGTCTCACGGGAGGCGCCAATTGTTTGCTCGTTATCCTATTGTTGCTTGCTTATTGTTAGTGTTGTGGACACAGTTTGACGCAGGTGGGGTTGTGACAACTTAATCGATTAACCTTAAGGCAGAATCAATAACATTAAAGTTAATAATTCATACGCTGAATCTGCTGATGGCTGCTTTTTGCTTTTGTACTGAATTAACACTTTATGGGAGAAAAATTGTGTCGTTATGGTTTGCAATATTACCCAATATTTAACAGGTATAGGATACTTAAATGATGATTAGTTAATGATGTTCGAATGTTGGATTTAATTCTTGCATTAATTTAGCGGTTGACGCCAATATAATAATAAGTCCGCCTATTGAATGATTTTTTTTTATATAAATAGTGCCATTGTTCTAAGTTTTCCTTAGTCTAAGTTCTGGTTGTTGTATTTTTTATAAATATGTAAATAAAATAAATAAGTAGCTACATACGGAAAGCGTGACGATAGATATTAGATTAGGATATGACAACTTACTCTCACCCGCGTGAAAAGTACCATATGTCTTTCTCCGTACATTCATATAGGTTCAATAGTTTAACTCTGAAGAAGTTACAAAAAACGAACTCACTTTCGCATTTATAATATTAGTACGGATATAAATTTGTTATAATGTTATAGCAATAGAGATGATGTGTTATCGTTTTACAAAGTAAGCAATTTTCTACGCATTTTTGGAGCTGTCAAATTAAATCCTAATTTAGATGCATTAAGGAGTTATGGTGACTAAGTGATGATTACCTGATGTTGCGACGTCGCATTGAGCAGTACTTGACACTTCTATTGGTTTATAATATTCTGATTTCTATGGACTTGATGCTAAAACTGGCTTATGAAAAATGCTACTGTTTATTATTTTACACGCATTAGTTACATGTAGGTATTAAAATTACTCCAATTGTCCAAAATAGACAATGGAAATAATTTAAACAACAGTAATACGTAGGTCTGTATATAAGTAAGTAGGTGCTTTTATGCGTAAGCGGAAGAGCATTATTTTAATTTCCTTTATTTGTAATTTCACGTTTAATTTTCTAATATTGGTTGTGAAAGAAATAGCGTTAAAGGTACAAAAGGTCCTGCCAGGGCTAATTATTATTAACTACACACAGTTAAGTATGTTTTGCATAGGTAGGTATTGTTTTAAATTTAAAGGGCAGTCCGTTTGTTTTTTGGTATGAAAACCTTTTATTTTGTAGTAAGATATACATATGCTATCTATAAATATATACTTATCTATACTAATATTATAAAGCTGAAGAGTTTGTTTTGTTTGTTTGTTTAAACGCGCTAATCTCAGAAACTACTGAACCGATTTGAATAATTCTTTCACTGTTAGATAGTCTATTTATCGAAGAAGGCTATAGGCTACATTTTATCCCGGATTTCCTACGGGAAACGTCAACAATGCAGGTGAAAGTTGAATGAGTCGGCCATCTGCGAGCTTTCCACGCGAACGCTGCGCAAACCAACAAAGATATAGTAAAACAATGTACTAAAGATGTGAAGTAGGTACTCATTTTTTGCCACAAAAAAGTCCGCGAGAGCATATATCTATCTCTTAAGGTTTACTTACAATAACCACTTTTATGTTCATTTTTTAAGATTATTTTTTCATTATAAGGGTAAGGCCGTAGATTTTGCCACTTAGTAACATAGAGTAACATAGATACTTCTATGTTATGGTAACGTATAAGTAACACGAAAGTAACGAGTAAAGAGTGTAAGGTCGAGTTCAGAAGTACTGCCTCTTTTTTTTATTAATTTTTTTTTTCAAATTTCATAATATTTTCGTAAAGTACTGAAAATTATACTAACGTACGATTGTAATGGCAAGCACAATTCCATAGGAATTGGAGAAGCAAATGTATTCTGAGAAACACAAACGAAGTTAATGCAATGTTCCAAAACAAAATGTATGTACGGGCGTACGGGCCAGGGTATCTATTAACCTTATGTAAGAACTAAGCATATAAATGAAATGAAGCGGTGGTGGTCTAGTGGTTAAGACGTCCGCCTGGTGATCGAAATGTCCCGGGTTCGAATCCTACTCGAGCCACATGAGTTTGTATGCTAATCTGACTTACGTTTAGTACTTTTCATGACCACCACTTGCTTCCGGTGAAGGAAAACATCGTGAGGAAGTCACATTAGTCGATTATTTATCAGTTAGTGTGTGAAATGGAGAAGGCAATGGCAAACCACTCTATTAATATTGCCAAGAAAGTCGTTGTGTGTGTTTCATTGAAATCCATATAATGATCACGACTTCTCAGCCATGAGGAATACGACTAAGAAAAAGAAGAAGCAAATAAAAAACAATGAAATCTTCTAAAATGTCTATTCATTAAATAGGTACTTAAAACACAATGTGTACTAATTAATCAATAAAATCACAAAAAAGGAACTAGGTAACCACTTTTACTTATGTCAACTAACAAATGATTTAAAATATTTAAATAAAAAATACAGTATCTTCATCATTTTGCAGATAATATTCTTTTGAATCTGTCTCTAACTGAATCAAATTTATCTTTTATACTATAGAAATTGTGGTCACAGAATCAAGATCTAACTTTCTTTGCACTAAGAATTTTACAGAATTATTTGAAATCTTAACATTTAAAAAAAAATTATTTTGTAATATGTTTCGTCACTTTTAAATTCTATGATCTCAACAAATCCAATATAATACTTCCACGTTTTTCTTTCAAATTATCTAACCATAACGAATCTTTTATGTTGAAACTTAAATAATTCCCTTCATTTTAATTATTCTCTCTAACCGTGCTGCCAAGTTCTTCATCGTTCTGCTCGCTTCCTTCTATAAAAAACACATTTTATAAATTGGATTTCAAAATTCATCTTGCACTTTTAATGATTAAAATAATAATAATATTTTGTTTTCCTAAGCCATTAACTACAGGAAATACTTATTTAATATATGAAATTAAATGAGTCGTAGCCTATTGCACGAGTCTATGTACGAATCCTTACAACACTTAAACGTTACGTAACATACAATCAATGTTACCGATAACATAGCAGTAACCTAGAAGTAACGCAGAAGCAAGATTTTTTTGGTTATAATTTACCATAACTCGATCATTCGAGCTAAATTTAAAACAAAACACGGCTCCTGCATAACTTATTCACTAAATAATACTTTCACATGAAAATAGGAGTAATAAACCAATTCTTTACCTTTGAAATCGAATAAATCCCGAATGACGACACAAACCTGCACTCACTTTTTGTCAAACCCACCACAGTAAACAAAATGGTTTTTTTTTTCTTTTTGTCCATGGACACTTAAGTGTTGCCAGTATCGATACAAAATATTACCAAAATATTTTACCTTAATTAAAGGTGAAATTGTGGTAACATACAAAATTGTAACATATAAGCAAAAATACGGGGACAAACATTTAAATTGCGATAAAAAAATTAAATCTACTTATTTTAAATAATCTCATATTATTAATTGGCTGCTTAGTTTTGCGTTCTGTAGGTTAAGTTCTTGTAAACTTGACATTCAATAAATATACTACGAGTTTTGTAGTTCTCTAGTATTTGGATGATAAAAAAGACAACGCGATTTTTGCAAAATTTGGAGGACTGGCCAAGTTGAACACACTCTAGAAGTTAAAGTATTGAAGTGTTTGAACTTTTGAAATTAAATTATGTAGAGATAAGAGCTACAAAATATATTATGAGTACCTTAGTAACAAATTACTAGCATTAGTCTTTTATATATGCAGTCAAAATGTGGGACATATTTTTTTTTCAAATAGTGGCAAAATTTACGGCCTTACCCATAAACATAAGTTATTTTGAAACCAATTTTCTTTAATTCAGTATTAATCCTTATCCAAATAAATATGTTTATTACTTTCGGCTTTTCATGTAGACTAAACTACAGTATATAAATCAGACGAATAGGTTTTGAGATATAGTCGTTATAAGCAATTTGCAGCGAAACTTAAAAACGAAAAAAAAAACATATAGATAGGTATCATTCTACTTATAATACTTCCTTTGTATGTAGCAGAGAAAACTGCATTCAAATTGAACCCGTGGTTTTGGAGATACATGCTAACATTCATTTATGTAAACAATTGTATACTGCAGCGCCTCCTGGTGATTTGTAACCGTAACACCTATCTAAGAACATGCACCAATCAAATCTAAATTCAGTAGTGAAAACCGCATTAAAATCGGACCAGTAGTTTTGGAGATATATGCTAACATTGGTTTGCACAAACAAACACACAAACGCACAACCTCTCACCCTAAACGCATATATACGGTCTCCGTTCGGTCGCGGGTAATGATGTGGGCCAAGTCGTCGCCAAGTCGCATATCAATTAGCAGCTATAATTGATAAAGCCGAGGAGGATGTTTGCAAAAATAAATATGAGGCCCAAAATAACTATTCCACGCGGACGAAGTCGCGGGCACAGCTAGTATAATATATTTATATTTATAATAGATATTTATATATCTATTATAAATATATATATATATATATACATATAATATATTTTATTTATATATTTTCTATAAATATACATATATAAAATATTTATAGATAGCATATAACAAGATACATTATTAACTACATCACTAGCAGAAATTCAATGATATCTACTACCTATTAAAACTATAAAAAAATATCAATCAGCTGTCAGATTACACCGCTAAAATGCTTTCACTCTCGCCAAGGAATAAAAAATAAGTGAAGAGACAGACAATAGTAAAATCTGAGAGTAAAATTTAAAATTGAGAGTCGAATCCTCAAAAACTGACCCACAAACATACATACTCATGTCATATTATTTGTAACTGTACACGAGTGTACAGGTGGGAACACAAGTGTCTAACCTCAATTAACTGTCACTTCTCTGTTGACCATAAAACTTGTTCCACACTAGTAAGGTTTACTACTAACTATAATCGTCTCTCTTTCTCTTAAGCGTTGTATGCAAAGTTTTGGTCGCGTTGAAAACAGCAATTAAGTAATTACCTGTGTTCATTCATTCATATAAGCAACCTTAAAAGAAAGATAGGCCACGTCCAGCCGTTAGGCTTAATAATAGAATTGAGATTCAAATAGTGGCAGGTTGCCAGCCTAACGCCTAAAACAAGAATCACAAAAAGAAGAATCCCAAGTTTATAAGCCTATCTCTTAGACGCTTTTTACGACATCTATGGGAAAGAGCTGAAGTGGTCCTATTCATTTTTATATTGGTGCCGGGAACCACAAGGCACCTTACTACCTGCAATTACCTGTGTAGATGATACTTTTACATGGGGTGTAAGTATTCAGTAACGAAAACTTAATCTGTTCAGTAAACTTTGTTGAGGTAGGATTACCCTATTTTTTCTTTTAGTTTACTTTTGTCTTCATATAACTAGGTATAGCTAAAAGCCTGCGCCAATAGTACGATAACATACTATTTTATGTAGCCTTTCTTTATTATTAAATCTGATCCTTATTGTGGAAGCAGCTTTACTAACGGTTATTTGGACTTACAAAGATAATCTTGGCTTCACTTCAAAAGATTTATAAGTCAGCGGCTGTCCTATTAATTTTGATCAGTTTGACCCCACGACTTTACAGATACAAAATCATCGAGACGGCATGCGAATACGTTTTTAAAAAATATCCCTTTGGAATAATACATACTTAGGTACAGTTTAAATAAAAAAAATATTTCGAACGCTACATATCACCATTTCACTCACAAATTTAAAACTACAGAATGTTTCTATTATACCTAGCTACAGAATTCTTGTAGGCTAGCAACTATTTGAATCTCAGTTCCATCATTAAGCCAACCAGCTGAACGTGGCTTTTCAGTCAAGACTGACTGTCACGAGTGATTGCTCTGTCTACTACGCAAGGGATATAGTATATATGTATGTAAACATTATTCTAACTACCTAATACCATTATTTTCACCAGTTTCCGACCGAAGCACCTTCCGAGCCTTCCGAATCACGCTGATCATCACCCTGGCACGAGAGATGTGTGGCTGCCTCACTGTCCTTCACTTCGCCTCGTTAATCTTCAACTACGCAAGCGCAGACGGGTGGATGCTGACTCCTAACCAGCAAGCAGCCTTATTAGGAGTCGTCCAGCTGATTGGCTCGTGTACTGCTTCTAGTTTAGTGGAGAGGACTGGTAGAAAGGTAATATACTTCGGTATACTTATCCGGCTAACCTAAAACCTCAATACGACGCCATCACTTCTCTTTATCTCACTAGTTAGAAGCTTCGCATGGGGAAGTGGCGATTATTAAATTATTGAGAGGTACTACCTACCTACTACCTACTACTGCGTGTTGCAGACTTAGAAAGTATTGATTTCTGTCGTCAGGGTTTTTATGATTTTACTTTCGTCCCATTTTACGCAAAGGTTTCTCTCTAAACGTCGCATTTTTTTCTAATTATCTCAACGATTTTAAAGAGGTCAAATATTTTTATATCCAGTAGGAATCAATGAGTACCAGGATATGTTAAGGGGAATCCCTTTGTTCAATTAAAATTAAATCACATTTTGTTGAATTAAAATTGCAAAATAAAAGTAGATAAGTACCTACTTAGCTAAATATTTATACTTAAAAGTTACGGTATTGAGAGGCGTGATTTAATGTAGGTATGTATGTATGTAACATACATACATAAAATCACGCCTCTTTCCCGGAGGGGTAGGCAGAGACTACCTCTTTCCACTTGCCACGATCTCTGCATTCTTCGTTGCGGTATTTACTTATATGTATAAATGCTTCTTCACCCTTTTCAGATGCTTCTGGGCACCACATGCTTCGTGTCCGGGATAGCTCTGTGCGCCCTGGGCTCCTGGTTCTACGTGTCCAGCGTGGGCATCACAGGGGCGTCGTGGGTGCCCGTGGCGGCCCTGTGCCTGTGCATATATTGCGACGCCGCAGGGCTCCAGCCTGTGCCATTCGTTATTATGACTGAGATGTTTTCTTTCCAGGTTTGTCGATGTTTTGTTATTTACAAGCCGTTGTCCAAAAATGTTGCCTTATTTTTTAATTCCGCTCTTGAAATTACGAAGTGTGATCACAAGGAAACAGCGCCGGGCGAATTATCTTCATCAGCTGTAAAAACGTAATAAACAGCAAATTTTGTATTATCTATACTTAACTACCTACCTATGAACGGAAATAAAAAAGGATGTCTGGATTACTAAGGCTGTGTTCCATTTTAAATACTTGTAGCATTAGTAGAATGTAGTTTCCTGATTACATTATCTGATAGGTACCTACTTTATTAGCTTCAAACCTTGGTTGCGTTTTATGTAGTAGGTAAGCCAATTCATTCCAACAGGTATATTACACACAAATAAAATTAACTTGTTTGAAAACAATTAGGTAACAATTACTAATAATTGGCTTTATGTCTGATACCAACACTCCTTGTAAATTACCTAGGTATTGATGTTTTTTTCACACACAAAAATTCTGAATCCATCACCTACTTATTAAACTAATATATTCCTTATATCGGTACCTAATTACAACTTGTTTAAATTCTTTTCCAGCTCCGTGGTACAGTCACCTCAATCGTGATCTCCTTCGCATGCGCACTCGTCTCCATCCAACTAAGAGTGTTCCAGCCCCTAGCAAACGCCGTGGGACTGTACCTCATCTTCTGGCTCTTCGCCGGGATTTGCCTCATTAGTACCGTCTACATCTTCATGGTAGTCCCGGAGACAAGGATGAGGAGTATTGACGAGATTTACGCGGAGATAGGAGGGAAGAAAGAGAGTAAAGACTGCGAGGCTGATGTTACCAGGCTGTAATTAGGTTAGGTTAGCTAAGAATTTTAGTTAAGTAAACGTAATAACGTTAATAAGGCTTATGTCTTTTACGCCTGAAACGTAAAACTAGAGAGAAAAGGAAAGAAGACATTGACCTTGTCAAAGTTAGGGAATAATGTGGCTATGGCTACCCCACCACCACCCACGGCTGTACCAACCTTATACAAGCCGAATCATGGGAGGGGTTCGGGGTGCGATGCTCTCACGTTGGGTGTCTCTAACAGCGCACTCTTTCTCGACCTACAAAATAACTTCAGTGCGCTTTACTTTCGCGTTACTGGGAATTACGAGGCTATCTTGCTGGAGTTTGTACCGGTTTCGCGTTGCTCCTTAGCGCCCAGCCTAACGTGACACCCTATTAAAAGGAGTAAGTATTACCTAAGCTGAACAGGAATGGGTTTTGGATAATTGTTGCGAATATGTATATATAATCTCGTCTATATCCCTTGCGGGGTAGACAGAGCCAACAGTCTTGAAAAGACTGATTAGCTATTTAGCTAATAGTGGGCCTTAATTATTTGACACATACATATCTATTACCTATCTGTATCCATTACAGAGCCAACCGCTCTGTCTACTCCGCAAGGGATATAGACTTCAAATTACTGATAGGCCTCGTTCAGCTGATTATTTAATACCGGTAATTATTTGATACCGGTCCTAAGACACTTACTCATGATCATGACAATATGTCCAGTCCATTCAAAGCTTAGACATATGTATGTCTACTTCCTCTTGATTTGATAAATACTTACGTAGGTACTTAGAGAGATGATGATGATAAACATGTTAAATATCATTTTCATTAAATCAAATCGTAGAGATATTAACAATGCGGTATCCACAAATCTACACAGATGCATAAAGTAATTTTATGTTAATAGGTCGTAGATAAAGCAATAACGACCAGCCGGTTTAAATTTTATTTGTCAGTAATCAAAAGACAAGATTTTCATAGCTTCTAAACAGACACAATTTAAATATAATTTTTAAAATCTCTGGGCCATGTTCTCATTCCGATAATCTTGAAATATGAAAAAGGTAATGTTTCTATGTGCTCGTTTAGCGCCGCACATTTTAATTTATATTTCTTAAGGTAGGTAGCTAAGTCCAATGTATGTAAAAAGTAACCCAGTGTTTGGCTCCATAACATAAAAAGTTATATAGTGCCATTTTAGGTACCTATGATGATTAGTTTTTAAATTATTTAGTCTAATATGTATAAATTAAATAGTTAGATGATACAAATAAATGTACGACTAACAGAATGTGATTAGTCATTAAAATATTTTTGTAAATATATTTATTTTTTAATTTATTTTCCTTTTTCTTCCTTGCTTTTAATTTCCTAAAACTGTTTATTAGTCCTTCCTTTGATTGACTTTTACACCAGGACTGAAGCTGCCCACTGTTTGTCTTCGCTACCAAATGGAATCTTATGGACAATATAGTATTTAATAAGTTCATAGTAATAAACATTTTAATATTTAAACTTCATTTATCCAGATCCGCTATTTTACATTCGTCTTTCTACTGTTACTAATCCTTGTTTTCATAAATTTAGTGTCGATTGGCTTTTACATAATCTCTAAGCCTGAATTTATCATGGTGAGGTACTGGAGAGAAATAAAACACAATGTCACAAGCATGGAATGTTTACAATTGCAATGATAAATCTTAAATTTATCACATATAAGTACAAGCCTCATACAATACAGCGGTCTTGCTCTAATCTTTGTTAAAATCCATATTTTACATCTCATACGCTATTGGGATAAACTCTCAAAATGCTCAATCATTCGTTGAAATCACAACCTTCCCTCTTCGCTCCTGGGTTCAAAAATATATTTCTCAGCGTTAAAAAAAAACTATGATATACATATATAGCAGAAATCAAAGAACAAGACCGCCATTGCCTTTCAGTCCAATGCGTTATTTTACACAAATACAAAACACTATATGTTGGTTATATATTATATGTGATCTAAACGTATAAGACACGGATAAAAATTGATTATTTATATAAAGTGTCTTAGGAATTTGTGCTTTCATCCGCCTTTATTAAACAGTATATATCTTAACATAGACATATAACTACGCTACGCTATTACAAAATCTATTATTATGTACGAATGGTATAAAAATTACTAAGTAGGTATTCATTTAAGTAACTTCAGTTTTCTTTTTGTTTACGAAATATGAGACCATTTATCTATACTAACTTTTTCTGTTTTAAAATAAAGAAGATGTGGCATTATATTAAAGCCTTCGATTAAATATTATCAAATATTTTATCATTATATTTTTAACGAAATTCGTAGGTATCTATTTCAGGACACAAGACTGTGGAATTTGATCGCCCAGGTGACCAAAGTGGAATAAACCATATTTTGAACAAACCTTTAAAATGTTCTCATCATTTTGGTTATGAATTTGAAAAACTACCACAAAGTCATATTTGCGTCAGCCAAACAAGATAACGCTAAGTTTGTTTAGCATCCTTCCATACTTTTTATTTAATCTATGCTTTTTATTTAAATTGCAAAAAAAAGTTAACATTTAACTATATATCCCTTTACTATGCCCATATTTTACTTAGAAACAAACTTAAAAAAATTGTATAAAGCTGAATACAGAGTAATAAGTTTATATGGAGAAATGTTCCCATTGTAGTTCATGTTAAAAGTAGCGTTGCTATGTCAACATATTATTCTTTTAACAAAAATCAGATTATATTTCTTACAATTGGGCGCACACAAATCTGCAAAAGATAATACCTTATTCTACTTTCAGAAGGCATCTGGTATGTTATTTAATTGTAAAGAAAAGAAGCAACGCCACTTTTTAGTTATAATGTTATATTTTGACTTTAAATATATCTAGTATTATTCTGGTGTGTACATTTTGATATTATGAAACAGTTATCAAATATGACTAAATTGATAAAAAATACATACACAATGTAACAATAAGCACAATATTATGCATCACAGTACGAAAGTAATGTGTACTGTTTTACAGACTTTAAAAAGAGGTTCTCAATTCTTCTGAGTCTATTTCTGTATTCGCAGCAAAATTACTAAAATTAATTTAGGTACAACTAAATTTTCCTTAGCATATTTCAAGCAGGATGTAGAAGAAATGATCAAAATTATTATTTTCTAATAATAAGCCTAAATCTACTTAAACAACTATGATGCTTTGGACATTAAACTTCCGACAATAGAAAGAAAGATTTTAAAAATAACCCTTACATTTTATAAATAAAGTCAAAGTTTCCATCACAATTGGGCAAGTCCGTGTCAAATTAATATTGCACATTTATTCCTAAAAATAATAATGATATGCGAATACTTAGCCTAAAAATATAAAGGAGAGTAAAAAAATCGTCCAACTTTAAAAAAAGTTAAACAATAAAGTATAGAAAAAAAAACAAAAAAATATTTAATTTATAAACAAAATTGTGAAACGTTGTTTTTCTGTAAAAAAAAGATCTTTCGCCAAATCTAACAGTGATGAGATTTGATTAAACTTAAAAGTAAGAACTGTATAAACGTATTAAAACATAGTGGAGTTGTTTATAACGTAAAAGTAAACTTTGGAAAATTCTTGTATTTTTATTAATTGTCATATTATTTTATCAAAATTATAAATGCAAATCAATACATATTGAAACATTTATTTTAGATACCAAAGGACGAAATTATACCTCCCTACTAAGAGAGAAAAGATTTTGAATGAGAACTTTCGTTCATAGTAAAAAAAAGGCGAAAAATTATTTACTACATATTTTGGTTTCAACAATTTGGTATTTCCACATTTCGGTGGTTATTCTTAAAAAATAAGAAATTCATTCAGTCTTCATAATTTTGGTGAGCAAATCGAATGATAAAATCTTTTAAAAATAAAGGGTTAACTATGATCTTTAACGTTACCGCGCTTTAGACATTATGATATGATACGTGTAAAAAAAAAGCCAAGGTATGATCAAAATATTGTGTCAGATAAGATTAAAATGCTTCACCAAATAACTTACATAGCCATAACTAATACAGACTCAGTGAAAAACAAAAAAAAAATTAAGACGGTCGGTAAGAGTGAATGACCTTTGATAATCGTTTTCAAATACTGGCCTAATAATTAAATAATTATAGCAAAATTAAAAAGATAAAAGTCGTGAATGTGCATGTTTTTATCACTTCAGAAATATCGCTTTACGGAAGTATCAATTGACATTTTTGTACACAATGGAAGGAATTGACAAATGGAAGACAGAAAAGGAATAATATGTATGAAGAATAGACATTGTATACAAACACGACCAATACAAATATAAGACATTTTTGAAATGTTGAAGTACATATAGCTTTTTTTTTCAATAACAAATTACAATAAAATAACTCAACCACTTAATAATTACAATAAGTAAGTACGCAAACACCTATCATAATTTAAATGACAAGACATAAATTTAAACACGCATGACTTGGCGTTGACACTGCCTGCGTACAAATTTTTTAACATCAATTTATGTGATTATCAAAAAGCTTGGGGACTAGACACATTAAGCGAAATATAAAAGAAAAATCTCCGAAAATATATTTACATAATTGGCCGTTACTTATCCGACCCCGTCATTCAACAAATTACAGGACAAAAGATAATTTCTCGGAGATCATTCATTATTTGAAAAAATATGGGATCATATATTTGCATGCAATACAAAAATCCGATTTGAGGGAAAACTTGAAAGGATTTATGATATAAATTAACTTAATCTTTGCCAAATTCTCCAATTAACAAAGAATTATAAAAATTTAGGTATTGTTTAAACAAAAAACAAACAAACCTACAGAGAGATTGCATTTTAAACATACAAGATTTCATATTTAATTTCAGTATAAACTGTTGTTGGTTTAGTATATAAATATCCACTATAGAGTAAGATAGTCTATTCTCAAAAATACTTGATATTTCTAAGTCGAGTACACATCGCTGAAGGGCGATATCGTGCTTGTAAATATCCTTTAATCGTTAAGTCTGGTACATACGATTTTAATTGAATATCTCATTATCATTTTTATAATTTTTATAACGTTAAGAAGACAGTAGGTACAATTAGTTTCCTTAATTATTATTACGAATTAACGAATCTTCTGCAAAAAAAAAACATATCTTGATGAAGCTACTTGTTTAACTTTAAAAATAATGAAATCTCTAGACAAAGTTGAGCTCAGTCGTCGGTTTTTATTGCAATTTCATATAATTATAATGACATGTGACTTGGCCTTTACACACAAACTGTACCCACTATCATGTGATAATGTTCAACAGCCAAGTGACATAACATTGGTTACGAAATGGTTCTAGAAATGATTGGTACCCATGACCGTGTTGTTTCGCGCTCGACTTGGCGTGGGCACTGCCGCGCCCCCAAATATAAGATATATAAACTGTAGTAAAATTTGTCTTTACATAATTTTAATTTTTCATACATATATAATTAGAATTGCATGTACCAGATTAAACGCACATCAACGGGTAATAAATTGGTGTGTATAATAATATACGTATCAATATATTTAATGTAACTTATAGTGCGGCTAGGTGCGGGGGTAGCAGATGCCCGTGCGGGCCGGCAGCGGCGGCGGTGTGTCCTGTAACGTATATACACTTACATTATATTGTTCCCAATTATATTTTTGTATTTTTTTGCTCAAGTTACATTTGAAAAAATTTAACATAAATATCACGCCATTTACCTAGAAGGGTAGGCAAAGAGTAAAATTTTATCTGATATCTCCATTCTTATTAGTTTTCATCTAAAAATATGTATGACTCATATGGTAAATGGTAGCAAAATAATAATAAAATAAAACAAACCTTAAGCAAAACTCAAGCTAATTTACGATTGCGTTTTAACACTAGGTGCCATGTTCTGAAATAAATAATAAAAAATAAAAAAACATCAACAAAGAACAAAAATAAACAAAGCCTTCAAGCCACAGTCTCCAAAAACAAATAAAACAAAGAAGAGTAAAATAAAAAAAAATAAGAAAAACACTTTTCATATAAATCTTCATATTAAATGCATGTCCAAGCTAAATATATATAATATATATATATATATATAACAATTTCATTCTAAATACCTGAACATTGTTATCGTGTAAATAGTGACGCGGAGGCTGCGGCCGTGGCATTGGCTCGTCGCTGTCTTCGTCCTCTTCAAAATCTGAAGAAAGTTATATTTAATACATTATTTCATTTTTAAAGGCATGTTTAAATTATATTTTTGTCGGGAATGAATGGTTGCCGTAAAACAGTCTTCTCTATATCTTTTTTTAAATAATTTTTTTTTCATTGTACATAAATTTTATTATAATTATATTTTCCTTACCTCTTTGCTTCCTGGATTCGCCTTTGATAGTGTCCTCAGTATCGGACCCCTCTGTAAAACAAAAATACAATATTAAAATTATAAACTAAGAAAAAACATAGACACAAATTTGAAACCACTTAAAAAGTAAGTAATAAATTAAAGAAACTCAATCTTAAAGAACCTTATTTATGTATTAAGTAATATTTTTTGGGAAAATCATCGCGTTGGAGCACCGCTCGCTCTTACCTTACCGCTCCTACAAATTTTTCATACAATCTGAATTGAATGAATGAATGAGTTAAAATTTGTGAACAATATCTCACCAGAATTAAGTTCCCTGACGAGCGTGGACATGGCGTTCGTAACAGAATCGGCCGCGTAGAGGAGATCGCTACGGAGACTGCGGTTGTCTATGCCCACTGTGCAAAAAAATTAAACAATAGATAATATTTATACCTATAGGAGGACAACTCTGATAGATTGAATATTTTTTAATCATAATAATTTATTCCTTGAATATGGTAACAATATAGTTCTTAAGTATTTAGGTATAAATACAGTCACTTTTGTTTTGTGTAGCGTGCATTCTATACTAGTGATCTTATTTGCGAAAATATTTAGGAAATTTAATCAATAAAAGTTTCCAAACGAAAAATGTTAATAATTCTGTACGAGACTGTTATAAGAAAAATACGAAACTTACTGTTCGTCGGACGCTGATGAAAACTCCTATCACCCATGCTTTCCATTCCGCCTAAACATACAAATAAAAACTGTTACAACACATTGTAGTAACACAAAAGTCTTTAGCATAAACAGAAAGATCAGAGTAACAAAAATGGTATTATAGGTATATCAGATTCACATTAATGCAGGTTTTTTTCACGATATTTTCCCTCACGGTAACATCATTGGATGGCACTGAAACTAATGTACAAAACTGAGAAAAAAGTCATTGGTATATATGGGCGAAGTAGGATTTATACCTGTACCTCCACTACTAGTAATCTTCTAGACACATCGTGTAATCAAGTCAATGGGATCGGACTAACGCCAAATGAATGATGGCGACATTATCCTACTATTATTTTGATCATCTTTTTTTTTTCTTTTTTATAACTAGTTTTAGTTTTAATCTGGTATGAAAATAACTGACTAATAATTTATTTAATCTGTATAAACAATGATCAAACCCACAAAAACTTCAGTGTTTTGAAAGAACAATCTATTTTTCCTTTAGTTTCCACCCATGCTGTCTCTGTCACCTTCATAAGTGTACCATTTTTGATACACACTGTATAATTAGGAATCTCTTACCGAGACTATGGGTCATGTCAATTCTTTCTCTCTCTCCCAGCGAAGGAGTTTGCGGTGCGCTACGAACCGCGCCTCGCCCTGGCGGTTCCCTGAATCAATAAAAAATCTTATAAAAACAAAATGTCTCCCGCTGTCTCGCTCATAATAATAGTAGGTACAATATTGGTCAGTTCAGTTCGCAGATTCAAATAGCGCGCTCTGATAGGCTGATACGCTCAAATATTTTTTTTTTACCATACAAAATGCTTCTGCGCAGGTACATGGATGTAACTTAAGATAAAAGTGATAATACTGGATTCGTTAGTTGATATTTCAAAAAAAAATCATTGTATAGGACCACTCCATTTCTTTACCATGGATGTCGTAAAAGGCGACTAAGGGATAGGCTTATATACTTGGTATTCATTTTTTAGGCAACCTGTCACTATTTGAATCACAATTCTACCATTGAGCCAAAAAGCTGAACGTGGCTTTCAGTCTTTTTTGTAGACTGTTGGCTGTTTCTACCCCGAAAGGGATATAGACGTGATTATAGGTATGTTATTGTCAAATATCATACAAACCTTTCTGGCGCAGATGGTTGCGGCTGAGCCCCTGGCAAAGGTGGACTTTTTGTGGACCTCGGCGATGAATTTGGAGTCGACCTGGGGGACGACTGCTGCGTCTGAAACAAATGCAATATTTTTCGTTAATTATTTGTGATATATTGTCCGCGTAAAACTAAATTTCCGTTAGTATCAGTTCCATCGAGAATTTTAAAAAAATCTCTCTTACGCCAAAATCAAATTTCACATGTAGTTTCCTACATGTGAAATTTGAAGACCTAGCAGTTAGGCCTGTACATTGACATGATAATCAGTTTCCTCTTTCACATTTAGCAGTGATTTTCAAAATCTTTTTATATATCTTGATCTCAAATGGATTCTTTGTTATAGAAACAATAACAGAGCCGTGTGGTTCCCGGCACCAATATAATAAAGAATAGGACCACTCCATCTCTTTCCAATGGATGTCGTAAAAGGCTACTAAGGGATAGGCTTATAAACTTGAGATTCTTTTTTTAGGCGACGAGCTAGCAACCTGTCACTATCTGAATCTCAACTCTATCATTAAGCTAAACAGCTGAACGTGGCAAGTATTTCAAGACTGCTGGCTCTGTCTACACCGCAAGGGATATAGACGTGATTATATGAAGGAATGAAAAGAAACAATTAGAATTTTAACTTTATTATCTATCGGATATATGTATTACATAGCTTCTACTTTACTTAGAAATTCAATCAAAGGCAAGCAGTTACGAGAGTGAAACATTCACGAATGATTAATTTTCAATTACAAATTATCGTAAATCAAAAATATAAATTTATGGTCCTGTGTTCGTGTTTTTTATTATATTCTGCAGTTTAAAGAATTTTTTGTTAATCAATTCTTTTTAATTATTTAATAACGAAAATTATGTTATAAAATGTTATGAAATCCAAAACAATTTTATAAACCATATTAAATAAAATATAATATTTATTCCAAGGTTCTATTCTCAGTCTATTGTAGCAAAAAAAGGCAGTACTTGTTGTGTAATTATATCTGTTATCATTATTTATAATTAGACCGGAATTATTTAAACATTCGATGTTATTTTCAAATACCTATCTACCATCAGAACCAATCAAAGTGAATTAGGATGGAAAAACTAAGAATTTGAAAATATACGACCAAAAAAAATAACTTAAGAAAATAAGAGGCATACAAATTAAATTGATTTAAAAAATTGTAATGAAGTTAATTGAAACTATAATCTTCGTATGTCTAACTGTAGAGACTATAATATCGTTACATATAAGTGAAATCAAAAATGAGCAAGAAATCGTGTCAGAACTGCCTAACATCCATATAGAAGAGAAGGTAGGGCGGGTGCTTGAAAACCTCCCTGAGTGTGTTAACGAAATAAAGGTAAAGATTTATCATATTTGTTTTGTTTGTAAACAGTTATTGGATTTAGAACCATATATACAGTGGCGGACTTATCCCAATTGGAATAAGGATTTGTTGTTTATTTTCCAAGTTATATGCACATAGAGGATAGGCTTATATGTAGACTTGGTATTATTATTTTAGATGATGGCGTAGCAATCTGTCACTATTTGAATCTCAATTCTGTCATTAAGCCCAACAGCTGAACGTTGCCTGTCTGTTCAAGACTGTTGGCTCTGTCTACCCCACAAGGGATACAGACGTTGTAGGGGGACCGATCTTCCTCCAAGCTAGATGCTATGCCTGGGGAACCGCGGCTCCGACGATGTTAAGTCAGAGGTTGTATTTATGCTCCAATCCGTGAAACCTGTGACCGTGAAAAGTTTGTGAGTATGTCAGTACAGATGTTTGTTACTCTTTCACGCAAAAACTACTGAACCGATTACTAAGAAATTTGGTATGTTGGTAGCTGAAGACCCAGAATAACATATAAGCTTTTACTTTTACACTTTTTATCCCGGAATCCCCGCGGGATTGATTCCGCGCGTACTAAGCCGCGGGCGGCCTCTAGTATTATATAGATGAAGACTCACAAACTGTCACATGTATGACTTTTAGGACAGGGGCCGGCTACACCGTCCTTCTCAAATGCAATGTAGAAGAACGAGGAGAGTGTTTGAAGGGCTACTGGATATTTTGGAAAAGCTCGGCGTCGTTGAACCCGGAAGCACTTATAAGGAAATAAAGTTACATGGAATCAAAAATGGTAACAATTTCAAACATAACGCGGCAACTATAATCATTTACTTAAAGAAAATACATTTGTATCATTAACTTTATTAATTTTGTGTCGGTGGTGGTGCCGTGTGATTTCTGTCACTTTAGAATAGAACCATCATTCCATCTCTTTCCCATGGATGTCGTAATCGGCGACTCAGGAATAGGCTTTTAAACTTGGGATTCTTCATAAAGGCGATGGGTTAGCTACCTGTCACTATTTCGCTCTATTTTCCCCGTAAGGGATAGGGACGTGACCTGCATATTGTAAAAGTCAATCAAGGGAAAGACTAATAAGGCTAGTTTGTAACACAATTATAAAAATTAATCATGACAATAAATTATGTTTTGTTTACAGACAAGAGGCAACGGAAATTCATGAAGGTAACGCGTCCACCTGACCAACCTGACGGAACAAATAGACCAGGTCTGTGTTTATTGTCTTTACTCGTATTTTTTACTCTGTATTGATTGTTCATTATAACGCATCCTCAATGCTTTTTATGTGCGCTGCCTTTTTAATTATGGATTTTTCTTTATATTTTGGTTGATTGGAAGAAATCTCAATAGGAATAAATCCGCCGTTGTACATATTATTCTTAATCCAATAACTGTTTTGTAATTTGTTATATTTATTTTTATGGGCAATAAAGAGTTTAAAAACAAACAGACTAACCACTTCCCGCAGTTCACGTGCTTTTGTTAGTTATATTACTTTAAAATGTTTAGAGAACTTGGGGTGTTATTTCATGTACTTTGGAATTAAGGTCGCTTCAAATATTTCCCATAGATTTCGTAAAAGGCGACTAAGATAAAGGCTTATTAGCCCGTCGAATTAAAGAAGAATTCCAAGTAGCTATATAAGCCTAACCCTTAGTCGCTTTTTAAGACATACATGGGAATGAGATGGAGTGGAAAGTTCTTATTTTCTATTGGTGCCGGGAACCGCACGGTACTATGTATGTATGTAATGTTAAAAAAAAATGGTTTTTTTTTTCAGATTCTGGCATGAGCACATATTTGCTATGTTTCCTTCATTCAACTGGAGTTTTTCAGAAGTGTATGAAGGATCAAAAGGAAACATTTGACGCCGACGACGACGGTGAAATAGCTCAGCGAGGTATATCATTCGTATTATGTTGTTGTCGCCTGCGGCATCGTACGTTTAGAAGAGACTATCATGGTACCTACCGCATCTGGTGGTCTAGTCACAAAAACTAATTGTATCGATATAAAAATGCAAACATTGGTGGCGTTTAAGTACAAAAAATCTAGGAAGTGGTAAATATTTACGTTTCCATTCCTGGAAGAATTTCAGGAAAATTTCCTTTAATAGACGACGCAAAGACCAAATTTAAACATATATACTCGTACATACATATCGTTACGTCTATATCCCTTGGGGGGAAGACGGAGCCAACAGTCTCTATAATATTAATAAGTTACGTTCATCTGTTTGTCTTAATGATCGCATTGAGAAAAAATAGCGACAGGTTGCTAGCCCCATCGCCTAAATGAACCAAATTTAAAATTTCTAGAATTTGTAGTTATGGCTGTGAGTTGATATTTCAGTCAATCATTGTCCTCTTTTTGTTTGATACAGACTATCTTTTTTATGATACCTATAACAAAGCCACGGCCCCAACTGTGTAAAACTAAACATACAGGGTGTCTGGTAAATCGTATTGCATATTCAAAGGGGGCACTCAAAATCTGATTCTCGTTCCGAAATATTAGAAAAAAAGTAAACAGCGCGGCGGTCCCGGCCGCGAGCCGTCTCGTAGGATGCGCGTAGCGAGCGCACGGTGTCAAACATTCTAAGACTTGGTGCACAACTTTGATTACTTTTTTCTTAATAACTAGGTAGTTTTTTGTTGGTTTTATATGTTATAAAGTTGAAGTTCATGGTTTACGATGACCTTAAAAATGAAACGCGATTTACCAGACACCCTGTATATGGTAAACTGTTCAATCTATACATTTTTATTTCTTTCTAATTGTAGCATGGATTAGTAAAGAACTATAGACATAACACAAAATAATATCATATGTCATAAACTTGTTAGATACAGGATCCGCCATTAATAATATAAATGTTTTCAGCGAGATTTCAGCTATCATTTTCTATTACCGGGACCACTACAGAGGCCCCGAAAGTGTCCAATGAAGAAGAGGAGGAAAAAAGAAACGGTGATTTGCTTACACTTATACTATTTATTGCCCGCGATTTCGTCCGCACTAAATCACAATCAGAACTTTTATCCGCCATTTTAAGAATGATCACCTTTCAAAAATGGATCTTAAAGTAATGCTATTAAGTACAGAATCATTATATGTTCAACTCTGCTCATAACCATATTTTATATTTAGGGATTGTGTTTTTTATTGTAATAAATTAAAATCAATTTTCGAACCGAAAAGACGAATTTGTATGGTTCGGATACTTTAGCGGAATTGTGAGTCCGGATAGATATTACGTCAATGTCGATTTAATAGGTAACTTTTTATTTTCAGAATTAGCAGAATGCATAAAATCATCGTACGATGTGTTCCGCCTGTGCACGTCTGGTGGCGAGCGGACTAAACACGACAGTAGTGAGGAGACCGGCGACCTCACATACAGAAACAAGAATAATCAAAAAACAAACCATAGACAAACGGTCACCGTGAAACATAGACAAGAGGAAAATTAGATTAAAGTAGAGACAAGTCACTAAGGGTGGAATTTTGTAATATTACCATACATGCCTAATAACCAACCGTATTTACGATAACAGTATGTATTACTATTTCTTCAACGACGTTATTTATACAAAATAACGTCGTTGAAGAAATAGTAATACTTAGAATAAAACTGATTGAATATTCTAGTTTTATTAAGTTGGGATAGGATAAGGATAATCCCTTACTAATATTTATAAATGCGAAAGTCTGTCTGTTCCGCTTTCACAGCAAAACCGCTGGACCGATTCGACTGAAATTTAGGACTCATATATACAAAATAACGGCGTTGAAGAAATAGTAATACTTAGAATAAAACTGATTGAATATTCTAATTTTATTAAGTTGGAATAGGATTAGGATAATCCCGTAATTTATAAATGCGAAAGTCTGTCTGTTCCGCTTTTACAGCTAAACCGCTGGACCGATTCGAATGAAATTTGGGACTCATATAGCTTTAAAACTCGCGTTTTAACATAGGACACATTTTCCAAAAATCAACCCCTAAAGTATTAAAATGGCGTGCTAGTTTATAAAAAAAATCAATAACGCTATCTGTGCGAAACCGGGGCGGGTCGCTAGTATTAAATAATAGTAAATAGTAAATATATGTCTGATGCGATGAGGGGAAACATCGTGAGGAATCCAGCACATTCAGGCAACTCGATATGTATCCACGATCCTATACGGGTGTAGGATGCCTTGCAATTTTGCGGAGGTTTAACTGGAGTTGCTTCGAATGAAAACCCTGACATACCCAATCCAGGATCCTGATCAAAGGCACAACCCGGCCTCCTATCCAGAGCGGTGAGAATGCAATCGGGACATAGACGAAGAAGTATTTCCTACCTTAAGCATCCTCATTAACCCCTGCAACTGCTGCATCAGATGTTTCCTGGACTCCTGGAGGGAAGACAGGTGTCCCTCCAGTTCGTCCTTGCGCTGTCTCAGCGCCCTCAGTTCGGAAACCAGTGGGGGGGCGGATCCGCTGCCGGAAGTCCCGGAGCCGGCCGCTTCCGCTTCTTGTTGACGCCTGTGTCATAATAATACATCAGCTTTTAATTTTTCCGCTACAATATGGAGCCATTTTTCAAGTTTCTTTACATGCTGTCATGAGGTCATTCCGAGGGAAATTACATACATATGTATCACGTGTTTATTTCATACTGCAAAGATAAAGCTAAGTCTAAGGCCACGTTAAGCTAGATTGCATAATGATGCAATTGAAATTCAATTAATGACAGGTTGTTAGCCTATCGCCTAAAAGAAGAATCTCAGATAAAAAAGTGAAGCAGCAACAGTTACTATGTTTGTTTATAAATACTTACACACATACATAATCACTTCTATATCCCTTGCAGGGTAGATAGAGCCAACGGTTTTTAAAGGACTGATAGGCCACGTTCAGCTGTTTGGCTTAATGATAAAATTTATAAATTATCTATTGTTCATAACAAATTCACAGTAGAACAAATAGTATGACAAAAACAATATTGCACAACGGCGAACGGACTTATCCCTAGGAGGGATTTCTTCCAGTCAATCAGGTATCTGAAAGGATCGTATCTAGGTAAGGGATAGAGATAGGAATACAATGTACTAATAATATAATACAATAAAATGGATGTTTATCTACATATATATTAAGTAGTATTAATTATAAAATATAGTATCGTTGAGTTAGTATCTCGTTACACAAGTCTCGAACTTATACGAGGCTAACTTAACATTTAGTGTCCACATTACTGAAACAATGTGATGGACTATTAATGTATGACTCACCTGAGCCTCGCGATCTCCCTCATGATCTCCCTGTTCTTAGCCTCCAGTTGGGATATCAACTCGAAACAATGTGATGGACTATTAATGTAAGACTCACCTGAGCCTCGCGATCTCCCTCATGATCTCCCTGTTCTTAGCCTCCAGTTGGGATATCAACTCGAAACAATGTGATGGACTATTAATGTAAGACTCACCTGAGCCTCGCGATCTCCCTCATGATCTCCCTGTTCTTAGCCTCCAGTTGGGATATCAACTCGAAACAATGTGATGGACTATTAATGTAAGACTCACCTGAGCCTCGCGATCTCCCTCATGATCTCCCTGTTCTTAGCCTCCAGTTGGGATATCAACTCGCGTTGTTGCCGCGCGGCGTCCACCTCAGATCCTTCAGAAGATGAGCGGCCCTGAAAAATTTTATTTAAATTAAGTCAATAAAACTTTCATTAGATACTGTATATGATTGAAAGTTAGAAAAGGAAATATTATCTTGAAATTAAAACCCGAAATTAATGATCACAAAAAGCTGATATAAACAAGGAAAACAAAGAATTTATTGAAAAAAAAAAATACTTGTTTTTAATAAACTCCGACCGCAAACAGGCGAAGAAATTGATTATACAAACTTATAAAAACCTCACCAGTTCTGGAGTCAAAGAAGCGGATCTTCCGGCTCGTGGCTGAAAAAGTAATAACACGTTCAGTGACTAAACCAGAGTGAGCACGGGAAGTTAGCGAATAACAACTAAATGAGGGCTTGTTTGACAAGCCTGGTTGACTTATATAAGGTCAAATTAAACTATTCCTTGTTTAAAAAATTAAAATAAAAAATTCTATGTTTAATTTTTAATGGTGCGCCCATGACAGCTGACGTTTTTTTTTTTTCCAATATTGGATTAGGCATTTGTCTTCCATCTCACCTGATGGTAAGTGACGATGAAGACGAAGATGTTACATGCCTATGCGAGAGAATCCCATTTATTTTGCTTTTGAATGTCCACGGACAGAACATGTTGGTGAATATAGACGCAGGCAGTTCATTCCACACCTTACCCACTCAACCAAAAAGGAACTTTTTTTTTAATGTGCACATTCAGGTAACAGGATGTTACCATGATCAAATACGGGTTAGGTTTCCCATGCAAAGATTGCGATGGTCAGACGGGAGTGGCTTCGTGTAAAAACCTGACTCACCCAATCCAGGATCCATGGTCAAAGGCATACCCCGGGTTCTTCGCCAGAGTCGTGACAATTCAACTGGTACTATAAGCCAGGAAGAAGATATAACGTTTATTGATGAAGTGCCGTGTGGTTCCCGGCACCGATACAAAAAAAGAATAGGACCACTCCATCTCTTTTCTATGAATGTCGTAAAAAGCGACTAAGGGATAGGCTTACAAAATTGTGATTCTTCTTTTAGGCGATGGGCTAGCAACCTGTCCCTATTTGAATCTCAATTCTACCATTAAGCCAAATAGCTGAGTGTGGCCTATCAGTCCTTTCAAGACTGCTGGCTCTGTCTACCCCACAAGGAATATAGACGTGACCATATGTATGTATGTATGTACATATTATTATTTTTTTAATTACACCCACCATAGTCCTGTTCTCGTGCGCCAGCCTAGCAGCATATCTGGCTATCAGTCTGTGCTCGTCATCAGCGCCTCTCCTGGTCCAGCGCGAGTCCAAGGAGCCGGTGTTCACGTAGTTGGCCGGCCCGCTCAGGTACTCCGGGAAGCCGTTGTGTGCCGGCACGGGGGATGGCGGCCTGGTCAAGAAACTTTAGGTTTAATAATTAGTTCACATCCGCTCATCACATAATAGAGTAACAACTGTACCAGCTGTCAAAGCCCATGAACACGCTTGCTTACACTCTAATAACTCATCTGGTTGCCAATGTCCCTTCCTGGAAGTAGTGGATAATCATAAATACGTTGGTCTTCTGATCGATAGTAGATTTTGCTGGGGACCGCATAAAGATCATGTTTGTAACAAGTTAAGGTCAGTAATTAGCAAACTTTACTTACTTAAATATAAATTACCTTTTAAAATACTGAGATTATTGTACCTCGCCTTGGCGGACTCAGTTATAGGCTACGGCCTAAGTAGTTATGGAAGGACATATTCTACATACATTGATTCCATTTATAAATTACAATTAAAAATGTTAAAAATAATTATTCCTAATACTATATTAAAAAAAATAAACAAGGATGATAAAGAGTTATTTAAATATTGCAATGTAATGAGTGTATATGATAAAATTAAGTACTTAACTTTAACTGAATCATGTCAAAAAAATTGTCTAGAAGAAAAACAACGACCTTCCCACCTAAGGACACCTTGTTACAGGAAAAAATATAATATTCCCAAATATAATAACTTGTATGGAACTAGAGTACCAACATACATGGTACCTTATTATTTGAACGAACTTCCTTCAGAACTTCAGGAGTTGTATACTAAGGATTTTAAAAAGTTTAAATTAAAGTTTAAAATATATCTAAATTGTAAATGTAACAGCGACTCACCGAACATAGATAAACCCTGCGAGGTTTGCATGGTTCGGTAGCTATGTTTTGTATGTGTTATAAGAATACTGAATAAATGATTTAAAAAAAAAAAAAAAAAAAATAATCTCCTTCTTCCGGCTTTTAGTCCTGGTTGCATCCTCACCACACTGGAGAGCAGCCCGTGGTGTGTCTTTGAACGTAGTAGATCTTGGATTGGGTGAGATAGGTTTTTACACGAAGTAACTTTCATGTTACCTATTATATTGGATCATGTTTGTTTCGTTTGTTTGTAACATATTTCTTGCACAGAAATTTACACAGTTACAAGAAAAAGTACATAGTTATAAAATAAGTAAATCACTTGCAATGGCGGACTGAATAAGGGATCACTTCCAGTCCATTCCACGAAGGCATCTCTTCCAGTCAACCGGCAAACGATAAAGGAACTAGATAAGTAAAAAAAAGCGGTAAGTCGATGGATCATGGTTACAGATTTAATTGCCTCAATGTCAAGGTTTCATCACGATGTTTTCCCTCACCATAAGTGTCCACTCAGTATGCAGTACTATCAATAACAATGTGACTCACACAATATGGCTGAGATTCAGCGTCCTTTCCGGCTGGTCGGGGTATCGCGGTAGCTGCGGACGCGCACGCTCGGGAACGCAACGGAACGACTTGCGGAGAGTCGCGCCGATCTGTTTCGATGGAGATTTCTGGAAAATATACAGCGTATTAAACTTTAACGGCCTTTAAGGCGCAGCGGTCTGTGATTCCGGATTTCCCGGGTTCGAATACCGGCCAGGGCATGAGAAACGAATAATCTCTGATTATCCTGGGTCTTGGATGTTTGCCAAATAGTACCTACACAATCGGTAAAACAGTGCACTAAACTGGAATAAATGACTGTTATTGTTTTCTCTTTTATTTTGTTCGAGTTGAACTCTCCGCCACTATTCTTAAGGGTTTGGAATCCGCTTCAATTATTTTTGTTGACTATTGTGTGAGCACTATCCTTCATCGCTACTCACATAGGCCGCGTACTCCTTGACCTCGTGCTCGTTGGTGTGAGTGGCGGACACCCTTCCGCGCCAGAAGCAGTCCTGGCACAGAGTGTAGTTGGTGCAGCGAGTGCATCTGTACCGGAACCCGGTCAGGGAGCTGCGGCGGCACGCGCTGCAGGCTAGGGGGTGAACCACTGGGGAAGAATAACTTTTGTAAGGAGTGAACCGCCTCGAATCAATATTCTCCATTTTCGAAATCGGTTTCTAAAAAAAGGAAGCGGTTTCTAAAAAAAAGGAAGAAAAACCGCATGAAAATCGGTTCAGCGAAACATACATACATTCGAACATATGTACATACATAATGCTAATCTTTCGTCTGAGTAAAGTTTTATTCACAATTCAAAGGTTACTTGGAAGAGATCGTTTTTAATGATAATTTCGCCTATTGAATGCAATGTGTAAGCGTGTGAATTTTATGTAATTGATTGTGGTGAATTAAACACTTATTGTATTATATTGCATTGTAACATTTCTGAAATACATATTGAAAGGCACCCTTTAAATATTTCCATGATAGAATATGTCCATTACAATTGAAGTAGTAAATTTATAAGTATATAATCTTTGCTATTTAACGTACCATTCTCAACACTGGCGAGACGATGTAACAATGGTAGCCACACAAGGCACGGCGGGCCGGGATCTGACATGAGCGTGTCCAAGAAGTCATTCACAGTTATTTTACCATTCTGAAACAAAACTAGAAATTAATGTCTGTACATGGAACAAAATTGGTTTTGTTTTAGGATAAAAAAAGGACTTCTACTAAACTTAACTTCCTACAGAATTAATTAATGTGCTCATAGTGGCAATAATGCAAAAAGCATGAATCTGAAACTGTTCTCGGGCGGTTTTTAGGCTATAAATGGTTCAATGATATATTTTTGTCTCCAGGGCATGTGTCCGACTACACTGTATCTTTAGTGAGTGAAAAATTATATAAATTATATCGTCCCAACTATTTGTAGACCAAACTTTTTGAATGAAACCAAAGTTTACTGTTTCTCTTAATATTTTACTGTACTAATTGATTCACACTTCGTGGAAATTTTTTATTATTCTTTGTGTAAATAAAATGTGTGGTTCTATCTACCCAAAAAGACGCCTCTGAGTTAATACAGTACCTGGTTGAAAATCGACAAAGACAACGAATCATTATAACTGAATGAAGGCGATTCATACACCGCCGCTGGCAGTGCTAAAACCTCCCGCAAGTAGTCTGATAATCTCTTCATCATTAGGTGTCCATTCCCGTCTGATAACTGGGAAAAGATATCTGTAAAGAGAATAGAAGATTTTAAAATGCTATTTGTTGGTCGTTTAAGGGTACCACAATGTTGCCAACATTTAATTATATTGAAAATACTTACATCGCAGCTTGTCCATCAGTTTTCCGGCGCACATCGTCGCCAGCGCAACTTTTATTGAGAATACTCGTATTTTTCCCACATTATCGCTGTGAAAGTAAAATACAATATGAATTTTAAAAGTATGTAATTTTCTTTTATCTTAATATCTTTTATTTTAATTTTTAATCTTTGAGACCATAAATAAATTTGTTTTGCTTCATTCACACTCATGCAATGATGTTGGCTAATTGCGCTCTTGACTCTCTCTGAACTCTTGACCTAACCTTTTAAGCTGTCCCCAATTTCCTTGAGGTAAATTAATCTATACAATAGAAGTGGTCTCCGCCTAACACTCCAGGAAAGAGGCATGATTTTATATGTATACATAGGTATGTGTTATTACATAAAGTGAAGTAAACAAATATATTAATATAAAATATATCTTACCCAGTACTATATGCTGAAAGTAACCAATTTAGCAACAGAGCTGAACAGGCCTCAACTGACACTTGATGTGCCGGTGGCAGTCTCTTATTCAGATTGTGGTACAAGGAAGACACAAGTGTCTCCAGACGTGTAACATTCACACAGGCGTTTGGTTCTAACGTGTTAAGAGCATTCTCTCTGAATGCCTCTATCACATTCCATATGTCTATGACATGCACTGTAAAGGTATATAAAAATAATTTTATCACAACTTTATTTTACATTTCAAGTGTATTTATAGAAGAAATAAAAAAGACCATTATTGTCTTGAAATGTGATAAAAACACACTGTAAAACAATCTTTTTCCTTTCTCATATTAAAATTTAGGTAGCTAGATGACAGTGAAAAGCAAATCAATTTTTTAAATGTACTCTCTCTTCATCACTGCTTCACTTGTCTTGTAGAAAAACTTCAAGGCTGCCAGTTACATGTTTGTAATGAAGTTAAGAAAATAATTGAAAATAATTAAAAACAAATGACTGCTTATAAATTTCTTTTAGAATAATGAGTTTTTACCACACAGTACATTACTCACAATTACACTTTTTTTGGACATATCGCAGCTTGCATGCCGTTCTGTATGAAGCAAATCTGATCAAATCAAAGTTCTGCTCTCTCATTTCTTGCAGGAGCTGGGATCGTGGATCCGAGGAGCTCACACTGGGGCTGGGCCCCACACTCAAGTTGTCACGTTCCAGAGACATTATTGTTACTGAAAATTATATATTTTTCTTTGTTTCCTTTTCACGGATATATCACAATTTTAACATCAGACCCTGCCTATATTTAGAGAGAGATGAATTCCTAAAATAGGGTCTTCATGTACATGGTACACAGTACAGTCTGTGTACAGAATTTGTTAATTTGAAAATCTAGTTTTAGGTAGACAAATGGGTAAAAAAAATGGTCAAAAATTAATGGCTGATCAGGAAGAAATATGTTTTGTGCCACCTTTTGTAAACCCTTATCAAAAGCAAAAAGGATTCTTTTCTATTCCATGTGTAATTAATTTTATTTAAACAGATTTAAGACTGATCTAAAGTCATGATTAGGCATTCTGTGAGAACAGTAAGGCCTATTGTAATAACTTATTTTATCAGATGCAGATAGGTGAAATAATATGTTAAATGCAAATAGTGATAAACAAATTGAACAGGTTTATGTACACTAGTACAAGTTTTGGATTTGTCTTATATCGGACTGGATTTATGAGTAACCAAGTCAACAAAAATATATATGCATGAAATAATTGAGATTTGTTGACTGAATATGCCTAATTACAAGTCACTCCCAGAAATTGTTATCACTAATTGATTTAGGGATTATTGCCACGAATTAAATTTGGAACAGCATTACCTTTGTATATATGTTAGTTCATAAGTTTGTTGACATCGTGATAATTTATACACGGCGAAAAATAAATAATGTCATAGTTCTATCGATTCAAGATAATATTACCGACAGCTTAAATTTTTTAAATTTAATAATTATGTATCCAGTTTTACACGTAGGTTCACAGTTCACAATAAACATTAGTGCACATAAATTGAAAATCGCTGCTTTATGTTATCTTTATTGAATAAATTAAATTCACCCCAATTTACTGGATAAAACACGAAATTACAGTACGTGCAGAATCAAATCAACATGACATTTCAGTCTGCCATTACGAGACATTCCGTTCCATCTTTCCAAGTACGCACCGAAAATAGTATAAAGTGCTAAGTACCTTTTTTAATATATAAATAATTTTTATAATCATTAATTCATTCAAAATAAAAGGTAGTATTTTAATAAATTACGAGGCATCAAGAAAAAGATTACATCATGTAAATTTCAGTATTGTTGTAGAACTGCGTAAAAGGGATGTTGTTTAAGCATAGACAAGTAATATATTTTTGTATTTAATGATCATTATGGTCTAGTTCAAAGCCCGCTAATTTCAAATAAAAGCATTAAAATTAAAACATCCCACCAAAATAATTTTCATGAAAAATGATACGTTTTATCTTGTGCCCCAGATACCGTAAGTACTTTTGATAAAGATAACATATGTACATAAAAAACACAACATACTGAAAAATTTTCTGAGGCCTATTATTTACGTAAGTAACCAAAATGGTGGTTAATACGATATGCGGGTGTTATATTAGCCACCGACAATTCGATGATCATACGTCTTGTTCAAACGCTTGCCACTTTTGGATAAAGAAAGCCGGACATGCTTAGGCTTTTTGATAGACTGTCCAACAAAAATTTACTGTGCTCGTCATGTCCGGCTTTTGTTTCGCTTTATAAATATTGTAGATTGAAGCTTACAAGCGCAAGAACAACACAAATACAAAGAAAAAATAAAGGCTCGTTCCATTAAGGAAGTCACTATTATGCTTCGATAATAAATAGTTCGTATATTTCCTACTTACATCGATGTAAATGTACCCCAATGTTTAAAAATGTTTTTTCTCTTTTCAAAAGACCACAATTCTTAACAATGCAGGATATCGCGCCTTATACCCAAATGAGTAGAGGTATCTACTTAATTGAAGGAGGTTAACATTAGGAGATTTGGCAACCTTTAATTCAACTCTCTGACTGAGGGCAAAATTTGGCTCTGACCCAAGATGCGATGACCGGTGACTAGTAGCGTACACCGGTAAGGAGAAGGGTATTCAGTTTTTACCCCCGAATGAAAAAAGAGGGGTGTTATGAGTTTGACATGTCTGTGAGTCTGTTTGTCTGCGGATTATAGCTCACAAATGGATGAAGCAATTTCAATTTAGTTTTTATTAAAGTTAATTTACCGATTACGGATGAGTCGTTTTAAGTTGTGGGAGTTGAAAGTGGTGAAGGAAAACCGAATGTCGGCAAATATATTTGAGTGAAAGCGCACTGGTAAAGAATAGTGAAAACTAACTGTGCCCGCGACTTCATCCCCGTGGAATAGTTATTTTGGGTATCATTGAAGTCTCAAGCAAGGATGAATAAATTCCCCCGTTTTTTTCAAATTTTCCATTATTTCTGCGCTTCTAATAGTTGCAGCATGATATTATACCTATAGCCTAAAGCCTTCCTCGATAAATGGACTATTCAACACAAAAATAATTTTTCAATTCGAACCAGTACTTCCTGAGATTAGCGCGTTCAAACAAGCAAACAAACAAACTCTTCAGCTTTATAATATTAGATAGTATTTTAATCGAGAGTACCTATTCTTAGCTTAACGTCAGGTGCAAAAAAAGGAATGTTAACAAAATGTTGGACAAAAATATTATTATAGTATTATATAATAACTCGCGCAAGCAAGATTTCACGAATTGAAGCATAAATACAACCTCCCTTATCATTTCTAGGTGAGCCTGGATCTCAGGTACCTACGAGGGTAAGGAGAAAGAAAACATATTAACCATTGTCTAACATTTATTTTATAAATGAACACAGTTTTACATCTGTTTACATTTATTTTCTCAGACAAAACTATATGTTCTTATTTACAAATATGTATAACTTTTATATCGCACAACACATTTTACACTATTTTTAACTCTCCCGGAGCGTTTTACGATTCAATTTTCTTTAAACAAATAAGTACCGTCAATATCTAAAATAACTACATTTTTAAGTTACAATGATTCTAAGTACACATAAATATTATTCTTTCGTGTATATAGTCTATACAATATTGGCCGTAGGTGCTACCAAAGCGACAAAATACATGAATAGTCTCAATTGTTAGACATTAGACTGCACACGGGAATTTCCAAAAACCTTTCGTAGCGGACTTCTCCTAGTTATAATCTACTTTCCTGACAAATTTTATGTTTATTAGCTTATGATTTTGAAAATTTCGTGAATAGTGAGTCAGATAAGGTTTCCTATCTAATTTGTAAACAAAAAAAATTCTTATCAATTTATTTCGGCGTAGACTTTAAATTAATTGGTTATTACATTTTTTTATTCTACTGTTGCTATTTTAACATTCTAAGACATTTTACTTGCTTATAATATTACGATAGAATAATACAGACAACACAATTTTTGTATTAGTTTCTCAGAAACTCAGAACTTAATTATCAATAAAAATTAACCACTCTGGGTTGTGTATTTTTTTTAACTCAAAATATTTGTGGTAGATCATTATTATTAATTATATTTACTACACTTAAACATTCATTTATATATTCTTTGAAGATTATTTATTAATCATGCCAACATCTACATTTTTTACTAGTTAAAAATAACTATTTTTTAAACATATGTGTACATTATTCAGGTAACAGATAAATATATTTGTATTATATTGTAACTATATATTTATATATCATAGAATAAGTATAGTTATATACAAAATTATTGTGTTTGTCACAGATTTGTTCAAAGACATTGGTCCAAAATGGACGATAAAGTTATTGTAATTTTTTTTCACGATAAAATCGAGAAATATACACTGCAGCTGTAAAATACGCACATATATAAACATATCAGCAGTTGTAAGTATATAAAAACAATTCGACTTAAGTCGAATAGTTTGATTACAAAGCATTTGCAAAATATTTATATATAAATACATAAAAATAACTGTAACCTTTTCTACGACAGTAAAACACATCACCTTATAAACAGTTACAATAAGTAAGTATCATTTAAAGTAATAGTTAAACTAGCCTACAAATATAATATCGTTATGTTGGTATTCATCCATTGCATATAAGAGGTGTAGCGAATTACCTAATACGTTCCGTAGGTTCGCTAGTTATAATAAATTATAATTCAAAACTGTACTGATTGAAATAGAAATAACACTGGGCAGTACTAAAAATTATCTTCAATTTAAAACAAAGTTCTGTGCATATTTCATGCTAGATCATTCTAATAAATTTTCAAAAGAGCCTTGCATAAAATCAGCTGGGTTAATGAGTGATATTTAGTTATTTACACATTTTTTTTCATTATCTTATGACTAAAACGGTACGTTTTGTCAAAGTACCAAAATGGTTAGATTAACTTATCACATGCCATCGAAAGAGAAAACATTTACTAGACCAATGGGTCTAGTAAATGTTTTCTCTTTCGATGGCATGGGTAATGACCCCAATTGAAAGTGACGCCGTCGCTAGGCCCAATACCCATCAAGCAAAAACCTCCTAAGACATATTTTTACTACCTTACTGAAATCCTAACCAAAAAGTTACATACAAATGTGCCTCTGGAACACACGTATATAACACAGTCCCATTGGGATAGGCAGAGACACAGAATTGAAGAAAAAAAGCTAAGAATGTTCACTCATACAAGCTTTTGGCACGAAAGCCATTTCTTTCCTCTTGCAAATAGGAGATGTATGATTTATAAACATCATTTATTGGATACCCACCGCGTGTTAGAGACTGACCATAGAGCAAGAATCGAACTCTTGACGTCATTAAGTAACACCGGCTTCCGCGCAAGACCGGCGGAGCTTTGCTGTTTGACGGCATGAACTATAGCCATCCAGATATTTCTACAAGATAATTTTCTACAATTTCTTTCAGAAAATTAGACATAAAGCCAGTGTTTCCATGTGAACCGGCTGACTGGCGCTCCGCCCCGGATCGCTTCGTGTTCTGACTCAGGAGATATGCAGCAGGCAATGCGCTTAAAACAAAGCAATAAACGATTAGATAAATGATCGTTTATTTTCACGTTTATAATGTAAGTTTTTTATCTCTGTCTTCATAGCGTATAAGCCAGCGCCGGCTTCAAAACTCAGGAATCCAAAGTACCTAATGCAATTGAGACTTTACACGTTGCATATCATAAGATCGAGAAAAGTAAAAGAACAAAGTCTGCAATCTTTTCATGTCGTAATACTTTGTACCCATAATATTTAGATGTATTTCGATACAGCGAGGAAATGCTCCCTCTACATATATTTATTTTTTCAATAAATACAAATATTCAATAAAAACGAAGATAAAATACCAACCTGTCGACAAGTTCCCGGCGTGGTAACAAACTTGTAAATACCCACGATGGGTATCATGAGGATCGAAGAGCAGGCTAAACCCCAACCCAGCACGACGGCCCACGGCGGGTACGTGTACTGTTGGTATTGTAGCGGTTGCTGGTAAAGAAGACCGAATACTACCACGCCCTGGAATGAATGGAGAAAATAGTAGAAATAATATAAGTATACATTACCAAGAACTTAAAAAAGAAAGATATTTTTTAATTTTAAAAATATAAACATGATTTTTTTTTTAAATTCAACCATAAAATGCTGGTTCTGAAATATTTGGTGGTCATTTGTCTCGGGCTCGGCAACTGGAAAACGCCAGGATTATGATTGATAGATTATAATAATTACATAGTTTACAATGTACTTAAATAATTCTTTTTTTTATTAAGTTAAAACGTTACTACCCCTTCCAAAACGAAAGTAGTAGTGCAAACATTTTATTAACCGGGAAAATGTTACTGACATATGAATCAACGCACTGCCGAAACTACTGAATGGAGCTGAAATGTTCATCCAAACAGTTAAGTCATTTTCCTGGAATTCTCGTGCAAATGTAAGAAAATTAATAAACATTTCGCTTCAAAAGCACTCACAATAATAAAAATGGGACTGACGAACTTCCAGCATATCCTCCAATAGATCCCTGGTCTGAAGCCGAGCATCTCCTCTACATCGTCCGAAAACCTCTTCAATCCTAAAAATAATAAAATTTTAGGGAGGACAAAGAAGGTGAAAAGTTTTTTACGGTAGGGAAAATGCCAAGGTGTGTAGTACCAAAGCTGGCACTTTAGAACAGGACCACTCCATCTCTCTATCTCTTCTCTCTCTTGACATAGGGATAAACATATTCATTTATTAACCATGATCCAATATGAGTTAGGTTCCCCTGAAAAGTCACCGTGACCATACGGGAGTCGCTTCGTGTAAAAACTGACTAACCCATTGCAGGATCATGGCCAAAAGGAGCAACCTGGACTTCTTACCAGGGAGGTGAGGATGTAACCGGGATCTATGCCAGGATAAAGGAGTCCTTCTTCGTCTAAATATATATAAATACATAATAGTTATATATTCTTAATGGATTTCTTCTTCTTAGTCGTGTCACTCTTGACAGAGTGGTCGTGGTCATCATGTAGTGTTGGAGGCGGGCGCCAATGTGCGCCTTACGATGTCCCGCCATTTCTCCCTGCTGGAAGTCATCCTGCTGCACTCGTTAAGTGAACCGCCAATCACAGACTTTATTTGGTCGGTCCATCGCATGGGTGACCTTCCGCGCGGTCGAGAGCCTTCCACTTTACCCTGGACAACAAGCCGTTCTATGGATCCGTTGCCTCTCCTTGTAACGTGTCCAAAGAATGACAAAATGCGAGATTGTACTAAGGGAAATAGTCGCTGCTTAATACCGAGCTCTTGGAGTATCGAGACGTTAGTGCGGAACTCTGTCCAAGACACACCAAGCATTCTCCTCCAGCACCACATCTCTAGGGCGTCTATCTTTTTTCTTTCCACTTCTCGCAATGTCCACGTTTCAGCAGCGTACAAAAATATGGGGAAAATAAGCGTGCGCACCAGTGTTAATGGATTTATTCGAACTTATTCTTTTTAATACATAGACTTAATAAATGTTCATATGTAGGTAAATATCTGAGGTTATAAATACTAACCGTAAAACCAGGAGACAGCAACAGCCTCAAAGAGTGCGGAGCAGAGTAGTGATATGCCAGCGGCGTATGTATCCAGCAGATGGAACATGTAAATGCCGCCCTGAAAACAAATAATAGTAACAGTCTCTACAACAGCGACGTCACTACGCCACAAGTCTCAACAGCCAATCACGCGATGCTATCAGCCAATTACAGCGATAATGCTAAATCGCGATATCAAAGATTTCAAGAAGAAGATCTTCCCTTTGGTCCCATATTATAATTTCTTAAAATTTCTTAAAAATACTGAATTATGTTTTCTTCATAATCCAAGCTGTGCTGCCCCTAAGATGCTTGTTGGTCTCCAAGGAATACTTAAAGAAGACGCATCTGCAGCTCAATCTATAAATCCAGTCAGTCTTTTGCTCGAAAAAACGCTTTTTCGTGAGGCAAGCATAAATAACAGCAATAGATACCGCCGACGCTTCTAACAATGGCGTCAAAGTTTCTTCTTATCAGGGGAAAGACAAACCAAGAGAAGAAGAAGAAAATTATCTATTTATCTACTGGGATAATGATACAACATGTAAAGCATGTAAATTGACGTCCGGTGAAAATGCAGCAGTATATTTTGTTCCGCCGCTTCTTCTACACATTTTGGAAGCGATAGTAGAGATATAATTCGATTTAAATGATGTGACGTCAATATGTGATACCTTGTTTCCAATTTTGAATATAAATATGTCCATTCATATTTTACCGGTGTGACATTGATGCAGGCGACACAGAAGGACACGCAGACGACGAACAGCGTGAAGTGCTCGCGGCGCAGCCAGTGCGCGCCGCACGACCGCGCCTGGTCCAGGAGGCCCGTGATCACGCATTCGAGGCCACCCATCTGGTTGAAATAAAATTATAGGAATTATAGTTACATACATATAAGTCACGTTTATATCACGTGCGGGGTAGACACGAGCCTACAGTCTTGAAAACTGACTGACCAAAAGGTCACGTTCAGCTAGCTAAAAATTAAGATGAAAATGATATCTATCTTGGTTTGGTATCTTACTGAGAAGCAACCGTAGAAATAAATTTCGCTATATCTCAATTTTTGTAAAAAAGAATCTCAAAACAATGATCTTCACTAAGTTTATTTTAATTTTTGACTAAGTCATTATTACACCTTGTATATCAACTGTAATATTATACGGCATCAAAATATAAATAGGTCCCCATTTGTATACATTATTTAAGATAAAACTTACTCCCGAATCCAACCCAAGCATGATCAGCATGAAGAAGAACAGCATCGCCCACAAACTGGCTCCTGGTAGCGTGGCCACGGCTTCGGGGTACACTTGGAATACAAGTCCAGGACCTGGGAGTTGGAAGGAATATCTAAATACAAAAAATGTCACTGCGTATTAGTAAACCTTGCGGATACTTTCCTATTTTAGTTACTAAAGATATGCCAATCATATTGTCTGTCTAATATAACCACAATATAGGTCTAGGACTGGCACTAAAGAACGAAGGGACACTCGACTTACCTGGGGCCATATTGAGTCCCTTATAGTTAAGTGAAGTAGTAATGTTTTCATTTCTTTAATGTTAAAAACAGCGCCAAGAAAAAAAATAATATGAGAAAAATCTTAATTAAAAAAAATATTTTTTGCTCAAAAAAGATACGTTAAAAGATAATTATGCCACCCAATATGGGGTCATTCCTTCTTGATAATGTTAACCTGTAAGGGAGTCCTAAACCAGCTTGGATCTGAAATAATGATTAAAAAATCTATTTTATAATTAAATTTTCTAACGAAACTAACCTTCAGTAGCCACCGAAGATATTGGCACACCCTGTTTGTGAGACATGAAGCCCAAATACGTGAAAATGACGAATCCCGAGAAAAATGATGTGAAACAGTTCACCAGCGTCGTTACCAAACAGTCTCTGTGGACAAATTGTTTTATAGTTTGATTGCATATCCTTTTTTCTTCCTGGCTTTAGTCCCAGTTGCATCCTCACAACTCTGGAGAGGAGCCCGGTACGCCAAGGCCCTAATCCTGGATTGGATGATTTTACAAAGATTATTTTACAAAGCGACTATTGTCTGACCTCTGCAATCTTTGCACGGGAACTCGTATTGAATCATGGTTACACATCCAGTTGCCTGAATGTTCAGGTTTCCTCACTTAATTAATAGTTAATAGGTACATATAGAGAAAAAATCTGAAATCTGTCCAAAAATTCATCTATCTTATATGGGAAAATAATGGGAAAAAAGAATTTTCCCAGACTTTGGGACCTTCCGAAATCGATTTTTACTCCCATGTATGCATTTGTATTTAAAATTTCACCGAAATCTTTAGAACGCTAGTACAAATATTGCTCGTCTAATAGTGTACCTGTAGCAATTATTATGGAAGGTATTGTAGCTGGCATAAGACAGGTGAACTCCGAACCCAGCTCCGACCGAGTAGAATATCTGGACGGCTGCGTCTACCCACACCTGCAAACAAATGTACATGCGATTGCTACAAACTTTCAGGAGATCAATGTTAATTTCACTAAAATTGGTCAAATGAATAAATCAATTTTACATCCACTTGGTGACTTTCAGTGTGGGGTTAATTCTTAAAGCAGAGATTTTAAACTGTCTGAAGACGTGTAGTTTGACATGATCACCAGAGAGGGCTACCGACCAACTTATATTTCAGATTCAGCCTCATCCATGAGAAAGATAGATAGATAGCTAAAACATTTATTGCACATACACAGGACTTATCGCTAATGAAATCTCTTTCAGTCCAGCCAAAAGTTGACATCTTTGGCTGGAAGGAAACCAAACATGAGATTGACGTTGGCAAAAGAATAAAAGGCAGAAGGAAAGAGATGGAGTCCTATTCTAAAGTGCCAGGAACCACACGGCAGGAGTCCTTGTATCGTATGTTGTGATTAATAAATCAAACTGAAGACTTTTTTATTCAGCTCTTCTAATCAGTCGGGTTATACCTGCGTGTCCTTAAGCCTGGTGAGCTCAGGTTGCAAGTAGTAGGCTATGCCCCTTGTAGCCCCTGGTAGGAGGAGGCCCCTCGCCAGTAGGATGGATAGCACTACGTACGGCATGGTCGCTGTCATCCATACTACTTTACCTGGAAATATTTGTTTATTTTTAAAAGATACATACATTTATATTTACTCCAATGAGATTATTTATTATTAAGTGTATACTCTAAGATTTATTCGCAGAACCATCTTATAAAAGTGTAATGAAATTGATTTTTATAGGAACAGACGAAAATATAAAATATTTGGTAGGACGTGCTGGGAATCGAAAACTCCGTATGAAGTATCAAACAATGCGACATAGATTAAGCTATAGAATGCATTATTATTAAGATACTAAAGTACCATTAAGTTAATTACAAATAGCAATATGCTGCTATAACAGTCCTAAAAAGTACTACGACTACGCTACGTACGTGCTACGATTACGCTACGTAAGGGCTACGACGCCGCTTCGCTACGCTAGGGCTGCGGCGGCCTTAGGTAAGTACTACGTACGCGCTACGACGGCTACGTGGAAGCTACGATGGCGCAAGGTTAGTGCTACTATGATGGTACATCACCGCTAAATGTTAAGACAGCGCTACGTTATGCACTATGACTGTGCCAAAATAAAAAAAAATTTGACCATAAACATACTTTACTGCTAAAAAACAAATAGGATATAAAAAGTTCTTACCAGAACTCTTGACCCCCTTAAAAAGAGAGAGGTAGAGCGTCACGTAGACCAGGCCAAGGCAGAGGGCAAGCTGCCACTTCGGAAGACCCAGGTCGTTCAGACCTTCAGAGTGTTGCATCTCTAAGACTGCGCGGCTAGAAGCATAAAGCTATATGTTAATTTCAATTACTTTATCACTACATAGTAAATTCACACACATTTTCATGAGACTATGAGACTACATAAGATATTTGGAAATTCTTAAAATGTGAGAGAGTAGCTTCATATTTGGAGTCAGTTCGTTGTGCTCCGGGTTTCGTCTCATCAGTCCTCAGTATTTCAGATGTTTCAAAGCAGCTAGAATATTTGATGACAGAGGAAGCAGAACATGCTTAAAATTCCTACTAACTGAAAGAACTCGGAGGCCGTGGTACTTTGAGTTTGTGCGGTTGGCAGCGTTGCCCCAGGCAGAGTTTCAGCAGTCCTTGGTGTTCACGAGTTGTCGCAGTGTTGTCACGGCAAACTCGTCCTTTGCTAAGAGTATGAAAAGATAAAGATATTTCTACTCACTGAAAGAATTCCGAAGCTGGTGTGAAATGAGACAGGGGCCCGTGGTATTTAGAGTCCGTGCGGTTGGTAGCGTTGCCCCGGGCCGCGTCCCAGCAGTCCTCGGTGTTCCAGGAGTTGTCGCAGTGCAGCCAGGGCAGTTCGGATCGCGCAGATGATAACAGGAAGTAGAATGCCCAGCCTGAGCAACAAACATTTTTACATCATTTTCAATTTTTTTAAGTTCTCTGTCATACCCAATGGTTGCATACATACATACATATGGTCACGTTTATATCCCTTGCGGGATAGACAGAACCAACAGTCTTGAAAAGACTGAATGGCCACGTTCAGCTATTTGGCTTAATAATAGAATTGAGATTCAAATAGTGACAGGTTGCTAACCCATCGCCTAAAAAAGAATCCCAAGTTTGTAAGCCTATCCTTTAGTCGCCTTTTACGACATCCATGGGAAAGAGATGGAGTGGTCCTATTCTTTTTTTGTATGCCGGAAACCAGACAGCACCCAATGGTTGACTGGTCTGGTAGATAATGCTTCTAGCGTTAAGTCCGCCAATTGTGCTATACATACATATAGCACAATTGGCGCAGTTGTACAATGAAGTTTAAATAAATAATAAATAAAAAATATTTTAGCAGTATGTTATTAAGTTTATACCGTTTTTTACTGTGACAGATTAATTTATAAGTATGTAGTAAGTACAGTAACTATGTATGCCGTCCAACTTAAAGTGGCCTTTCAGTCTTTTTGAAACTATTGGGTCTGTCTTCCTCGTAAGTGATAAGTATACCTAATAAACAAAACACAGACTTCCTTCATAACATTTTATATCAAATAAATTTAATTATGTATTTAAAATAACACATATTTTTTTGGAAATCCATAACCGAAGTATCGAAAGTCTGATATAAAATTTTGCGACAGACAATTTGGAGTTCAGCCAACCAACATAAAAGTTTAACTATATCATTTATGAGTTCTATAATAAACCCTTTAAGTAAATAGGTTAACATAAATCATCGGCAATATTTTAAATGTATTTGGTAGTCCTGATTATAATAAGGTGGAAAGACTTACCTATAATAACATTGTAGTAAAATGACACGTAAAAAGCAACCATTACTGCGCAAAATCCAACACCTGAAATTAAATATTAAAATTGTAAAAAATTATAACGTGTAGACACCATATACCTATATGGTAATTATGAGTGAAATATGAAAAGTAATTTGAAAAAAATATCTATAAGCGTTAAAAGTAAACAAAAAAACACTATAAACAGAGCAATTAGTACATCAAACAATTCCTTATGTGGCTATGAAATGATCTGTCAAAATATAACAAGTAACAAATCTTTTCACATCATGATACAAGGTATATTTACTAATATAAAAGGTAGGTCAATACCTTTGAACAAAGGGCATATTTTCCACAGTGTGATGGGCCCCTGTCGGTTGTACTGGCCGAGGATCAGCTCCATGTAGAAGAGGGGGACGGCTCCGAATATCAGCATCAAGGTGTAAGGAATCAGGAATGCACCTTTGAAATACAGGTGAACATAAATTATTAACTGTGGTAAACAAAATTCAATAAAATTTATAAAATTTTAGAGGTACTTGTATTTAGTACATCGATACTCACTTAGTTTTTTGGTGTACATTGTATTATTAATATTTGAATTTAATTACCTCCTCCATTCCTGTAGCAGAGGTAGGGGAACCTCCATACATTGGCCAGGTCCACTGCAAACCCTATGATGGAGAGGAGGAAATCTGCTCCCGTGCCCCAAGTCTCTCGTCCATCGTTTGGCTCTGACGGTAAAAACGATTAGAAAACTTGATTGGTTTTTAAAAAGCCAAACAGTATTATATCATGATGAATGCACCTTTTATCTTTGCAGTAAATTAACCAAATCGAGTCTCAAAGTAAGTTTAAAGATGTTTTCCTTAAATGTTTCAACAGAAACAAGAAGTCGTGAAGGTCAAACGGATTTCTGATAAAATATTTGGCGATAGGAAACCACTTTAACTTTGCCACATTACATTTTATTTCCTTTTGTTTTTTTTTTATATTTCGGTTGCTAGAGTTGAACGAAAAAACTGAAATGAAAATACAAACAGGAATAGCACAAAATAGTAGACAATTTTTTACTAAAATCCAAATCAACCTATCGGTTAACTTTGAAAACATTTAAATTTAAATAAAAGATTGTTTCTAAAAATATTTTTTATTATTTTTTTTATATTTATTGATTGATTGGACGCCCTTGAACTATACCTATCCGGATACTTGACATGCTGAATCTCACACTTGTATGGCTTTTTTCGGGGAACCCTTTACGAGTAGCTCCCGTAATGAAATGAAATGGGACACCAAATTGAATTTACGCTGTGACACGTAAGGGGTCATTCTTTTGAACATGTACCTATATTCATATTTATTTGGCTACACGTGACGATAATTGCGGAAGACATCTTTGCCTCAAGTACTCAGTCGAAGATCGACTTGATGGTAAGCAGGATGGATTAGTGATTGTTTTTCGCCATATGACCTGACAAACCTGAAAGTACATGTTTACTCTAACTCTCCGTCAACAAACACATATACTTTACGTACTCACCTGCTTTGATACTATTGGCTCTAATCCTTTTGTTGGTGTCGTTGAAAAAGCATTCTTCCTCAATTTGGATCTTGGGCTCCTCTGCGGACAGGAAAACAATAAATAGTTTTAATTCCTTTGATTTAATATTATTCGTCTAAAAGTTAGTTACGCATATATAAGTAAGCATATATTAATTCTTTAGGTTAATCCAGCTAATGCCTTTCAGTTTAATCGATAATGCTGGCTCTGTCTACTCCGCAAGGTATAAGGCATGATAACCATGTACTTGATTCAAACTTATTCGCCAACCTATGAGTGATAGCTACTTTTTATATTTAAACAATTTAATCTTGTTGGTATTTCTGGTATCAATTTCTATTAATAACACATATCTATTTTTAGCTAATTTACTAACTTGAAAAATATTTAATTACTTACTTTTGTAACAAGATAATGTGACTACAGAGCCTTTTGTAGATTTGTGATCTGGAAAAAGGATTTCAATTAAGTACGATACAATAATAAAATACTTCCTCTATTGTGTTAATAATTTAAAAATTATTTTCAACCCAAAAAGATGCGACGTCCATCGCCGTGTCGGGTCGGAAGCCGCTGCCCTGATTTTGATGAAATTTTCTAAGTCCAGAAAAAACTTCAAAAAAAAGTTACATAGGCATTTTATGAGAAATCCTACAGGAGAGAAGCCTACATACATTGGCTAGTCTTTAAACTTGGCATAATCATAACAGGTAACATCAAACTGCCCCGCCTTAAATTGATAACCTTTTACAACTTCGATAAACTCCTTTCAGGGCGCTAATGGCATCTTAGGTGACACTTTACTATATAAAATCCTATATCACATACGTTTTATTTTAGAGTTCCGTACTCTAATGAAATTTTTGAACCTTATTCGATATCTTTCTCAATCTGAGAGTATAGTAAAGGCAGATTACAACGGCAAGCGTAGCAAATTCTTGTCTAACAAAATAGTTACTAAATCATTATTTGATTTATAAAAAAATATTTAGGAATGCAGACGGCATTTAGTCAAATGGAAAACGCGTATCATTTCATTATGTCAATGAAGAAATCAAAATTACAGAAATGTTAAACAGTATTATACATTTTCGTAAATGTGAATATTTTTTTCCGGATCATTGCGTCTTATAGTCTGTTTATATATATATTTTAATAAAGTAAACCAAAATCACTTCTCATTTTGCCAATTAATGTTGGTGAATTACACTTATTAGTGTTTAAAATATAGTGGAATATTTCAAAATATTCCAAGGAGATTGGTTCCGAACTCAAAAGCTCTAAGGGTCGTGTATGGCGACGATACTGAAAATTACAGCAAATCTATTTTTTAACATAGATTTAGTGCACCAATAGGAAATCTGCTTTGACAAAAACCAAGATTATGTAATACATGAAGTCTACTAACATGTCCCATGTCCCATCTACCTACCAAAATCTAATAACACTTAATAATAAAAGTAATAATCATTACGGTTTACAAGGCTTAACCACTCCACGAATGAGATCGGATACCTTTCATTTCCTCAATAGGAAATAGCATTCATTCGCACGTCTTAATAACGCAGGCTAAGGCATCCAGGCCCTTGCGGCATAATGGCGTGCCTCCGAGGAAAAAATTCCTCAATATGCTAAGGTGCCAACCCTAGGAATTCAAAAATGGCGGCAAGGAATGACGCGTATTCGATAATTGAATGCATTCGTTCTTATTAAAAACTCTTATAATTCTACGACTTTGAATGAAGGTCGTATATTAAGTGTTTTTTTTAAATTTCGTTTTCTATTTTATAATGAAACTCTGCACTAGATGTTTAATAAGCCACAAGTTAATATTAAATGTGTGATAGTAAGAGGACTGTGTCCTGAGAGAAAATGTATTTACTATTCAGTAATATTAAACTCTTGTTTTTGTTTTAAAAACGTAGCTATTAATTTGAAGTATTTTTTTTAATAACTCAAAGCTTCTTCATACAAGAAAGAAAACTTATTTAAGTAAACTATTAATTTTTTTTTAAATTGACTACTCGAAGGACGATGGACATAAAAAAGTAATAATCACGATACCGTAAAGTCAATATTTCATCGGAAGATTATTTTCAGTAGGTGTCTCACGGGAACGTCACAGATTACAAATCGCTTAAACCTTTTACGATGATTGTTTCAAATTATTTGAGAAACCTTCGCTAGTGTTCAGTTTTAATTTTATTCTAAAGAAAGATATTTTGACGTCTACCTTGGATAAAAAAACGATATGTTTGTGTTAAAAATAATGCAATTTAAGCCTCCATCAATATGAATGCAATATCAATATATATTTTCTATCAAAGTGTCGTGTGCTTCCCGGCACCAATAGAAAGAATAGGACCACTTCATCTCATTCCCATGGATGTCGTAAAAGGCTACTAAGGGATAGGCTTATAAATTTGGGATTTTTCTTTTAGACGATGGGCTAGCAACCTGTCACTATTTGAATCTCAATTCTATCTTAAAGCCAAATAGTGGCCGTGAAATAGTGAACGTGGTCTATTAGTCTTTTCAAGACTGTTGGTTCTGTCTACACCGCAAGCGATATAGACGTGATTATATGTTTGTATGTGCGTACTTTTCTTTATAATATTATACAAAATTATCTTAATAATTTTTATTCGAAATATTGTATTTATAACTTAACATTTTAATTTACATAAAACAAGGAAATAAATTGATCAGTAAAAAAAGAACGCGGCTTGATTTATTTTTCTTTTACGGTAATGTTTATTTTCTTGGAAAATCGAAAGAAATAAAAACAAAATATTATTACTTACAATATTTTTACCATATTCATTCATATTGTATTTCCCATCCGCTTATCCGAAATAAGTACTAATTTTTTTATTTGAGAGTAAAACATTCGACGTCATGAAGTGTTAAACTTCTTTCTGTAGCGTTCTCGACTATATTTCCTCTTGACCGTGCAACCTAAGGAAGTAGCAGCCTTGGCTAGACGGCAAGAAAGAGGCGGACAGGCGAAATATATTAAAAAGTGAAGGGCGACTTGAGAGGCAGCTTATTGCCCGCACTTAACTGGATTTATTCGGTAGATATTATCAAAGAAAATAATTGAAATATTTTTTTATAACCTAAAATATAAAATAAAATTACGCTGTTTTAAAAGTTACTTACTTTTTAAACAGTGTAGATTTATTTTGTTAAGAGATATTTTATTGATACTAAATTTGTTTAGTCAAGTTAAAAAAAACTTCTATGAGATTGGTGTAAAAATCTGAAACTTGTATTATAAACGCTTTTACATGCTTTCGTTTTGATTTAGTATACTAATTTGGAATTATTATAAATCGTCTTAAATTCTAATACTGTCATATGATCTGTTTCGATTTAATTTTGGTCTTTAGTAAAAAACCTTCAAATGTCTTAAAATTTCATCATCCCACACTACTTTCACAGGCCTTGGACCAATAGCCCTGATTGTACTGGTAGCAAACCAATATGTATGATCTCTGACGCTTTTTCCATTAGATGTGACATTATCTGCCCGATTTTTCATGCTATCGTTTTTAAACACAAAGATCAAACAACCTAAAAAATCAATTATATTAACACAAGGATTTTACTCTTTTGTAAGGATCTCAGTACCAGCGATTTACCTTCGGCCAGGGAGCAATAAGTATCCCTTGGTAGCAAATGTGTTTAGCGTCGGAGCCGTGTGGTTATGATGGGTTTTGGTCCCACATAACTGTCCGGCTTACCATAGCTGGGCGTGCAAACAAAGCTCACCCCATACGCTAAAATTATTGTTCTTTCAATTAAAATTATTGTTCTCACCAAAACCAAAACCGTGTGGTTCCCGGCACCAATACCAAAAAGAATAGGACCACTCCATCTCTTTCCCATGGATGTCGTAAAAGGCGACTAAGCGATAGGCTTACATACTTGGGATTCTTTTTTAGGCGATGGGCTAGCATCCTGTCACTATTTGAATCTCAATTCTATCTTAAAGCCAAATAGCTGAACGTGGCCTATCAGTCTTTACAAGACTGTTGGCTCTGTCTACCCCGCAAGGGATATAGACGTGATTATATGTATGTACGTTCTCACCGAATGCCCTGGGCGTGCTGCTAGCGGAGCAGTACCCGTCATCCCTGGCGCTCCTGCCGCCGGGCGTGCCGCTAGCTCCCCGACTAAGGAGCGCGGGACTCGCCCGTTGTTCTTCATAGGATGGGGCGGTGTGGGTCACCACGCCGCTGCCGCTGAGTGATGCCTGGTTTGAAAAGATGTAATATAGGAATTAAATATGAATGTATTTATTATCATATTACAATTCATGACATTTTTTTTCTTGTTCATTTCATATTGCAATCCCATTTAGCTTTAATTTTTTTTACAAATTGTACATATCTACGTAGCATTTAACTATCAAGCCTGAGGTGCGCCTATGATCCTGTCCTGGAACGCGCGCGAGCCTACGCTCGCGTATAGCGTAAGCTCCATTTAATCCCGCGGGAATTTCGAAAAATCTTTTCTTAGTGCACCCCTAGACTACATAAGGAACCTACGTATTAAATTTCAAGTCACCAAACCCAGTGGTTTGGGCTGTGCCCTGCCTATCAGTCAGTCAAACACACATGTTTGAACTTACCATGGTGAGCACCTTATTCTCATGGTAGCCATCTCGCTCGTAGCTGGTGGGTCGCGTTCTCGTCACATCTGCTTTGTCTCCGTTGTGGTCCTATTTATCAAACGTATATAGTAACATTTTCTATAAAGACATAAAAAAATATATTAACCATGAGTCTATACTGTGCTGTGTGGTCTCCGATGTCATAAAAGGTGACTTAATATAGTTAGGGAATGACTAATATACTTGTGATTCTTCTTGTAGGCGTTGGGCTTACAATCTGTGACTATAGATTTCAATCCCATACAGCTGAACGTGGCCTTTCAGTCCTTCCATGACTGTTGGCTCTGTCTATCCCAATAAATAAATATATACGGGACAAATTACACAGATTGAGTTAGCCTCAAAGTAAGTTCGAGACTTGTGTTACGAGATATTAACTCAACGATACAAGCAAGATAATGCAAGGGATATTGACGTGATAATATGTATGAAGGTATGTACGAGTATGTATATATAAGTTTATATTTTGATTCACCTGGGTCCTATTAGGTGAGGAACCTCTCCGGGAACCACTGCTGGATGATCGGTTACTGGCATCTGAAAACATAACATTTGTTATCAAACATGATATTTGTAATCTGTGCAAAGATTTAAAGTTTTACCGGTCAGCTGTTCTCCCAACATCAACCTATTAATACCTAACCTATATGTGTAATCAAGTCACGTCTCAATCCCTTACGGGGTAGACAGAGCCAGCAGTATAAAAAATTCTAAAAGGTACGTTTAACTGTACGGCACAATGATAGCATTGAAATTCACCTAACATCAACCTTTTTGGGTTTTTAATTATATCATATTAAGGCATAAAATCTTTTTCAGTATCAACCTACTGAGTCTGCCTGGTGTTTGTCCTGGTTGCGTCTTCGCCTCTCTGCAGAGTCTAGAATGTGCCTATAACCACGATCCTGCCACCGTAGTATGGCACGCGCGTCGCCGTTTCTATCGCGCGAGAAACTAACGCTGTTTCGCTTTTTATTATCACGTGAAACGGGACAGCGATAGTTTACGGAGTCTGGATGAGTAGACCAGTCTTTTATTATTATATAGCCTTAGCTATATAATCTAGCTAGGCGGACGTTTATTATAAGCATCTTTCTAAACATAATAACATCGAAAGGTAAACATTTTTATTGTCGTAGGTAAACTACCTACGACAAGAATAAACAACATAGGACAACTGCATCTGACTATCTGAATCTAATCTGTCAAGTTCAGATAAATACGAGTAGGTATGTCTTGTATTGCGAAGCTACAATACAAACGTGTATCGAAACACGTGAATTTTGGAATAGTTTACTCGTAATCCAGTGGAAATAGGCAAATTCATTTAGAGTAAAATTTTCAAAATTTTATTTAATTTTTAAATTTTGCTTTGTCATGTAAGTAGGTAAGGAAATAAAACGTAAATCTAGTACAACCATCACAGAGGCTGAGAATCGTTTCGAGTTTACCTTACTTATTCCCAATTGGCCCTGGATCAGTCAGGTATAGGCGGACCATTGACTTCACTCCAGATATAACGCAGCTGGGACAACCACCAAGGAAAACGGTATCGGTTTACCCAGTAAGGAACCCATTTGCTAAAGAAGTAAGACCCTGCACATCCTGGTAACATACCTCTGGTCTCTCTGAGTCTACTGCCACTGCCCACCCTGGTGCGTACCTCTGTTCTTTTTGCGTCCACTGACCCTGCACACCCTGGTAACATACCTCTGTTCTCTCTGAACTCGCCGGCGCTGACGCTGTTACCCAGCGCGGGCATGCCCGCCATGCCGTCCGCTACTCTCTCACGCGCATGGTAATTAATCTGTATAGAAAAATAGTATTTTAATATTTGGGTTTTTCGAAAAAGCAAGAAAACATTAAAATATTATCTGAAAATAGACTGCACTAGCGCCCGCGTTAAACGAAAATCCTGCTTATTTCCGTTCCCACGGAAATTTCAAGATATTTTCTCTTAATAAATTCCTAGATCACATAAGGACCCTTCATGCCCAAATTTCTAGACGTAGCGGTTTGGGCTATGTGTCCCGTGTGTTGACATGACAGTCAGTCAGCCTTGTGGTTACGAATTAGTTGGTTACCAAAGCGGCCGAAGGGTCAGTGTTTTGACCGAATATGCTTTACTTTACAATAACTTAATTCTCAATTACAAAAATTTGAAAAATCTTATTTTGTAAGAAATATATTCATAGCAAATCTAGAATTCAAAATCTGCGAATTCCGAAAATCTCGACTGCGTTAATTAAGAGTCCAAGTTTTAAGAGCTGTGCCGATGACGTCCAAGTAAAAACCGAGTGACTTATTCGTTAACTGAAGATTTAGTTTCGCTGTTGTATCTACTGCTACTGATATGATTATGTTTAATAAACAGCTAGAAACGTAAGTATAAAAAATAAATACACCCTTAGTGCGACTCGCACTTTTTTACTAGATACTTATTATTTGACTTTTCTCGTTATATGATTTTTTTTTTAACTTCAAGTTTTCATGATTAGATTTTGATATTTTTAACCATTTCGATATTAAATGCTTTAAAACTAAATAATCGCGTAACAAACAAAATACCCAGATACATCGGAATTGGTAAAAAACTCTTTATATTTTTGAAGAGGTATAAAAGTTCCTATAAATGCAAGACGGCTATGAAACTCTATAGGCAATCCCATCCTGTCGTGAAATCTTAATGTGCGCTTACCAAGCATCCGTGAGTCATATTGGTCAACCGTAGTTAAGATTTATTATTTTATAGCGGTGCGATAAAAATGTTATGGTAATTTTAAATATTTAATATCTTAAGATCTATGAATGAAACGGTATATTTGCTTGGCTTTTAGTGGTTATAATATCATACATATGTAGCTAACCTATGTCTAATTCATTTCTTCGTTATAATTCGCTTGTGTGCGGTTTGCAAAAATTTTCTTTTACTTTCATGTAATGTTTTTGGATTTAAAAATCTTTGATTCATAAGTTTAATAAAGCAGAAATGTTTATAAGTTTCAAGTACTTAAATTATTTCCGAAATCTTACCTTTTTCACATTACTATAATATTTTAAATGCCAAATCTGTCCGTTATGCATTCACGGCTACCCGAGGTTAAATATTATTAAGTTATTAGGATAAATAACAATGATAATTTTATTCTTCTTAAATTAAAGAGCTCTCTCTTGTTGACGGAGTTAAGGGGAGCGTCCTCCATTCATCTATTTTTTCTGTTAATTTTGTTGGTATATTGTAACTTTTACATATCCTTATTTGATCAAAATATTTTATTCTTGGACTTCCTCATCCTCTCTTTCCATTTATTTACTATATTGCTAGAGAAAGCTATTAGCATTAAGTTCACCTGTTGTAGCTTTAAGGCGTCCAATCCAGGGTCATGGTAAACGCACACCCCGCGCTCCTACCCACAGACATGAAAATATACCTAACCGCAGCTAATGCCAGGGGGAAGAACAAAAAGTTGCACGTGTAAACACTTGATCGAAGAGGTTTGAACCTTGAAATCAAAATTGCCGAAAAGTGATTTTATAAAACACATTACACTAGCGTGCGAGGCCGAAATATTTTTAATTGACTACCTAATTGTCTAAACGTTGTCAGCTTTAGGGCTGCGCTTTAATAAATTTGAGGACTTTTGTTTTTTGATCACATCTATAAAATTATTCAGTATCCCAGAATAAAAAGCAATTATTCAGGAAAAATGAATAGTTTCCTTGATTTTTCCAAGTTTCCGTTATCAGCACTCCGGGAGTGAGTATGGATGCTTTTAGATAAAAAAGAATTATCATTTGACCAAGAAATCGTGTCAAAATCAAACAGAATATAGAGAATCTTCCCTTTCTTATAGTCAATTGGAAAACCAGAACTAGAAGTAGTTTTGTGAGAAAAAGACAAATAATATGCAACATAGGTACTTACTTCTATTTTTGCGCAGATTTGATAAGCCATTCAAGAACAAGACTTTCCCTTTCATCTCTCCGTTCAAGTTACTTAGTGCTTTCAAAACATAAAAAATTAAAAATCTTTTTATTATACATATAGTTGAAGTACAACTATTTCTAAGTTAGTATCAAATAAGAGTACAACGAACTCTAAAATGAAACAGAAATTTTAATACGCTTTCATTACAGCAAAATGAAATATTCGTTCTAAACCGTTCTATGAATAAACTAGCTTTTGTCCGCGCCTTCACTCTGTAATATCATAGAGCTCGGTTTAATGGTTTAGCCTTGAAGAAACAAACATACCTCCACATAAAGAATGGACTTGAGGAATTTTGGGGGGGGGGGGACTCCCCTCTTAGTACACCCATAGTCTGCACAAGGAATCTATGCCAAATTTTAAGTCACTAGACCCAGTGGTTTCTGACTGACTGTTAGACAACGCTTATCCGTCAGTCAGTCGGAAACAGAAGAGTTTTATAAATATAAATAAATATATACGGGACAAATTACACTGATTGAGTTAGCCTCGAAGTAAGTACTACCGCGGAGCCACAGAGGCCGTCGTTTTATGCATAAAGATAAACGGGCAACCCTATTTAATGGGTGTGAAATATAATTGATTACGCGCTGAGAGGTCCCTTACGTAGTAGCCTAAGCGCCCTTGTCCCACCCTGGGTAATTGGCCGCCCTTCGTTAAGTCTTCGTATGACACGCATTATTTTAATGAAAGAACTCCTGTTTGTACGACCATTATGGAAGGTTTTTTTTTCTTTTTATCTTCGCCCTCTTGGCTTCTTGGTCGTTTTTATGCACGAGTGCTCTGTGGTTCCCGGCACCAATATAAAAAAAGAATAGGACCACTCCATCTCGTTCCCATGGATGTCGTAAAAGGCGACCAAGGTATAGGCTTATAAACTTGGGATTCTTCTTTTAGGCGATGGGCTAGCAACCTGTCAGTATTTGAATCTAAATTCTATCATCGAGCCAAAAAGCTGACCGTGGCCTGTCAGTCTTTTCAAGACTGTTGGCTCTGTCTAGCCCGCAAGGGATATAGACGTGACTATATGTATGTATGTATGTTTATGCACGATTCAGAAGTAGGTAAGTATACAAAAAGCGAATCCCATCCGACCTCTTGAACTACAAGCTGGTTTATAGCTTGGAAGATGATTCACTGGGAGAAAGTAACTTAGATTCTGGTCTGGTAGTAAAGAAAAAACTTAGTGTGTGCCAGCTGCTTCCCTTTCCATGCAAATTGTAAAAGTCAATCAAGAGAGGGCAAATAAACTTGGGATTCTTCTTTTAACGTCACAAAACTGTTAAAAAAGTAGTGTTTGCTGTACTTAGTAAATATAAGTAAGAGTTAACTTAATTTGTTTCTGCAAAATTATCAATTGTTAGTTCTTCTTATTGAGCAGTCACCTCTTTTCTTCCTCCTGCCTGTACAAGATTCCTTTACTTAAGGTACCTACTGAAATAAAGGACTCAAACATTGGAAATGAATTTTCATTAAAAAATGCAAGCAAATGTGATTCATCTTCAATTTCATTTAGTTTTGTCTCCTCATGGCTGTAAATCAATTTATCCCAATCTGAACTATATCTTACTATATTATAAACGTAAAAATAAGTGTATTTGTCTGCTGTCGCTTCACGCGTTATCTTCTGAACCAATGTTCTTTAAAATGAAAATGGACAGAGGGTACTTTTCATTCCGGTAAAAACTATAGTTCCCGTGGAATTTGCAAAAAACCTGTATTATTCTTTTGTAGATGGCGCTAAATACGCGCGGGCGAAGCTGCAGATAAAAGCTAATTAACGTATACTTCAATAAAAAGACGTATTAAGGTTGTTTACCTTTATTTTAGTATTATATAGTGTAATTTAAAAAAAATTAAGGATATCATTTGCGCATACCGTTACTTTTGGTTCAGCGGAGCTGAAGTTCGTTGGTTGGATATAAAACGAACGAAAGACTAAATGTCCAACATAAATTTATACATTTTATTAAATAAAGTACAAAGTATCTGTATCATTTATGCTTTTTCAGTAAACGATATAACGAATACGAACTAGACTTTTGCCCAAGGCTTGGCTTCCGTGGAAATTTCGAGAATAAAGCAGGCAATGTTACGTTTTTTGCCATTAATTTTTCATGATCAGTACTTGTAGGCAATGGGCTAACAACCTGTCATTATTTTAATCCCAATCCCATCATAAAGCTATACAGCTGCAAACGTGGCCTCTTAGTCTATTCCAGACTGTTGGCTCTCTCTACCCAGCAAGGGATATAATGTGACAATATGTATGTACCTACGTTTTGAAGCTGCACTGTACCTTTTTAAAGAGAATTTTTATTTTGTTGCCGTCGTAAAACAAAATCTAATTTCCCGTTTGTAATTAATGGTTGTTAGTATCGTTTTCTTAGTATTTATGTCGCAATGAAAAATGCCATGATGATACTACAACGTACTCTGGTCACCTCTCCTGTTCCTCCTGGCTTTGGTCCTGGTTACATCCTCACATTTTTCGGGAAAAGCCCATCTTGTGTCTTTAAGACCTTCCTGGATTGGGTGAATCAGGTTTTTATATGAAGCGACTGCCCTATGCCTCCGCATCCTTTGCAGGGGAACCTAACTCATTTATTAGTTTACGCCAATAATACAACGGTAGTAGTACACTTCTTTAAGTATTTGGCAAACAATTCTTATATAAAAAGATATATTCTGGGCAGTCTCCATTTCAAATAAAAAAGGACAAAGAACAAGTACAGATATATGAGCAAGAAACTAAGAAGTAACTTACAGAAACAAACAAGTTGAAGAACATTCATCAACCTTTCTAACAAAATAACAAAAATTTTCTTATAATCGTGTTCCAGCCATCCACATTAATATCACCATCAGGTTGATGATTTAAGAATGCGTTAAAACTCGTGAGCATGCGACTGAGAGTGGATTGCGCGCGCATGCGATATGGATCATGTTTGCCTGAATGTGAAGGTTTCCTCACCATGTTTTACCTCACTGTAAGACCATCGGTTAGCACTCAAACTTATATACATAACACAGAAGAGAGTCATTGGTACACGGCCGGGGCAGGATTTGAACCACACTAATTACATGCGCATTTTAGCCGCGCTCTTATACTTAACTTAGAGGTATACGAATTTTGTACAAATTCTACGTGTCTATGTTATATTTACTTAACTAGTGTTACTGCCATTTTGCATACATAACCATAGTTAGGTAGGTATATATACTAAAAAGAATTGTCACTTACAATTGTACGCAAGAACCAAGCAAAGGATCCCTCACTTCAAATGAGCGCTGAGTGTAGGACGCTTAGCTCGGTCATTGCTCCGCACTTTACATATTACTATTTCCTCTATTGTTTTTAAGTTTGACACGTAGATTGTTCTTACTCATACTTTTTAACATTCATATATTTATCATTTCTATATCCCTTACGGGGTAGACAGAGCCGTGTCCTGAGATGACTGACAGGCCGGCCGCATTCAGCTGTATGGCTTCATGATGAAATTGAAATTAACATACCTACCTAGTAAAAGCTTAAAAAAGTATATTAGGTAGCCCTTCCCTTGATAAGCTTTTAGAATCTGGACGGGAAGAGAAGCAGCTGGCATATTGTAGTGTTTTTACTTCGTTTGTAGAAAAGCATCCAAAAATCAGATTATAAAATCATACATACTTATAATCACTTATTTATCCCTTACGGGCTAGGCAGAGCCAACATAAAAGAGGAATCCCAAGAATATTAGCCTATCGTTATTAATTTATTAGACATACAATATTTTTTGTATAATCAAGATTGACAAATTTATAATGGTTATTATTTAAGGTTTTACTGATAAAAATTTATATAAACAAAGTCATTACAGTTTACTGATGAAAATAATGTTAATGTACATACACAAAAGCTCACATCGAGTTGACTTGTTACGAACTAATAATTTCCTTCTGTTTCGAGCCACGTCGGTTTGCTGCATAGACATCGCTCGAGATAGACACCGTGAATAATAGATGCATTACATTTTATAAACTTTTAGATTGAAATTATCTTTATTAATTCATAAAATAAATAATAGTTGCATTTCACATAGTATGAGTGTAAAGATCAGGTCAGTAGTACCCGAAACTAACGAGCTTGCATGAAAAGAGTTATATGAATGTGGATTAAGCGAAAGTATGACGGTTCTTTGCCTACCCCTTTGGGAAAGCAGTGTGAGTTTATGTATTTAATATGTATGAGTGTAAATCTAATAATAATAATGTAACTGAACAATTACACTACAAATTAAGTAAGTTAGTGTAATTTTATTGTCATAAACCAAAGTATACTAATTATTATTTGTGCTTGAAAAAAACATGCTTTAAATAAGCTATCTACTTCATTCTCTATTCCCTGTTGACTTTACAGTTAGCAGACAAAACAGGCTCTGAATGTCAGGTTGGCTGGAAGAGATCTCACTTAGAGATAAGCTCGCCTTTGGAATACTATAGTTTTATATTTGTAATACGCTGCTTTATTGAACAATAAAGCATTTACTATTACAAAACATGACATACTTGGTTTTAGAGAGAATTTGTGGTATCTAGTTAGAGCTATCTCTGCGGTTTGCGGTCACTTGAAGTTGCTACAGCGGTGAAGACACTGCGAGGCAGGTATTTACCTTTGTCGCTGTACTGCTTTCACGGGAGATTAATTAGCTTTTTACGTAACTGTGCAAAAAGATGTATAAGGGTTTAACGTCTGAGTTTCAAAATAAATCTATACTTACGTCTCTATTAAGCTTTATCTACATCCAATATTTTTGAAATTTCACAAATACCTAATTGGAAGGACCTTTTCAGAATACAGTTCTGCTGTAGTTACTGTAGAGCAAATCCGCGGGTAATAACTATAAGAATATATCAATATCCTGAATAACACACAAATTATAGTTAGCACAATAATATTATATGTAAAGTGTGGCTTGTGTAATTGACTGTGACGATGGAGTAAAAGCGACAATTTTGTAAATGTTTTACCAAATGATGCCAAATATCGAACAAAGTAGAAGAGTGTCGAACCCCGAAGAATAGCGGCGGAGATTACAACCTTAAAAAAAGAAAAGATGAGAGAGAGTCATCTCTTATTATATGACAACTGTGTCCTAAAATGAATCCCTACATTTAGTAAAGCACAGCCAGTAAACTCAGATAAACAGCATCATAAAAATTTGCCAGAATTCAGCAGTCAGCTATCCTATGTTAAATGTAGCATGCGTTACTTACGATAACGTAGTTATGACGGACCACAGAGTGCGAAACGTACTTACTTTGTATGTCGCATCTAGCATCGAAGCCGGCCCTAACAAGGCGCGTGTTTGCTCCGGGCGAAAATCCTCAGGGGGCGTCTTTTTTTGCTTCATTAATATTTTCGTTGCAAATAATCATATATATATTCGACCTACATTATAGTAGTCGTTCGCCTCAAACTTAGAACTCGCTAATACTTTTTTTTTACAAAATTGTAAATATCTTAAAAACCACTGAACCGATTTTGTTGTCCCACAAACTTATTTTATCAAAATCAGCTCAGCAGTTTGAAAGTTATTGTATCACAAACTTACATACATACAAAAAAAAATATTTTCGGCCTAAGTTTATTGGTAGAACACACTCGCTTCACTCACTCGGTCAACAAGTATTTGAAAGAAAAAAAAACTATAAGTTATAAAAAGCTGAAATTTTTGTATTTGATTGCGAATGATAAAATTTAGATTTGGTGAAACCCGCATAGGTAGCTGTTATTTTCAATCAGCTGTCAAGTTATTTTTTATTGTTTTAATGTGTCAATTATGAATTTTATCCCAATTACGACTCGTACAACATCCGCGGTAAGATATGTTTCTATTCTAAAACAGACATCACAATTATCAATACCAGGATAAACAATGGGGCGTCAAAATTGCATAGAATCTCGATCCCAAGAACTCTCTAGAGCCGGCACTGCCCAGAATCAGTCATTCGTACCACTGATAACGTACGAAGCCCACTTGTGGACAATATAATGATACCCTTAAGACCTTATCGGAGGGGTTTCGTTAAATCGGTGACCTTTGCGTCCTCTGCGTATAATCACGTAAAATCTCATTACGGTTTTTAGCCTTCATTTACGTAGAGGGCATACTCATACCTACCTACTTTGTACCTGCCTATATAGTCGAAAAACGCAATTTATTTTTTATTGGCTTCTATTTTCCTACTACTGACTGATTTTTTATGACAGAATGATAATCTATATAGCGAGATATTTCCGGGTTAAAATTCTTAAAATTAAATTGTCTAAGTGTCATTTTTGGTGAGTTTATCGGCTTTTATGATATGAGTGGATACATAAATTCTACTTTTCCTACACCTACAAACACTACTACAAACTTACTATAAGGCTGATTATACTATCTAGGTTTTCTAAGCAACTCGTTACCCAAGCTGTCTCTTACATGGGGCATATAATGGGCCCATTGTAGACAGTTGAACGTCCTAGCTAAGTGATAGATACAGGCCCAAAAAATATGTATAAGTCTGGGTAAAATCCGTATTTTTTTAAACTGTAATGTAGAATGTAACTTTACATTACCAATAAAAAAATATCTGTATCACTTGCCTGAATGAATATAAGAAACTCTTTCATCCTCCTGGCATAACTCCCGGTTGCGTCCACACCTCTCTGAAGACCTGGAGAGGAGCCTGTGACCACGATCTTGGTGAGTCAAGTTTTCAATACCACGATGTAACAGATACAGCAGTACATGACTTAGAGATAGAGTTGAGATTCAGATAGTAACAGATTGCCAGCTCATTGACAGACTTTTTAACATCTGCACGGGCAGAAAAGCAAGGAATTGTAAGAAAATTAACAAAATTAATAATTTTAATCAACCTATCTGGCCTTTTTCAAAACCCCAGTTGGCAACACCGTACGATATAAGCTATACAATACATAGGTATAGTAGATAAAGTATGATATCCTAAATCTCTTTCCTTTCATTGGTGAGTGAATGAGTGGCTCGAATGCGATCATGTCAATGGTTGCTGTCAAATTATCCCACTTCAAACGAACACCGATCCTATCACCAATTGTGTATAAGTATTATATTTAAAATAATTGAATATATATACTTAAGTTATGGCGTAAAGAGATACCTATAAATTTTTATTTATTTATTACTTATTACCAAAAGCCATAATTTCTACAAACTTTATGGTTAAAACAGAATAAGATTTTATTTAAAAACTCTTTCTCAACTTTCGTCGAAAGAATGTTAAAAATTAGAAAATATGTTTGTTTGTTCTTATTTTCAGAAGACCCACACGCACCCCAGGGTCTCTTCTCTTCAGAGAGGTGGCGATGTAACGGGATTTACGCCAGGAGAAAGAAGAAAATTTGATATTCTTTTGACGGGCCAGATTTTAATTGCCTCTATGAACTGAAAGATATCATTATCCACTCATAAAAGAAAACAGTAGAACCTCCTCCTTTTTTAAAATAAATTGAAAAATATCGCAAGCGTAGGATCCTACATAAAATGGACCTCAAAACAATAGTATTAGACAATATACTGTTTGTTGATTGCAGGCCAAGTTTAACTGGTCAATAACGTTGATTGGTCTCTTCAGCCTGAAAGTTTACCTTAGCAATGTGTGCTGAGATTGCAATATAACTTTATTGAAACTTGTAAAGACATATTAGGATACCTAAACCTATATTCCTCCAAAAATATGGCCATGTCACGATGGAGCTGGTTTATCTATAAAAAAGTAGTGAAATCTCTAGACAAAGTTGTCAATATAATATAAGGTAAATATGTATGTAGTTTATTTATTACATACTAGCGACCCGCCCCAGCTTCGCACGGGTGCAAAATTATAAATGTTATTATACATAAAAACCTTCCTCTTGAATCACTCTACCTGTTACAAAAAACCGCATCAAAATCCGTAGCGTAATTTTAAAGATTTAAGCATACAGACAAACAGACTAAAATAGCGACTTTGTTTTATACTATGTAGTGATTTAGGCATGCTACCCACCCGGTACCATGTTTTACCTTTCACAATCCCTAGGTTTGCTGAGCGATAAGTCCGTAAATTATGTAATTTACAAAAAAGATAATTTTCATTGTATATATTGTATTACAAATGTTGTATGACTTGGCCGTTGGACATGTTTAACGCGTTAGCAGCGGTACAGTTCAAATAATTACAACCTTCATCCACATTGATCTATCTCTTCCCACAGGGTCGTTATAAAACCAATTAACCGGTAAAAACGCACTAGCTTGAGGCATATTATATTACATCCACTAAGGTGTGTAGTATCGGTTGACCTTGCCAATAGTTTCCTGGAAGTCCCACCCGTGTAGCTGCACGATTTCTCAGCATCTTTCCAATAATAGGAGCTTAGTCGTATTTCATCTGATGCCGAGCTAACAAGGTGTAACGCTATCCAGGAATGTCAAATAAAAATAGCACAGAAGTAAAACTTGCATGTAACTTTTAATTTACTAACACATATATTAAGGCTTTATCCCTTAAAAAAGACAACATCCATAAGATCATTAGACTTGTGGCGATGATTTGCTAATGTGCAAAATTAATTCGTTTTCAAGCTTATTTCAGGTGGATTGTGCAAATATTTTGCTTAGATTCATCATATAGCATAGGACATCGGATGTTTTCCAACTTCTACTACTAATTCTGCTCTGCGATCTGCTCTTTTAAAATAGACAAAAATAACTCGCACTCACACTACTGGTAGAAAAAGTCTTAAGCTTTAAAGCCTACTTTAGCAATAATAAAGTAAAATAAAAAAATCCTAAATTACTACGAGCAGGCAGTATTAGGTGATCTTCTGTTCCCATTTTATTTTGTGTCAATAGTCAGGGCGCACTTAGTGCCCTTGGGTCGGCCTCAGACCCGATGGTGCAGTAACCTTGACTTCGTGGTCATGTTACCTCATGAATATTGTCTATTGCATAAACAGACAAGGTACTGTCAGGGACAGATTATTCTGACCCCTGGATATGTTGACTTTTGGCTTGTATTGAGGAGCACAGAGTGCGGCTGTGGGTGAGTCAGACAATTACAAAAACCTAATAATCTAAATCAAAAGACTAATTTCTTTTAACGCTATATTATAAACCACCGTTTATTCCGAAGTGTGGTGACGCCAAATAAGATTACTATATTGGTACATTGAAATGCATTGGTAAGTTGGATCCGTGATCCATTTTGGAAGGCGTTCATGAAGCCGATCCAACCTGAAATCTTTGGTACCTTTACCCTGAAGTGAGATGGTTGCCCGCAGGAGTAGGGAGGGACTACGACTCTGTAGGGATGGTAAGTGGAAATACCACGTGCCCCGATCCTTGCACAGTTCTTTTACGGGGTGGGTGTGGTAGATGTGGGTGACATTCATTTATTTTTCATACATACGTATTCTTTTTTATAATATTTACCAAACTGCGCCCGAGGCTTCTCTCCCCTTATGATTTGCGAGCCATTAAAATTTTAACTGAAGATAGGGATCACTGGACAATGTGGAGAATGTAAAAAATCAAATGGGAGTAACCGAGATGATGGAAGGTGAAAGAAGGAGGGCTACGAGTATTTACATTTCTTTGCATATCATCAAATTAACTTAGCTTATCAAAAAATTATAGGCATCTCCTTAACATATTTTTTTACAATTCCCTTTATATTAAACCCCGGGCAAAAGCTAATACAATATCCAATTTTCCCCTTCTTTGCATGACTATTAACCTTTTCAAGGTCCGTACATGGCAATTAGCTCCCTCGGGCCTATACTCACTTCAGCTCCTTACATCTTAATTAAAATGTAAGGAACATTCGACAGGTGAGCATACATTACGTGTGTGGGACTCCCATTGACTCTACCATTTCTAGAGCAATTGAAGAGGTATGTTTAGATAGAAGGTCTTTTAAGTTTAATGTAGGTATACCTATGTACTTTATTTTGTAACTCTATCAGCTCCGCTCGCGTGATTCTGGTTAATTCGTGGGAATACTGAGATATCCTCCCTTAGTGCTCGCCTTCGCTTCCCAATGAACTAACATGCAAAATTTCAACTTCCTATGTTTATCAGTTTTGCCTGTAGATACGTCGTCGTTCACGTGTCACTTAGTAATGCAAGATTTTTTCCGGCTGATTTTGTTTTATTTGCTACTTACTTTGCGGGGCTATATGCTGTTACGGTCACACCATATTGTGAATTACTAATAGTAAGTACTTAGTAAAGAATAGAACAATTAAGTTTGTTAATTGACGGCTAAATCAATCGCAAATTTTTATATTCAACTATCAAGAAACTAACGGAATCAGGATAATGGAAACAAATTGAAAACGTTTGCTGTTGATTCCTAGAATTCAAATATTTAATTAAGTCGAATTCCTAGAAGCGAAGATAAATAAGCAATTAAAAAAATAAACAAGTAAATATTGGCATCTTAAAAATGATATCTCATCAAAGAGTATTGAGTATCGGACGAAATAAAAGTGGGAGCGGAAATTAACATCGGCTGCGGGATTTGAGTGACTCTCCGATTATAACACAAATTGATTTTACAGTTTAAAGCTTATCGAGCAATTTATTAATTTACTAATTTCTTTATATTAACTGATATTTCTTTATAGTTAGATTGTTATTGGAGTTAAGTGATTATTGAAAAAATATAATAAATATGTTTTTGTTAACCAATCAGGGAGCTTAAACTTGATTCCACGCGCTGGTTTGGTTAATGTATGTTTACGGTTATCTACAAGATAGATAGACTCTATTTTGCACCATAAGAAAAAGAAAAACAGAAAAAAAACAAAACTAACCTCATCTATAGTAGTGGCCAGGGCTAAAATATTAGATTACCTATGTTTATTCTGTATAGAAAATATTGTGTAGTAATATGTGGTTATGTTGCATTTCAGACCTCAAAGCCAGTGTAGACTCAACTACCAAAATAAACATATCGAAATTCATTTGCACATCTAAAAGTTTTAAGAAATTCAAATGTTCTGATTACCATTGGATACAATTCACGAATGGAAAATTATACCTACCTTTCAGCGTTTTGCGAATACTTATATTTCTTATCGGAACTGTCGATTTCCGAAATTAAAAAGAATTACGATATCGGATAAGGATAATAACGTAGGTCAGTGTCAAAGGCCCCTATAAACTTGAGAAACACGGTAAGATAAAAGCCTACAACTTTTGGCGCGCCAACTTTTTCAATTTGATTTCTTTATCTTTTTAATTATTATGTTTCATGTTGAAAAGCATCTTCTTAGTATCCGAGATCATTGAGGAGAACAGGAACAATTGTTTTAATTCAGTTTTATTCCATACTAGCTGTTGCCCGCGGCGCCGTCCGCTTATAAAGTAAACTATGTTCTTCTCATAAACTCCACGTAATATGTATGCAAAATCTCATGTTGATCGATTCAATGATTTTGTCGTGAAAGACGGACACACAAACACTCACATTTATAATATTTGTATGGATAAATCCAGTTAATCGAATAAACTGCTGCTTTTGATCACACCGGTGAACTTAGGTTAATTGTACGTCCAATTAAATTTCAAAATTTCATTACTAGGGGAGGGTGAAAAAGGAAATTTTTATGAAACCTCTTCTGTCTTCACTGTTGATGTTGAAACCATAAAATTTTTTGATTTAAATTTGCAGTTAGTAAACAAGAATAATGCAATTCAATAAGTGAAATGGTGGTGATAATAAAATGCACTTAGCGAAACGCACCTCTAAACGCTAGCGGTTTTATTGAATTTCCGAGCAATATCACCGCAGTTTGTTTGCTAAGAGCAAATAACTTGGGTGTTTCAAATGAAATTATCCGGTTTCCGAAGGACTATCCTTGGTTGCACTTTCTAGTGCTTTTTTTCTGTTATTAGGATCTGGCATACGAATAACAGGTTGTTAGGTAAAAATTTAATTTAATCGCACTCTGAACGACATAATTAGAAATACCCAGGTTGTGCTCTCCGCAGCTATTTTTGAAATCTACTTGGTTAACGTTTGAGTAAATTCGTTACAAAAAAAAATACAAAATAAAATAAAATAAATAACATAAGTTTAGATAACATACATATCTATTATCAAAATAGGTAGATGTCTGTACCTATTTTACTTTGAAAGGATAGATAATTGTATTTTTTTTAATTAATTTACGTCTCCCACTATTAAAATGTTATCATTTGCATATAAATTAAGATTTTTTTCTCACAAATATTTAAAATTCAATAAAATTAATAAACAAATCTCATTATTTTATAAACTGACTTCAAAAAAGAAGGCTTTTCTGAATTCAACCGTATTTTTTTATATGATTAAAATATTGACTTTTTAAAAACTTTGTTGAGCTTTATAGGCACAATAGGTAGAATTAATGCTTATAGCATTACCTACCAGTCAACTACAATATACATAAATGTGCTAAATTATGTAAAGTAAGTATAAGCACTTTATTATTAAATTTATTTTACATTCCCTCCTTTTCATCCAAACATATTCCCTAGCATGAAAGTAGTTATTTTTTTTATTTACATGCCTTTTTAATGTTGGCCAATGTTTTATTTGGTCGCCTGTCTGCCTGATAGCTTATAATATGAGATTTTTTTACACTAGTCAACACACCTTAAGCAGCTTCTACATATAAAAATATATCTCTTCGCCGCTATATATTTAATCAACAAAAAATAATATTTTTATTTTTTTACTGAGTTCACCAAAATTTCATATTATCAATAGGTAAATAATTTCGATGAAATTTAAAATTTAACTGCTACATAGCAATAACTGTAATCTGTATTTGAAATAAACATTTAAAAATCCTTACCTTCTAAAAGCGAAGTCGTGGTTAAGAAGTTAAAAGAGAAAAAAGTCCCAAAAAGCACTTTTCAAAGTTCTGTTAACACTTCTCGACTGAAAGTTTCGTGGCGCGGCGACGTGCGTTCGCGGGAAAGCTCCAACTGCGACTGCGGCGCGGAATAAGCTCGGGGACAGCTTGAAAGCTCCGCCGATAACGCTTCTATTTCATAGATTTCAAGGTAAACCGTGATTTTTTTTTTCAGTTTTATTGTGAAACTAGATTCCGTCCGCGGCACTATCCGTGTTAAACTAATAAATACCTTCTCCTACCTAAGACCTACTCTAAATTGCCAATATAACAAACATTCATGTTTTTTTTTTTATTTGTAATAGGTCCCTAAATTTAAAACTTCAGTACCGACTGTAATCAAATTTGACACAGAGATGTACTTAATTAACTATTTTTCCTTGAATTTCCCTTGAATGCGAAAACCCGTGCAAGACTAGTATTAAATAAAACTCTTAACACCGTAGCCGATTGCAGCGTAGACTGCTACGAATGTCTACGACCTAGCTACGAGCTACGTAAAATGCTACGATGCGTAATCACATCAAATGCGCAGGAGTTCAATGTTGACTTTTCAAGGTACTTGCAAATTCAGATGGCCGATTGTACTGGTTTCCTCACGATGTTTTCTATCACCGTAAGAGCATTGCTTAGTATTCAAACTAACGTACAAACCAACGAAACATAGCCAAGATGGGATTTGAACCTGTAGAACCTTACATAAGCACCTTACCGATTTGACCACCGTCGCTTAGTTTCTAAGGTTTCTAAGATCGACATGTATTTATTTTTCTTTCATAACCCTGACATTTATAACATTTTTTTATTTCCTCAAAATTTTATGGAGATTTGAGGACAAATTAAGGGGACAAATGATCATTGCCATGACGATGGGAGTCACAATCACGAGGCTCTGAAAGGCGCTGCCGGCATCTTGATGCGGCCCATTTGTCAGTTCCTCTTTGTGTTTCATAGCTGATCCTATTTTAAATCTTAATTCCGTTAAATCAAGTACTTAATCTTATTTTAATTCGTCACTAAGATGTAAAAACTAAGATGTAGTGACCTTGTACTGAATTTCTCTCTATTTTAAGTTTTATTCTTATTTTCCTTGATGTACATAAATATGAAAATAAATAAATAAAAACGTTTCTCTCTCATTTTTTACTCTTATTCTCAGTTGCCCCCTCCGGGCCGCCTATCGTTACTTATCGTAATTTTTCTATTAACTCTAAAAATGGGAACATAGTCGAATATTATTCCGAAGTCTACGCTATCAGCCCTTAGTGTGAATTGCTCTATATTACTTAAACATACTTAATCAAACTATAATATACTGCCACAGGTAAACGTTATTGTCGCATCATTCAATTGCTTCTGTTATCGCCAAAATAAAATTTTGCGTGACTGTTGCTTATTAATGCGTCCTGAAACCCTGGGCCCTACTCTGCTTCCATGGAAATTTCCAGAATAATGAATACCGTGTGTTATCCCAGGTTATATTTTCCAAGAGTACCTACTAAGTTTTATCAAAATAAGTGTTATTCTGATATATATGCGAGTATAAAGTTTCAATCATAGTACATTGAGTAGATTGCGTGATAGAGTAACAAACATACATACATACAAGCTAACGCATTTATAATATAACTATGAAGTGTTCTTAGAATGATGATCTATGTATGTCGATATACATACATACATATGGTCACGTCTATATTCCTTGCGGGGTAGACAGAGCCAACAGTCTTGTGAAGACTGAATGGCCACGTTCAGCTATTTGGCTTAATGATAGAATTGAGATTCAAATAGTGACAGGTTGCCAATCCATCGCCTAAAAAAGGATCCCAAGTTTGTAAGCCTATCCCTTAGTCGCCTTTTACGACATCCATGGGAAAGAGATGGAATGGTCCTATACTTTTTTGTATTGGTGCCGGGAACCACACGGTATGTCGGTGAAACATAAATTTTAAAGAAATATTATACACAAATAACATGACGTTTTACATGTCACTATTTGGATCAGTCTTTCCAAGACTGTTGGCTCTGTCTGTATACCCCGTAAGAGATAAAAACGTGACTTCATATATGTATGTATATGTATGATTAATAAAGACAAAAGAAACTTGGCGAAAATGCTTCACAAACGTATTTTGTTTTATCCCAACAACATATTAGGGCTGTTTTTAATAAAACCTGGGTGTGCACAACAAAATCACTGGCGCATAAGAAGGGTCACATATTAATTTTGCATACGACCTACGCAAGTAAAGTTTGCGAAAAACTGATTTATTGGATTCCAACAAAATAAGGTAAAAGATCTCCTCTTCATGGGTAAGGTCAGAGAAAGTTTTTTAATATTTAATCCCAAAAATCCGGTCAAGTGCGTGTTGGCCACGCGCGTTTTAGGGTTCCGTAGTTAAAACGCCAACCTTGACACTCACAAGTATATATAAACGAGCCCATATAGGATGGTGGAAACAAAAGAAAGAGAACCTAATGCCAAGCGCCGCGCACCGCGAACGTAGACACACAGCTTTTCAATTAGATATTATTAATTATTATTGTCTTTTTAGTTATCTTTTTAGTTTTTAAAGTGCATTTTTTTGTTTTTTTGTTCTTAACAGATGCCTGAATCGGGAAGATTTTTTCTACGACATTTTTCCATTATTTATATACATACCTACAAACAATTACTGCTACCACATATGGTCAAAAAAAAAACCACGGACTGACAGACAGACATGGCGAAACTAAGAGTTTCTTGGATACTACAATACCCTAAAAATTAGGTATTTTTGTTACTTGAACTATAGATTGGCTCTGTACAGATGGCGGTAGGTATATTTCTACGTTGGTGTTGAAGCGATGGCAAACATAGTGTTGTTCTCCGTCCTTCCGAGAGCAATAGGCTCTGTCTACCCCTAAGCGAGAAAGAGATTGCATTTGGTGTAGTTCTCTGTAAAACTTTCCTGAACATGAATATCTTTCTTTCATACCCCTGTTCGAAAAACTTACAAAATGATCTCTTTGTCTCAGTCCAATTTTGGTTGAGCATTTGGACTAAAACATTGTTTATTCAAAATATTTTCTTTTTAATCTTGTAAAAGAACCTAACTCATCTATTACACTGATGAATTAAGTGCAGCGTAAAACAAAATGTCATTATCAGAATTCTATCGACCACCAATCAAGTAAAATGCAGTGATCTAGAAATAAAACTCCATACAATTGTACAAAAGAAGAACCGCACCCAGACACACACATATTCTTACAAGATATAGTCACATATAACTCGACCAATAACCTTAATACTTCAATAGTATGTAATTTTCGTAATAAAATTAAACAAAAAACCTATAAATTAAGTTTAACAATTCTGTCTTTAAACTTAGTTTATATGACTTCTGTTCTTCTTTTGCTGAACGAAGTCTGTTGCCGAAGTACTTCTGTTAAAAATGTCGAAGCATGTTGCTTATCCGGATGTATTTTTTTGTATTCTCTTAAGTTTAAATATATAAATAACCCTTTTATGTCTGTAGTCTCGATGTTTTCACCGGAGTACAAGCTGTCAGCACGTGATCTATCGCGCGAGCGCACCAGCCCACGTGGCCATTAGCTCGTGTAAAACAATATAAATACAAACAATATACTTTAAAGCCTTGTAAGATTGATATGGTCTGGAAAATTTTAACCCTATATTTTGTTCAGAAATCAGATACTGACTGTCCCCTTTCAATATGTAACGTGATTTACTAGACACCCTCTATATTACTCGTATAGATAAAACACAAATCTATCAACGTATAGCTCAAACTACTGCACCGATCGAGTTGAAATTTGGCATGCAGATTTGTTATAACTTAGCCATCAGCTAAGGATTTTTGGAAATTCTCCAGGGACATAACGAGATTTCTCGTTTTACGCAGGTGGAGTTGCGGGCGCTCTAGAGTAAGTATATAAAATTTAACACTACATTTGAATTGTACTGCAAAATATAATAAGATTTTATCTACTTACAGCTTACGAAAACGAGGCCACAAGTTCTAGATACATTAATTGTAATAGTTTACACAAATCGCATAATTATGTAGAAGTCCTACTACTGAAATAAAAAAATTGCCCAATATTTTACCGTCGATAATCAGCCATAGAACTCAAAAATACAACTACATATCTCTTCTACTAGGTAATTCTTTTTTTAATTCCTATTCGTCGTAATTTTATGGCAAGCCTTTCTACCTTTCTGTAAATGAAATTAATCCTGTAATAATGGACAGTTATAACACTCCGCTGTATAAACAGAGGCGCCGCCATTGGAACCTGATTACGCTCGTTGACGCAAATTGAATAGTGACAAATGAATCTATCTGTACATTGAGTTAATGCGAATAATGCAGAACAGATTTTGATATACTTTTCTAACGTCGATGCGGCGCGGCGGTTGACAGGACTGAAAATAATACAGGTTCAAATCCTATCGTAGCCTTTTACCAATAAATGATTGAGTGAAGTCGGGATTAACGCCAGGAGAATAAAAAAGTACTTATGTATATGTAAATTTAATATACAAGATTATGCCCGTAACTCCGCCCGCGTCATTATCCCGTTCTCTTCGGAATTTTGGGATATTTTCTAATGTAGTACTCTCAAGTGGATAGATGTAGTCTCTGCCTACCCCTCCGGGAAAGAGGCTTGATTTTATGTTATGTTTTAATGCACAAACAAGTAAGATTTCAGATTTATAGGCTCAGAAGAACTGGCAGTGCTTTATCTGAAAATAATTCAGCACTTTGCGCCAAAGTTCAATATATATTGATTTGTTTCCTTTATCGTCATCATCATGGTATGTCCTGGTATATGTCTTTGTTCCAGCTACATATTTTCTAGAGACAATCCAGGCTCCTCCTTTAAAAACGGTTTGAAAATCAAGTAATAAAATAATTAATTAATTATACATACATACATATAATTACGTCTATATCCCTTGCGGGTTAGACAGAGCCAACAGTCTTGAAAAGTCTGATAGGTCACGTTCAGCTATTTAGCTTGATAGAATTGAGATTCAAATTTTACGACATCCATGGGAAAAGATGGAGTGGTCCTATTCTTTTTTTTATTGGTGCCGGGAACCACACGGCACACAATAATTATTGTGAAGCAGCCGAAGTCTGATCCCGGGGTTAGCCCTTAGCGCAGACAAATATATTTTCTCCCGAGAAAGTAGTTTACAATTTTTATTTATTAAAAATATTAAATAAAACTGCGTAGGTACTTTAAAGTAAAAAAAAGTAACTCTTATTTTAAATGTCCGCTCTTTACAAGTTTTCTTCACACCATCGCATTAAGCGGATATTGAAGTTGTAACTAAATAATGGGTGAGATAGCTCTCGCACCTGGATTCTCTCGGCTCGTTTAATGAAGGGTGTCGTCGCGTGGCTCGCCTGGAATGCAACCCTCTTGTCTTGGCGTCCTTGCGATTGTGTGTTGGGCGGTCGCAACGCAGCGTTTAAACGCTTTTTTTAGTAAAAAGTATAAGGACACTGGTTAAAATTAAATAAAATAAGTATACAATGAAAGACGACTTATAATTACCTTAAAAAGTTCGTTCGTACTCATATACAGGCATATATACAGGCGTATATACAGGCAACAAAACGGCTTTCATTAAATATCATGTCCAACCAAAACAACAGAAAGAAGGATTCAAAAATTGTATCATTACATAAACATGTAAAGATACTATGGTAGATTTTAGCTTCATTTGTTGGATTAAGTATAAAAAATCTAACGAAGGTTACAAGCGTACAAACTAACCAGAATACAATTATTTAAAAGTATTCCAATGCATTGAAAAGAAAACCTTGATAAAAATTTTAAAATCGCGCGTGTGTGATACAAATGAAAAAAGAAAGTGAACCATCGAGCGTTGTGATCGTATTAGGGATGAAATTGAGGTTTCCACAGAGCAAGGTAGACGGCTCACGGTCGATGGACTGCGCTCTGTCCAGTTTTCCGATATTCTCCGCAACACCATACAATTAATACCGTTGCACGTGCCGCCAGTCGATTTCATCTGAAACGTGTATTGTTGCAATTGCACAGTTTCATTGCCATTTTTTTTTTAGAAAAGTAGGTAAGAATTGAAAACTACTGGACTGATTTCGATGAAATTTGGCATAGAGATGGAATAAAGTTTCATCTGTAATATTGGTGGTTGTAAATCCACCATATCGGTAAAATAAGATGCTGACCGATTGACTTACGTATCGACACGTACTCTAGTAAATGATGAGGCAATTATTCAAATTCCTTTCACTAGACCTTATTAATATAAAGTCCTGCCAGCCGCCGGTTTGCATCACCATCAAGAGGCACGGTATGTCGCGGCTATTCCAATTATACGTCTTATGAAATAGTCGTCTCCGGCGGTTTCGCGGATGCCCGCAATATCGGCGGCAGGCGATCGGAATTTTTGTTAGGGTCGTTTTGCAGGAGAGAGGTTAGCGATTTTATTAAGACTATATTTGCTGAATTTCAGCAGACGTGGGCTTAGTGTATCGCGGGTTTCTGTTCCGGGAAGCCCGCGTTGCTCTAAGACAGCTGATTGTGCGGCGGAAGCGGGACTCCGTCAACCATTCGACAGGACTCTGCGTTGATAGGCCCGTGCCAAACACTTCAATGAAACATGATAGAAATATAATTTCTTCTATCCGCTCCTCTCGTCCTCATGTCCTCAGCTTCAGTCGGTCGAGGCGCGTGGCAGTGGCGTGAAGAATTGCAGATATACCGATCAAGGTTTTTAAATTCAGTGCGCTGGTGTTCATTGGGTATTTCATTTATTAGATTTTTTTGTTTATAGTCAGCGAAACGATGGAATTCTTCGGATGGTTGGAGCTTTGTTGTGCTAGTATTTTCATTGGTATAACTACAGTATAGCTATTTATTAAGTTTTTATTAAGTTTGTAGTTTAAAAGTAGCTTAGAGCAGAGATCCACATCAACTTTCGTGTGGATTGACTGGAAGATAAAAGTAGCAATTAAAGTAAGATCTTACCTCGCTTTGAAAACCGAATCTCTCATTCAGCAGTTTTTTCTATAGCCTTAACAAAAACGACAACATTTTAAAAATTCTCGCTCGCTATATTTACGAGAAATTTTAGTTAAAAACATAGTTTCTTAACTCTAAAATTTGTTATGAACAGTAAAACACAATATAACAAGCACGTGGTGAAAACAACATTTTGTCAAACTTATGCTACGTAGTGCCTACAGCTTGTCTTGTAATCCGAGCCATCTCCCGGTAATATGATGGTAGCGGGCGCCTAATTCGGTTAACCGACCCATTAAAATCCACGTCTGTACCTGTTGATGGAGTCACGAGTGAGAGCCTTCTCATTTGGCGACGTAATCAACTAAGTCTAAACTTGCAGTAGACTAAAAAATCATCAAAAATTATTGATGAAAAAATAAACTGTTTAACGTTAAGTCAGGAAACTACCTTAAGGGCCTCGGTTAGCACTCAAACTAATGTACATAACTCGGAAAAGAGTCATGAAATTGGTACATGGTCGAGGTAGGATTGAAACCTGTGCCTCCACCTACTTATCTATGCATTTTATTCGGGCACCTTACCGATTCGACCACCGATACTCTAATAAATAATTAAATAATGAATGATGAGTGTTTACAAAATGTATTTTAAAATGTGCGAAGCCCAAGCGTGGCCAAATGAAATGAATGTCTTTTGCTTTTGACATAAAAAAGAATCAATTTCCAGTTGACTTCTTAACTCCGACGTATTCTTGACGTTTGAGCGTTTATTTGAATTATTTTAGATATTTATTTATAAAAAATTTAAAAAAGGTAAACCAATAAGATTAATGGGAACTTTTGAGCGGGAAGACGAACGTACCTTGATCAAATCGGGTACCTGCTTGCATGAATAGAGTTAAGAATGTGGATGTTTCGAAAGAAGTATGCAGGGATCATGGCAAATGAAAAGATGTTCTCACTCTGAGAAACTAATAGACAAATAGGAGTAATAGTTATAGCATATTGCGAGTACAACTATAAACATACGAAACAGTCATCTGTTGGTATAAATATAATATAAATATATACGGGACAAATAACACAGTTTGAGTTAGCCTCTTGTGTTACGAGATACAACTCAACGATACTATATCTATAATAAATACCTATATCTATATAATAGATAAACATCCAAGACCCAGGACAATCAGAGAAAGTTCGTTTCTCATCATGCTCTGGCCGAAATTCGAACCCGGGACCTCTGATGTCACAGACAAGCGCACTACCGCTGCACCACAGAGGCCGTCAAGTGGTCATATAGATGCCCAATTTTGATTTTTGCCAATAGCTTTCAAGTGCAGACTCGGTTAGTTACTTATTATGTATGAATTACAGAACAATGACAGAAGGAAAATGCACCTTCGGGTCCAGGATGCCGATAGACATACACATGCTGAACGAGATCATCAGCAGGGAGGTGAAGCACTTCCGGAACTACAAGATTTACAGACCCAACTTTGGCTGTAAGGCATTTTGTATTTACTTTTCTCCTATGATAAGAGTAAAGTAATAACTGACAAGCTTGCATGAAAAGATTAGTGATTGTGAATGAATTAAAAGTATGCAAGGATCGTGGGAAGTGGCGAGGGAAAATGTTGTTTCTCCCTATCCTTCCGGTATCAAAATAATAGTTATTTAAGTCAGAGACTTCTGAACTTTGGATGCGCTACCAAACTTTTACTTTTTTGCCTCTCAATACCATAATTAAGCTATCGAGCTAATTGTGACCTTCGAACCATCTAAGTGATTAAATAAAGTAAGGGATTAAATTTATATATTTATAATTAAGTAGAAGTATCACCTAAGTACATACCAAAAGATATGATGATATGTCGATGATGATATGACAATTATTAAGTGATGTTGAAATGTCCCATAATAATGAATAAAACATTTTAATGCTCGGGTCTAAGGAAACTGCAAACCAAACGCCAGGAGGATTTTGCTTTGCTATCGCTCTTTTTTTGAAACAGACCTTGGGAACCGTTGATGACCCCAATCCATGATTTGGTTAGTCAGGTATTTACATAACAAGACCAGACCAAACCCATCGCATCATGGTTACACATCCAGTTGCTCAAATGTGTAAATTCTTATCGTGATGTTTTCCATAGTTGTAAGAACATCGTTCTTGTCTTCAGTAGATCATTAATAGAAGACCAACCCATGACTTGCACCTAGCTTGAAACAAATATCTTTTTTCTTATGGCTTTGACCACGATCCTGCATTGGGTAAGTCAGGTTTTAACTCGAAGCGACTCCCGTCTGATCGCCTCAACATTTACATGGATTGTGGTTACACACCCAGTTGCCTGCGTATGCAAATTTCCAACACAATATGTTCCCCACTAAGTATAAGACTATTGTTTTCGAGCTACTGAGCACCAATTTCATTCTAAGTATTAAATTGCGATACCCAACAGGGTTCATATTGTACCTATTTATAAGCAGTTACTGGAATTCAATTGATGTACTTTATGATATGCAAAAAAATATTTTGAATTGAATGGAATAAAAACGTCAAATCTATTCCCCAGCGATACCCGTGACCGGCAAGTTCTACGCAGCCCACGACCAGCACAAATCGGAGTCCAAAGAGCAGGAGGAGAAGGTGGACCATTACCACAAGAACGTGGCGCAGACCAGAGCGAAAGGCCCACGGAGCAAGTACTCGGCGCCGGCTACCGAGAACCAAGTGTTAGTTTGTATTATATACATACATACATACATAAAATCACGCCTCTTTCCCGGAGGGGAAATCCTTTTATTGTTATTAGATATTTGATATCTTAATTTATATAAATATATTTGATATCTTAATTTGTATTATATACTTATAGAGATTTCTTAATAAGTTATTTTTACCTAATTCGATACGTGGTCACAGGTCACTTTACGGGTGGTAACGATTTTACCTTCTAAATATGTGTGAATAAGGGCCTCTGAATGATATATCGACAAACAGCCCAGAAATTTGAATTTCGGAATTTACTTAAATATGTAGGTTTTTTACGTGGTCTAAGGGTGCACTAAGAGGCGGATTTTTTGTTTTATCCGAGCGGGCTGCAATTGGATTAAAAAAAAAAACAAAAGGATACAAGAATGTTGTCAACCAAATTATTATTTTTACAAGATTTCTCATGACTCAGTATTACATTCTGCGCAGAAATCGAAGCATCTGGCACTAGCGTACACTATGATTTTTCTTCGTTGTCAAAACAGCATACAAGTTTGCACTAGTTCAATGCGACCCTCAGTCGTCTTTTACAAAATTAATGGGAAAGAGATTCTTATCTAAACTACGGGGGAACGGAAATCTTTATTTTTAAATTTATAAAACCAATTCCAGGTCAAGCCGAAAAGGCTGAACGTGGCCTATCAGTCTTTTCAAGACTGTTGGCTCTGTCTAACCCGCAAGGGATATAGACGTAACTATATGTATGTATTCCAGGTACGGATGGTACTTCAAACCGCTAGTCCCCATGGACCGCAACGACCGCCGATTCTACAACCCCAAGAAGGAGAGCAGCCACACCAAAGTCGAGATCATAATCCTGATGAACAATCCGAAGAAACGGGCCTAACCTTACATAGGAGGGTACAGTTTGCAGAATCAATTTTCACCTGAAGCAAGTGACGCTGAAAATCCTTAATTGGTTTCTCACTATCTAAATAAGTTGAATGTAATAATGTGCAACCTGGGTCGGAGGTTTCACAATTACCTAATATCTAATGCTAAACGAGCCGAGGAGCCTAGCCTGCAAGCGAGCTACCTACAATTCCCATTTCTCGTGTAGATGATAAAGAGAAAAAATGTTGAACAAAAATTTTATCAATTTGTCTGTGAGTTAGTAATTAATGAAAACAAATCGCTATGTAAATGCACGCCTGATTTGAAATTACAGTGAAGCATATTATTCAAATTGTTGTGCCCAGGTAAATTATATGGTCTAGTATATATATCTATATAATATGGTAGTATAAAAACCTATCGAATTGTAAGCTGCAACATTCCCTAACTTTTCAACTGGAAAAAAGAACGAATAAGTAATAAGTAAATAAATATGGACAAATCACACACAAGCAGGTTTTTATTTTTAATACAAATTAGCCACCCTAAATTCGGCTCAACCAGGAAATGTACATTGTACCATCATAAAACTATCGAAGACCTTTTTTAGCACAGTCGTCGAGTGTGCCCTAGTATTAGGCTGCGGCTCCACTGAGGCGGAGACGAGCGGAGCGGAGAGGAGACGTGTGGGGATCGACCAATCATATTACATGAAATCCACATCTCGTCTCCGCTCCGCTTCAATGGAAACAGTCAAGCGGAGACGAGCGGCGAAGTGACGTGGTAGAAATCGACAGCTCTGTTCCTCTCAGCTCCGCTCGTCTCCGCCTAAGTGGAATCACGTACCTCTTTTCACAGCTCTGCTCCTCTCAGCTCCGCTCGTCTCCACCTCAGTGGAGCCGCAGCCTAACCTTGGACTCCTTCCCAAAGAGAACTATCACTATCAATCTTCAAGACTTATAGAGAGAATTGAAAGATTTGTGTTTTTGTTTGTTACGTTAAACTTAAATTTCTTGATCGGCTTATAGAAAATTGGCCCAGAATAATGATAAGACTAGTAGGTATAGGTAATATATCCAAACAGAAAATCAAAAAAGGAGACACTTGACAAAAGCACCATTGCAATTAAGCAAAACTTGTTAAAAATATTAATTTAATAGTTTCACGTAAGTAAGCAATATGACAGAATTTAAGTGATCAGTCACTCTCTTTTTCCTTGACTGCATACTGGTTCCAACCGCTCTTTTTGCTTCGGTAGTCAGCCTTCTCCAAAGGCCGCAAGTGTGCTGCAGCCACCCGGTCTCTGAAAAGAAGTATTTATTTTGAGAACAGACAAGATCTTAATGGCGTCTTTAGCAGCCCCATGACTAAGGAGAGGCACCAGGGGTCCTGGTTTAATCTTGACCCTGTAGTAGGTAAGTGAGGTTACATGAAACGACTACCGTATGACCGCCGTAATTCTTGCAGCCAAACCCAACCTATATTGGATCATCATTGTTAGGTACACAGTATGCTGAATGTGCAGGTTTATTCGTTCACTGTAAGAGCAGCTTCAGTAGGTATACAATCATATACGTAACTTAAAAAATTAACAGATGACCAAGATAGGGTTCGAACCCGTTTATCCCCATTTTTAGTTGATGATTTAACCGTTTGACCACGGTCATTCTAAAGACGACAAAAGGATAAAACAGTTGTTTTCCATCGCAACTGCAATTTTCCATGTCAATACTAACCTACATTGCGCCAAAAGACCTTGAAACTTACGCGAACTCCTCATAAGTCTTCGCAGTATAAATCGCATCGCACTTCACATCGTTTACCCTCCAGTAGTGACGGTCCTGCTCCACGGAACTCCTGAGCTGATTCTCCATCGCTGATATGTCGTCCAGACCCAGGGGCTTGTCCATTATTGGCCAGTAAAAATAACTGTAAAATAAAAATAACGTACAAAATCAGCTGTCTTTGCCGACAAAGAAGTATGCAGAGGACGGTGTTGCAGTAGTGTTATTTCTGGCGATGGTAAAGATTTTATACTTATTTACAAACGATTTAATGAAACTCCCGCATTTGCGACAGTCTTCATGTCCGTGACATAGCAGAAATACAGAAGAGCCGTCTACGTTGATACGGTCACGTTTTAGCGGAAGCCTGCAGGCTACCGCTAAACAAATAGAAGGCCAAGTAGAAGGGGCTGGCGTCGCGAAAGATTATATGCGTGCTGATTCTGAAGACGCCACGGACAAAGTAGAGAGAGAAGTCGAAAGGCGAACCCAGGGCCCTGAAGCACTACAGTGGAGGGTGCAACGGGAATACGCAAAGATGAGAGAAAGAAAAAGGACATACGATGTATTTCACAATTAATGTTTCATCAAAAGTATATAGGTAGTAGTAACTTACATGCTGTGCGACCCCAATGCTGAGAATGCAAACTGGTGTTTATTCGAAGGGTAATTGCGTTTACAACAATTTGGCAAAAGATAATTATAAATCTCAACTTCAGACATGCAAGAATCTCAAGCACAAACAAGTTTCTCGTTTCCATAACAACCGAATCAATGCTTTTCCCGTATTTTCTGCAGACAATATTGCGCTTTTCATTTCGGAGGTTTGCCCCTATACCTAGTTTGCTCGCTATATTAATATTCATGCGATTGTTTTGCCTCTCATTATATTATATATAGTAAGTAAGTACTGAATACCCCACTGGTAAGATATATTAAACATCAATAAATTATATTTTTTATGTTCGCTGACCAATTTTCACAAGGTACCTAGTTTACTTATAAGATTACGAAAACACTGCCCGTATTTCATTTTAGGAAAAACAGAGAAGGCATAATATTGAAGCTAAATATATTGAAGGTTTTAAAAGCCTTGTTGTGGGTCTGAAAGAAGCAGTACCTAATGCCATGAGACTGCATTTTACTCATGGACCCGCCATTATGCACAACTTAAAACTAGTGTTGTAATGTGTTCCTACAAATAATAAAGTAATATTACGTTTTCTGTGCATTATAAGGGCTCTAATCGGTTTCTTATCGGTGTTAACATGATGTTGTACAAACATAGTAACGATACTTTTCTGATTTAATGAATTGTATGAAGTACTTTTACATTTTAGGATTCCGTCAAGAAATAATATCATCTTATCCCAGTGATGTTATTTTCACAACAAGTTTGCCTTTTTATACTGTTAGTAAGTTGGGATGTTTAAAAATTAACAATCCATGCAATCAGGTGAGCTGGAAGACAAATTCCTAATCCAAAATAGAATAAAAAAAGTCTAGCGGGAAGCAGAACTTACAGACCTACTAATATTCTGGTAGTCAGTTATATGTATATTCTAGACACTCAGCTAATGCGTCAAAGGCATTTTTTACATTCCCTAAAACACGTATTACCTAATTTTGTGTTACAGCTATCTAGATACAATATTACATGGTGAGCACTGAGATTTAGTTACAATCCGTAAGTTATTGTATTTATGTCTTATTCGTCTTATATTGCAGAAGAAAACATTACACTTAAAATTATCGTAAAATTAAATAAATCAAGTACCTAAGTAGTTATCAGCCACACGTAGATTGCTTAAAAACATAATGCAGAAGAAAAAAAGGAACTGCAGCAAATCCAAGCAAACGTCTCTGTCTGACATTGCTGGAAGCATAGAAATAAGAGTATAGTTCTAATAGAGAGCGCCCGCTACTCCGATCACGTAAAACAAAAATTCGCGTTAACTTCGAATAGGTATTCCGATTTCTATGGCTGAAAGTGTACGCGAGTAAACTTCCCCAGAATCTCCCACCTGAAACGAAGTTTAATTGCGTCAAATTATAATCTGTGCCTAAAACCACAAGCGAAGTAGGCGCATTACAGTGTGAGGCGTGACTGCGAAATCAACTTACGGATTTCTCCACAAACGCTTACCTTAGGAACACTAATATTATGGCTGCGATGTTTGCACGTAAGTGTATTATATTATGTACATGCACACATAGTTACTCGTATATAAGTCTTTATTTCTTAGGGTAACAGAGTAAATAGTTACAATTGTCTTATTAGTCAAATTATTGCCTTGATCAAGTCTTGTCGGCTTTCATGAAGAGACGGAAGAAGTATGCAAGGATCGTGGCAAATGGAAAGATGTAGCCAACCCCTTCGGGATAGTCCAAATGCATAAATTAGTCTGTAAGAATAATTAGGTCACGGTTAGCCGATGGTTTTATGATGAAATTCAGATAAAAGAGATCCTGAGAGGATGGTAGCCCATTGTCTAAAGGAGGAATCCCAAATAAATGATTCCAAAGTAAATAGTTTTAAAGAAATGTAGGTAGGTAGGTAAGTAATATCTGCTCTCACACTTTCTCAATGATGACTTCTTAAGTCACCATGATCCAAATGGATATAAGATTTTCGTGCAAGGTTATGGAGGTCAGACAAAATCGTCATGTAAAAATCTGACTTAACTCCAAGATCGTACTTATTAATACTCGTAGGCTACTCTTGAGAAAAGCCAGCGCCAATAATCTATATCTAGATTTTCTTATTATTTTACCACAGAATTCTACCTGGTAATATTGAATGCCGCATTATGCCACTGTAGTGCTGAGTTTGAGATGTTCCCTGGATTTGAATTGGAACTCAGTGAATCTACTTTATTTTATACCACGGAGACCACAAATGTAAGTTACTTATTGCTGTTGATCTAATGTTTTTCTAAGATAAATAGCGTTATCAACAACATCATTACAATTACATTACAATCCATACTATGGCATGAAATAGATACTCCTAACAGTGTTTCCAGGTTTTCCTTTTTCTTACTTTAGTACTTTCTTCTTTTACCTTGTTTTTACTTTTAGGGTGGACAAATAGACAATTGATTCTAGACTTGTGATAGTCATCAAAATATTATTGTAAAATTGAATATTCTGGACTAGACCAAGATTTTAAGACATTTGGAAAATACGGCGACCTGCGCAAATTTTTTCATAACTTCAACTCTTTTCGTAGGGCAAGTTACATGCCGTTTATAACATCTTGTAGAAAACTCTCGACAAACTATAATACAACTAAAACTCTCGACAAACTATAATACAACTAACTACTCGTAAACAATGCAAAAATACAAGAGAGATAAGAAGAATTTTAGAAAGATATTCTGTAAACTTACAGGTAACCCAAGCCACATCAACTACAGTTCAAATACCGATGGCCACTGAGTCTAATTTCAACTGCACCGAGAACGAGAAGCCTTTGAACCTCGGAGCATACGAGGTGCCAACTGAAAGGGATTTGGTCCTCTTTGTTAGGAAAACATTGACTCAAAAGTTTCGGAGTTACAACAGAAAAGCGCTTTTCTTCCTTAATGATATGAAAGAGGTAAAATTCATTTAGGTATGTCTTTGTCTAACTTTATTTAGAATAGGAATACTCCATGTGTCCCATGGATGTTGTAAAAGGCGACTTTGAATCTCAATAGAAAATCATTTAGCCATACAGCTGAAAGTGAACTCTCAGTCTTTTAAAAACTGTTGCATCTGTCTACCTTGCAAGTGATATACTTAGATGCGACTTTATGTATGTACCTATATATCTGCGTTTGCCTAATTGTTTATGTGAATGGATTTGAAAAAAAAACTTCCTTCTTTAATTTTCGTTCCAACGAACCCCGGATTTCTCTCCAGAACGGTGGGTAACAAAGTACCTACGGTACATAATGCACTACATCATAAAAATAAAGTTAATGTTTCAGGCAACTAAAGCGGCATCGTTGCTAGCAAACAAATGCGTCGGCTACCAGGATAAATACAGGATATGTCTGAAGGGCGTAAAACACCACTACGAAATCATAACTAAAAAATTAATGACTGCAGTTGAAGAGCACAAGAGAAACATGACTTTTTTTACAGAAGTGCGTTAAAATTAAGCTCATCTAATCCTTAACTTTCTAGAATATAGCTAGGGAATCGAAATACACTAGCAACTACAAATAGTAAAAATTCCGCAATGAGGGTGAGGGTAATGTAAACGCAGATAATTTTTACGTCATGTAATGAAAACAGTCACTAAATTGTGAAGAGTGTCGGTGGCCGAATCAGCAAGGTGCTCGGTTAAAATGCGTGTGCGCAAAAGGCACAGGTTCGAATGCGTCCACTGCCATAATGTAGGTACCTACCAATGACTATTTTCGAAGTTATGTACATTTGTTGTACTAACCGATGCTCTTACGGTGAGGGAAAACAACGCGAGGAAACTTGCACATTCAGGCAACTGGATGTGTAACCATGATCGATCCAATACGGGTAAGGTTGTCCTGCAAAGGTTGACTCAACCGATCCAGGATCCTATTGTCAAAGACTCCCCGGGCTCCTCTCCAGGGTACTGAGAATACAACCAGGACTAAAGCCAGGAGGAAGAAAACTAAATTATGAAGGCTGTCTTTATAGTAGACCTTGAACTTGGAACCTAAAGGTTTTGGAATGTAAATGGGAATTTGCTAATAGCTTCCCCAAACGTTCACTTTTAACTGTTTTTCACAAACCCAATAGAGATAAATCCCTGTCAAAATTATAAACAAAAAGTTTATTTCACTATTTTATATTAGGTAATTTATTTTTGTTGTCAGATCTAAGTGTTAACGATTAACAAGATACTTGCATAATTCTACAGGCACAAGTTTGTAATATGGCGGAGATCGCAAATGATCCATTAGTCCTTATAAAAATCTTGGCTGAGGAAGAGGTCACCTTAAAATTTGCGCTGCCAGCCTTTTTGCGGCTACTTGGCGATTGTCAAATATATTGCAAAAGGTACGTAATAATAACTCGATTAGAGCCCCTAATTAGTTATACCTTGTCCATTTTTAAGCAGAATGCTTAGATACTAATTAGTTCCCCTACAAAGGTTGCTGAGGTCAGACGGGAGGCCCTTCGTGTGACAACCTGCATTACTCGATCCAGGATCGTGGTCTTGGGAGGTATATTGGATTTTAAACATATCTATACATGTCTTAGGATTTGCCTAAATCTTATAATTTCTGCAGTGGGTTGATGGATTTTCATTCCCCTTAGATCTATATTTTTTCTTTCAGAGACTTTACTACAACACAAGCAAAGAAGCCAACTCGAAGACTGAGCGACCAGCAATTCCTCGTAAAACATATTCTTGCTACACCCACCCTCAACACACTAAATTAATACCTATACATTTTTTTTTTGTCTCTGATTGATTCAAAAATTAAAGACAAATGTAAAATTATGTTTAGAAGGTGCCCTTGTACAAAGTTTATCTTAAGTCTAACTTCTTGTTGTTTATTCCTTATTGAATATAAATAAAATAATATAAATAAAGTCCAAATTAAAGAAAAATGAACGCATTAATAGTATTTTTTATCGCAGCTCGATCTCACCACACCAAACGCGCCATCACCATCGAGCGAGCTTTCACGAGTTACGCATACCATCCGCTAGATGGCAGCACTGTCAATGAACTTTTGACGTGAACTTACGATCAACTTAACCAAAATATCTAAGCTTTTTATGCGATGTGAATATCAATACCCGTGTGAAACGATAGACGAGTGCGAACCAATTTAAATACAATAGTTTAGAAATGTGTTGTGTGATTTGAAACCCGTGAATTCGACATCCTGGATCCCGCAACCTACAGGAATTCTTTAGGATTTTGGTATGTTATTTCGTATTATCGTACACGAATTATACATTCTATACGTTTAGCAAAGCAAAAATGCTTTAATTTTATATAAATATCAATAACACAGTTCCTGAGAACTAATTTTCGCACAGAAATAGGGAAAGTTTTGATTAGCCCACTTTCTACAATAATCATTCTTAATATCTAGTGATATTCTGATGATGATTGTCTATCATAAAGCTGCACATAAATATTCATATAATTAAATTCTAGTAAAACAATGTATGAATTAAAATTTGTATTTGAAACATTTTGCTGGAATTCAGTTAAGATTTAAATTTTACATTTTGTGGCTTTATGATAAATGTCTTACCTTACCTTAACAAGCCATAAAAGTCCACTGCTGGACTAAGACCTCCTCAGATTTTACCCATTGTCTCCATGCTGGGTAAATGGGTTGGTGACTGCAGTATCTATTGATTCCGGACTATGTTGTCATATCAGGCGCTGCTGCCCACCTCCCGCTTAATCCCTCAATCGGATCTTACAATACCCACCGGAAGATATGAGGCGGTGCTTTTCTACTCCACCGTACCACACGGCCCAATTCTTATGTTAAATTCATTAATTTCACATCAATAACTACAATACGCACAATACTACATACAAATTTAGACGCAGGAAGATCACAAATCACAGCAAAAATGCTGAATTACTTTAGATAATTGATATTCTGAATTGTTTAAAGAGCTGAGAAATTTGGCACAATTTACTTGACAGTGGTTGCAACAAAAATATGTGGGACAAATTGAGTAAGCCTCTTGTTATGTCCCGTTATTATATTATTTGAGTAAAAAAAAAGATGTTTGGTAGCAATTGCCGTGTAATGACCAAAACTAAGACTGTCATAATTAAAAGGCATCCAGGCTACTACCTACACTAAACTTAACTTTATTTACAAAAAAAAGCAAGCAAGCAACATTATTATCCCAATACATAATACCTTGAAGTCAGTTTGAGACTTATGTAACGAAATACTAACTTAACGATAATATATTTTATTACAAATACTTATATAAATAAAAATCTAAGATCCAGGCTAATCAGAAAAAATATTTCTCATAATGCCCTGGCCAGGATTTGAACCCAGGACCTACCGTGTCACAGACAAGCATACCTACTACCACTGTGCCACAGACTCTGTCACAGAACCTATGGGGTACAAAGTGACCAGCAGGTCTATTGAAGAATGTTGTCAAGACATATGTTCTATCCTCCCTTAATCTTTGGAGTTGCCTTGTCAATGATTTTGAATTAGACCTGCAGGTGGGCAGTATCTGCGCCAGAATACTTTGGTTGTTCAATATTGAAATAGGCAACACAACCTTGTTTTGATCCATGAGAAAACAAAAAAAAATAACAGGTTTATTCATTCATCTGATGGTTGTTATGTGCGCAATAAAACCAATGTTTAAAGCTTATTTATAGTTCATTTATTAACTTAATTTAGCTTATTGTTTTAATTTTATCTTTGAATTACTACAAAGTTTTACAGGCAAGGTCAGATACCTATAGGTAAGATCAATATTTGATTTATTCTTAAAGAACATGAAAAAGATAGTGATATTTTAGACAGATTTTTTTTTCCAAAATAATAAAGAAACTTTTACTAAATATCAGTCAAATTATATTAAACAAACCAATGTTAGTAAAAAATAAAAGACCAAATTTATTAACTAGCACTTATATCTATCATTTTCTGCTTTTCTTATGTTCTTTAGACTTCTTAGACTTTTTCGACTTTGATTTCTTCTTTTTATGTTTCTTCCTCTTTTCACTTTCCGATTCACTGCTGTCTGATGATGTTGATGATGATGATGTTGATGTGGAACTACTTGTGCTTGATGATCTGAAATTAAAATATTTTCAATTAAATATAATGTGCCATGTGGTTTCCAGCATTTATAAATGAGTTTCTTCTTTTCCTCTTGGCTATAGTCCCAGGTACATATTTACCATTTTGGGAAAGAACCAGGGTACACTCTTCTCCATCGATCCTGGATTGAGTGAATCAGGTTTTTACATGAAGAGTCTCCCATCTGATCTCAGCAACCTTCGCAGAGAAACCTAGACCCTTATTGGATCATGCAATCATTAAGTTCTCTGAATGTGCAGATTTCCTCACTTCCTCCTTCCTCACATCCTTGAGGGCTTCAATGATGCCCAAAATAACTATTCCACGCTGACGAAGTCGCGGGCACAGCTAGTAGTCTCTAAAACACTCAAAGGTTAAGGTGGATGGCTTATGATGGAACTGACATTCAGATATAAACGGTTGAAAGCCCATTGTTTTGAATAAATGTCTTAAGTTCATACCACATGAGATTAGTTAAGATATTTTGGCAATATCTGGTCAAACAAAACAGCTTTAACTCTGTTATACCTACATACATACATAATTAAATTTAATTTTTTTTAATAACCCTTAGAAATTTTTTTTCAAACAAATCATCATAGAGCCTGTTCTTAATCAAGTCTTGTAGTGTAAGGGCCTGTCTCATTCAACCATAGATCTCCATGTCTTCTAAAGATATCTTGTTGTTCTTACAAATAATCACTAGCAATTCAAAAGCCTCACCTGGATCTCTTCCGCTTTTTACTTTTCTTCTTCTCCTTGGCTTTTTTGAGCTTCTCCTGTAGCTTCTGTTTAAGCTCGGCTTCTCGTAAGCTCTGTAAGGGTGTTGCATACTCCTCCTCGCTGTCGCTGCTTGTACTACTCACATCTAAGACTATCTCCTTGTTTGGATCAACCTGTAGATTAAACAATATGTAATTGAATATCAATAGTATTAATTGAATGATGTAATTCATTGGCAGATAGATTAATGAAAGAATGAAATGTTAAACTTAGCTTCATGTATTTACTAAATTAGGTTATGTTTTGTATGTTTATTTCCAACTGTTGTTTTATACCTATAAGAAATACAATCAACTTAAGAACTAATTTACTTATATAAGTAAAAAAAATAATAAACAGAAATTAGATGCAAATCTAAGTTGAGAAGTTTGTAAACAAATGTTAATTACTTTAATGAAGTTTCGGCATTGAAAAGTTAAATGACCGGCATAACCACACTTTTTGCAGGCGGCTCTGGACGACTCCTTTCCGAATTTACTCACTATATCAGGGTAGTAAGACATTTTAAACAATAATACTTAAAAATAACTTTACAGCGTCAGAGAACGGTTTTGTACTTTTTGTTGTTGGTTGACGTACGCGAGAAAACAAGACAAAGATATAGCTATTTTATTTGGCGTATTTGACTTTGACAGCGGGATAACGACAGTAAAAGCAGCAGAACCGGAAACGGAATTAACGACACGCTTCCACGCGCCAAAAGAGCGCCAAACTTTAAATTGCGTTTTACTTTAAGATAAAGAATTTTTTGACCCGACTGCCAATAGATTTGGAATGTACAAATTTTACTGTATGAACCTTGACAAGTAAACATAAATATTTATGCCATCCAGCTAAAGGTGGCTTTGAGTATAATGACTATTGGGTTTATTTATTTACTCCAGAGGGATAAAGTCTGATATAAGTATGTAGGTAAACATGCTATGTCAAATTTCGTTTTTTTTCTAAATTCTCAAATATTTTTTTTTTCATTTACAGATAAAAATGAAAGAAAAGAACTGCTATATAGTGTAAGCGCCTACGCGCTTGAAATGTTTATAGAGCGATGGCGGAGTTTCTGCCCCTGTGCGACGTTCTGTTTAATGTGATCTCGCTAGCGGGGTATTTCTGCGACGTCGTATTTGATGTAGTGATGGGATACGCTTTACTAGAACGCGGGTATAAAGGGTCATTTGCAGCAGCCATATCGATTATCATCACATCTCTACTCATCTCACAGGTTAGTTGATTTTTTGTGTACCTTTTTAATAAGGAATCAACAGTACTTGAAACATTAAAATCAAATATTAAAACATAACTTAAATAATACCAAAAAGAGATTCTTGATTCATAAGATGATATTTCATATGATTTACTAGTAAGATCTCATCACATTTTTAATGTTATATTCTGTCCTAAACAGGTGCTGTCCCTAAGATGGTATCTTCACGTGTGGTATGCGAGCGAAGGGCGCAAGGACCGCCCTCCGTGGCTGCCCATAGTGCTCCATTGCTTACAACTCGGAGTGTTATGGCGGTATGCGAGGCTGTTGGTGCCTGTGGAGTTACATCGGGTGAAACACCAAGTTAGGGATCTCTGTAAGTAATTTATTTTTCATGTGAAATTCCCATGAGAACTAACTTCATTGTCTATTAACCCTGGATGCGTCCCAAGCCTGCAATTGATTGGTGTTAGTGCCGACGCTAGAACACAGTATAGAATAGAATATATTTATTTTCAAAATTGGATACAAGATATCACTTATTGACGTCACATCACTTAAATCTAATTATAACTAATACCGCTTCCAAAGCGCATGTGTAGAAGAAGCGGCGGAACAAACTTCACTGCAGCATTTTCATCAGACGGCAATTTACAAATATAGATCTCTTCAATCTGAATCGTGGACAAATGCACATTGTCTACATTAAAAAACATGAATGAATGTAGAACTATTTTTCGTATATTAAGTATGTAATTAATACATGGCGAAAATTATTTTTCTAAGACAAGACCCGCCTTAAATATCTCTACCTCATGGTACCATTCTACTCGTTTAGAAACAACTAATAAACTTAACAAATGATAATTTAAAATGTGTTTGTTCACAGGCATGCTTAGATTAGTGCATGCGTTTTGCGAAGCTGCGCCGATGTTGCTTCTGCAGTTACACATCTTGTTGAAAGAGCCGGCGCGGGAGCCCCCCAGCGAGTTGGGGGTCGCGCCCGAGCCCAGCATCGATGAACCGGCCGGTGAGATTATTAATACATACCTACATATAGTCACGTCTATATCCCTTACGGGGTAGACAGAGACGATAGTCTCGAAAAGACCGAATGGCCACGTTCAGCTGCTCGGCTTAATGATGGAATTGAGATCCGAATAGTGACAGGCTGCTAGCCCATCGCCAAAAGAAAAGGATCGCAATTTTATAAGCCTATCCCTTAGTCGCCTGTTAAGACATCCATGGGAAAGAGATGGTGTGGTCCTATTCTTTTTTGTATTGGTGCCGGGAACCACACGGCACTTTAGAGAAAACGGAGATTATTAATATTATATTATACTAGTCTCAAAGAGCTTTAAAGACAATACAGTAGTGGGTAATTACTAAGCTGCTCCCTACTGGCCGCCGTGACAGACGAACTTACCTATTTGGGTCATGGTAGTTGCAATATGTGAAAGTCCTTTTTCCCTTACTCGTCTTTTCCGCGTATTTTACAGTACTGAAATTAACATAGCACAACATGAAGACGAAATAACTAATCGCAGAATGAAACAGAAAGACCACAAGTTTAGTTTGGCCGCTGCTAGTAAAATGGCGTTCGATTTACATCTAAGTGACTAAAATATAGAACTTAATTATACCTTTTACTCATCCATAAGAAAAATATCATCTTATCTATGCCACATTTCTCAGGGCATGTCGTTTATAAAGATCAAAATATAAATTTATGTTGTTACATACATAATAAAATCACGCTTCTTTCCCGGAGGGGTAGGCAGAGAGGTACCTCTTTCCACTAGCCACGATCTCTGCATACTTCCTTCGCTTCATCCACATTCATAATTATACATCATACAAATTTATGAATAGAATAGAATAGATTTATTTTCAAAATTGGATACAAGGTATCACTTATTGACGTCACATAACTTAAATCTAATTATAACTACTACCGCTTCCAAAGCGCATGTGTAGAAGAAGCGGCGGAACAAACTACACTGCAGCATTTTCATAAGACGTCAATTTACAAATATAGATCTCTTAAATCTAAATCGTGGACGAATGCACATTGTCTACATTAAAAAAAAGCATGTATGAATGTAGAATGTAGAAGTAGTATGTTGTTCCAGCCAACAAAGCGTTCGCGGAACTAAACGTGATATCCGCCTCGCTGTCGATGTTCTCCGTGTGCTGGGCGCTGGCCAGCTTCAGCAAGAACGTGCGCCTGCAGAATGTACACCGGCTGGTTTTGACCTGGCTCGGGGTGATATTTCAAGTAAGATTCATATAATTATTATCTATGTTTTCTTTAAACATTTTATAAGTTGTAAATAGATTGCAATCACGTTTTACGAATTTACCTACTCAAAAAAGACCCTTGAAATGCAACTTATTTTGAATTTAGAACTTAAACTTTTTTTCTGTTTTTTTTTTTAACGATTTCTGTTGAAATTCTGTAATCATTAGAATAACTAAACGCGATTATGTTTTTTAAACAGCCAAAGGCTTAGAGCAACAAAGTAAGGTAAGCAAGTATGTAAACGTTGAACATATTTTACACGTTAATACAGTTCAACAGCCAAATAGCCAGTTTAACTAAATAAAATTTATTTCAGTTCCTTTGGCGTCTGGGTACGATATCAGCAAGGATTTGCGCCCTCACTGTTTACGCTCTAGTCTACGAATACTGGGTTTTTCTGGTTATAGGTGAGTTTATTACACTGCGTTTTCTGTCTGTCAAAACAAGTCCTGAAATATTTCTTAATGTTTAATTTCTTCAGTTCTTTTATGAAATCTATTATGAATTAACTAAACTCATGATTCATAGAAACCTATCTTAATTAAAAAAAAAAATAACACTTTATTAATCCTCAGCAACAAAATTTTAGTATATAAGTTGTTATTGATAAAAATTAAAAAAAAAATTTTCGTACAGGTCTCCACTGGGTATCAATGTTCCTGTGGCTGGTGTCTCCTAAGAGCGTGTTCCACGGCGAGAGGATCAGCCGCGCGCGCAAGCTGTGGCTGTCCGCGCTCATCGCCTGCGTCTACGTGTTCGCGTACGTCAATCTGCAGGAGCGGCAACACCGCACGAAGATGGTAATACTTTAGAAAACAAATCCCACCTACGAAATGAAGATTCATTAAGTTTACTTAGGTTTATATAAAGTTTATGTTTAAAAGATACCTTAATCAAAATATTTATAATTTGGCGGCTGGCCTAATAACATAGATAATTATGTATTCAGAACTACTAAACCCATTTACATGAAATGTGTAACAAAGGTTTTGCTACGGTTTTGAACTCTCAAAGTGTAGTACGCAATTAAAGGAAGTTCATTCTTTTTTGAGTACGCTTTAACTGTGCGTTGGTATGTTCAGTCAGTGTTTTATATAGGAAAGAAAAATTGAAGTGAAATGAACAATTCATTCAAAGAACACCACAAACTTAAGAAAACAAAAACGACAACGAATACAAAAGTAATATAAACTTGTGTGTGAAAATCTTCCCTCTCATTCTGGTCGACGCCAGAATTAGAGCGAGAGACAAACAAAAACATAATCCTACTACTATTATAAAGGCGAAAGTTTGTATGGATGTTTGTTACTCTTTCACGCAAAAACTACTGAACCGATTACCATGAAATTTGGTATGTAGGTAGCTGAAGACCCAGAATAACACATAGGCTACTTTTTATCCCAGAGTTCCCGCGGGATTGATAGGGTTTCCATGCGGACGAAGTCGCGGGCGGCCTCTAGTATATTTATATTTTTCAATATTTTCAAGACTATAGCTCTGTCTACCCCGCGAGGGATATAGACGTGAACGTATGTGTGTATGTGTGAGCCCCCCGCCGTTGCCCGCAGGTGACGTTCTACGTGGTGATGTGCGTGGAGAACGCGCTGCTGCTGGCGGCGTGCTGCGCGGCGCGGCGCTGCCCGCCGGCGCGCGCGCTGGCCGCCGCCGCCGCCTTCGGCGCGGGGCTGCTGTGCATGCTGCTCTACTACAGGTGGGCTGCTGTTGTGATGCCTGCCTACACATTAAATATTAACTTAGAAATGAGTTTTTACGTAAACACGGTAAAGCGTACACAAATAGGAAGGTGACTTTAAGATGGCGTTCTATTACAGGTGAGTTTATATACAAGAAAATTATTGTAGGTGACGTCGTCGGGGGCCTTCTTTGCTGGGCTGGGGTGTCAACCAATTTTTAAATTAACAGAGAGATCATCATGAGTACAAAGACTAAAAGTCACGTAGACAGCATTTATTTACGAAAATTCCGAGGAATTTAAACTCTGGACAATGGAGAAATAAAAAAACTATTTGTTTTCAGATATTTCCATGTGCGGAGACTTGGCTACATGCTGGGAGAACAACAGGGCACAAACAGCACGAATGCTTCGTCTCAAAACAAAAATGGTTAGTTGTCACACAAATATTATCTTTAATAGATACTTACAGTGTGTGTACTTATTTGTTTATTTATTACTTGCTTATTGATTAATGATTAGATTACCTACCATCGTTGCAATTTTTAAGTTTCCTTTCATAAATATTTTTTTTTTGTAATATTTTAAATAAATCAAAGTTTAAATACACTGAATAAATTATGTTTTTAGGCAAACCATCGCAAACCGATAACACAGCTATACCGGGAGTATTCAACTGCCGATTCTCAAACCCAGTTAGTAACAGGTATGGAATTTTACTGTTTATTTGCTTTCACATAAGTTAATATGTGAGTAATTATTGATTTATCCATGTTGAATTGAATATCTTCCCCATGTGGTTAAAACATGCCAATAATATTAAAGTGTACCTACAAATAGTCCAAAGCGTTGAAACATCACAAACACCGCGTACTGTTAAAAACAGCATTATTAACAGCAACGCGGCAGCAAAATGTAGTCTAGTCATAGAAATAGGAAAAATTGTCTAATAGAAAGAGACAATATCATCTTATATGGGACTAGAGGGCACCCTCGTTAAACGGAAAATCTTAATAATTCCTATTCCCGCAGGAATTTCAGGAAACCCTTTGTTAGTGCTCCCCTTACACTCTCTAAGGAATATTAATATAAAATTTCAACTTTTTACGCACAAATACGAATTTTGTTGTTGTGTTGGACCTGAAACATAAAATCAACCATATGTATGTATGTTTGTAATAAAGTTTAATACATACATACATACATATGGTCACGTCTATATCCCTTGCGGGGTAGACAGAGCCAATAGTCTTGAAAAGACTGAATGGCCACGTTCAGCTATTTGGCTTAATGATAGAATTGAGATTCAAATTCCCATCGCCTAAAAAGAATCCCAAGTTTGTAAGCCTATCCCTTAGTCGCCTTTTACGACATCCATGGGAAAGAGATGGAGTGGTCCTATTCTTTTTTGTATTGGTGCCGGGAACCACACGGCACAAAGGCATAAAGTTTATTAGTTTGTAATTAATCAAGTTTCTCCTTTTCTTACGAAAAATAATGTGGGTGTGTATATCACAGCGCGGCGCTGGGCCGCAAGAAGAAGAAGCCGACGTCGTTCGTGCCGCCGCCCGCCGCCGCCTTCTGGCGCCGCCCGCTGCCCGCCGCGCACCACCACCACGTTAGAACCACTCGTGTTATACAATACACACCACATATCATCACATACTCAACATTTAGAAGGCTGACAGGCCACGGTCAGATGTATGGCCTTATTTAAATAGTGACAGGTTTCTAGAAGTAGTATAGTAACTATATATATATATATATATTACATTTTCATCCTTAAAGACAGAGCCAAGAGTCTCAAAAAGTTATACATACTTACACACATATGATCACATCCTCATCATTTAGAAGACTGACAGGCCACGGTCAGATGTATGGCCTTATTTTAATAGTGACAGGTTTCTAGAAGTAGTATAGTAACTATATATAGATGTATGGCCTTATTTAAATAGTGACAGGTTTCTAGAAGTAGTATAGTAACTATATATATATATATATATAACATCTTCATCCCTAAAGACAGAGCCTAATGTCTCAAAAAGACTTCAGCTGTATAACTTAATGAAAGAATTGAGATTAAAAAATTGACAAGTTGCTAGCCCATCGTCTGAAATAAGAATCATTATTTTATTAGCCTTTCCCTTGATTGACACACAAACAAAATAAACAAATAACAAATGCAATGATATACTTACCTAACAAATGTACATGTAAAATGATGTATTTACGAGATATACTACTATATTCTCGTATACTACCACCACTACCATGTCAGAACGACTCACATTATACAATACACACATATGATCACATCCTCATCATTTAAAAGACTGACAGGCCACGTTCAGCTGTTTGGCTTAGTGATGGAATTGAGATTCAAATAGTGACAGGTTGACGTTTAGCTGTTCGGCTTAGTGATGGAATTACGATTCTAATAGTGACAGGTCGCTAGCCCATCATCTACTAAAAGAAGAATCCCAAGTTTATAAGCCTAACAAATGTACATGTAAAATTATGTATTTACGAGATACTAGGTATATTCTCGTATACTAGAATAATAACAAGGTCGCGAGCTGGATCCCCCCGGTCAGGTCTTGTTGAAACTTTTTGTGATTGGTCAAAATCTTGAATATATATACTATACTTGACCGAGCAAACGAAGCTCGAAGCTAGTTAGATCAAACAATTTTTTTTTTTTTTGCAAGAGCACTGTTTTGTATGTATGTTTATAACGCGATAACTTTCGAACTGTATGTAGGATGTGTCAATGTGTCAATAGAATTTTTAATTTTGTTAATCATCAATATCGGCCATGTAGCTTTTGAGATAATCACATTTTTTTTAAATTTGAATGTGTACGCGAGGTCCGCGCGCGACGAACAGCCAGTTATTTATATAATAAACAATTTTAGGGAGGTTCTTCAGAGAACGAGGGCTCATCAGTGGGCTCCCGCGTCAACATCCAGCAGAAACTCCAGGAGAAGAAGCAGAAGCAACTCGCGGAACTGAGAGTCATCGAGGAAGAAATCAAACAGGTACCTACGATATAATTTTTGTTTGTTTTTATTCATTTAATTCACATATTTCTTATCTAAAACTTGCACATGTCCAAATCCTATCTACTTAAATTATCCAAATTCACATAACCTCATAATACAAATAACTACCTACTATATATTTTTTGTAATACAATAAAATATTTACAAAGAAACTATCACCACAGGGTAAACTAGCCAAAACCACGCCAGTAGCGGCCGAAGAGATCTACAGCAGCCTCCAAAGACAGCCCATACCGCGGGCGAAAACACACGCGGAGCCGCCGGCGTGGCCTAGTATAGAAATCACGCACTCCTACCAAAACTACCCAGTCATACCCCACACATGCAATATCTACCCAACTTATACAGAAATCAAACCCGAATACGGCGTACAAAATTTCCCCCCCGAAGATAATACTACCGAATTAAATGATCTTAAGATCCGAAGATTGCCGAACAGATACGACAACGCCCGAACGTTTTACGAAAACCCGACTAATGTGAGAAGTGACGTCACAAGGACACCTATTCGGTCACCGAACTATTTAGCTATAGGTGAAACTAGAAGTTATGACGCGAACGGTTGTGGTAGCCCGCGGAATGTAATAAATAATAGTCCTAAAAATTACGCTCCCGAAGTCTCTAATGACTACGAAGCGGGTATAGATAAGCCTAGATTAGTCCAGAGTAATATGTATACGGAAGAGAGTAGAAATATAGAGTATGGTTATTGCGAGAACGGGCAGGGTTATTCTGGGAAGGATGACTATTCAGCTTTGCATAGTGCGTTGGCGAATGTTCAGAGTATAGAGAATATAAGGAGTACGTATGAGTGCGGGCAGTATGGTCAGAATTGCGATAGGTTTCCCTACCAGCTGGGGAAGAAGGACCGCAAGATGCAAAGGTGTCGGACGCCGGAGATTCTGTTGGCGCCGCATTATTTGGAAGGCTGCAGTCGGCAAGTCTGCTGCCATTGGGGAGCGCCTTACACGTAAGATATAGTTTTACTATTTTGAAGTATTGTGTGAAGGGTCAACTTACTATTGAGAATTTGCTTTGATTTGTTACTTTAAGAAATTGCAATGTCAATAATTTAATTTAATGTTATTTATCAATTTAAGCCGATTTAATACAACAACAAAACAATCTAATTTTCTTACAACGTGCTGCAACCGCATCTGAAATAAAACGAAAAGGGTTGATAAGAGTTACATACTACTCTGTCAAGAAAGTAGCAGGAAAAGATCAATAATACACAAACTGTTTGTTATTCATCCAAATTTATTTTATCACCTTCAAAATATGCTCCTTTAGAAACGATACACTTACGCCAACGAATAATCCAATCATCAAAACATTTTTTTAAACGCTGTTTCCGGAATTGAGGTCAGTTCTCGCCGCGAATTCTCTTTTATGTCTTCTACCGATTGAAAACGGGTGCCACGAAGTGGTAATTTGAGTTTAGGAAAAAGAAAAAAGTCGGCTGGAGCCATATCTGGTGAATATGGTGGTTGCTCGATGGTATTTGTTGAGTGTTTGGTTAAAAATTCGTTCACAATGATGGCCTTGTGCGAAGGTGCATTATCATGGTGCAAAATCCAAGAATTTTCTTTCCACAAATCTGGCCTTTTTCGTCGGATTTGCTCTCTTAAACGCCGCATAACACTCAAATAATATTCCTTATTTACCGTTTGACCTTCCGGCAAGAATTCCGAGTGCACAACACCGCGATAGTCAAAGAAAACAGTCAACATGACTTTGACTTTTGAACGACTTTGGCGTGGTTTTTTCGGTTTCGGTTCAGTTGGAAGGCGCCACTCCGAAGCTTGTTGACTAGTTTGCATGTCAAACTCGTAAACCCACGTCTCGTCACCAGTAACAATGCGTTTCATGAATGTTGGGTCGGAATTGACTCGTTCTAGCATGTCCTCAGCGACTCTCATGCGATTGAGTTTTTGAAAAAAATTCAGGTCTTTTGGGACTAGCCGGTCGGCAACATGTTTCATACCCAAATTATTAGTTAAAATGGTACGGATCGACTCGTGAGATACAGAAAGTTCGGTGGCTATCTCTCTCAAAGTTGAATGAGGATTTTCAGTCACTATTTCCTTCACTTTTGCGATGTTAACTTCAGTTGCAGACGTTGATGGCCTACCAGAGCGAGGCAAATCTTCCATCACATCTCGACCGCTTTTGAACGCTTTGTACCACTCATAAGCACGAGTTTTTGATAAAGTCGATTCACCGTAAGCCTTCTGTAACATTTTCAGTGACTCCGAACACGATATTCCATTGGCAATGCAAAATTTAAGACAAACTCTTTGTTCGATGTTTTTATCCATTATGAAATTAGCAATACACACTAGATATGATATAACTAAAAATAGCACTGTATTTAATGTAAACAACAGATGCAACTCAAACTCCGCGCCAAAATGGAAAACAGTTGTGCCAATCTAACAACAACAAAAAAAACAAAAATTTGAATTTGGAACCATAAATAAATAATCCATTCCCGATACTTTTCTGACTGAATGTATTACGACATAGACATGTTCTACGCCCATGATCATAAGGTAAAAATCATAGAATTATTGACATAACAAAATCTATGGTAAACTCTAAGCTCCTCTTCAGCGGGGTTATACCAGGCAGGGGAAAAAATTCAAGAAAATACAAGAAAAAATTATATCTCATTGTAGGAACAGAAAAAAAGAAGACATGCCAGGGTGTGCAGGCGTGGCGGCCGTGCACAGCAGCGGGGAGGAGTCTCCTCTCGCGCTGAGGGACACTCCGCGACCGCCCAGCGACATCGATAGCCAGGTACAGCATTCTTGTAGGGACAGAAAGAAGACAAACCAGGGTGTGATAGATCAACTATTGTACCGGGCACTGATGACGCGTTGTCTAGAGAACAAAATTTTAAATCACGCTTTGAAAAAACAAGAGATGAAACTGCTTGTTCTGGCGATACCAAAGTTGCATGTAGAGTTTGCTTGCCAAGCTGAATAGTCTAATATAAAAGTCTACCTACCTCACATTTCAAACATGTTACCCCAAAGGTAAATGCTTTTAAAATATATTTACGTCATGGTTTTTTATATATTATAGATAAGCCCAATTTACCCTTTTTGTGTGGAACCTTAAAAATGATAAGACTTTTATTTTTCATTTCATAACTTTATTTTCTCTTTCAGATATCTTTGCCACGGTCGTACACTTTACCGCGAGAGTTCCGCTACTGGCGGCGCCGGCCGAGACTACGAGACACCCATGTACCTAGCAATAACAGCAGCGATGGTAAGTGGCACTTTTTTTGTTATCATTATGTAATCAACGTCAATGCCACTTTAAAAGTTATTTATTTCTCACTTACCGTTTTTATATCTGTACTTGCCACTCTAAAACCCTTGGATTCAGATTGCCGTTTCATTTATCTTATCTGCCGCGGGATCCTAATTCACATGAATCCAAAATTTGTTAGAATGCCTATTACAAGGCATTCGTCATTGTTCCGTGCATGGTAACTTGATATGCGGTTGACTGTACCTAATACATACATACATATGATCACGTCTATATCCCTTGCGGGGTAGACAGAGCCAACAGTCTTGAAAAGACTGAATGGCCACGTTCAGCTATTTGGCTTAATGATAGAACCGAGATTCAAATAGTGACAGGTTGCTAGCCCATCGCCTAAAAGAGGAATCCTAAGTTTATAAGCCTATCCCTTAGTCGCCTTTTACGACATCCATGGGAAAGAGATGGAGTGGTCCTATTCTTTTTTTGTAATAGTGCCGGGAACCACACGGCACTGCCGGGAACCACACGGCACCTACCTAATATAATATCGTTAATCAATTTCCAGGCGACGTAGACAGCGCAGACAACGACAGCGACCACCGCTCAAACTGTTCAGCGGCTTCTCAGCTGCAAAGCCCTACGTACTCCTTCCAGTACGCACATAGGCCTGATATGGTACCACGGGAAGAGTCGAGATACAGTGAGGTGTACGCTTGTCCGGACCGAAGGAGGCGAGGAAGAGCTAAGCAAGGGCCTAAACCTGAGACTAAGTTGTAAAATACGACTTGTTTAATGGCTGCTATGCGTACAATTAGTACTTACGCAACTTCAGTCCTTCATTTTCTCTCCAGCCCCCGTAGCACGCGCGACGTCGCCATACTATCGCTGTTTCGCTTTTTAAATGACGTGAAACGGGACAGCGATAGATTTTCGTGTTACAAAAACGGCGTCGCGCGTGCCATACTACTGAGGCAGCACGCACACAAACCTAATATGGCCTGATGCCTTTACTGAGAATGAAAAATGCACTGTAAATCTTAGTTGTTCCACGATGGGGACTAGTGAGATAGACGGGAATCACCTTGACATAATATTATGGTTAATAGGTACCAATTCAAATACCTATCTGATAAGATGCATTATCCTCTCGCAAGAACTTATTTTTATTGTAAATTATAGATAAGTTAAAACAATTATACGTATTCCGTCCAAATAAGAAATACTTAAATTGGATCTCTGTTTTTTAGATAAGTTTAATGCAAAAATGTATAATAAGAATTGATATATAAGTGATCATGTAAATGATTTGTATTTAACTGTATCATAGTGTAAACATTTAATACATAAGGAAAAGGAGATCGTAAATAAAACAGACATATCAAACTTTTATTTATTTATTATCTATATTCCAATTGTAAAAGGGGGGGTACCAGTCACTCTATCATTCCGTGTCACTACTCCGCTACTGATCTCAACCATTTACACATTTATAAAGAAAAACGTCAACCGAAATAGGTTAAAATTCACAAATACACATTTAATGTTGATTAATCCTAGCTTACAACTAGGGGTTCGGATGCGGCGAGAGATTCTTATTCACCGACAAAATTAAAAAGGAACGTTACTGACAGGCCTATTCGATATCATCGGACAGGGATGTCGTCCACAACGCGGCAGTCGATTAGAGATCATCGAATATAGACAGGCGTCTCTAATGTCTCGCGCGTTGCGGGTCAAGTCTCGCCGCACCCGTACCCAGTAACCTATAGTGTTAGCTCAACCACGGACTTAGCGACGATTTCGGCCACAAGTTACAAAAACAAACGCTGTGAAGCACCTAACGTAAAATAAACAGAAGACAACAACTACCGTATTCCATTGAAAAACTACATACGACGACCACAAGTATTGATATGGCTCGAGATTATTGTAGAACGATTACATGTTGTTTCTATTGTAAAAATATCTTATCACACTAATACAGTTAGTGTGTACCTGTCATTATCCTGAGTTTGTGAAGTGGGTCTAGGAATATTCTAAATAATTTACAATTTAGTTAGCAGTGAAGACGGCAAACGTTACTAGATATAAAACGAATTTGTCTTCAATTCATATGATGTAGAAATATAACATATCTTATAAATAGAAAGCGACCTTGTTTAACTAAACACATTCCTTAATAATGGATATCATTGTATAAGAAAATACTTAAAAGTCAACTAATTATTTAAAAAAATAAATATATGGATAATTAAGATAACTCTTTATTGATAAAAAAAGGAACACCATAATTCCGAAATAGAAACATTGCCGTATCCACTTGCCCGAAAATAATCTTTTATTCCAAAATATAAAAATATATGGAAGATATAAATATACCTTCCGTATTTCGATTTCGACTAAATGCGTCCTTACAACATTCCTGACGGTATTGTATCAATTCATATATTTTTTTATACATACTAAACACGTATGTTATGAAAATTTATTATTAATACTTTTTTTTAATAAATGCGATATTCAACAATCTTTCATAAGTAGGTTCATTGAACAGAAGCCAATCTCATACCTAAGTTAGGTCTAAAGAATCTTATTTTCAATAAACATGACACAATACCGCCAAACCGGAACCAATACGCAGCCCACAAAATACAAACATAGCCCCATTAAGCAAGTCCTGGGTATATTTACACAACTTAACACTTATCATCCTTAACCGATTAGCATTACTCTGCGATAGTGCCTGAATTGAATGAGAACACTTTCAAGTGTCATAAAATAAGCTTATCCAAACATTTGAACAATTTCCTTTAGGTGACTATCGAAATAGCTACCAATTTATACAAATTTAAAGTTTGAAAAATAAAACATTAGTATACATTAGGACTGATTTCGCCCGCGCATTGAGTGCATAAAATAATGTGGTCCCGACTGCTAGGTAAGAAAAAAATAATTGTAAAAAATTACGTTACACAATTTTGGTGCACTCAACGCGTTCAAGACGAAGGTAAAGAAACAAAGGAATTGTTATAACCACTAGAGACCCTCTTTGTAGGCACGTGAAAAATAACTGCTCTTATAGCCCTACTGTAAATCGGATTACACTTATACTAAGGGAATTATTCCTACAACATAAAATTACAATCCTCACCGCGACGCGTCGACTTCACAACAATAATACGAACTATGGACCAATAATTGCGATGTTTCTAACAACTCAATAGCGAACGCGTACAAAGTGCCATTATTTTGTTACTTTTTTCAAGGCAGAGCAAAAACATGGCATGGCAGTGGTGTTACTACTCAACAGCGCTTTTTCGTGTTTTCATACACGAAATGTTGCAATTGGCCATTAATATCAAATGCAAGATAACACAAAGGTATATAACATTTTTGAAACTTTATTTTTTTATTTAGCAAACCATGACTGCAATATTGCCTTTTTTACACATAGACATGCCTTTAAATCTAGTAAACACTTTAACATAAATTATCATATTCACAAACAATACTTAAATTATCATCGTTGTCAAAAATATCGCAATCAAGCGACATAGTTAATGATAATATGAAATGTTTGTAAAAGCCGAGCGGCGCCGGGTCGGCACATTAGTCTAGAGTTTAAGATGCGTGGCTTACTTGACTATGAATGTTTTGCGGCCGAGTCACCGCTCACGATGATATGAGCTGAAAAATAACATTTCGTCATCGTCAAGTTGTTCATCGGAAATTTAAGTTATTTCTTTATGGATATGGTTGTTACATTGCGAATAGAGATAATATAAATATTGGAATTAGCTGTGTCTAAAGGCGTAAACCGAATAAAAGTATAAGAAAAGCGGCGTTGTAACGTGTTTTTATGTTAAATTTCAACAAAATCGTTCAGTGGTTAGGATTTTAAAAATAAGTCGCCTTCTTTTGTACATACACAGAAATTAGATGGCAAAAATAAATGTTCATATTAAGCAAAATTATTTATTTACGAAATAACAAAATGTAAAATACAGGCATGCAAAAAAAAAATAAAAACAATAACTACCTTGTAAGGAAAAGCAGGTGTATATTCCATTTCACGTGAAAACTCTCAATATATTATTATTGTAATAATATATAACTATGTCCTTTTTTATAAACTATTACTATGTTGACATCTACACTTCGCCTTAACTCCTAACTTAAATACACTGCAACAAACAAAATGAAAAACAAAATAAATATAAAAACATCCAAATAACATGCAATATACATTAATTAAATGTTGATAAAAACTTTATTACCAAATTTGAAAAAAAAATATTTATTTCACTCCCTCTCCCTCTCTCTTCACAGCGTTCAATTAAATAGCTGAAGATAGCATGTTAAGTTACATGCCGTGAAAAGATTACGCAAAAACAAATTGTTGAGCATGCAACTAGGAATAAATAAGATGTTACAAAAAAATTATCATTATGTATTTATAGCAGAATAATAATACCAAGAAAAGTATGGACCGGTCTGGTTAAGAATATAGAAAGGGACAGCTGCTGGATAAAGACGCATACGAGTATAATCATCAGTGTGAAAAAACAAATTCCATATATAAAATAAATACATACAGGACATATTACACAGATTGAGTTAGCCTCGAAGTAAGTTCGAATCTTGTGTTACGAGATACTAACTCAACGATACTACATTATATAGAGATAGTTTAAGATATTATATATGTAAATGTCGAAGGAGATCTCCCATGCACTAGACTGACTCGATCAAAAACTATCTAACGTCAACAATCAACTCTAAATATCTGGCATTTCGATATATATACATATAGTCACTTGCGATATAGTCAGAGCCAACTGTCTTGTAAAGAATCAAAGACCATGAGCTGGATGGCTTAAAGATAGAATTGAGATTCAAATAGTGTCAGGTTTCTAGCCCATCCCCTAAAGAGAAATCAGAAGTTTAGCCTATCCCTTATTCGCCTTTTACGACATCCATGGGAAAAATATGCAGTGGTTCTATTTAAAGTGCCGGAAACCACACGGCACATTTCCAGATGATTCAGGCGACGAACATGCCTGACCACGACTGCTCTCTCAAGAGCATACGACAATGAATCATGCCTGACCACGACTGCTCTCTCAAGAGCATACGACAATGAATATATTTAGGTATGTATGTGTGCACTGACCGACTTGACTGTGGCCTTGATGAAGTCCTTCTTGTGCGCGAGGTCGAAGTCCGGGTAGTGGCTGTACACCTGTTTGCACACGGTTTTCATCGTGATCTGTTCGAGGTTGGCGCCTTCCAGTATCTCCTTCACGTATTTCTTGATCTCATCGTCCTGGTAATTGAAAATGAAAAGTTGAAACTAATGTCAAATAAATATACTTGGAAGTTTGCAGTAGAATAATATGGAACACTTTATTACAGTGAATGTCGTAGGCCGGCGATGGAGGTATAATAGCACTAATAATTAGTGCATTAAAAATTCTTAAACCATTGGGCACCTTATTACGAAACGCTGGATTGATTTAATTAAAATTTGGAATAGAAGAATGACACCTGGGTTGAGGTTTAAAAACATTTTTTCTAAATATATTTACCGTGGGCGGCCGCTTCGCCTTCTTGTCTGCGGGGGCGTCAGAGTCCTCTCCGCTCTCCTCCTCACTACCTTCCTCGTCCTCCTCCTCGCTGCCCTCCCCTGATTCCTCCTCGGAGGAGGCCTTCTTCCCTCCTTTCTTAGCTGGCCGACCTACAGGCTTGCCTGCTGGCTTCTTTTTGGCTGCGAGTATAGATACATAGTTTAGAAATTAAAGTTTTATAATAGCTGAATTAAATCAGTGTCTGACAGAATTGAATTGACAGTATCAAACTCGTAAAAGAAAGGCGCTTCGAATGTACAAATTAAAACCGGGGATCGAACAAAGGGCCTTATGAACTAAGAGAAATATTTCTTAATAGCATGAGTATTGATTTAAAGTGGGTTGATCAGTGATTAGTTTGGTTTTATTCATATTTTGATGATCACAACAAAACATCATAATAAGGTAAAATCATAATTAAAGATTTCCTTTGCAAAGGTAAGACCGGTGTTAATTTTCTTGAAAATACCTGACTAACCATTCGATAAATCAAGTTTAGCAGTTCTTACTTGGCCGGTAGTTTACTCAAAAACAACTCACTCGAGGGATGCGCTCGCGATCAAACCATTGATATCAACCAAATATGTTATAACCAGACATCTTCTCAGTACATTTTTTTTTATTTTTGAGTATATATTTACCGGGCGGCGTGGGCGGTTTCCGCTTGGCGGGCGTGGCCTTGGCGTTGGCGGCGGGCTTCGCGGCCGGCTTGCGGCCCTTCGGCGCCACGCGACCGCGCTTAGATTTCGGCTCCTGTACACAATACAAAATGATATGTATAATGTAAATACACTCGAAATATTATACGGGAGAAAGTCTACTAAGGTACACAGACAGACACACTTTGAAAATTATACAGAAAACGATCAGTCAGATCACGAACTTATACTATAAGCGGAAGTAAAAAACACCTAATTATAGCTGAAACTTTATTTATTGAATTTTATATGCAACGGAAGATTATCCATTTTATTTCTTTTTTTAAGTACATATTTCCTATTTAAACCAAAAACTAGCAATAAATAAAGCACTCACATCAGAGTCCTCTCCCTCGCTACCAGACTCCTGCTCGCTTTCACTTTCCGATTTTTCGCTTTCTTCGCTCTCCGACTTCGCTCGCTTGCCGCGACCTTTGCTTGCACTCTGTGAACATTATGTATGTGTTATGAACATTATAATGACTACAATGGAATAAATACTGTAGTTGAAAGATCCAACGTCAAACGAGCCTTATTTTTGAGTCAAAGAAGCCTGCATGCTTGCATTGCTTCATAAAACTTGATTAGAAATTTAAAAAACCACTCCATATATTTCCCATGGATGTCGTAAAAGGCGATAAAAGGAGTAGCTAATAAACTTGGTATTCTACTTTTAAGTGATGGGCTAGCAACCTGTCACTATTTGAATCTCAATTCTATTATAGTCTTTTCAAGACTGCTTATTTTCAAGATTGCCTTCCCCGGATACATTATTATTTGTGTATATGTGTTTGTTGAAATTTAGTGATTTATAGAAACTCTGCTAGTATATTTCCATCCAAGCTTTAGAAGATGACATAAATTACCCCTTCCGCAAGGGAAAAAGACTTGATTGTATGTGCATATGATAATCAAGTGATCGTTGTAGAGAACATACCTTGCCCTTCTTCCCCTTGGGCTTGCGGCCCTTGCGGGCCGGCTTCCCGGCGGAGCGCCGGCGGCCGGCCGCCTTGCGCTTGCGCGCGCCGCCGCCGCTGCCGCCCTCGCCGCCCTCGGGGTCGAAGTCCGAGTCGGCCTCCTCCGACCCGCTCGGGTTGAACGAACCCTGAGTCAATGAAACAGATGGATTGATAAACCAGCTGTGTGGTTGGAGATTCCTCTCGGTCTGATCTTCTTGGGTATTGATGACATTTTGATAAAATGAAGTACATCATAACGTTTTTTTATTGTACTGCAGCTTCTTTTCCTTATAAGGAAATTATGTTTTAATGCCGTGTCACACTGCTGAGCAAAAACTCCTATCATGTTTTAATGGTGATTCAGTGGAATTTATAATAGCCCTGCCATAACTATCTTATATCATCACATACCCATTATTTAATTCACATTACTAAAAAAAACACATATATTTGCAATACTAGCTGCATTCTTCAGGACCCCACTTCAAATATGCCAAACTTTAATTGATTTGAAAGTAAACAAAACTCATACTCACGTCAGAGTCTTCTGAACCATCTTTAGGCAGTTTAGGTCCTTTTACTTTTGTTTCTGGATCACTTTCGTATTCCTCGTCCGAATAACCTGCATAAATATTATAATTAACATTACAATTAACAAATAAGTTCGTCTTTTTTGCTGTCTATGATTAGTATAGAAAAAGCTACATTTGTTGTGCACTTTAACAGCCACAGATCGCCTGAGTTTGCCGCCGTTGAAACCTGACGCTTAAGGCGTTAAACAGTTTTGTAACCCACAATCTTCAGTCTAACTGAGACTAGACACAGCTAGCGTTGAACTGTTGAAGACACCCCACCAGACGAGTAGTCAGTTCCGAAGCGCCACCCACAGTCCATTAAGCTGTAACTTGTGTAGAGTAGAGCAGACATAGCTACCTCTGTTGTGCACCTTGACGGCGGCGGAGCGGCGCGGGCGGCCGCCGGCGGAGGGCGTGGCGGGCGCGCTGCGCGCCGAGCCGCGCGCGTGCGGCGAGTTGGCGCTGGGCTGCTGCAGGAAGCCCACCAGCCGCGCCGCCAGCTCGGGGGCGCCGCCTGGGGACCCACGCGTTATACATATACATACGCTCACGTCTATGTTCCTTGCGGGGCAGGCGGAGGCAACAGTCTGTCAATAGACTGAAGGCCACGTTCGGCTGATGCCAGACCACGTGTGGAATTGAGATTCAAATAGTGATAGGTTGCTAGCCCATTGCCTATAAGAGGATTCCCAAGTTAGTTAGGCTTAGTTCGGTTTTACGACATCCATGGGAAATATATGAAGTGATTCTATTCTTAAGTGCTAGAAACTTAACAACCAAAAGTAAAATTAAAAACTTACGTTACTAAAGGCCAATTCAAAATCTATCCCCACCTAGCTTTGTTTTGGTCACTTTTTCCATGGAATTGTAGGTCTAGTTGTTAATAATATGTGATAATCCACAATTAAAAGAGTAAAGAGCTCTATTTTCCAAATTTAAAAACAACTCTCACCCTTTTTTTCAAGGTCCAGCATCTCACACATAGTCCTCAGCTGCTTCATCTCCATCTTGCTGGTCTCCTCCAACTTGGCCTTGTAGTCCGAGGAGCCAATGGCCCATTCATACCCTTTGAACTTCTTTATGTTCCGTTTCACATTACGGTCCAGACATAGTTGCTGTAAAAGCAAGTAAATTGAAATCGTGACGAAAACATTAAGTTAACAAGGCTATTGTATTTATGTGTTAGTAATATGTATTTTACAACAGAAATGTAGAAGGGTCTTCTATATACTTAAGACTGTTTTTATAAACTTTTAAGTCAACTATATGTGATACATATATAAATGGTATGAAATTAAAGTCGGGATTGCACATTTACTTTTTAAAAGACTCCAAAAAAAAACGATTCTCAATTAGACCTCACTTTTAACAGAAGTTTGTTTTTGCTTTCATGTTGGCCTCGTAGCAACAAAAAACATAGTATCTATGTGCCAGCCTACGCAGATTGCAAAATTTTAATGGAAAAGGCTTCTAAACTTGTCATCTATTTATCAACTAACAAAGTTCTAGCACAACTCGTCACTATCTGAATTCTAGTTTTTTTACTCTTGGCTCTATCAACCAGGTTAGTTATAAAAACGATGCGTATTCCATTTGTATAATTAAGAATTATTTCATTTCAGATTAAATTTTTGAAGCCTTAGTTCTGCCATGTAATGTCATAGTCTAACCATAAAAGCAATACTTACACCATACAAATACTGATGTAACAGTTTCTGATCCTGAGTCTTGAACCGGGATAGTGAGATCTCGACGTTTCCAATGTGGCCTAGAGGTATACCCTTGCCGGCCGGGAGAGGCACCGGTGGCTCTGTGGGCTGCGAAAAACAACATACATTATAATTTGGTTGGGTTTTAACTAAACAACAAATAAAAGACAAAACACTTTTCACAAACAGACTTGACAAACTTAATTAAAGGATTATAAGTGCAGTGATATCAGCCAATAGCTCTGTGTGTACATAATAATAATAGCAAACATTAATTATTGTATTATAAAAGCGAGGTAGTGCCCATCTCCCACTAGTTGTATAGTGAGCTCAGGTGTCTACTAAGCTGGTGACTATTAGAGAGCATAGTTAAAATTTATTTATCCACTTCATGAATCTTCATATCGCTTGGATTATTAGGTATCTCTTGGATAGACATATAACAACTTTTTCTGTCACTTATCAGGTGAGATGGAACACAAATGCCTAATCCAATATTGAATAAAAAAAAACACTTAAAGAATGGAAACATTTCACTTTGAACTTATAGAATAAATATTATTAAAGTTACCTCTTTCTTAGGCTTAGGTTTAGGCGCCTCCTCCTCTTCCTCTTCTTCCTCCTCCTCCTCGCCTTCTTCTTCTCCCTCTTCTTCGTCGCCTTCTTCATCGTCCTCCTTTGCCTTCTTAACTGGTTTCTTTACCCTATGTATAAACAAATATTTATCTTTTAATAATTTTATTTGATATACAAATGGTGCATAGCACTTAAAACTATTCGAATGATGTATTCTTGAATTTATAAGCATTGTTAATACGGTCTAAATATTTCATCTTTTAATTTGGTTTATTGCACCATAAAACGTTCAAATTACACCACTTATTGGTAAACACGAAAATAAAATTGACTATCATGAGGTACGTTACAATTTTGTAAATGAAAATATATTTTTTTAGAAAAACTATATTTTGAAAATTTACGCCCAATCAGGGGTTCGAATTAAATTTTCATAAACTAAATTCTGTTCTGTTGTAAAATTGTAATTATAAGAATTATCTGATATGGAAGTTCTAAACTATTTTTATCGTCATGTTTCATTGCATTCACCCTTGAAATATCTGCTCTTTAATTCTTCACGCCTTAATAATTGGACCTAGGTGAAGTTATTTTCTGTATAAACTATTCAGCGTGATTAATGATTTAACATTCAGAGCAAATAGATAACAAGTTAATTTGTTACATATAAACTAATTCTAACGAAACCAATTACAGTAAGTGCAGTATAGAATAAGATCACTCCATCTCTCTTATGTGGAGGTTGTAAAAAGGCCACAAAAGGAATATTAATCACATTTGTCTTATGCAAACTGCTCCTAAATTTTTTTGTAATAAGAAGAAAACAACTTGCGTCGCAGTCTGTAAACCATTTAAGGGAAAGGCTTATGAATTTGGGTCTCGTTTGAGGCAAGCTACTGTCACTATCGGAAGCTCTATTTCAGCATTCAGCCTTAGTCTCGAGACTATAGTCTCGTATCTATTGCGTAAATAGGACGTGACATATGTATGTACTAAACTCCCACCTAACCTATGAAGTAAAAAAATTCTGAAATAGAAAAGAGAACGCAAAACGAACCAAAATTATTATGAACTTACTTCTCATTAGGCTTCTTGGCGTCCTTCTCGTCTTCTTCCTCGCCGTCCTCCCCTTCTTCTTCCTCCTCCTCCTCCTCTTCTTCATCCTCCTCGTCTTCTGTGTCCTGTTTAAATAGAATAGGAAATACAGTTTTGTGTAGAATAAAAAAGGTTTGGGCCTAAAATATATAAATACATACATTATGATTGATTTCATAATACAATTCTTCATTTTATTTTGGTAATTCGCAACAAAAACGTAGTTTAATTTACCGTTTTCAGAAAAGCCCAACATATTATTTTCATTTTAGAAATCAAATTCGTATGACCCTTTGAATTCAGAAATTAACATAGAGGCTGCGCAAAAAACATACCTCCTTCTTAGGCTTTTTCTTAGGAAGCGGCTTCTTGGCAGCTTTGTCGTTTTCCTTTACATCGTCTTCCTTGTCTCCATCATCGTGCGTCTCACCATTTTCCTCCTACAGAAAAACATTAATAAATAAATATGTACAGGACAAATCTCAGATTGAGCTTGCCTCAATGTAAGTTTGAAACTTATATTAAGGGATACTAACAAATTGATAAAACTACATTTTGTATAACTTATAAAAGATAAACATCCATGACCCAGGCCAATCAGAAAAAGATCTTTTGCTATCATGGCTTGACCGGGGATCGAACCGGGAACCTTTTGGTTCAGAGTCGAGAATCCGACAACTGCGCCAAACAGGCCGTCAAGTCATGCATTACCATGAAGTTAATTTTAACAACAACTTTAGAATCTATGGGCAATAAGTTTCGACGAACCTTTTTGACATCACTGTCTGCCTTTTCGTCCTTCTCGTCTTTGTCATCTGTGGCCGCGTCATCGCTCTTGCCATTTGCGGTGGCTTTGGCGTCGCCTGATACAAATATAATAACAATTAAACCAAAATCATATTTAATTGATGTGTAGTTTTCATGTAGCATAAAAAATAATTAAGCTTTACGCGGAGATGTGTTTCTGCACGATTTCTATTGACCAATAAGGCTACGTCCGAGAAAAATTGAGCGCGGCGTTTGGTTGGTTTCAACTGGCTTAATTATTTTCTAATTATACTTGCGTATTTTGGTTTTCTATATATTTTTATATTCTAAGCTTTAGATGAATGAGAGAAAGAATCTTTTTATTAATTTGAAAGAAACCCTCTCACATAGCCGGCCTAGCAATAATCAAATATAGTTTACGTTACAACTGATGTAATTCCGCAATTAAAGCGTTATCAGAGTGCACAAGTCGCGAAGATTTTTGATAAAGCAGTCCATACAATATGTTGACAAGATAAGTTAGAGATAAAAATTGCTTACTGATATTCGGAACGATGTCATAACTAAGCATTACATGAATTATTAGAGCGCGCAGTTAACAGATTGCATTAACAGAATCCCGCATAAAGCCATCCCTTGCGTTTAACGCAATCTCACTCACGCTTTGTTTTTACACTATGCTCTACGGAAAACAAACAGAGTCTATTAAATTCAAGTAGTTTCTTAAGTTAGATGTTTGGGATGAGCGAATGAAACAATCAATTATAATTTTTAAGACCTTAGCTTTGGTAACCCGAAATTGACGTTATCGTCACCCATCATAGTTCCACTTATATTTTTCTTTGTTGGTTATTCACAGGGCTAAAAATTCAAGGGATTCCACAAAGACCTTTTCAAAATAATGATCACATCTGTGTCTATTTAAAGGTTAGGTACAACTTTTTTGGTCTGCTTACTATGTAATTGTATTTAGGTATATTATAGTACTATAAGTTAACTATAGATTGTACAAGTAAAAAACTTTGCACCTACGGCTAATACACCTCATATTACTAAATAAATTTTGCCAGTGATAATAAATTTAAAAGGGTATAAATTTTTTTAAACTTTAATTTGGCTTTACCGATACCAATTATTGATGAATGAAAACAAGTTTTGATAGTGAACAAAGTCATGACTGGACAGGACTTATGGTGAATGAAATGATGTGGAATGTCATGGCAGTGATGATGAAATTTAATGTCACTCACCTGTTTGGATATAATTTTAAATGTATTAGAAAAGGTATGGCTTATAATACTAATAACTTTAATTTTTATAAATTCATTTTTAATTTTTAAAATATGAAGTTTAAGAATAAAACAAATTTCTCATAATTACTTCTAACGGCTGGTTCACACTGAACTAGTGAAGTGATGCGGGATTTTTATAAGAGGGACTTAAAATTTTTCTTTATCACTTAGAAAATGTTTTTCATTACGTCGCGCGTCAGAATGACACTCCTCAGTGTGCACTATCCGTACCTTAAGACCTTAATAATGAAAATATGATATTATTGATAAAGAGTTTTGAAACGAATGAATGAACAAACAGCAGCCCAAAAGTTAGTTGCGATGTAGATGAACACCAGTGAACACACACGGATCAGTCGACCACACGAATTCAGCTCTGACCTTCAGACTCTGGCGGTGCCTCGTCAGTTTTAGGTTGATCTACATCGGGTTTACCTTGGGCCTCCGGCTCTGTCGCCAGGGACTCACCCTTAGAGTCCTGTGAGGACTCGTCTTCGGTTGTATGCCCATCCCCTGCTCCGGATTTCTTGTCTTCATCCTGCAATTTAAATTTTAATAAGTTGGATGATTCTCTTTTTTTGTATTTTAATATGTTGGAAGATTAATCATTCCTTTGATTTTTTTTATGTGATAAGATATTAATAATAAGTTGACAATTTACTTTTACTAATAATTGTTAACATTTTTATTTTCTTTGTAGTTTTAAAATCTGTTGTTTTACAAGTTCTTTTATACAGTCAGCCACATAGAAAAGTATACCATATTTTTAGCCAACATATCCAAGGTGATTTTACTGTTAATATGAGAAATTGTACACATAATTTTAATATTTTCAATGAGAATAAAGCAAACAAAATTTTAATGTTACGAAAATTACATTAGTTTTTTTTCTTGTTTTTCATTACTTCTTTAATAACTTTACATTTATTTAAATGAGATTTTAAATTTAGGTAAAGGTTACATTTACTCTATTGAACAATGATAACATTATTGATTTTTAAATGGAGATCTTTTGAATTTATATAAAATAAAGATAAAGAAAAAGGTAAATTCAGGTAGTTTGACAAGCATTTTCTTCTTGCAGGACATCTTCTACTAGGTTTGAAATTTCTTTTCAAACTAACTAATTATTAAGATGGTATTTTTATACATCGACAACCTACATGAGTCACTTTCATTGCTCTATTGAATACAGGATGTTTGTGTTGCTACTGCCTTAGTTCAGAAATTTAGGTGTATTTTTTTTTCCTATACCTATTCTCATTTATTTTGATTTTATTTATTTATAAACATCAAGGAAAAAAGGTATGACTAGAACTTTGACTATAGAGAAATTTAGTACAAGGGTACTACTTAATTCTTAATTAGGTATTTTTGTAATTCAATACCAATTATAGTATCAAAATGCACTAAAGCTAAAGAAGAATTATAAACATTTCTATTATATCCAATTTAATTTTTAAAGCTAACATACAAATTTTGCTCTCATATTTGTACATTATTGGTGCTATGTGGTTCCTGAAACCAGTGAAAAAAAGGAAAAGGACCACTCCATCTCTTTCATAGGAAAGGGTATCCCTTAGTCGCCTTTTACGACATCCCTATGGATGTCGTAAAAGGCGACTAAGGGATACCCTTACAAACTTGGGATTCTTTTTTTAAGAGATGGGCTAGCAACCTGCGTCTCAATCCTGCCATTAAGCCAAATAGCTGAGCCTGGCCTATCAGTCTTTTCAAGACTGTTGGCTCTGTCTACCCCACAAGGGATATGGACGTGGCCATATGTATGTATTTGTACATTCAATTTTAATATACTTATATACCTACTTAATCACTGTACATCTCTTTCTTGTACGGGAAAGAAGACAAAATCATTTGTACCTAGTTGTTACATTTTTATATAACTTTCACTGAAAGTATTGAAAGCCAAGATTTATAGATTGAGTTGGAATTCTTTTTTTTTATTTTGTCCATAAGATTTCTAGTCAAATTTACATCATATAAAATACTAGCATCTAATCTTCCAACTACTCTAACTACTAAACAAATATCAACCTTCCATACATAAGAATAAGAGTTAAAATGCAATGAAGTCCATATACACAGACATGTTGTATACAGCTGAATACATAGCAACTACCTAAGCATGAATGTATCACATCGAGACTCGGCGGCTACTTATCTTGCAAATTTACATAGACAAGTTTGATTTGGAGCTTTTGCTTCGCATAATTATTTAATATTTTTCAAGTTCTAATAATTATATTTCATACCATTGACAGTCAGTGAAAACAATAAAATTATCGAAAAAAAAAACTGAGAGTTTAGCAATAAAGGCCCCCAAAGGATACCTGTTTTATTTACATTGCTCGTCGAGTTCGGGGCGCGAGTAATGAGATGCAAAGCGGCGGCAATGGAATAACAACATATCTGGCCGTTTTAAAAATTAAATAATCGCAAGAAACGAAATATCAAGGTCATGCGGATTTCCTATCAATGTCATACTAGGTATATTGTGCACATTAACAAAGGCCCTGCAAACAAATGCAAAGGGGCGGGGGTGGTAAAAATATGCGTATTTACGAAATACATCTTATTAGAATCAGTTTCGTTAACTGATAATGATGGCATTCACAGTTTTTAATGCGAAATATTGACAAATATCACAACCCTTCGTGGCGTAGTTCCCGCGTTTAGCGGGAAGCAAACGTTCTGTCAGCCATGTTGCGACGCAGGCAAACATTAGTGATATAACACGGAAATAACTACACTTCACTACTCGAAATCTTCACATTAGATGCTCACTAATATATAGAAAATTAATAAATATACATATTTCACAACTATACCTGATTATCACTGATTTTCGCTTTATCGGTATCACCCGACATTTTTCCTACGAAGAAATTGAAAGCGAATTCCAAAGCGTCTTCAAACACCGGACAACACAAATGCACGCACCCACAACATAGAAAAAAAAATGGATGCGTTTTGTTTCGTTCGTTTTGACTAAAACAAGTGAGCACGTTTATAGGCTTTTGGTAGAGTAAAAAAATTCTATGCTAATATTTATGCGTTTTTCTTCATGATTATTAAACTTATTCTTACTATTTATTTCATAGGAGCGTACGACATTAAATGCTAATAAGAGACCGCGCTTTAATGGATACCAGAGTATACCTGTTAGACAAGGTCCTAACAACCAATCTATATACTTCAATAAAAAGCACCTATTTTATATCCTTTGCAGTCGGGTGAAAAATAGTAAAAATAAAACCACTCAACCAAATCCCATCTCAACAAATATTGTTAATGCGAAAGTGAGTTTATTTGTTTGTTTGAAACCTCTTCACTGGTTATCTACTGAATTACAAAAATCTTTATGAAATATCACGGATATATAATTTCTTCCCGGCAAAAACTACAGTTTTCGTGGGATAGCGAAAAACCTGAATTCTTTAATATCGCTAAATTCGTCGCTAACTAGAAAATAATTTTCAGAAAATAAACAAAACGCAATGCAACTCAGCAATACGACCATAGACAATATATTTTTCACTAATATTCATTATTTTTACAACAAACTAGAATGTTTATTGTAAAATGTGGTTATTTAACATATGTAAATAGTTATTTTAGAACTGCAGTGGAGTGTGCCTATTAGGGACACTCCAGCACTAGTCAAAAAATGTTTGAAAATATTTGAAAATTCATTTCACCGCTCGTCTATACTTGTCTATAGTCAGCGTCTTCCTCGCTCGCTTGTGCGAGACAAACCAACCAACAAATTAATTTTGGATCTCAAGATCCTTTTTTGATGGCTCGCGTATTTGTCAATTGAATGTGTTTATTAGTTCAAACATGAGTGATTATCCTTCTATGGCTACGCTTCAAAATAATAGCCAGACGCCGGGATATGCGAATGCTCTACAACGTGCGAGATTGGTGAGTCTTTCTGCATAATCAGCGATTCTGCACCATTTTTATTATTTCGCTAAATTGTAATATCGCACCTTTTTTCTATGATTCTGTTTGCTTAGGATGAGCTTGTGTCAATTTTTTTAGCTTGTCATTACAAAACGTCTTTCACTTTTACTTAACCTACATAAAATCGTTTCTTTTAATCTCGTGTCTATTGATACAAAAAGACCCATCTTTCACAGACAGTCTAAATTTTGGCCTACATTAGATTTATAAGATTATTTTTCTGTAGGTTGCAGCTAAACTTGTAGGTGGTAAACGACCATTGGAAGAAGGAGGATCTGCTGACCCCATACCGAAAAAAACGGCTTCTATTGACAATTCTTATCAACAACAACAACAGCAACAAGCAATGAGGTTTGTTCTTTTATTTACTTCAGCTTCAATTTTAAATAGATGTACATTCTTTGTTCCCGCCTTTTTATGACCATGCATGTAACAGCCAAGTCAAAATTAATATGTGGGATATCACACTGCAATACATTGGAAAATTCTTTAGTCAACTTTTTATTATATAATGTCATTTAGGGTGGGATACTACATAAGAAAGAACAACTGATCATTATAACTGAACTGTATTCTTGGGGCTTTCTATTTCCTTTAGGGGCTCTTTCTTGCAGGTACTTGTGGCCATTGTGCAGACTGGATCAGTTTTAAATTGCATCCTCTCAATCTTATATTACTGCATTTGTGGTCCAAGGTGGTGCTAGGACATCACCTTAAAGTATCCATTGATTTTATGATTTGTACAAGGAGAGAAGCACCTCTAATTCAATTGGACACCTAAACAGTAAACAATAGTTAATTATGCTTGGTGTTTCTCTTTGAATATCAAATGAGGTGATCTGTAGATGAACAAAAAATAACCAACCTGAGCTGCTAGCTCAGTTCAGCAAACTGAATTGGCAATGGGCAGGTCACATTATTCGAAGACTTAATTGCTGCTGGGGCCAAATTCTCAAGTGGACACTGCAAATAGACTGACCACCTGATCAAGACAACAAGTCATTCCCAATCCTATTAAGTCGATTACTATAAGTTTTAAGAAACTGTTAATAATGAGGTTTGTTTTGTAGCGGAGCAGCAGCAGCGAGTGCAGCGGCGGCCGCGGCGGCTGCGGCGGCGGCGCGCATCGCCGGGAACAACGCGCAGCCCCCCGCGCCGCCGCCGGGCCCGCCCGGGATGCCCGACCAGACACTCAATGACTTTATCAGGGTGCCCGACAAAATGGTTGGACTTAGTAAGTTTAAGAGTCTCTTTTTCACTTTATGTAAAAGTGATTTAGGAAACTTAAAATATAACAATTTATGAAGTTATTAATTGATAATCACCTTGTAAAGTTATCAATTCATAACTTTTCAAAACCAGTGTACATAAATGTGTTACATTGACTTAATTCAATATGTTTAGTTAAACTATTCTGAATGCAACTAAATTTCTCCATACCTTATGCAGGTTGCTATTGGGTTGTAGAGTCTCATCATAGTGCGACGTTTATTACAGCCTCCAACACTTTGAGTAAAATGACACAGTTTTAAAAAAATATTTGTCAGTACCATCATTAAATTAGTATTCTATAACACAAAGAAGAGAAGTTAAACCTACTTCGTTTTAACTTAATGTTCAATAAAATTCTTGATTTTTGCCTAAATGGTTATATTAAATGTTCAAAATTAAACAAAATAATAATTTTCACAGTAATAGGACGCGGTGGAGAACAAATAACCCGCTTACAAGCAGAGTCTGGTTGCAAGATACAAATGGCACCGGACTCCGGCGGCCAACCGGACAGAGTCTGCACGCTCACCGGCTCCAGGGAGGCAATACAAAGAGCCAAGTGAGTAAAGAAATGCATTATCTGAATGAATTTAGATCTGTTATTTTGCAGGAAGTATCACTGAATTTTGTCTGAATGAACTGGAAAAAACAATGCTGAGTACCTTTTACAGAAGGTAAAATTTCTCCAAAAGGCACTCAGCATTGTTTTCTTCACCAGACTAGTAAAACACCATAATATTTATCGCCCAGGGAACTAGTGAATCAGATAGTGAACCACCGTGGCCGGGAGAACGCGTCAGGTCAGTTTGAGCCGCAGGGCGGCGGTGGCGGGGGCGGGGGCAGCATGCCGCCCATGCCCCGCGGCGGAGGAGGAGGGGGAGGCGGACTCGCCACTACGGTAAGTAATACTCTGGTTTGTCTCTTCTCATGTGCTCAAGGGTCAGTTCCCTCAATTTTTCATGACATTGTGTCTAGAAAATCTATTATTTTTTTATATATTCTGTTGTGTTTTGAAGTGGTTGCCTGATAGAGATTGCATAATTTGATAAGGCTGCCTTTTACACACATTATATTAGCTAAAGTATAGGATAATTTTTTATGTTATGATTTTTGTGCATTATAGAGTATTTATTCTATTTATTGAAATTTTATTGGCTGTCATTCTTGCACTTTGTCATCAAGAGATAAAAAAAATATGTACATACATACATACATATAGACACGTCTATATCCCTTACGGGGTAGACAGAGCCAATAGTCCCGAAAAGACTGAATGGCCACGTTCAGCTGGATGCACGTTAATGATGGAATTGAGATCCAAATAGTGACAGGTTGCTAGCCCATCGCCTAAAAAAAAAGGATCGCAATTTTATAAGCCTATCCCTTAGTCGCCTTTTACGACATCCATGGGAAAGAGATGGAGTGGTCCTATTCTTTTTTGTATTGGTGCCGGGAACCACACGGTACAAAAAATATGTTGTTTTCCAAATTTTGGTAATAATAACTGTAACTGGTGAAATGACTGAATTCATTTATTTGTTTACATAACGGCGTTTTTTCACCTGTCTTTACTTCTTTTTAATTCTCTACTCGTCTTTTCTTTCAAGCTAATAATAAATGCTAATTGTGAGATGGCTAAGTGGTGTTTAACGTTTGAGGTTTAATACTGAAGAAAATAAGCCATAGACATGTCAATTAAATAAAAATAAACAAGACATTCTGTCAATATATCGTCATTCCCATTGCCATTGTCAATTATTAATAACATAAATATATTGATGCAGGAAGAGATTATGTTGCCCGGTCCCAAAGTGGGTCTTATTATCGGCAAGAACGGCAAGACGATCAAGCAGCTCCAAGAGCAGTCCGGAGCTAAGATGGTGGTTATACAGGACGGGCCTAACACGGAATATGTGAGTACATTTTTGGAGATTTCTTCATCTGCCATATTAAGTGAAAATGTATCTTTTACTTGCTCCTCCTTTTACAAGAAGGAAATGAATACTATTGCTTTTAAAAAAAAATTAAATGTTGTTTGATCCATTAGTAAATTTGGTAAAAATGTGTGAAAGCATACAGCTTCCATCATTTCACTTAATTATACAAAGTGATATTAAAAGTTGAGGGAATACATTTTGACAGCACTATTTCTCTACCTACTTATTATACATGCTAAAAGCAAAGCTTTGACTTCCTTGTTATGGAGATGAATATTTTAGAAAAATTCTGGTTCAAAAAGCCAGTTTAATCTGGCTGAAAGTCCTTCATAAATGTGTCATTGGACCTTCGATGCCTGATAACAAAAAAAAAACAATAAAAAAAATTAATTATTCCAACAGGAAAAGCCTCTCCGCATATCTGGCGACCCCTCCAAAGTGGAGCACGCGAAACAACTAGTATTTGAGCTGCTCTCGGACAAGGACATGCAAGGCGGGCCGCCGCGGCAGTACGACGACGCGTACTCGCCGCAGGACGGCAACGGCCTCGCCAACTCTACAGAGGTAGAGGGGATGGAAGTAAATCAACAGCTTTGGCGTTCACCGTGTAATGGAGCTGGGGATTTTGGGGTTATAGGTTTCGTTTTTTGTGTGAAGCTGTTTTTGTGAAGATGTTGGATGTTTTCTTGATTGAAATTTATGCTGGTATTTCCAATGACTTGATAGATTTGTTCGAGAGAATTATACGTCGTGTCGTTTGTGGCAGTCAGTCCAATATCAAAAACAAACTTTGGTTTTGGCTCTATTTCAGACATTCACATACTCTTCGCTTACAATCTGGTTTGGTTTTTTTATTTAAAAAATATATATAATAATCAGCTCCTTTATATGGTGAACCACACAAATGCTTTAACTTACTAATAGTTCTAAGACCAAGCACTTAATTTTGCTCAGTATTGAATATGGTGCAAGGATCTAACAAATTTGATACGAAAAAACTAACAATGAATCCGATAATAAATTGCATTTTTAACTCCTATTGCATCTCATGTGATATATGCATGACCTTTTCTCATCATATGGTTATGGGGAATAATAATTGTCAGTTTACACCAATTCCAACTTGCCTGACTAGTAGTATTTTTAGTTGTAGGCATTTGATTATATTTCATTATCTAATCACCCTTGATTGTTATCAGGTGCTAGTGCCAAAGATTGCAGTAGGTGTGGTAATCGGCCGCGGTGGTGATATGATTAAGAAGATTCAGGCGGAGACTGGGTGCAGGGTTCAATTCCACCAGGAAAGGGATGATGGGCCGGGAGACAAGAGGTAAGTTAAAAGAATCCTCTTTTGTCTGTGTCATACAGATGGCAAATAAATTAATAAATATCCCTTAGAGCCATGATGTCACTAACTTTCATCCGCGGTTTCGCCCGCGTTTAAAGTAGCCTATGTTTTTAGCAAGGAGCAAGAATAATTTCTTTGGTTTTGCCTCTTTTAGACTAAAATACAATAAAAATTATATATGTTTCAAGTAAGAAAACTTATGATCTCCCACTATAAAAACAATATATTTGTAGGTGTTACTTACAAGGAAAGCCACATCAAGTTGAACAGGCGCGACAGATGATCGAGGACCTTATTTCTAGTGTAAATGTAAGTATTATTTAATAAATGTATTCTGATGTATGTGTACTGCCTAATACTCATTCTTAGATTCATCTGCCGACAATAAGCTGTAGACATGGGGGGGAAATAATACAGTAGAATCCCGATTATCCGAATCAATTAAAACCAGTGGTAATTTACAATTTTTTCTCTTGTAGAACTCCACATCATTCAGTTATTCGAGTTATATTTTTCATAACACTGTTTTCCTTTATGCTTTACATGATGTAAACTAGTTTTTTAATTTAAGCAACTGTCCTGGTTTCCACCCGACATTGGTACTTTGTCTTTAAGTTGCCTTCTATTTTAACTAAAGCTATTCTTATTATTGAAATAAACATATTATATTTCTCCTACAGAGAAGAGAACAAGAAGTGAGAGGCGGAAGCGGCAGAGGAAGAGGCGGTTCCAGCCAGAGGAACGGAGACCGCGGGGATTACCAGCAGTGGCAGGACAACCAGGAGATCCGGGTCACCTTCACCGTCTCCAACCTCAAGTGCGGCCTCATCATAGGCAGAGGTCAGAAACAAATTTGATCACAATTGGGAACTTTTTTGTACTAAACGCCTTTGTCTTTTCAACAATCTCCTACAACATTTATAGAAAGATATGTGTTATTCTAGTCTGCCTGAAACCCCGGAGGAAAAATTATTTGGGAAATCATTCTAAAATAGATTTGCACATACACATAATCACGTCTATATCCCTTGCGGGGTAGACAGAGCCAACAGTCTTGAAAAGACTGACTGATTGGCTACAGTGACATGTTGCTAGCCCATCGCCAAAAGAAGAATCCCAAGTTTATAAGCCTAGGATAAAATAAAAATAGATTTGTATGAGAGAAAACTCATTACTTCACATTCACACATTCCTTCACAACAAAGATTATAAATTAACCCATAGGTTGAGATTGATTGAGGATTTAATTTAACCCATGATTTAATAATTTTATCTTTTAAGGTGGCGAAGTAATAAAACAGATTAATGCTCAAACGGGCGCGCACTGTGAAGTGGACCGCCGGGCCACGGGTTCAGATAGGAACAACCGCACTTTCTACATCCGAGGGCACCCCGAGGCAGTTGAGAATTGCAAGCGGCTCATCATGGAGAAAGTCAACATGGTATGTCTTAATGATTTCCTAAACTTAGATGAAGTTCACTGGTCATCTTTGCATGTTCTAATTAGAGATTAATCACATGTTTGTATGTTAAAAAGCCATAAAAATTGTATCTATAGTATTTAGTTTGTAAAGTAGAGATGGTGATGATCTTTACCTTATTTTTATGTCACACTTGGAGTCTGGTTCGGTTTTAAGTCAAGACAAAAAAGTTGTAATGGTGTTGTGTACTTCACTTCAGTATATGTAATTGTGTATTTAAAAATTTATACAAATAAAAAGTAGCATATGGAGTGAGTATAAGGTTTTGAGTTCAATATTTTTCAGTAATATATGCAATATGTGCCGTGTGGTCCTGGCACTAAAGAATAGGACCACTCCATCTCTTTTCCTTGGATGTCGTAAAAGGCGACTAAAGGATATGCTAATAAACTTGAGATTCTTGTAGGCGATAGGCTAACAACCTGTCACAATTTGAATCTCAATTTAATTATTAAGCCGTGGCCTTTCTGTCTACCAAGGGATATAGACGTGACAATATGTATGTTTGTATGTACATATATGATGCAAGATGTAAAAATAAATTTCCTTTATTCTCTCATAGCCGATAAACTTCGTGTCCGAGGGCGGGCCGGGGAACGGCGCGGCGGGCGGCGGCGCGGGCGGCGGCGACTTCTACGGCGGCGGCTCGCAGCCGCCCGCCTGGGGCTACAACCCGCACTGGCTGCAGCCCAACCAGCAGCCGCAGGTATCACGTGTACACTCAACTGCACATCAACCTTCCTATAACTAAACTCACTGCAAATTCGCCTCTATTACCGCGTCGAGTTCCAAGCAGGATGTTTTTACGGTGAGGAAAAACATCAACCAAGGAGGCAACTGGGTCAATTGAGCAACCATGATAAATCTAACAAGGGTTAGGTTACCCTGCAAAGGTTGCGAAGGTCAGCGAGAATTGCTTCGTGTAAAAACCTGACTCACCCAATCCAGGATCCATGGTCCCGATTCGATCCTGACTTATGCACTAGGTTTTGCATTCATGAGAATTTTCAGAAAAAATAAAATATGAAAATTTTATCTATTTCTTTGTAAAATTTTCTTTTGTGATCTACCTTCTTTTCTGCTTCTGAATCCTGGTTCATTTTCTTTTGGGTCCTGGCTTTAGTCCAAGTTACATTCACAATTCTCTTGAAAGAAGCCCGGGGTGCGCCTTGAACCATGATCCTAATAGCTTTTACAAGAATTGTTGTTACAAGAATATTCATACTTTTGACAATAGGGAAATTCTATAAAACAATTTTGTCTCCAGCAACAAATGCCGATCAACCCTTCAACTGGACAACCGGACTACTCCCAGCAATGGATAGACTACTACCGGTCAATGGGATGCGTGCAAGAGGCGGAGGCCATCGAGCAGCAAGCGAAGCAACAACGTCAACAACAACAACAGGGTGAGTTTATAGTGTTGTTGTAACAACAATGGATAGACTACTACCGGTCAATGGGATGCGTGCAAGAGAGGAGGCCATCGAGCAGCAAGCAAAGCAACAACGACTAAAACAAGGGTGTATTGATTTTTTTTCTTTTAAATTTATATTGTTGTTGTAAAATGTGAAGTTGGGCGGCGCTCAGCAATGGAAAGATCCAGTAATCAGCTAACACGTAAAGAATGTAAAGTATGAACGGTAAATTGTTTGCTGTGATCCAAAATGCAGATCAATTTTTCATTGGTTAACCAGTCTGTCTGATCACAACAATGAAGAAACAGCCATTGAATGATTTAATTTAATTTATCGCATGGAGTGTTTAAGAGTCAAAAAACAGGTTTATAAACGTATTTAGCTTACAAGTTCAAGGGAAAACAAAGTTCAAGCGGTCGCGATTCACGAAACTTGATATGTCATTGTGCCGTAATCTATTGTCTCTTCTATTTTCTTGTTTCTGCGAACTGGTCGAAAGAGAGATGACGAAATATATTATTTAATAAAGAGGTTGACCAGTTTAGTTCATATAATGTTCAATGATGCATTCTATTCATGGTACATTTTTTATTGTTTTATAGTCAGCAAAGAACCGGAAAGTCCTCACGGTGAGTGTTCAGTAAAATACACTATGCTGGTACATTTCTACCACCTCTTATTAGTTCCATTGCCCATATTATATATTATACCGAAATATATACCGATCAACGAATCAAACCTAATGAAAACTCAAGAATAAAATGATCTTATTACAAGATTATCCTAAAAAAAACTGTATCCTGCTATCTCGCTCTTAACAGCGGACAATTCAATACGCGGGTTCAAATAGAGCGCTCTTTTAAAATGTTTTATTCTATACAAAAATTTATGCACACAATCCTATATTCAAGTTGGGGACGTCCAGGAAACTTAAAACGACGACTCCCTGCTTTTCCGTTTCAAAATCTTTGGACATCGTATAAAAACAATGTTCCCTAGTATGGCTGGGAAAATCTTCAAACGGTATGGATGGCTGATGTAGAATGGCCTGATCGTGAAATACCGATGTGTCCGGGCATATCACGACCCTACACCAATACAACGATCGGGCGACGTCATATGCAAAAATCTTTTGTTTAGTTCCAAATTCAAATGAATACGAAATTTGAATCTCCTCCACATAGTTTCTCATCTGAATTTTGAATATCGAACAGGCGGTTCGTCAGCGCCGGCGCCCGCCGCGCCCGGCGGCAGTGCGGCCCCGGCGTCCGCTGCAGCGAGCGGCGCCGCGCCCGACTACAGCGCGCAGTGGGCGGAGTACTACCGCAACATCGGCAAGGTCAAGGAGGCGGAAGCGATCGAGGCGCAGATCAAACTCAAGGTAAAGCCCTGGGAAACTATTAGACATTCGTGTCAACTTATTGCAAAGAATGCTTCATACAACATGTATTTTACAGGTTTCATATTGGTAGACACTGCGAAAAAATTATGTACTCATAATAATTACCATTGATATGCCAGGGATGAAGTCGCAATTATATGTATGTACTACCATTAAAAATTACAACTAAATGAATTTCGATCCCGTTTTTTGTTCGAAACAAGTGTTTTGACATAGGATATTCCCTCCGCAGCAACAACAAGCGGCGCAGCCGTCGGGCGGGCCGGCGCCGGGCCCGTCGCCGGGCGCGCCGCCGGGCGCCGCGGCGGGCGCGGGCGGCAGCTACCCGCAGTACCCGGTGTACCCGGGCGCCGTGTACCCCGGGTACGCGCCCTACCCCTACCCGGCCGCCGCTCAGCCCGACCAGCAGCAGTGAGCGGTGAGTCACCTGTTTTATGCTCTACTCTATTTATTTAGGTACTGAAAGTGTTTTTGTTGAAAAATATACATTTTGTACCTAAAGAAATGGAATTCAATCTGTACGCTTATTGACGACCCCTTTTCGCTGCATGAATAGGGTTTTTATGCCGCGAAATGTATTAGTGTTTACTTCATACATTATTGGGTAAATCAATCGTAGATCAAAATACCAATTAATAAGCTAAATTGTAACCAAACCCAAGTCCTTAAACTTTTTCTAAACATGTTATTTTAACATTTTTCAAAAATTGAATTTATAACAGAAACATGTTTAACGATGTCTGTGTAATTTACTTAATTGATTGAACTAAAATAAGTAGTCGATTTTGAAAGCGTCATTACCATTCTTGTTTCTCCTCATACCAGTTTCTTTAAGTAAATGATCTAAAAAATATTTATTCCGATTTGTGAATATACATTGGGTAACGTCAATAAGTGTTCAAATTTTCTTATAAAATAAATAGTAGTAACGCGTTAGAACGAGCAGGAATTACCGCCTTTTATATATATATTTGCAACCTTTATACAGCTTGTTACCGTATTTTTATATCGTGCTTAGAACATTTTATTCACTTTAGGCATAATTATACCTGTTGTTATTATATAGTCTTTGAAATAATGTGTGCATGTCTTTTGATTATTTTTATGGGTATTGGTGTATAAGATTATTAATCTTTAATTTCAGGCGTATATATAAAAGCATGTGTTAATTTAAATATTCTTTTTCAGTTTGCATGCCAAAACAGATATGTCCTGAAAATTATGATTATCATATTTGTAGTTTAGTAGTAACGCTGTGGTATTATGGGTAATGTAGATTATTGTGTGTAAGTGACGAAGTAGCTTATATTATATATTGTGCTTTTATATTTTTGCTTTATTTTAGAGCTATGAAGCTGATGGAGGCTCATCGTATTTTTAAGTAGACAATTTTACTGTATCTGTATATGTAAGAGCATGGAATTTTATAAATGAAGTCTTTGTTTTTAGCAATAAATCATTAATGTCGTGAACACCTTTTATAGTGACACTGGTCAGTTTAACAAATAAAAAATTGTTGTGATGTGAAATAGACCAACAATTTAGAGTCGTCTATTTAAAGATTACAGATCGTTTAGCAAAAAATATCTATTTGGCTACAGTGAAAAATAAAAAGGTAGTCTCCAAAATAAGTGAGAAATGAAATAAAAGTTGTTCGAGACGACATATAGAGAAAGGTTCTTGCCAACTACAATTTCTAGTAATTAAAAAAAATATTCATGAGAGAAACTAACATAGATAACTTAGTTGATAGATTAGCTTCTGTCACTTGTACACAAAATGTCTCATTATCACTTAATGCACGGCCCTTTGACACTGCTATACAATGTTTACAGTTGTTTAGTGTATGTAGTGTTGCAGATAGGCCAGTGCCGGGGTTGCCTGCTCACGAGAACGTATTACCAAATAAACGTACAAAAACTACCATTCCAGAAAAAATACAACTATATCAGCCGCAAATATCTATTTTCCCGTTTTTGCCATGTCTGTTTGTTCTGATTGCAGAGTCCTGATCCACCGTCACAACCCGAGGAAGACGACATTTAGTTTTAACTATTATGTTAAGCAAAATGACATTTTCAAGACAGAATCACCCATTAAAATCGATAATTGTATGGACCTGAAACATTGTTTATTTTTTTCATCAGCCCAAGTCAAATCTTATTATGTATTTATTATCCAATTTCGATGTCTAGTCAAACAAGGATATTGTTTTATTAAATCAATATATTTTACTTTAACTGAGAATGCATTTTTATATAAATGCCTAACAATCTGATATAACATCGTACATTATACTTTTGTAAGACGTATTGTAAAGTAAAAATACATTGGCTTCATTGATGTTCTATGGAAGAGACGGCAAGATATTAAGAAGAAGCAGCTTAACAACGAACTGGTAGAGATTATTCGCTTTGTTTTAAAAATTGTGCACTTTTTTTCTTGTAAAACTTATCTGAGCGTTCTTTTTTACTTTTTGATTAGAAAACTGCGCAAGATATATTGAATACAATAAAGCCAATGTTCGGATCAGTTTCAGGTCCATTCCTAAGGTTCAATTAACGTCGGAAATGGTATCAAAAGGTTCGAGAGGGGGCAGGAAATAAAATGTATAAGACCTACTTACAAATTAATATCGCGGCGTTGCCTCCACTTAACCTTTTGCGGCCTTGCAAATTTAGGCACACCTACACTTGATTTATTCACGGCACATATCAAAAATATTCCTTAAACATGATTATATTTATTGATTGTCGTATTGTGAGATTACTTCTAAACAACTTGCTTTTATTATAACGGCTGTGTGGTAAATTCTCGTTTATTTCGATTGTGTATGTTCATGTACTTACTGAATGTCTATTAAAAATTTGTCCAGGTTATAACTAGAATGCCACACTGCTTGTAAAGATGTAAGAAACGAGGTACCACGGAGCGTATGAGAACGGAACAATAGTGAAACACTTCGTCGCCCTAAGGAGTCGAGGTAAATGCACTGTTAGTGGCTGGTACTTTGTGACATGTCGACTATTGTGTGTATACGACGGTACGCTGTTAGAATTACATGTGCCCTCAAAATGATAAAATTAAGCTGAAATCTCACGCCCACTCCAGATTATACCTAGGATACATTTAATTCTCATGGATATGAATAGGTTGTAAAATTGAGAAAATATTTAGAATATGTATTTTTTTCGTCTTATAAAATTAGCTTTGGTAAACCGAGTTAGGCATAGTGTACGACTCCGAAGGTAATGTAAACCTGTGTACATTCCTCGAAATTGTTCGAAACTCGTCGCTGTGGCCGCGGATTGCAACCTGTATTATGTTTAAGATATAAAGTGTATGTTATTCACATATCGTGTGTTCATTTTATTTCTAACTATGATTTCTATTCACAGACCCCCGAGGTAAGTGACCCTATTGAAATATTACAGCACTGTTATAACCTTAATCATTTGGTGATATGTGCATTTTTATGATCATTTTATTTCGTTTATATGAACTTTCCGATAGGTATTGTCATCTGCATTGATTTCGTGTAGAACTCTCTATTTAACATGTCTATTTGATATTATGTCTATGGCTTTATCTTACCATGTACCTTCCACAGTATATCGACCGGCAGACATCGGCAGTATATGATTTCTCATACAATTTTCTACACACTGTGTATAATTTTTTGATATTTTTGTACTATGTATTGTACTGTTTTTTGTATGCCCTATTTAATGTCATGTTATGTGATCATTTTCCTATTATCTGCCTTGATGTTGTCGGTCTGTTAAAGGTGCGAGACCTCGGTACATTATAAATACAAACATAATAATTTCGCCGGCGGAGTGACCCAGTCCTGTGGTGTATCTGGGATAAGTATTGAAGAAATTAGTAAGTATATTAGAGTAGGCATTTACTTTCTTTAGGAAATGTTTTAAATAACATATTTATAAGTTGATCATAAATTGCGTATGTTAATATCTATTTTATTGGTTACTATATTTAAAAGCACTTATGATCTTATATTAACCCATTCGTAACATGATTTAACCATTGTGAGGAAATCAGATAAGGATACAATCAGATATACGAGTAGCTCGAAAATTGATTCAAAAGCATATTTATTGGTAAAAGGGGGCTTTCAAAATGTTTTAATCTGTTTGTACAGTATAGAGATACTTATTTCAATATTTAGCGACAATTATTCACTTTCCAAGTTGTCTTTGGCCTGCAAAGTTTAGATATGATGGTTACATGCCCCTTCGTATTTAGACTTGCGCATCTTTCTAATTTTTAAACTACCCACACATTACGAAGCGGAGGTAGCGTGTGTCGAGATTCATATATACCCAAATCATACAAAATGTATGCCTTCGTCAACGCTCCGCCACCATTTTGTTACGGCAGCGGTAAAGTTGTGTTTTCTACTTTTTTTTTTATAAGTGTTAAACACATGTCGATGTTCAAAATTAATACGTTACTGTACGAAAGAAATATTGTGTCATAGACTTCATCTGTAGATATATCTATCTTTTCTTTTCACCAGTAATCGACCTCAGACTTTTGAGAATTTTTTATTTTATGTGTATATCTATTATGGTTTAATTTAGTCAATGTGTTTATTATCTAAGTAATATTTGATTTTCTTTGCCGTTTTTCTTCATTTTCCGTTTCAATGACATGGTTATATTTTCCAAACATTATGACATGCTGGCACACTTGTTTGAATCGTTTTCAATTTTCAGTGAAATCAAGGTTGGCGATAATAAATTAAATTATAAAAATATGCTCAGATTGTTTTATTTCTTCATGCAGCTTATTCAATAGATTTGATTAGTTTGTACTCAACATTTAAAATAGGACCTAAATTTATCGGGGTGTCTGCGTTTTCAAAAAACTTAACGAGTGAACTGTAATTCTGCAAATCAAGATTTTCTTATTTAAAACATTAACTTTTTTCAGGGAGATCAATAAATTCTTCATAAAATACCAACAAAACTATAACTAAATATGTACATAAACAGGTACCTAATTAGTTAAAACATTTGCCTTAATTTTAATTAGGTACATATTAAATATTATACTTAATACTCAATCTATGAAAACTATTCAAATTTGACTTGGAGCGTGTTTTGGTGACTGAGTAAAAATTTTGTATCGAAATTTTACTATCAAGTTTCAAGTTATGAAAATAATCAGTAATTCCTTAAAAACACATTACCCTCCTTTGCGTCGCGCAGTCGGGTATAAAGAACAAAGTACCTAAATACAATACAGCGTTACATTAAAACTTTATTACCTTTTGTTGATTTGAGATCAGTGAGGCAAGAGACTAACCTAACACTACTTGAATCAAAATCTTTCAATATCTCTTGGGAGATTGCTCATTGGAGTTCTCCGACGTGAGCGAGGCTGAGGAGACGCTGTGTGACCGCAACAGTCGGGAGAGGCGGGACAGCGGCGCGGTCGCCCACGGCTGCAGTGGACTCGGCGACTCTGCGACTGGAGATACTCTAAAGAAGCGGGTAGGTATGAGTTAATACGCAGTCATATTGAGCTTGCTAGATCCCGGATTAAAATAGCGCCCCCCTACCTACCTGTACCTTATCCTACAACTGTCATAGCGTTTGTGACTTAAATAGAAACTTTTATTTTCTACGCTTAATTCATGCTCTCTTCATGGAAACTTGAAATTAGAAGGAAAAATAATGGAAAATGTGAAAAAACTGGGAAAATATTTCACCCTTCAATGATGCCCAAAATAACTATTCCACGCGGACGGAGACGCGGGCACAGCTAGTATTTTATATAGGTATAACTATACCTACCTGTTCCTACGAGGCCGTGCTGTTTTGGGGCGCACTTTCCTCTGTTCGTTCTTCGGCATCGGAGCAGCACTTTCCACTTCGACCCCGCTTCCAGCTCCTGCATAAAAAGCATATGTTAATAAGGGATCCAAAGAAGAAACATTGATATCCAAACCCGCTTATACAAAGTACTCTGCCCATCTTCTGAATTTACACCACAAGGGAGAGAAATGCGGCGGATTAAATGGTTAATATATCTTTTTTTTTTTACTAATAAAAGTACCTACTTACTTTCTCTCTTGATAAAACTTCGCATTACTTGCCTACAATATAAAGGGAATGTTCCACGTTAGGCTGCCCCGTAGCGTGCTGAATGCACAGAGGTCGCGCTGCTCGTATTCGGGCAACCTCGTCTCTTCGTCCTCCGATCGCACTGCAATGGAAACCATCTTATTCCAGCTGGTTCATAAGGATGCTATTCGCAAAAATTTTTAGGGTTCCGTATCTAAATAGTAAACACGGGGGACTCTATTACTAAGCCTCCGCTGTCTGTCCGACATTAGAGATAAATAATTAAATAATAATAAAGTAATTATAAAAGAGGCTCCAATACAACAAACGCAAATTTTTTAAAGATAATTGGATGGACCTTTGCACTCTCTCAGTTGTCCGGTATTTTCTCTTACAAGTGTTTTTCTGGTAATCTCGAAAAGTGGGATGATCCGACATCCTTGTCAACGTTTGTAAATAAGACCTAAGCCAGCCAATGAGGTTGGGACATGTATATATTTAGCAATACGTCTCATGCTTAGATTTCAGGTGAGAGTCTGCGCCTGCGCACATCTCAAAAGGCACATGAGAGAAAGTCCTATACCTAGTTTCCCATTGTCCACGAACAATAACAAAAGGGTACATAGGGGGTAACTATGAAATATCTCTGTACACTTACGAGCTGTTTCCAGAGCTTGGTGGCTCGTCCCATTGTGCATCACTCTCCACGGCACTGCTTTCTGACGCCACGAGATACATCGATCTGTATTTTTTTTTAATAATTTTAGACAAATGAAACATTGTTTTATGAGGAAACATGTTACTGAAATAACATCTCTCAACTCGTCTTTTTTTTCTTTGATGAGTAGAAAATGCACCAACCACTTATATACTTAATGGATAACACTAGGTTGCATGATACCTACGTGCTTTTATTACCTATATCATCATGGTCAATATGCTTATTTAGTGCCATGAACCGCATGGCACTAACCGTTAGGGTCAAACTATTTTTACCTACCTACATGCTGCTATCGAGAAACAAATTACATGCTTTTATTATTTATTGATATTTTTCTACAGCCCCCTCTATTATTCACGAATCTGGATAAGACATGTAGGTATTGTTACATGTCTTATCCAGATCAAGTCGGTTAATTTTTCTATTCTCCCATCTGGGCCAACACACTTCACGGAACATGGACCTACCTTGCATGACTTGATTATCACCTCCTCAGAAAGGCTTGTCGCCAGTCATGGTCAAATACCGGCCCCGGGGTTTTCTCATCATGACTTAATTTATGTCTCTTACAAGCTCAGAGTTCCCAAAATAAAGCCTACAATCCTCCAACTGCGCTGCTTCTCAAAAATAGACCACAAGGCCTTAATAACTGACGCCTCTAATATTGACTGGTCTCCAGTGACTACAGCGAATACAGTCGACGAGAAAATTTCTCTGTTTAACAATAAAATCTTGGCTCTGTATGATGCGCATGCTCCAGTGAGAGCAGTCAAAATAAAGCGTCCTCCCGCACAGTGGATAACTAATGCAGTTCGTATAGCCATGAGACGACGGAACAATGCTTTTCGTAGGTTTAAACGGGAGCGCAGTGATGAAAATTGGTCATTGTATAAAGCTGCAAGGAATCGATGCAACCAATTTTGTCGTAACGCTAAACGCCGCTATTTCACTGACAACATTGAAAATGTTTCTTCTGCCAATCTCTGGAAATTTCTCAATTCTCAGGGCATAGGCAAAATAAAAAATGAATCTTCAAAAATACCTTTTTCCTTAAATGCCCTCAACAATCATTTTACAACTGTCCCACTCTTGGATCACACAGTTAAAAACTGATGTGTGTCAGAATGGCGGGTGTACCTCACGAATTTTAATATCTGTTTTGGATTAAAAACGTACCTGATGTGTACCTCAGTGTACCTATCCTAAAAATCTGTGTACCTTCTTCTATGTAAAGATTTTTAATAAAATAGGTACACCCGCGGTCCTGACGTCAGGACCGCGGGTGTACTTCTAGTTAGCATATGTAGGTAAGTTGACTGTATATGTAGATTTGGTACCTCTTGTGTACCTGCAGAAACAAATATTAAATAAATAAAAAATATTAAGGGTGCTGAGAAAATGTAAAAAAACATTTTTTTTCATGTTAAAATTTTCTTTTTCTTTTTTTTTGTAACTGGCCAGTTATGACACATTCTGAACAAAACAGAAAAGAAGTTGCACAATACAAATTATAATTAACATATATCAACAACAAAATGTTTATGTATAAATGATCTAGTTCTAGTTCATTACTACAGAATATACTTTTATGTAGGTATCCTTCCGAGGCAAGCGATGGGAGTGTTATGACGATCTTCGTAATAATGTAAGAAAAAGCTAAATGTATGATTTCAGAATGTGACCTTTATAGATTGAAATATTTTTTTGTAATATACATAAAAATATATTTTGTGATTTAGGAATGTTACAATTCTGTACATAAATGTATAATCACATACAGACAGATACTAGAGTGATCCTATAAGAGTTCCTTTTTTTTATTTTATTTTTTTTTTCATTTTCTCAGCACCCTTAATATTTTTTATTTATTTAATATTTGTTTCTGCAGGTACACAAGAGGTACCAAATCTACATATACAGTTAACTTACTTACATATGCTAACTAGAAGTACACCCGCGGTCCTGACGTCAGGACCGCGGGTGTACCTATTTTATTAAAAATCTTTACATAGAAGGAGGTACACAGATTTTTAGGATAGGTACACTGAGGTACACATCAGGTACGTTTTTAATCCAAAACAGATATTAAAATCCGTGAGGTACACCCGCCATTCTGACACACATAAAAACTGTACTATTTCTTATATTTTTGATTTGCCTGTTCCTGATGGTAGTTTATTCGAATTTTCCACAGTCACCGAGGACGACGTTTCAAAAACCATCCGATCCATAACTTCTAATGCTGTCGGGCCGGATGAAATCAGTCGCGGGATGCTGATCCCAATTCTCAGTTTTATTCTCCCTGTCATCACGCACATTATAAATACCAGTTTTATAGAACATCGTTTTCCTACCTCATGGCTTAATGCTTTTGTTCGTCCTCTCCCCAAGATTCCTGATCCTATCCGTTTAAATGATGTGCGTCCCATTTCCATCCTTTCCTTCCTGTCTAAAATCCTCGAAGCCTCTGCCTTTAATCAGTTTTTAAAACACTTGATTGACAACAATCTTCTCAATCAATATCAGTCTGGTTTTAGGCCCGGTCACAGCACAACTACTGCTCTGCTTCGTGTTACTGATGACTTAAGAAAGGGCATGGAAAACCAAAAAGTTACCATATTGGTGTTAATTGATTTTAGTAACGCGTTTAATACTGTCGATATCGATATTTTATTAACTATCCTAACCCGTTGCAACGTCTCCCCTTCGGTGATTGATTGGTTCTCGAGTTATCTTCGCGGTCGTCGGCAGCAGGTTCGCAACGGCGCGGAGTCATCCGACTGGTGTGATCTGAAAGCCGGCGTACCGCAAGGCGGCATTTTATCTCCTATCCTTTTTTCTATTTTTATTAATCTTCTCTCGTCTCATATTACATGCTCTTATCACTTTTATGCAGACGACTTGCAGCTTTATACACATACTAATATAGACGACATAGATAAGTCAATATCCGTAATAAATAACAATTTAAATATTATACTGGGGTGGTCTAAAAACTTTGGGATCCAGGTTAATGTTAAAAAGTGTCAGGCGGTTGTAGTTGGAAGTACGTATCAAATTAATAATTTAGACCTCAATAGTACGCTGCCTCTGATGTTCGACGGGACTCCGATACCTTTTAGTCCTACTGTCAAAGACCTCGGTCTTCTCATCGATTCAAACCTTTGTTGGAACCCATATGTCGTTGAGCTCAGTCGAAAGGTCTACGGGTCTCTACATTACCTGCAACGTCTGAAACATTTTCTTCCCATCGAAACTAAAGTGATGCTGGCTCAAGCACTTGTTATACCCATTATTGATTATGCTGATGTGTGTTGTCTGGATCTAACTGAAGAACAACTGAATAAGCTTGAACGCCTTCTCAATAATTGTATCAGATTTATTTTCTGTCTTCGTAAGTATGACCATGTCTCTGAATTCCGTTCGTTAAACTGTAGTACCTAAATACTTAAGACCTATATTGTAACCAAATTCAAGGAATAAATGATTATGTAAGGCATATTGATGTAAAGTAACCTGGCGGGCACGTAGAGGTGCGGGGGCGGAGGCGCGGCGCGGCGCGACGCCGAGCGGGCGCGACGAGCGCGGGACGCACGGCCCAGCAACACTGATTCTATGAAACACGTAGACGTGTTTAGACATGTTTCAACATGTTGGTAGCCTTTATAAAATTACCAAATTGAGTTTAAATTTTCTATGAAACGCCTTTTCAGTTTAACTTCGTTTTGACGATGATGATTATTATAGTTTGACTGTGGGCTAGAGCTTTAACTTTTAATTACTATTAGGTACCTGTCCACTACCACTACTTGCCAAGCAGAATTATTTAGTCAAGCTTTTCGGCTGAAGCCAAAAGCTTTGCGAGTGTGGTATTCAGTCAGTCCCACTACTCCCACTTCAACTTGAACCTGCTCCCTCGAATTGACAAATGGGAAACATCTTCCTCCCCGTTGTCATTTTTATTGTATATTTTACCGGAAATAGGGTCGCTGTCGCTGTGTTCCTGCCGCTCACGCCGCCAGCCGGAGTCGGGCGCAGGCGCGTCGGCGACCACCCCGAACAACCCCGATACTGCGCCCGCGGCCATCCTGCGGGCCGATTTGGCTGCCATCTGGCGGTAAAATATGTACCTATATTTGGACTTTTGTAACTCGAAAACCGTTGGGTGAAGTCGGGTCCTATTTTACTGAATTGTATGCCGCTCGACGGGGCGTATGTATCGTGAACTTTCCCAACAACTATTCTACCGACTGGATAAGTCTACTTATATCCTCATTCATAAATTATAGTTTTCAGCTATATCAGCAACCGGAATACCGGTCAATCTAGACCGGACTAGGGACAAGGTAATATAGGGTAAACAAATGGGTAGGTAGGTAAGTTATCATGGTAAAAAAACACCTAATACCTTTATAAGCCCATGGCAAATTCTAATGTTTATATTTTTTTTTTTTGGGTATTATCAGTTTTGTCGGATACTAACGCTAACATTGATGTCGATCTCTGGTATTCCAGTCATGTCTGCAGCCTTCGCAGCCAGCTCCTTGATGTGGGGGTCGGTGGCTCCTTCCTTCTGCACCAGCTTCATCAGCTCGTACAGGTAATCTCTGTACACCTCCTCTAGAACTAAAGATATTTTGTGAAATCCCATCCCATCAAAACTAAACAATTTTGAAGTTGTGAAAAAAGGACATAGGTTAGTTGACCATTTACTTAGGTGTCTGTCTTGGTAAGCAAAAACTAGTTAACAGTTGAAAATTCACACACTTCACACTTCTTTTCTTAATTTTAGTAGGTTATCTATTCTTTTTTTTGTGTGCTTAATGAATGTGGATGAATAAGTCAAAAGATGTAGTCTGCCTCTAGTATAGAGATGTGATTTTATGTATATGTGCGTTTATAATTTACCTTCAACCGGAATTTCTTTCGGTTTCTCTTGAGGTATTTTCGCTTGTACCATTCCTTGAGTGGCTTGCGGTGTCGAAGCAACCTGGACTTTATTCTCAGCAGGAGTCACGGGAGATATGCTAACTGTTTTAGTTTCTAGAGCTGTTTTATTTGGCGCTGTTGGAGGCTGGACATTCTGTGAAGGTACATTGAGTTGGTTGGGAGTATTAATAGGTTGTTGAGTAGGGATCGCAGAAGGTGGTACTTTTGGAGCACTCTTCCCGTTCACTAGTAGATCTGGAGTTTGTTTCTGTGGTTCTGAAAAGCAGAATTTAAAATTTCTGAGATATGATATGGAGATGAAGTTATGACTAAGTAGTTACGATTAAGATTTACTTCGTGTTAGTAGATCCTTAACCCATTTAATATCATCGGCAGTTCTTATCCGGTCGTAACATTCAGAGCCAGAGTCGAGAACATTTGACCAGAAGGAAACAATTTATATATGTCCACTCGAAACAGACCATTTTCACAGCAAACTTATCAGTAGTCCCAAGTTCTAACTCAGTAAACGTTATTTTTAACATGGCATTTAATTTCTACATCTTAAATAATCAATTCCAACCGCTTAGGTACTATGTAATTCATTTATAGCACTCACCAGCTGTTCCAAGTTCCAATTCAGTAAACGCCATAACATTCAGCGCCGAAGACAAAGCTGGAGCCACACCGTCCCCCACTTCTGATGTCAGCACCGCGTCCGCTGATACTACGCAGTCTGGTGGAGGCGCGCCACCGCGTCTTCTGCAAACATTGTTAATTCCAGACTTCCACAGAAGACTTAAGTACAAGAAACTCTTTATAACTAATTCATATATTTTCTTCTTCAGATCAATGAAATAAAATCAGAAACCATCCCAATATGAAGAGAAATGGGTTGTGTGTGATGAGTGGTAATACCCATTTCATTTTTCTCTTTATTATTTTTTAGACCTTTCATCACAGATTTAAGAACAAGAGGTAGTTATTATTCTTCCTTTTATGTCAATGCATTTTAGGTTACCTACGATGTTTTTTTTTTTGGAGGTTTTTTAACACTCGTGACATAATAGTTAAAATGTAATATTGACAAAGAGCAAATAGAACTTCCTTATAAAAAAAGCTGCTTACGGTAGAGGAACTTTAGTCGGCGTAGATATGGAGACGCGGCCCCACATCAGTCTCCGCAGTTCTTCGCCGCTGATTCCCTTCCGTCGCAGTTCAGCTATCGTCACTCTTCCTACACGCTGTAGAAAAGGAAGAACATGGGCAAGTTTTTTAAAGAGATACCTTTTAATGTATTTATAAATCCAATTAAAGTGTTTTTATATGGTCATCAAGAGGCACACAGTCATGATGACTGACCATGTTTTCAATGAGTTTATAGTTTCTTTCAGAGGAAAGAAAATTTGAACAGAGGTTCAAAATGGCAAACATCTGATAATAAAACCCGGCGTCAAAAAATTTAACGAGAGGAGAAAAATGTTGGAAAGGAAGCGGATTCCAGGCTCCAATACTCAACTCTTGAGGAAGCACAAATTTAAGTGACAGAGAATCAGTTATACGTCCTATTGAGCTTACCTACTCTTCAACCAACTATATAGGAATGATTTACTATCTAGAAGATATATTTCATGTACCTTCCAGTTAGTCAACGCGCCTTTCCTCTGATTGGCCCTAGTCTTGGGCTTGCACTTGATGACCATGACGGCTCGTTGCTCGTACCGCGGATCGTCCGAAGGGCCCAGCCCTATGGAGTACTCCTGAAGGTACCGATGAGCGTCCTCTTGGCCCACCGACCGCTCGAGGGATACCACTATCTTCGCCCACTAGAATAGTGTATTTTAAAGGTTTTACGAGTTGAAAATTGAACTCTGTCAGGCTCAATACCTACTCTTGAAAATATTTGATTAGATTTACTTTGTGTGGTGTTATTTATCTACTTTATAAGCACGAACTTTCACTTTGCGCTGTTTAAATACCAAAATATTTTTGGAGCTCCTCAAGGTTCTATTTTGGTCCTCTCTAACAAATCTCTCTCTCATCACAATTTAGTACCTACCGAATAAAAATGAGTTCTGTAATTACCATAAAAAATTTGGGAGTCCCTTAAGGTTCTTATTAAGACAGCCTTAATAAAACAGATAATATTGATATTCCTGTAAATATATTTCAATATTTATGGTTACCTGCTTGACCCACTCCTTCTCTGATTGCTCAATAACGTGCGCATACGTATTGCCCATCATGGCGATCAACATGTTCAGCAGTAAGATCGGCACAAACACCATGAACACGGCGAAAACTGTCTTCGCCAGATTCGGGTATGTGGTTAAACCAAGGTCTGTGTACTGGAGGAAAAATTAGTTTTCTGTAGTATATGTGTATAGTATAATCAAATATTAAATTCGTGTTGGTACATCATTAAGATACTTATAAAAAAGGATCCAAAACACTAAGTACTTACTTTAAACAATTTTTCGGCATTAAACATTTTGTTTAATTATGTTACTTTTGATGAAACTTACACTGTAATCTCCGAGAGTGATTTGAAATAATGCCATCCAAGTACTCGGATAGCTTGAAAACAATGTGCCTTGAACGTTAGGGAAACCTGAAAGATTTAGATAGATTAGTGGTAATACACACATAAACTGAAAAGATTTTGATAAAAAAGAATTATTAACGTTAAATAGTCACGAATCCAATTTAGATATAAACTGATCGATGCAAAATAAAAAGATATATCACAAACCTCGGTATAGAAAATAGAAGGACTGCGAGAAACCAAAGAGTATAATGCAGTAGATGATACCAAATGTGAACATGTCGCCGGTGATCATGCTGTAGATCATGGTCACGAATGGGCCGGTCAGTTTTACCGCGCTGGAAATAAAACCAGGGCAGGTATTAGGGTGCATTCAGAAGATTCCTAAGGAACACCTGCCTGCGATGAACCGAAATTTAGAGAAAGGTGCAGACAAATAGTAATGAAGGAAATATGTAGAGATCGTGGCAAGTGGAAAGAGGTAGTCTCTGCCTACCCCTCCGGGAAAGAGGCGTGATTTTATGTATGTATGTATGTATGTGCAGACAAAAGGAGTCAAATATAAAACCGTCCATGATGGTGGTCAAACTTTGAAGAACGAAACTACTATTTCTGTTTCCAAATAGAAATTGTGAGCAGTGTTAATTGATACCTAAATACATACGTATAGCATGTCCTTGTCCCTTAAGAGTGTAGATGGCCACAATCAGCTCAATGGCATAATGGTGGAATTAAGATTCAGATTGTGCTGATGATGTTTGTGCCGTGTGGTTCCCGGCACGTGCCGTGTGGTTCCCGGCACCAATACAAAAAAGAATAGGACCACTCCATCTCTTTCCCATGGATGTCGTAAAAGGCGACTAAGGGATAGGCTTACAAACTTGGGATTCTTTTTTAGGCGATGGGCTAGCAACCTGTCACTAGTTGAATCTCAATTCTATCGTTAAGCCAAATAGCTGAACGTGGCCATTCAGTCTTTTCAAGACTGTTGGCTCTGTCTACCCCGCAAGGGATATAGACGTGACGGTATGTATGTATGTATGTAAGATTCAGATTGTGACGGATTGCAAGCCCTATCGGTTTCCTTATTTGAAAAATTTTGGTGATAGCTCTGACATACCCAGCAAAGAACATCAGTAAGAACCAAGAGCCGGGCAGCACGAAGATGAGTATCGCCTCCTCCACCATGCTTTGTCTGGATAATCGGGCCGGGATGCACGCCAGAAGAAGTATGTTTGACGACAGGAAGATGAATTTAGCGGGCTCGTGAATCTGTAAAATTGATTCTGATAAGTGCTTTGTTACTGATGCCGTTGTTGTTGTATAAGGATCTTTTATCAACAAAACTATTTTGTTGTTCTATTTCTTTTTATGAGCAAATGTAGGTAGTGTTCTACCCGTATGAAGACATCTTTCTTTTTCCGTGGCCTTGATTTTATCATTGTCGGTCTTATTCTGCGCTGCCAAAAACCATAACATTGCAATACAAATTTAAGAGATCACTGCACCCCGTAGACTCACCAATTGTTTCAAATACGCAACAAGCCCTTGGTTCTTGATTTCGTCTCCTTGTTGCAGGATGATATAACACAGAGTGCTGACAATGGTTCCCAGTTCGCTAGCCAAGCGTAGGCCTCCCCTAGCGTCCGTGACTTCTAGTCCCCAATCCGGGTTGGAGTCTGCTTCTGCGCTGCTGTGACGAAGGTATACCGCCACGGATAGGAGGAGGAGGTGCAACATTAGGATCATGAGGCGTTTGAGAAACTTATTCTGAAAGTTTAAATAATTGCAATTGATACTAAAACTGTTGAACAAATTAAAAAGTGTTTTATTTATTCAACAATTTTAGTCTTATTAACCCTGAGTATGACAAGCATAATGTTGACTTTACGCAATATATATAATTTAATATCTACTGGTAGCCTTCTAGTAGAACATACCCTTGCAAATGTTTTCCACTTCTCTTCTAGTAGCCTCTGAATGATTCCTCCGTCCAACATGTTCAGATGCTCCTGCTTAGTTCCGTTCAGAATTATGAACAATGCAGAGTTCCAGTCTAAAACATGCAAAGAATACGTCATTTTATTTGAATATTATATAAATACAAAGTTGTTGGTTACAATGGTCTTCCGATGAGTCTTTAGCGTACTGTTAGCGTTCTCTTCTGTGTCTATCATAATCCAATCGTCCAGCTTGTTCCAAATGCACTTCATTTATCTCAAATCGATATATGTAGGTCTTCCGCATTGATTTATGATACATAATCAAATAACTTAAATTATCCATCAGCAACTTACTCGTTCTCCCATCAGGTAACAATGTATCCAAAGCATTGAGGGGGTAGGCCGAACAAGTGATGTTGGAGTATCTCCAGAATTCCCTCGCAGACAATTCTAACATTTCTCTGAAGACGGAGGCTCTGCCGAGTTGGCACGCCAAGGTGAGAGGCGTGAAGCCTGCCGTGTTCATGCGACCGTTGCTGGCCGGCACTTTGGGGTGTCGGAGCGCATAACCGAACATATCCTGGTAAAAATAAACTAGGAGTTATTATAAATAGTGTTTAGAGTATAGAGTTCTCCGTCGTGTACCAGAATTCCTTCGGAAAGCGAGGGAAGAGCTTGACAGACAGGAATCGCTCCGTGTAGTTAACTTACTAATTTTGTAAAAAATATTCTGACGAGGTACCTACTTCGACTCCAACAATGTTTCCATCTCACCTAATTTATGATGTTTCGCCAGATTTTTCAAAAGATTTTTTTTTATTGACACAGCCTTCACCGAGTTTTGTAAATTTATTCAGATTTCTATTACCCAATTTAAGGAAATATCGTAACCATCACACATAGCCAAGAAGAATACTAGATAAAAAACTGAAATCTTACCAATTTATCACACACTACGACCATATGCAGTATCATATTGCCAAACGAGTCCTGTGCATCAGGGTCGGCTCCCGAGTCCAGAAGAAGGTTGTAAACTGCCTCGTTTGCACAGCAAGCTGCCCAGGCAAGCGGGTACTCTCCGAGGTACGCCAGACCTTCGTAGTTGGTCTGTCTGGCAGGAGGCACCTTTTGTTGGTCTCGGGGAAGGAAGAAACTGCCTGAAGATCGCAGAATGCTTGTATTTATTACAGAATTTATAAAAACAACAAACCTTTATACCTAGGCGGTGCAACAAACTAACCATTGCGCGAATATAAATACCTATAGATTCTATTAAATAAATAAGTACTTAAATACAGTCGCTTGCAGAGAATCTTGACCCTATGGCTACGTACATATAAAGCATGTCCAATTTTATTTGAAGGGATTGGGCTACGGATTAGTGATGTAAAGAATATTCGTATTCGCGAATGTTTAAAAAATTAAATCAAGTACATCACTGCTACAGAACCCCACTCTCCGCATAAAATGCAGTACTACTACTTACTACTCCGCATAAAAGTAATTAGCAACTTATCCTTTTACCAAATACCTTCTTAATTTAAGGTAGGTACATATATGGATACCGGTAAGCAAGTTGTGGCTTGCTTACCGGAGCAAAGATTCAGGCTGATTCAACAATCAGCCTGAAACTTTGCTCCTGCTATTTGTACTTACCAATCGCTCTTTGGTTGACGTCAGCGCCCGCTTCTACCAGATCTTGGACTAATTCGTTGTTGCTGTATGCGATTGCTAAGTGGAGAGAACTGGCACCTGTTTTATTGATAAAATTGGGTATAGGTAAATTTTAATGATTGTTTTATTATTTTATTTTGTTATGTCAGCCAAGAGAATAAAAACTGAGGCCGCCGAAGACCGGGCGATGCGGAGAGAGAATTGTACGGTAAACCTTGGTGTAAAATTATGAACACGCAAAGATGGGAGAGAGATTTATTTTATTCATAATCACTTCGCTTATGTCACAATTTTAACATGGTAAAGTTAGATACTTGCTTACCCAAATACTCTTCACCCTCAACCACATCCGAGGACAATTTCGGAAAACATTTGACCAACGTTCTTGCTAATCTTGTGTGAATCTGAAAACAAATGAAGCCGAAGCTGTTTTACAATAAGTTATCTAAACTAGAAGTTTAGAAGCTGGCATCTTTAAACTTTTAAAGTTTTTACACGAATGCACGAGTTTCATCGATGGACCAAATACCTAAATAACTTGAGGGTGATGATAAAGTGTGGCATAATAGTTTAAAGAAACGATTGACATGAGTTTCATACATACATACATATGGTCACGTCTATACCCCTTGCAGGGTAGACAGAGCCATAGTCTTGAAAAGACTGAATGGCCACGTTCAGCTATTTGGCTTAATGATAGAAGATGAGAGATGAGTTTCATTAAACAAAAAAAAACATGTGATGTCAATAGGCCACAGAAAATATGTTAGGTATACCTAATTGTATCCATATTGATTATTATAATACTCAGACTTTCTCACCTTCGTATCACAAATGATGAGCACATGCAAGAGGGATTCCCCCAGGGCGCCCCGGTAAGACATCTGCCAGCAAGCCATGTGGTCCTCCCATTTCGCAAGCGGGTCGTGTGGTGAAAGAGATGCTTCTATTGGTAACACCACCTAATTTATCAAAATAAATTTATTTCCTATCACATTAAATAAGACAGCATAATATGCCCTTTTTTAATAATAAGTAATGTTAATAAAGCTATTACTGAGCTGTGCGCACAATAACATTGCTATTTCAATTTGACGATAAAACCTTCTGCCACTATTATACCCTCCGGATTGGGTTACTTCCGAAGGTAAGTAGGTACTTAATTTGAATATGTGTATGAGTAACATATACCTAAACTTATCATTAAACACCTGTGTCACAGTAAAACATTGAGTAAGTATATCTAGATATCTCTATAAAAAGTATGAGCCTTAACGAGAGAGAAAATAAAATAATTTATAAATATAACAAAACATCAAAACTTAAAAATACAAGAAAATAATAAAAAAAAATTATGCAGTACCTAACAAAAGACAATCGCCCTTTTTTTCCTTGATTTTTTCCATGTTCGAAATTTCAAATTACCTATCCATAGGTACACAAATACCTTTTTTTTTGTTAATGGCCAGTGGGATACATTGTTACCTACCTTTTGGGAAAAAAAACCGGTGTATGGTGTGAGAATTTATGTAGGCATATTTATTTGATTATTTGAATTCGAATTCCAATTCCGTGGGTATTTGAATATGTTACATTTGATACCTGTTCATGGTCCCTGAACTTCCATCGCAGATACTCGGCCCTATTGATTACCCTACCCCGCCCCCCAGCGTACATGTAGGCTGCAAACTCTTCCCTTATTAGCTTCTCCGCAGCCGTCATACCACCTTTAGCGTAGGTTTCGAGCAGTAAACCACCTGAGGAAAAAAAGAGTGACTTTGACATTTCTATCCTTTGGTTTTAGATGATAACCATGTAATAAGTAAACATTGGGATTTTCACTAAAGAATGTCACGTACTTTGGTCATTAAATTAAAGTTATTATTAATTTTAATTTCCTCTTCTCGGGGTAGCCTCATTCCCTAGAGAACGCGTCCCCAGGTAGCGGATAGGGGAACGCTCGCTGGATGCTACATCCAGAGGGTAGGAGGGAAATAAAATACATATACATATAATAATACGATAAAAGACATCCCCCGAAAATTATAGCTCAACATCGAAATTGTGGGAGAACTTTGAATCATTCTGCGTTGCTACTGTCAAACGTGAGCTAGGTGTCAGCAAAGGAGGTTATAGCGGGGCGAGATTGAGAAGTAAAAGCCAACTACGGGATAACAACTTTACTTCGGTAACTTATAAAAAGAAATACAAAACTCGCTCGCTAATAAAGAGGTGCATACCGCACCGGTCCGCGCGTTGTTTAAAGACTGACTTGTTCAATGAGGCGCACGGGCGGTCCTCTGCGCGGGCGCTGGGAACGGCGTGGTATGGACGAGGGGGGCGGAGGGTGACGCGATGTCTCCCCGGAAGAGCCTACAATATTGCCCGCTATATCCTCCCCCTCCAAGTTACATGGTCGACCCGACTGTGACTTGGCTGGTCTGCCGCGATGGCGCTGATGCGCAATAACAGGAGATTTACCCACGTAACGCGTTAAGGCGCTGGCATGGTATTTGCCCTTTACAATGTTGTTGCAATCAACGACGAGATAAGAAGTGGGACTACAAACTTTAGATATGCGATAAGGTCCCTCTCGCTTAGGAGCAAATTTGCTCGTGATGCCACGCTGTGCATTACTCGGCATATGGACCTCCACCAGGACCAAGTCTCCCTCATTAAACGGAGCAACCTGCCTCCGTTGTTTATCGGCGACAGCCTTCCTATTGTCCTGTTGCGACTCAATACGTCTCCTGACATCCACAAGGATTCGAGCAAAATCTCTCAAATATGGTGATATCTGAGGCACAAAATTTTGCTGCTCCACAATGGTTCTGAAATCTGTATGGACTGCAAGAGGCGTACGCAACTCACGTGCGAAAGTTATAAATGCGGCCGTATGGCCGGTTCCTTCGTTATAAGAGCTATTCAAAGAGAAACGTACCGCTGGCAACATCCGTGGCCAGGAACGATGCTCGGTACCCACGAGGATGGCGAGATGTTTCTTTAACTCGCGGTTCTTCCGCTCAGCGGGGTTGGCCTCTGGATGGTACACCGGTATCAAAGCCTGGTGAACCCCGAAAACAAACATCGCCTTTTGCATTACAGCCGAAACAAATTGAGTACCGTTATCGGAGATTACCCGCCTGGGCAACCCATAACGTAGAAAAACTTCTTCAATAAGCACCTTAGCGCAAGTTTCTGCAGTTGCATCACGCAGTGCGAACAGCTCCACCCAACGACTAGCAGTATCCTCTACTAAAAGGATCCACTTCTCCCCCTTTTCTCCTTCGGGAAGAGGGCCAAACAAGTCCATCGCCAGTACCTCGAAACGCTGCTGGGGCACTGGGGTTTGCAGCAGACCTGCTGGCTTTAAATTGGTGGCTTTATACTTTTGACAAAGGTCACAGGATTTAAGATATTGAGCCACATACGTTTTCATATTACTAAAGTAATAACGCTCCTTAATCTTCCGCAAGGTCCGCTCCAAACCCAAGTGTCCAGCAGTAGGCGCATCGTGAAATTCCTTTAAAACTTCCGCCCTCAACGACTCTGGAATAACTAACTGGGGCTCGTCGGACTCAGCATCCGGATCACATCTAAAGAGCACTCCTTGAGAAAGATAATAACCTCGATCTGACCATCGAGTAATATCATCATTTTCGGTATCTTCAAAATTATTTATTATTCGAGCTATATCTGGATCACCGAGTTGGGCGCTACGAATATCTTCTGGGGCCCACTGAGGAAAATCAACCACGACGGGACAGGTGTTCTGGACTTCCGAAACCTGTTCATCAGCATCAGCACATACAGGGCGACTGAGAGTGTCGGCAACAACGTTGACCTTACCTGGCGTATAGTCGATATCCAGATCAAATGACTGAATCTTTAAAGCCCACCGAGCCAAACGTCCTGTAGGCGTCTTCAACGCCATAAGCCACTTTAACGGCTGGTGGTCTGTGGAGACACGGACCTTTGCACCCTCCACGTAGCCACGGAACCTATCTAAGGCCCAAACCACAGCCAAGGCTTCACGTTCAGTGGTATTATAATTCTTTTCAGCCTGCGTGAGCAAGCGACTTGCAAATTCTATTGGTCTTTCTTCATGGACATCTTCACCTTGAAGCAAGACAGCGCCTAATGCGTATGCGCTCGCATCAGTCCTTATTATGAACGGCTTCTCAAAATCTGGTTGCTTTAGAATTGGGCTGGTAGAAAGCTTAGTTTTAAGCGTTTCAAATGCGACCATCTGTTCCTCTCTCCAAGTCCAGATCTTGTTCTTACGAGTGAGTTCCGTTAATGGACGAGCGATATCGGCGAATTGCGGAATAAATTTGCGAAACCAGGAACACGTCTGTAAGAAGGTTCTAAGTGCCTTCAGGTTCGTCGGCGGCAACATTTTCAGCACCGCCTCCACCTTTCGAGGATCTGGTTCAATGCCTTGTGAAGACACAACATGTCCCAAGTAAGTAAGCCTCTCTTTAGCAAAAACACACTTACCTCGATTAGCCTTTAAGTTAAACAGGCGTAGACGGTCGAAAACCTGCTGGAGGTCCTGGAGGTGACGATTAAAATTTGGTGATATTACCAGAATATCGTCCAAATAAGCCAGTACACATACGTCTTTAAGACCAGACCTCATCCGGTCGATCAAACGCTGAAAAGTCGCTGGCGCGTTTTTAAGTCCAAACGGCATTCGGCGGAATTGGAATGTACCAAAAGGTGTGGTGAACGCCGTCTTTGGTCTATCCTCCGGAGCGACAATAGTCTGCCAGTAACCAGCCTTTAAATCAATTGAGGACATGACACAGCCTTCTCTGGTACTCTGCAACAAGTCATCTATGACAGGAAGTGGATACTTATCAGTACGGGTGACGCTGTTTAATTTCCGGTAGTCGACACAGAAGCGGACCTCTCCATTCTTCTTGGGTATCAGCACCACAGGGGAAGCCCACTCTGACTCAGCATCTTCGATGATGTCATCTTCTAACATCTTCTCTAACTCCGCTCTGATCACTTCTTTTTTTGCTGGAGATACGCGATAAGGAGGACTAGGTATCAATGTGGTGAACAGCAAACTGAGTGGGTCCTCCCCCTGGAGTGAAAATGTCCTCATTGACATTCAGAAGGTTGGACAGCTGCTGTCGTTCGTCCTTACCTAAGTGGAATCCTTCATCCTCGTGAAGACCCACAGACGAGCAATGCAAAGGTTCGTATGACCTTACACCATTAGGTTCAAAGACGATGGGCTGAGAGACCCTATCGTGGTTCATAAACCATATACCGCGAGAAAAATCTAATACCATGCCAGCGTCCTGAATAAAATTCATTCCCAACAAACTTTCAGTAGCATTGGGCAACATTATAAACATAACATCTAAAGAGACATCGCGCACCCTAACCCTAACTTGCGTACGTTCAACAATTTGCGCAACTGTCCGCCCGTCCGCATATTTAAGCTCAGTAAATACATTTTCAAACTTATGGCCATACTTAACTAAATGAGCTCTAAGACTAACACTACCTATACAATGTTTGGCACCTGTGTCTATAAGCACTTTACCACGTTCACCATAAATTTCTATTTCTAACAAAGGTCGCACTCGCGAATCTATATTAACACTATTTGCAGAAACAGATTGAAAGGAAGTTGATACGGACGGAACCGGTTCTGTCTTTTTACAAGACGAGCAGTTGGATCGGATCACGCCGGGCGCACCGCACCCGAAACACGTGATAGTTGAGACGCGTGGTTCTCCATCAGTGCCAAGTTTCTGTTTGGCTAACTTTTCACAGGCATATTTCAGATGACCATACTTTTTACAGTAATTACAGTGTGGCCGAGTTTTATTCTTATAAGATACTGTCGACTGCGAAGCCGTCGGAGAAATGGGTACAGTAGTAGGCTTTGCCGTCGAACATAACGGTTTAACATCGCTGGTCGTTGTTCGGCTTTCATCCAAAATATCTTCGACACGACGGGCCATAGTAATAAGCTCAGCGAAGGTAGAAAATTCCAAACGCGAAACCTTTTCACGAATACGTCGATGTAGCAAACCGTACGTCATATCTAATTGCACGGTCATCGACAGGGAATGAAGGGGTAACTGTGACATTAATGCCCTGATGTGGCATATGAAAAGGTCTGTAGCTTCGTTACTACGCTGTTCCCTTTCAAATATTTTCCGATAAACTTTGTGTGTGGGCAACCTTGGTCCAAACGTTTGTTTGAGTGCTTCGATGGCGGCAGACCAGGTTGGGGTATGATCCTTCACACCCTGCCACCATGTCGCAGCCAACCCGGTGAGTAGCATAGGCAAGCCACGCAAGGCGTTTTCGTCGCTTACTCCAACACAATCTTTATAGACCTCAATGGCGTCTACAAAAGATTCCACGTTGCTTGACTTCTCGCCGTCGAATCGTGTTGTGCATTTTGCGAAATTACCATGTAAGGAACTACTTACAGTTGGTGGGCCATTTACCCTTTCCATTAAAAATCTCAGCTGCTCGGTTGTTATCATGATCGGAGCAAGCGGAGGCAATGGAACAGCCTCTGGCGCAGGTGCAGGTTGTTGTACAGCCTCCGGAGTGGGCGGCGGCGACGCCACCACATTAGCTTGGGCCGCGCCCGCCGACGAACTCTCTGCGCGAGATCTCGTAAGCACCATGGTAACACGATGAAGCAATACGTGTATGTCGAAATAAGAGTTCACGAAAGTCCAGACGCACTATCACAACGTTCACCAGTCTTTATAAATAATGTCCAACACACACAATAGTTGTATAAAAAGTCTTAAAAAGTCAGGCCGCGTAAAAAAAAAGTCGTAACTATTATAGTACCTACACATGTATCGCGAGACAAAACAGTAACACTGTCGCGATAACGGTTTTTTTTTTTTTTTTTGTAACACTAAAACTTTTTGGTAAGTTTTTGTTCACTGCAGGTAGGTAAAGTCTCAACACAAAAGAGTATTTAGGTACGTTAACTGTTCACGTACCCAAACAACGGTTCTTTTTTTTTTATGGTACACGAAACTATTTTTGGTAAGTTTTTGTATTATTAAAACGGTATTTAGGTACGTAAACTGTCCACTATCGTGGGAACAAACAGACACGCTGTCACGATAGGTACACAAAACAGTTTAGATACAAAACCTAAATAAATTATGCTGTTCGCGGAATATAACAGACACTTCTGTCGCGAAACTATGTCCAGCTTTTGAGTCTTCGTGACTACGTGACAAACGGCGTCTTGCCGTCGTAGAACACGTGAACAACAAACAACACACGCGAATCACTAAAAGAGCACACGGCCCCACGTTGGGCGCCAATATAGCGGGGCGAGATTGAGAAGTAAAAGCCAACTACGGGATAACAACTTTACTTCGGTAACTTATAAAAAGAAATACAAAACTCGCTCGCTAATAAAGAGGTGCATACCGCACCGGTCCGCGCGTTGTTTAAAGACTGACTTGTTCAATGAGGCGCACGGGCGGTCCTCTGCGCGGGCGCTGGGAACGGCGTGGTATGGACGAGGGGGGCGGAGGGTGACGCGATGTCTCCCCGGAAGAGCCTACAATATTGCCCGCTATAAGGTCTACATAGTGCAAAGGATGCTAAATGGTGGAATAACCGCGCTAAGGATAGTGTAGCTGAAAAGAAAAGGCTGTTCAAAATCTGGCAAAACACTCGCTCTGAAGAGGATAGAGAAATCTACATACAGGCCAAAAAAGCCGCAAGAAAAACGGTAGCGGTAGAGAGAGAGAAAGCCGAGTCAGAGCTTCATCAGCGATTGGAATCATCGGCTGACTTTGACATATATAAAATAGCAAAGCGAAGACACAATGACAGCAAAGACTTCAAAACTACAAAGTACATCAAAAACAGTGAAGGCGTCCTGCTAACTAACGATATCGAGATATGTGATAGATGGTATGAGTACTACCAAAAACTACTAAATGAAGAATTCCCTAGACAGCAACAAGAGGATCTGTTAAAAACAGAAGGCCCAATTAGCGAAATTACCCCCGAAGAAGTCCGTAAAGCAATCTGCAAAATGAAAAATCACAAAGCAACGGGTCCGGACAACATACCCGCTGAGCTATGGAAAATACTCGGAGCTGATGGGGCCTGCTGGCTAGCAATGCTATTCAATAGGATCCTAGCTGAAGAGAAAATGCCAGACGCCTGGAGAAAAAGTATAATAGTCCCGTTCTACAAAAACAAAGGTGACGTTCGAGATTGTGGAAACTTTCGAGGGATAAAACTTACATCTCATACCCTGAAAATCTGGGAACGAGTTCTAGGCGAACGTCTTCAAAGTCTAACTCACATATCAGAAAACCAATTTGGTTTCACCGCTGGGAAGGGAACCACAGACGCAATACACGTGATAAGGCTGTTAATGGAAAAATCTCGTGACAACAAACAAACACTATGGATGATTTTCATGGATCTTGAAAAGGCTTTCGATCGTGTACCTAGAACATTGATCTGGCAGGCCTTGCGCTCCCAGAACATTCCAGAACGGTACATAAAGCTCATATCAGATATGTATGTTAACGTGCAAACGAGTGTCCGATGTGCCGCAGGTGTATCAAAAAGCTTCGATATCAAAGTGGGGGTTCATCAAGGCAGCGCGCTAAGCCCATTACTATTTAACATCGTGATGAACTACCTTACGGAGAAAATTCAGAAGCCCGTACCATGGAACCTCCTGTATGCGGATGATGTTGCATTAATATCGAACAACAAGCAAGAAGTACAGGACAGCCTAGAGCAATGGAGGAGCGCCCTCGAGTCCAGTGGACTACGTATTAGCAGAACTAAGACAGAGTATATGGTATGCAACTTTAGCCTTGACAAATCTAGCACGACACACACAGAGCTGAAGATTGATGGAGAAATCCTACCGAGAGTAAACAAGTTCAAATACCTAGGTTCTGTTATCGCCGAGGACGGCACGATCACCGCTGACATAACCCATAGAACGACGACGTCTGGGTGGAGTAAATGGCGAGAACTGACAGGAGTCCTATGTGATCCTAAAATGCCTGTAAGAACCAAAGGCAAAGTCTATAAAACCGCCGTGAGACCAGTTCTACTCTATGGCAGCGAAACGTGGGCCTCAAAGCAAACGCAAGAGCATAAACTACACACGACGGAAATGCGTATGCTCCGTTGGGCAGGTGGAGTTACCCTCAAAGATAAAGTCCGAAATGAACATATACGGGGCAGTTTCAAGGTGGCACCCATAACCGAGAAGCTCAAAGAATCCAGACTAAGATGGTTTGGACATGTAATGCGTAGACCCGAAGATCACGCTGTAAAGAAGTGCCTTTCCATGGCTACGTTAAAGAGAGGGAAAGGCAGGCCCCTAACAACCTGGATGTCAAATGTCCAGAGAGACATGAAAGAGTTGGGCCTGTCAACTGACGACGCGTATCAGCGGAAGAAATGGCGCCTTAAGATTAGGAAAGCCGACCCCGCGTAACGGGAAGAGGCGAGGACAAAGAAGAAGAAGATTAATTTTAATTTCCTCCAATATACCTACTGAACATTTCATAGGTAATAAGACTAAGTATGAAGACTAAAACGCGAAGATGAAACAAACTAGGTAAGTAGGCGAAAGGGTAAGACTATGAGTAAGCATTTCACCTTGGGTTTTAGGGTTTTAACCATGATCTAAGAAATAGATACGAATTGTAAACCTCCATCAGCATAGGAATACTGGAAAATATTTGGTGCGCCACAAATGTGGAAACTACTTAGTTATATCTTGAAGTTTTTGCCGTTATAATTAAATCAGTTCATTTGTGCGTTTATATGAATAATGTTTTAAAAAAATGTATAGTAACTATACTTAGGTCTAAAATGAAAACCTTGTGGTACACCATAAATGTTAAAGTCTTGTAATAAAATCTTACCCTTTTTGTAATCGGCTAGTTTATATAACACCGTGTGTTCCTCCGTATGGGGTTGGGATATGACTCTGTCGAGAACAGAACTTGCAGCCTTCACGCCGCCCGCCGCTTTGATCTTCCCTACTACTCCACCCATCCTTGAAATAAATAAGAAATAATATTTTTGTTGTTATTTCCGGAATATAAGTTGAACTAAAATGGCGGTGATTTGAAGTGCCAATAACGGGTGCTCCAGTCATGTTTCCCTTAACCTCACATTGGCAAAAATTGTGTAAATCAGCTGATCGATCTTAGTAATGAAAAATATGTATATGCTTTTTGCTAATAAGTAAGTATATGGCTTTGGAAATATGCTGTGAATTTCCTTAACCAATCAAAATTCATAATGTTTATGTTAAAAACATGCTATAATTACCTATTTACATATTTCAATTAACAACAAAAAAAAAAACAAATTCGAAGTTATGGTACATTTTAATATCACTTAATAGTTGTCATACTTAACTTTTGGTTTCACAGCATTGGTTGACGTTAAATAAATTTATTAAAACTAACTTTACTGCCCCTTTCAAAGCGTCATTGCAGAAGTTACTAAATATCATCTGAACCACAGATCTGAACTAAATCAAAAAGCCCCATTTGACGACTTTCTTATAATATTTTTGAAACAAAAATTTAATTAATGATACTTATTAACACAAGATAAATTCGATACATGAATGACAAAGCAAATTCATAATATAGTGTAAATTCAACTTACGTTTACAAAAACACCACGTCGATTCTTCTAATGTTATGTGCCATGGTAAGAAATAAGATTTTTATTATCTCGAATCATTTTTTCGCACAATACTTTGAAAATTCCCATATTTATTTCGAACAAAGGTCCTAGTAAATGTCCGTTGTATTAAATCCATATTAAGAGCGAATACTAAAAGTAAACAACTCGTGTTACTATGGTTACAAGTGTTTATCAGGCCAGTAAACACCACACTAGTATTTAATGATCGCATTTTCCTTAATGGACTAAAATGTAGTTTTTTTTTATTTATATGTTCCATAGACCTAGAGTACCTGTTTTGTTAATATATTGTCACTAAGGATTTGTACGTACTTTTGTCCTATTCAAGTACCTAACTCTCCTTTTAGTTATTCAATAATTGACTGGAAGAGATCGCCAAATGGGATAAGTCCGCCTTTATAAATTTTATATTACCAATTTACTGTATTTTTGTGTTCTTTCGTATGTACAACAAATATCTATATAAAAAACAAACAAGCACTTAGAGGAGTTTCCTAAATTCCCACGGGAACGGGAAAACAGTTCATTGTGCGTATGAGGTCGCGGGAAACACCATATAAAGCACGCCCTAAAGCTATTAGGAGTACTGAGAAGGACATAAGGTAGGTACCCGAAAATAAAACTGTACCTTTGGATGGATTTGCGATAAACGACAATGTACGCCAACGAAGTCGCGGGCAAAAGCTAGTCTCTAAAATCATTGTATAAACCGAACCGATTGTATAAATGAATGGCATGAACCGCAAGGGTGCATTTTCTTATCTCTTACTCGGACCCTGAAGATAACGTTAAATCCTTTGGGTCGATCAGCTGATCGAGGTGTTCTACAAAAACCTTTGACGTATCTACACTACACCCATACCCGCATTTCAGTCTGTGGTCTGTATAGTATAGACAACCGCAAATCAACAATATCAAGTTAATGTAAATAATCAAGTTATGGAACTTTTTAACATGTAGTACGCCACTATTAAAGTGTCGAAATTGCAGTGGATTTGGGTCAATTAATATGTCAGTTCAGTTCAGTCAACAGGACTGAATTTAATAAAAATATTTCAAGAATGTTTTATCTGTGTAAAACTAAGAAGGGAAGAAATAAATTATTTTATTGGTGCAAACGGCAAATATACTTAACCAAAACATTCCACACAAAATATGCCATGACATGGTCATTCATGACGCTTCGAAATACATACTTACGTATGGTCACGTCTATATCCCTTGCGAGGTAGATAGAGTCGACAGTCCTTGAAAAGATTGTCGCCTTATATGACATCCATTGGAAAGAGAAGGGGTGGTCCTATTTTTTTTCAATTAGTACCGAAAATACGAAATACGCCTAAGGACAATCTAAAAATGTGTCATTGTCACAAAGTCACGCCAAGATAAAATAATGTCAAACGTTTCATAATTTCCAATTTATTATAATTAAGTTTCCATCCACATGTTTCAGCGATAATAATGTCGTCTAGCCTTATACAGGTGACTTTAAATTCACCTGCATAAATTTAACTGTTGGGTGTACTCATCTAAAGGATATTTAAAAACTTTAAAAGAAAAAATATCGGTTCATATTTCAGAAAGTACGAAAAAAAATTAAAGTATCAAAATCTACGATCCTAAATACGTCATATCACCCCGCGACAAATACCAAAAGCGACGCGTAAGATTCAGAGGTCAACGGCACAATTCATTCAGCTGAGCGATCTCGACAACTCTGTACTTTACTTGATCTTGATATTAGAAAAATATTTTTTTTTAAGACATTTATTTAAATTTTAGTTTTAATTTCTTTTTGTAGTATTAGTCTTTAATAAAGCGTGTGACGTAGATTTTGAGGGTTTTTTAAATGTGAAAATGATGATGTTTAATTTAAATAAAAATAGGCTCAAACGGCTTAGAAGCATGGGTATAGTCTATGTTTAAAAGGATGCAGTTGTTTTAAATGTCAACCTGTATAATAGCTATCATCACTAGAGGTGTTCGTTATATTAGGTAGCAAATAAATAGTACTAATATTTTTATTGTTAATATATTCGAATATATTTAAATAAAAGATATGATCGTGGCAAGTGGAAAGAGGTAGTCTCTGCCTCCGGGAAAGAGGAGTGATTTTATGTATGTATGTAAAAGATATGTAATATAATATCGGTTCACCGAAACGCGAGATAATCACGGTAAAACAAAAATACATACATATTTACATAAATATTTACAAACATGCATTATGGTCATCAATACAGGTCAAACTAAGAACGATTTTACAACTAACGCTTGTCGAAATTTTTATGACACTCGATGCAATTTTAATAGCAGTTTGAACGAAAATATATAAGCGCTTAAAAAATATTAGGTTAAAAATAATAGTAAATTCCGTTGCAAACATCTTTAATCAACACATCACTAGGTCTTCCGTCGCAAAACGCGGGCGGCTTGTTGTGTGTATGTGAGTGAGGTGATGCGATTTCTTTTCCCTTTCCCACACCGCACGTACTACTTCTCCCGCCCCGCTAGTATTCTTCGGCCGTGTTCGTCCCTCGTCCGTCGACCGTGGTATTTGTAGAATTAATTTTGTAGTTGTAGTGTGCTGCTCAGTCCGCGCGGCGGCGGCCGAATTCCTTATCGCACACTTCAAAAAGATAGCAGAATGAATAGTAGTTTTCTGTCCCCTTTGTGCTCAACACTTTCGCCCCGTTCGTTTTGTGGTTATCGAAGGCCATGAATATCGAATGGTCTAATAAAGTTCAGATTGAATAAGTTGAGTCGTGTACGGTCGGTGAAATTCTGAAGTTGTCACAAATTGAACAAGTAATTATGGATGAAGAAGAGAAAATTGAGGTGAAAGTGGAAGACGAAGTGGGGATTTTCGTTGAAGAAGGTTAGTAGGAATGTTGTTAACTAAATGAAAATATTTTAGAGGTTATGTTTTTGTTTAGTAGGTATAACCACAGAACAACAACATACCTATGTTGTTGTTCTGTGGTTATCTCTTGTAGATAAATAGGAAATAATTTAAGGTGTGACGTTTTTCATTGTTTATTTATCACTTCGTTAGTATCTTTTGTCACAGAATTAATAATAGACACAGTTTAGTTCTGTCTTGATCTTATTATGAGTGTCCTACCTATTACCTACTAGTGTTGACGTATCGATCGTGCGTCAATAGACATTACGATAAACGGCTATCGATATCGTTTCGTTTTATACAATAACGATAGTTTGGAAAATAAAAGATCGATATGTTCATACAATACTACCTACTGATAAAGAACAGTATTATCTGGCGACTAGTACCGAACCGAATTTTAAGTCCCTGAATTAAAGGACGAAATTCCTAATACTGCTATTGATAAGGGTACAATGTAAATTGTTATTTTTATTAAGTTTATTTCATTTATATTTTATGCACGCACCATCAACACTCACAGATGTAGTAGGTAGTTTATTTGCTTAGATAATGTCGCCTTTGACCACGCCACTTTGGCGCGTGCCGCGCCAATGCACGGACAAAAGACGTCGCGGGCCGCGTACACTTAAAAGCAATTTTGGGTTATGCAGTTTTTATCATAAACGCTTCAAAGGGTTGTTTGAGGTTGTGCGTCTTCCGCCGTATCACTGTTAACCCAATATTGTTTTAAAGAATATCTGTTTGTATGTTTGTACTGCATTAAAATCTAAAGAAATACTCTTCGAGTAATGCGTAGGCACTAGTAGTAAGGATTCCTCCATTTTTTTAGATGTGTTAGGCTTAGTCCAATATAAAAACTAGTATACAAAAATTTCTCCCTCCACCACTTGAAGGGGCAAAACTGGGATAAAGGTTAGGGGTTTATGTATTGAGGTTTGGTCCCACTAAGAAACTGATACCTATTCAAAAATTTCGCCTTAACGAACAATACAGGGCGTCAGCTTTTTCAGTCGACTATTACAGCGAACGAAGTCGCAGGCAATAGCTAGTTAATAATATTTAGGGTGAAAATTGGTTTTTCTACTTAAAAAAATATTTAATGGAAAACTAGTGTCATACGTAAACACATATAATCTTTATTTCTTACGGGGTTAATAGAACTAACAGTCTTAAAAAGCCTGAAAGACCACGTTCAGCTGTAGGTATGTCGTTATGATGGAATTGAGATATTAATAGTGACAGGTGGCCAACACTAGTTTATTAGCCATTCCCTTGAATAACTTTTATAATCTGCACGAGTCTGCATCTTGTGTCATTCGCAATTTAAAGAGAATCAACATTGGATGAAAATTAAGCGAAGCGACCCTTTACATAGGTTTTATTTATTCAGTTACTAACATAATCGCTATGGTTTTATTTATTTAATAAACCTGTAAAAATTCGAGAAGGCTTTAAATTTTAGTACTCGTTTTTTTTTTCGTAAGCATTCTTCTATTTATAGCTCATCATACATATGTATATACGTGTACATATTAGCTATTAGCTTTTATATTTGTTAATTGTTAATTCTCTTTTTCAGAACCTGTTATTATTCGAGCCTCTAAAGACAATCATTACGACGATAACGCTTCGGAAAACATTGAGCCACTTTCTAGTATTATACGAAACGAAGCAGTGATTTATACAACCAAATTAGATGAAATGCGTGTTTGGGAAGGAATATTTGACACACCAAAGAATGTTTTGGAAAGAATTTATCGTGAAAGCAAACCAATATGGACAGGACGATATAAAAAGAGAAAAAGAAGGAAACATATGATTAAATATATGCGGTTTCTACTTAACCTGCAACGCTTCCATGATAAAGTATCGGAGTATGGTAAAGAGGGACTGTCACAAAATTATTCTCAAGAACAACAATCTGTTATAGCAGCTACTTATATAGATAATAGTATTGTCATTTCTTCGGACGATGATTCTGACCCTATATTGCTATCAGCATCTATGTGTTCTAAAGATAAAATAACAGTACATAAGAAAAACATTGATGATACAGATACATGCACTTGGCAGAAACATTCGTTACAGTCTCGTCATATCATAGTTATTTTGACTTTACGATCAGCTTTATATGATGTGTATTTTATCAACAAAAAAAGAAATATCACAGATTTTTACACAGTGGATACGCAGTATTTTAAAAGTATGGGTATTCCCCTCAAAGCTAGTATGCCTATAAAAACGTGTTGTTGGTATAAAAGGCAGGAGAAAATGAATAAATATGCAATATTTATTAAAATGAGTTCAACATTGCTATCTTTTATGAGAAAAACTCATGACTGTGATCCAAAAATGTGTATTTGTTGTTGTAAAAACAAATGCTCGAACAATCCAATAGTGGTAGAAAATCAAAATAATATAAATAAACCTGCGCAGGAAAGGAATTTATTCCAAAATAAATGGCACCAGCGTCTGTCACGTAACTCAACAATACAGCAACCAAAAAATATAATTAACACAGCTTTGTCTTATTTACCAAAACGCAAAACCATTAACAAAAAACAAAACTCAAGTGACAGTTATCGCAAGAAATATTTTAAATTGCAAATTGAGAAAAGCCAAACACTTGTTTTTTCCACCGCAACGGATGGTTCACTCAATTCAATAATCAAATTAGATTATAGACCTTGTGTGCCAATAGCAACTGATAACATTTTTGACATGATATGTTCTTTTCCGAAATCTACTGTTTACGATACGATTTGTTGTTTAGACAAGGGAAAAAAGTTTTTTTTTGATTTTTTTAAACAAGGTCAAACTGCCATTGCTAATTTTTTTATAAACTTCTGTAATATTAATACAGAAAAATGTATCAACCACGAAATTACAGAAAATTTATCTCCCACTGCTAAAGGGACGTTTTTTAAAATATATTTACCAAAGTATCCCAGACATTGCAAACGCTATTTAATTAGTAAAATACGGCCATGCAGTATTTCGCAAAATCAAAATACTATAAAAGTAAAAAAATTAACTTCTACTTTAGAAAACCCTAAATCTAAATGTGTAGTTATGCCTAGACCGGAAAACAGTAACGAAGGAAAAAAAGTCATCCCTGTACTTAAAAACATCAATGACAATGAATGTGTAAATAACTCTGAGGTCAATAACTCAGCTGAATTAATTGATTTAGATGTTGAAGATTTAAATCTTGTTATTTCCCCCAATGGCAGCGTTAAAATTCAAACCAAATCTCTTCCTGCGCATATAGCCACACAAGATCTGAAAATTTTAAGGGAAATAGTTAATTTTGCAAATCAAAAAATATTGTCTTTAGGTACATGTTTCCACAGTGAAATAAATGTAGATAATTTATTTAAAAATAATAAACCTCGTACCAAAAAAAATCTTATTAATCCGAAAATTAATGAAACAAGACAAGGAATATCGGCAAATAGTCAACCACCATTACTTAGTGTACAACAAAACAAGTCTACTTCAACCTCACCGTCACGGCAAATTAATCCGAATACTCTTGATGTAAATACAGAAGTCGTTGAAAAAAACGTTTATCAATCTTTTACAAATATCGGTGCAGATAAACGAAAGCAATATTCAATTTCATATGACTTTATTAAGGTTGCAGACATTGATTTGTGGACAAAAGTAAAAGTGTCGGAAAAAAATGAAGTATTATCACGTAATCAAAATGAAAATACAAAGAGAAAATGTTCAGAAAAAGTGTCTTCTCAACCTTCTAAGCAAAGACGAAAAGTTAATTTAGTAGAAGAAGTTGCATCTACATTTGGAATATTTCCAGTACTTCCAACGCCTTCAACAAGTGGAATCAATTCTCCCATTAGGGTGTTAGAACATACGAATGTTCCAACTGAAATTCTACCGATGACATCAAACACTATAACCGATCAATTAAACGTATCTGCAGTACCTATTATTCGTTTGCCGCTGGATAAAACAAATTCTTTTCTGCCTTCATTTACTTCCCAACTTGAAATTCAACCGGTCCAAAATCCAGATGCAATTATAATAAAGGAAGAACCTTTGCTAACTAATAATGATTTGAATGTATCAACTTTTCTGCAGGTTCCTCATAATACCGAACTAGTTGTAGATACTTTGACTATGACACCAGTAAAAATTGAATTTATTCAAGATGAAAAAAACGATGATTGTATTTTAGGTGTTTAAATAAACGTGATAAATAATCAATGTGGTTATTATTTTCCAGAATCAACTTTTAAAGGGAATGTTCTACAAATAAGTTTAGATGTTTTGCAGCACTTCATAAGGGTGGGAGAATATTTGAGTTTTGAAATACATCCGTACCATATAATGTATTTGTTAGAAACAGATAAACGCAAAACTAAAAAACCGATTGATAAATTTAACACAAGAGATAGAATAGACTTTCAGATCTTGACTCTTGAATTATATCGAGGAGATGGACGTTGTAAAAATAGACTAATGAAATAGGCACAATAGTTCGTAAAGTGAAAGATTCTATGCTGGTCTGGCAGTGAAAGTTATTTACAATTAAATTGTGAAAGTCTATCGGCGGAATAGCTTCTTATCTGGCGCGACCTGCAGGCTTACTCTCGAACTCAATCCCAATCTCAATTCTGTCGCAATCCAATTCCAATCATAATTTAGTTTGTTACTCTTGAAATCATTAACCTTGAGATTGAGTTGGTATTGTGATTGTGGCATGATTGGGTCTTCCTTGGCGATTCTACTAAACGTCAATATGACAGTGAAATACATCACCCTGTCTACGACAGAAATAGAACGAATGAATGAATAAAAACCGATAAACAATATATTTAATATTGTTAAGTTGTTAAGTAATTTTCAAGAAAATAATTCTATTTAATTGTTATTTTTATAAACAATGCTTATTTATTACTAATAAATAAGTTTAAGGCAAAAACTAATCTAATTAAATGTTTCAACGGCGTATTTGGCTGTATGAGTATTTTCCTGTGCCTCCATATGTAAAGTTCACAATAAACAAAATAACAATTTAAAACTGTGGTTTATAGTTTTAGTTTTGCGCTCATCATTAGGTACCTAAGTAATTTTTTCACTTATTAAAGTTTTTGATACTTTTATTTATTATAAAACGATTGTCACTAGTACACAAGTGATCTTCAAGCAAAAAAATGTTAGTAATGCTGTATCATACTATTACAGAAATGGCAAACAGACCCACACAATACCAAATGGCAGCGTTAGTGGAGTTCCTGGAGAAAAATCCAGGAATTGCTCGAGGCCTCCTGCGAACGCAGCAGGCCAAACAGGAAACTCGAAAAAAGTGGCAGGAGTTCGCTGAGTTCACTAACGCCTTGGGTGGGATTATCAAAGATGGGCAGGGTTGGGCTAAGGTAAGCTAGCGTTAAAACAGATTTATTATATTAGTTACATGCATATATACTAAATCATAATGATTTCCTTTTCATGCATTTCAGTATTGGACTGAAAAAAAATCATCCCTTAAAAAGGTCTGCCAACAAAGGGCTCAGTCCATGAGGCGCACCAGAGGTGGCGTAGATGTGGTGCCAGAGCTGTCGTTGCTGGAACAGCGCCTAGTGGCAGTCATGGGTGGGGACTCATTTGCCACGGGCACAAGGGAAATAGCAGTAGACCAATTTCCCCAAAGTAATGTAAGTAAAATAATATAAAATGTTAAATAAAATTTGTTTATTCAGAAACTAAGATTTGACATCAGTAATTTACTTAAAACTAAGTTTACTACAGCCTCCAAAGCTCAAGTGAAGAAGAAGCAGCGCAACAAACTTCACTGCTGCATTTTATATAATGACATCAATTAACTTACAAACATTATATTAAGCATTCGCTATAGATTATTCTAACACGCTTAATTAAATAATAGTGTACAGTTAAAATTACATGAATTCAGTCTATGATCAGTAAAATAACATTAACAAAATTTAACTCTAAACTAAAAAGTGACATTCATCAATATAATTCAGTTAAGTGATTTTATAATAACTTTATTTTTTTTCTGTTACAGTCTAGCCCCTCCATCTTGCCATCTACGTATGATGCAGTTTTACCCATGATAGACCTGCCAACATCTGGATTATCTATGGTAGAGCTGCCTTCCACCTCTGCCGCTGTTGTACCCGAAGCATTAGACAGATAAAACTATCTACTATATGGGATGCACCTCCAAATGCTGCATCTACACTTAAATATATTTAAGTTCGCGTCACAGATCTGTAACAAAAATAAATTAAAAATAAATAAATAATACATATTTATTTCATTCTTTCTAGGAATTGCATATTTGTAAACACGGCAACGCTCATCGCTCATCACAGGGTTTGTATGACCCCCCACAAGTATTTTTTCTTGCCAGAAGCCCCCTTTTTTTATATGAATTTTTGAAAATCTCAAAAATTGCACTAAACAAAACGCAATATTTTCGGTTTGTCATTATAACTGTGTTAATTTAGTATTACATAATAAGTTTGTCCATTATAACTGTGTTAATTTAGTATTACATTATTAGTTTGTCCATTAAACATGTACAAAACATTAATTAATATATTTAAGCACTAAAAAAATAGTCGAAAACTTTGCTTAAAGTAAAAACAAAGAAGACACTACTGCTACTGTTATCTACTGACTTTGAAAGTAGCTGTAAATTAACGGACAGCGGGGGGTGAAGGAGGGCGCAGCCCCCCGGCATGGGGTGGTCGGGGGGCGGTAGCCCCCCGCAATGAAAAAAGAAATTGGTCACAAATCAAACTCAGGTTCGGTAAGGTTAGGTAAAATTTTTAAAATAACAAAGCCACTCCACTAGCCTCTTTGTTCTAAACGAAACATTGAGTTAATACCATGTCACACCAAACTACGTTTTTTAAGGATTGCGTGCCTTATTAGAAAACAGGAATGCCTTATTGAAAATTGAACCTTTATTTTCAATACACTTGTTTTTGGACATAGGATTTTGCCTAATAGTCGAAGTAATATGTGTAATAATAATTTTGCTTTATTTTATTTGACTCTATGTAAATTTTTTACGATTTTTACGAGGTATCTGACGGTATTTAGCTACCTATATAGATATTTATGTTACCTTTGTATCAAGATCAAGCTTAATTAGGTAGGTCCTATTTTGATACCATTGTTATTTTATGTATCATCATTTTATAATCATTTTATGTATAGGTACCATTCAGTCTTTTCGAAACTTTTGGCTCTGTCAATTCCAATTCAAATTTATTATTCATTATTATGGGACATCTCAAACATCACTATTTGTTATATCTTTTGGTTTCACAACATTGGTTGACGCCGAATAATTTAGGCCTAAGTACTTAAAACTAAGTTTAGTGCCGCTGCCAAGGAGTTAATGCAGAAGAAGTAGTAAAAAAACTGCATTGCAGCATTTTCCTCAATTACAACTTCATAATAATTAAAACTTTTAAAAAGAGGTTTCTGCGCCAAGCTTTAACCAGATGTTTTTGTCATTCAGGTAGTCATCAGTTCTAAGCCTTCTCACAAAGTACCTACTTTCTTTACATACTTACCTAGTCTTTGTTTGTGATCGGTTAGGTAACGTATGGCCAGAACCGACGTTTGTCTATCACATAAAGTAAAGAGATCGCTGCGATGTCCATTCCGGGTTTCATCTCCAAAGAGAGTGGTATTCCTCAAAGGAAATCGTGATTACACGCAATGGAAGAGCTCCAAATCTACACTTTTCGATTATAGTAGGTACCAGCTATCGATAGCGATGGTTATAAAATACTTATCTGGGCTATATCTTGAAATAATTATGTGTTCTCTCTACAAACATACTCATACATAAAATCACGTCTATATTCCTTACGGGGTAGACACAGTAAAGACTGAAAGGCCACGTTCAACTGTATGGCAAGACTGAAAGGCCACATTCAGCTGTAAGTATGGCTTAATGATGGAATTAAAACTTAAATTGTGACAGATTGCTAGCCCATCGCCTACAAGAAAAAAAGCTTGTTTTTAAAACGATCACCCCACCACAGCAACTGCGAGATGCCGCGCCCGCGGGCCTCCGCGCTCTACGGATGACGTCATCACACCGACCTCCATTTTGAGCCAACGCAAGCCGCGCACCTCGGCTCCTACTACCGGTCCCTAACTCGACTCAATCGAGTTCGGCAGAGAATCAAGCGAGTGTGACGAGATCTGAATCTGACTGCAGTAAATGCAACAATTTCCCAACAGGAATAAATAGGATTTGTAGTATTGAATTTGAAATCATACTTACTTAGGTATTTCATATGAATGAGTGACTACTGTGTTTTCAGTGTTAATGCATTAGATATTAAAGTTGTTGCTTTAATAAACTTATCGACGATCTGTGTCATGGACACAAAATAATTATAAAGAAGCACAAGATCATTACACTTAAATATTTAATTCGAAAATAAACTCGTTTGCGAAACAATGGTAGCGCTACAGACTACAAATAACTGCGTTACTATCATATCAATCACGTAATGATAACGATTTTTATGCGCTATGAGGCAGAAATAATCTGTTAAAATAGGAACCTATTAAATAATAAATATTGAAGGCAAACAATTGGGTTATCATACCTAACTAAACATAAATATCTATGAAATCTATATATCTACTGCGATACGATGCAAAACATATTTGCATGAAATTATCCCTACCTACCCGATTGCATCGCTCATGTACACTGAACATGAAGAGAATTAAATAATGACTTTCAAAGATGTTCACATAGCTTTCTACTTTCAAAATCAATGAATACCCAAAAAGTAAGCAGCTAACTAACTATCAAATAAAAAAAAATGTATACGTATAGTATCAAGTTGCATAGAATAGAGCTGCTTAGTTGAGGCGTAGCTTAGACACGTCTCGCTCAGGCAAATGTCGTTTTACAAATGCAACGCAAACCCGATGTTCACCGCGGCGGGTATGTTTTCCCTCTCCCACTTCAATATTACGTCACCTGTCTCACTCACACTCGTTTCTCCGCGCCATGTCGAGTCGGCATGAGTAGAAATAGTGAAAATATCGCCATTTTGTTGTTGCCTGCCAAACGGGTGAGATGGCACGTGGAAAAATATCGTGTTGTGAATAATGTGTGTTATTTTACAACAAAGGATTTAGGTACTGTTTGCATCAATGCGTTTCGTCCGTGGCAGTATTAATTGGTATGTTTTCATTATAACTACTTATCTATGAACAGATTTTTTACAAATTATATAAACCTAAATTTCTTTACTATATTTTATTTGATGTCGCGAATGTTTGATAATTCGCGGCGACTGTTTAGCCACGGTTGTGAAATGTATAATTGAGGACGTTAGTAACCGTTTGTAAAATGTTATGAATTTATTTTGTGTGACGTAGGAGGTAGTGAGCGGCGTGCGTTCACGTTGATAGCTTGCGAGTTTCTGCGGGCACGGACAGCGCTGCATTTAACCTCCCTGAATAAAACGAAGTTATGCTTTGACTTCATTACTTTCTTATATCTGATATACTTTGTATTAAATTTGGATTCCTTTTCACCTTTTGTTATTATTCATTAATTTATTTAAAAAAAAGGTTTTCAATCATACAATTGGTAAGTAGCTAAGTACCTACTACCTCTTTTTACATTCTATAAAAGTGTTCAAAAATTTGAAATTATTTTCAATTATCTTAGTATTGGTTTAAAATTCGTAATCTATATTTTCCTACAAAGTTTTTATTATCATTGACGTACCTATAAGTGTATAATAGTACTATAGATACATACATAGATAAGTAGGTTTCTACTCATTAATAGGTTGTGTGAACTAAATACCTTTTTCTTTTTTCAAAGTAATTTTCTTCTTTTTTCCCCTAAGTTTTGTTTTTGTACCTCATACTGTATTCATATTACGGTATTGTTAAAAATACCTATAAAACAGTAGATTTCAAAATCCCGTGCTGGTTTTAAAAGTCAATCGAGGGAAAGGCTAAAAAACTTTCGAATAATTTGTACCCCTTACCTCCAGAATGCCGTGCCGTGTGGTTTCCGGAACATTTAGAATACATATAACCACACCTTATCTTTCCCATGGATTAAAGGCGACTAAGGGATAGGCTTATGAACTTGGAATTCCTCTTGTTAGCGATGGGCTAGCAACCTGTCACTATCTGAATCTCAATTCCGTCATGAAGTCATGCAGCTGAACGTGACCTTTCAGTCTTTTTAAGACTGTAGGCTCTGTTTGCCCCGCAAGAGATATAGACGTGACGTTATGTATTATTGGGCAAATTTCATAAAATAGTTTTGTTTTGTAGGTACAAACTAGGTGTGCCCGCGACTTCTTCCGCGTCGAATAGTTATTTTGAAGCCCCTTATATATTATATCATCATTGAAGCCCTTTATACAAAAAAGAATAATTTTCCCCGTTTTTTTCACATATTTCATTATTTCTTTGCTCCATAAGGAGCTCCATAACTATAAAGTTGCAGCGTGATGTTATATAGCCTTATATAGCCTTCCTCGATGAATGGTCTATTCAACGCAAAAATAATTTTTCAATTTGAACCAGTAGTTCCTGAGATTAGCCCGTTCAAACAAACTCTTCAGCTTTATAATATTAGTATAGATAAATATGCATATTATATAGTACTTAGGACATATTACACAGATTGAGTCAGCCTCGAAGTAAGTTCGAGACTTGTGTTACGTTACGAGATACTAACCTAACGTATTAATACATACATACATACATATGATCACGTCTATATCCCTTGCGGGGTAGACAGAGCCAACAGTCTTGAAAAGACTGAATGGCCACGTTCAGCTATTTGGCTTAATGATAGAACCGAGATTCAAATAGTGACAGGTTGCTAGCCCATCGCCTAAAAGAGGAATCCTAAGTTAATAAGCCTATCCCTTAGTCGCCTTTTACGACATCCATGGGAATGAGATGGAGTGGTCCTATTCTTTTTTGTAATAGTGCCGGGAACCACACGGCACTATTACTAACTAACGTATTAATAGGTAGATGAAACTGAAATCACCCTTAAACTGTAAGAAATAATGAAATGGCCTTAGTATAATCCTGATAAGAATTTTCTGTTGACGTCATAGACCATGATTTGTATTAAAAATTATCTATGGATATCGATGTGGAAAATACCCATAAAATTCACATGTATGAAGTCGCGGGCGACAGCTAGTATTTGTAAATCATAAAAACCGAAAGGGTTCTGTACCTGGCAATATCTAATCGTATGTAAACAATTAACCCGCTTAAGTGAGAGTGGAATTCGCGAACCGAGGGCTCCGTACAATCTTATAATAATAGAAACTATACAATATTCATTGATATATCTTTCTTAATATTAAATTTAAATATATCAATAAAACCGGCAGCGTTTCAAGACCAATGAATACAGTTGTCTCGGCACCCAGTACGAATTTGCATCCTTTGGTGTCGAGACACTCGGTCCTTGGGGCGAGGGCGCGCGGGAGCTCCACAAGGCGCTCAGCAAACGTCTGAGGGAGGCAACAGGTGAACCTCGCGCGGGCAGCTTTCTTGCGCAGCGTATTGCTATTGCAATACAGCGCGGGAATGCTGCCTGCGTGGTGGGAACCCTTCCTAGGGGTCAACATCAACATTTAATTAATAATATTTTTAGTCTGTAATTTAGAAAAGTTTTTTTTATTATTAATTAATATTAGTTGTATTTTTAATAATAGGTTTAGATTAGAAATGTCAGTTTCTAAGTTCATAATTTGTTAACATTCTTTGTTGATGAAAAGAAAAGTAAAGGTATACTTATACTTATATGTAGGTAAATATAGGACTATCTATACTAATATTATAAAGCTGAAGAGTTTGTTTGTTTGAACGCGCTAATCTCAAGAACTACTAGTTTGAATTGAAAAATTCTTTTTGCGTTGAGTAGACCATTTATCGAGGAAGGCTTTAGGCTATATAACATCACGCTGCAACTATAAGGAGCAAAGAAATAATGGAATATGTGAAAAAAAACGGGGAAAATTATATATCCTTGAAGGCTTCAATGATACCCAAAATAACTATTCCACGCGGACGAAGTCGCGGGCACAGCTAGCTCAATAAAAAAACTTATATTTTCGGGCGTATGCCCACATTTTGTATGAACTACATGTATAAGGTTGTAATATTGTTTTTCTATATTCTTATTAGAAATTTCAAATTTTAATACACACGTTTTTCTTTATCTATCTGTACTGTAGGTTCGGGGAGTTGACTCGATTTCAAATCTTGTTTTAAATTAATCAACAGGGTTAAAATAAACTCCTACTTCTCATACTTATTTCTTTTTAATTTCGACTGTATAATCCAAAATAACAACTTCTAAATTGTAATTTAATTTTTTAAAAAAACGCGGCAATCAGTGTCTTACCAACCCTACTGTTTTAACAGTAGAGTTTCACATTGATGTCCTTGTTTACTGTTTGATTCCTATTTTCTACTGTTTTTCAACTAGCGTTCGGCGCCAGCCACCTATTATACCTACTAGGTACTCTGCAAACATTTTTTGATAACCACTACATAATAAAACACAGTTTTTTTCCTTCATTCGTTAGTTAAATTACGTAACCGAATATCGACTACAACTATTGAAGGAGTATTACACACTAAATCCGAAATAACCGATTGTTATTTATTTAAAGCCACAGAAAGGCACATGAAGAAATTCAACAAAAATATTTAGGTGATGATATTAAAAATAATAATGAGTGTGAAAATATTGAAGATGAGGCAATTGAAACTGAAAAATAATTTTACTTTGATTTTTGTTCTTTTATTGTTGTAATTACAAATATGTCAATGTATGTAACTAAGAAAATTGTATTTAAATTATAATTATACATACAAACATACATACATAGACGTGATGATATCACGTCTATATCCCTCGCGGGGTAGACAGAGCCAACAGTGTTGGAAAGACTGAAAGGCCACGTTCAGCTGTTTAGCTTAATGATAGAATTAAGATTCAAATAGTGACAAGTTGCTAGCCCATCGCCTAAAAGAAGAATCCCAAGTTTGTAAGCCGATCCCTTAGTCGCCTTTTACCACATCCATGGGAAGGAGATGGAGTAGTCCTATTCTTTTTACCGTGTGGGTCCCGGCATCAACAGAAAAATTATGAAATCTGCATTTTTTACCTACTGTTGTTGTTTTTTAGCTTTTTGGAGTTGGCAAGACTGGTGGCAATATCAACTGTGACGTCACTGTTCAAATGACAAACACATTTCTAACCTAACAGTTAACTATTTAGGTACTACTTATGATTAAAAAGTGACTATGAGTGTTAAAAATTATTACCAATGTTGTTCTGTGCCTAATTGCGGAAATACTACGAATACTGCGCCCACCAAACTTTATATACATGTCCCAGCAAACCCAACTATACGACAAAAATGGTTGGAGCTTGCAAAGATTGATCAGAGTTATGTGTCGCCGAAATCGAACTTATTCTTTTGTGAAGACCATTTCGATGTAAGTAAGAAAACTGATTTTAGATTTTATTATATTTACTCTTTTATTTCATACTTACCGTAAACATTTCCAGTAATTTTTAATTTTAGAGGTTATGTTTTGGTTTGGCAAAGCTAGCATTTATAAGACGGAAAACAACATATTTTAAATCATGGTTGTCTCTTTCAGCTCCCCAATGACATGGAGAATTACATGGAATATCATTTAATGGGTTCCGTGAAGAGAATTATCATGAAAACTATGTGTCTTCCATCCAGATTTGAATGTCAAGACTATTCTATAAGAAAAACAACTCAAACTGACGAGGATTCACTCAAAAGAAGAAAAAGTCTGGTAGAAGAATTACTAAGAAGTGAATCAAATTTGGCAAGTAAGGATAGCATTCATTTGTTTTAAGTAGGTATTTATAATTATAACTGAGTGAATAATTTTTATTTTATTTTTTAATAAGCCTTTACATCTTGTCACTTGTGTCAAAAACAAAACAGATAGCAAGTCTAAGAATACATATTGAAAGAGTGATTCGAAGATAACAGGAATTTTTGAAACCACATGCAGTCACGAATTCAAAGCTAATTGATTGTTTGGACGAATGTATAACTATCTATAGCTTGTGCCTTAGTCAACCTTCAAGATTCGTTAACTAAAAAGTAACATTTATCATTAGCGTCATCAAAATATTATGTATAAAGTTTCTGTGTCATTATAATACATACATATGGTCACGTCTATATCCCTGGCGGGGTAGATAAAGCCAACAGTCTCGAAAAAGACTGAATGGCCACGTTCAGCTATTTGGCTTAATGATAGAATTGAGCTTCAAATAGCGACAGGTTGCCAGCCCATTGCTTAAAAAAGAATCCCAAGTTTGTAAGCCTATCCCTTAGTCGCCTTTTACGACATCCATGGCAAAAGAGATGGAGTGGTCTTATTCTTTTTTGTATTGGTGCCGGGAACCACAAGGTTATAATAATGCTTTTTCTTATAAAAACTTCGGTGCCATTATTGTAGGAAAGTGATGAATGACACATTAGTTCAGTAGTCATGGTTTTAAGCTGCCAATACTAACATTTTAAAGTTTATTGAAATAAAAACAGTGATATCTTATATGACTTTTATTTTTATTATCATCTCTCTTATCATCACAGAGACCATCTGGTGATACAGCTAATAAAGGGTGTTCATGGCTTAAATATAACCCACATTTTTCAATATGCTTTCCAAGCTTATTTGCTACTTCATCTCTCACTTTGTCTTCTAGAAGTCGGCCTCGTTTCATTGCTGCATATTAGGTGTTCCAGCTCCCATTATTCTGGCAATTAATGCGCCATCAGAATTCAGATGTGTTGCATCTGCTTGTTACATACGCTAATGAAGCTGTTATTACATCCCATATCTTAATTCATACCATAACATGCATTTGCTCTGGTCTTTGGTAACTTGGTCAATATTTTTAATTTGTAGGTACTTCACTGATTTGAATCGCTTGTAAAAAAAATTCACAGTTGTCTTGTTGGGCATATTTTTTAAATAAATAATGCATAGATAATACTGTTAATCTACTTGGTTCATATCCAGGCTGATGTTTTATCAATTGGCAGTTGTCAATTTTCCTTTTATTTGTTTCGGACAAGAATTCGTCAAGAACAGCTTGGTTGTTCGCATTTTCTACAGTTTCTTTCTTTCTACTTGATAGTTTTTTAGCCACTGCCACACACTTACACACGCACACACAAAATGTCACTGCGCTCGCTGTCATTTGAACAATGACGTCATGTTCTTTGATTCGTGTTTGTAGTCACGTGACGCACAGTTAAAAAATCTAAATTTTTAATTAATTATTAATTAATTATTAAAATTAATTCAAATAATTAAAAAAAATCTTTATTATTTTTCAGATCCTTTATGAATAAACCTATGTTAATAAAAAGCAAATAAATTTTTAATTGTCTACAGTCAACTCGCGGAAGTCTTGACAATTTTGAGGTACAAAACCCTAAAAAATTAATTTTCTTTGTGTGCGATTTGATAACTAGCCGTGCCCGCGACTTCGTCCGCGTGAAATAGTTATTTTGGGAATCATTGAAGCCTTCAAGGATGAATAATTTTCCCCGTTTTTTTTTTCACATATTCCATTATTTCTTCGCTCCTTATTGTTGCAGCGTGATGTTATATAGCCTAAAGCCTTCTTTGATAAATGGTATATATTCAACACAAAAATATTTTTTCAATTCGAACCAGTAGTTCCTGATATAAGCGCGTTCAAACAAACAAACTCTTCAGCTTTATAATATTAGTATAGATTAGTATAGATTTTTAAATAGATACCTAAACCATCATTAAATAATGTCTCGTCGCACGATCGTTTTATTGGCCAGATCGTATCGTAATATTCCCGGGCTAACCCGGGCACGTGCCATACATCTCCACTAATAAGTATTATAAAGCTGAAGAGTTTGTTTGTTTGAACGCGCTAATCTCAGGAACTACTGGTTCGAATTGAAAAAATATTTTTGTGTTGAATAGACCATTTGTCGAGGAACATCACGCAGCAACTATTAGGAGCGAAGAAATAATGGAAAATGTGAAAAAAAACGGTGAAAATTATTCATCCTTGAGGGCTTCCGTTGCGTGCGCTGCGAAAACGGTTCAAGATACCAAAAATATATGTATGAAAGAATTATTCCTCTTGAAATATGTAATCAAAAAAAATGTTTGTACTGTATATGTCTATGTTTTAAGATAAACTCACTAGAACCGTTTTTATGTTAATCAAATTTGGTCGAAATTAATGCATTATTTGTTAAGAGTTGTATCAACCTAATAATATAAATCTTTATCCAAATAAATGTGTCGTTGATTAAGAGTACTTAATTGTGAACAAAATTGTGTTTAACATCACTTAATTTTAATAAACATCTTAGAAGATATAACAATTTAAAAATAACACCCGATATAAAATTCAACTGCGCCGCATGATGTGCAAAACATGACGCTGCAAGGAAGAGAGGATTAATGATCTTATAAGCATCGGAAAACTTAAATTGCTTATGTATTTAACAACAACAGGTGTGGAAAAGATTTGATTGGATGTTTTATAATTTTTAATAAAAAAAAACAGTGCGTCAAAAATAAGTTTGTACAAGAATACATTTATGATAACACCTTGTACAGCATACAACGGAGAATAACCACGACAGACTCTTCCACGCGTACGAAGTCACGGGCAACAGCTAGTTACATATAATTGTCATGATCAGTGCAGTATTTCCGAAGATTGGTCCTTGGTACTTACCCGACTACGACGAAAAAAAGTTTTATGAATTTTACCTGTAATTATGTATGTATTTAGGTAGTATTTATGATTGATCCACAGGCAAGATGACGGAACTAGAGAAATTCAAGCGGCGGTTGATTCGTATGGTAGCTCGGCTCCATGTCCAGGAGAAGAAACCGGAAGACGAGCTGTGGGCCTACTTGCGCAAGCAGACCAAATGCGACTGCAATTTGCTGTGGTAAGTTTATTTTTTAAATTGCCGTTTACAACACATGAATTGGATTTAATATCGTGATATTAAAATACGCGCTCCGACGATTGTCGGAGATAAGTTTCAGCCTCAAAATGAATCGTATTATGTTATTTTTTTCAGGAAGCGCATGCGCGCATTAACACTGAAGAAACTGAAGCGACTTCTAATAGCGGAAGACCGCCAAGATAATATAGCAGCTATAGCAAGGATGACGCTCACCGATTGGTTGTTGTTTGATTGCATATTGGTGCACGAGGATATAGACGTTATAGGCACGGTAATTAGTTTCATATTTATTTATCGTTGAAGATATTTAAGAGAAGATATAGTCACAAGAATAGAAAAAGGTATGCTAAGATGGTTTGGCCATGTGAAGACGATGAATGAAAGCAGGTTGCCTAAGCAAATATACAAGGAGTGTGGATGGAAAATTAAAATTAAGGACAGCCTGGAAAACGATCAGGTCAAGAGTACCCGAAACCGCCGAGTTTGCATGAAGAGAGTTATGAATGTGGATGGAGCGAAAGAAGTATGCAGAGATCGCGGCAGGGGGAAAGATGTAGTCCCTAGCCTAGCCTAGCCGTCCGGAAAAGGCGTGATTTTATGTATGTATGCTTTATGTTAAGCCTCTCTTCTTTTGCTCTGAGCCTATTAATCTTCCGCTGTGCACCTCATAGTGATCTAATTGGATACTAATTTTCTATGACTTTACCAGAATGACAGAAAATTAGATCTATCTGAGCCTGGTTTATTTGAATCTTTAACTAGCCGTGGCTTCGCCCGCGTGAAAAGTATCCTGCTTGTGTCCTGGAGTGTTTATTATCTTTAACAATTAAGAGTATATAGTGGACATTATTTATTTGTTTGCTATTTTATAAAGGTTGACTGGTAGAGAATGTTATTAGCATTACCTTTTTTAATGTGATTAAACCTACATTTTACTTTTCCGGCTCAATAAAGTTTTAAATAAAAAAAATATTATAAGTCACTATTATAAATATTAATAATATGTGCCCGTGTGGTACTCGGAAACAATATAAAAAAATAAAACCATCCCGTCTCTTTCTCATGGATGTCCTAAAATGCGACTAAATGACAGGCTTATAAACTTGGGATTCCTCTTTTAGGTGATGGGCTTACAACCTGTCACTATTTAAATCTCAATTCTATATCATTACGCCTTACATCTGAATGTGGCCTATCATTCAAGACTGCTGGCTCTGTCTAGCCCGCAAAGAATATAGACGTGATAATGAATGTATGAATACATGCAAAATTATATGTAGATCGATTCAATTGTGAAGAGGTAAAAACAAATTTACTTTCACATTTATAATATTGATGGGGATGTAGTACAAGCAGTTTAATCACATAAGTAGGTATAAGTAACTAGTAATGTTAAGAGTCAAGAACATACTTTCAATCCAGGAGCTGATGGTGGAGAATCGTACTTCGGAGCCGCGGCCGATGTTCGAGCTGTTCTCACTGGTGCAGCGGTTCGGGCTGGAGGGGAGCAGCGGCGAGAACCTGGCCAGGGCCTGGACCGCAGCCACCATGGCGTACAACAGCACGTGCGTTTTTCCTTTTGCTTTATATGGCAGACACAGAGTTAGATCAAATTATGAAAGCCCCTTATTTGCCTCTTTTATAAGTATACTTTGCCGTGTGGTTCCCGGCATCAATAACAAAAAAGAATAGGACCAGTCCATCTCTTTCCTATGGATGTCGTAAAAGGCGACTAAGGGATAGGCTAGCAACTTGTCATTATTTGAATCTTAATTCTAAAATTAAGCCAAAAAGCTGAACGTGGCCATTCAGTATTTTCAAGACTGTTGATTCTGTCTACACCGCAAGGGATATAGACGTGACCATATGTACATATGTATGTATACTAGCTCCCGGGGCTTCATCAATATCCGTTTAGAAGAGTTTACGTGAAAAAGTAATAAACAACATTCACATCAATAGCATCGATAATAATATCAATAACATCTTTACAAATCCTTTACATCTTTCGCATTGATATTTTGATCATTGGGGCGCCCATTAGCACTCATCAAAGATATTAAAAAAAAATGGTAGAGCCGGGCCTACAAAAAAAAAATAATCAAAGAGTTTGAATCAAGTTTATTAGCTTTTCCCTTGATTGGCTTTTACAATTAAATATGTACGGGAAGAGAAGCAGCTGGCACCCACTTTCGCTATCAAATCAGCATGGAAGTTTGCACTAGATGAATGTTTTAAGATCGTGGAAAAGAATTGCAGTGATTGTGTTCTAATAAGCACGGAACCACACGGCACAAAACACGCGCAGCGACATATTTATCACAATAAAAAGCCAAACAGCGATATCTTATCGCGCGATAAAAACGGCGTCGCGCGTGCCATGCTAAATGGTCACCAATAAACACAGTTATGCAATAAATATTTTGAGTTTGAGTTTAAATAATCGATGTTAACTCCTTACAGAGGTAGACAATGTTCGCCGATGCTGCTTCAGCGTCGCTGGTACCAGCTGAAGGAGATCACGCGGAAGAAGTTCTACAATTTCTGGTTCTCATACCGCGGGAACGCCAGGTTACTGCCGAACGCACTGAAGGACAAACCTACCAGGCTTCAAGCGGCTGTCGCTAAACGGTACCATTTACTATATAGGACATATGATCACATACTTATCTTATTCGGGTTAGACAGAGCTTAATTCGAAAAGACTGTAAGGCCACGTTCAGCTGTAGGTATGGCTCAATGGTGGAATCGAGATTTAAATAGGTTGTGAATGGTTGCTAGCTAATTGCCTAAAAGAAGAATTCCAAGTTTATTAGCCGTTAACTTGATTGATAATCATCATTGGCATTGGAAGAGAAGCATTTGGCTCACACTATGTTTTTCTTTGCTACTAGATCAGCATAGCAAGCTTCAATTTACCTTTTTTAACGTGCTAGCTTGTTATTTCCGACCTTAAAATAAGATATGACAACCATGGAAAAAAAGTGGTCATATTCTAAAGATAAACCACAAATTGCGCCTTAATCTTTAACATGGAAGAGAGTCAACAGGCTTGAAAAGAATAAAAGGCCAGTTTTATCGACTAAATTAAGTAAATTGTTTCTTTATCTAGGTACCCACACATCATCACTACTCAATTCCGGCAGTGGGAGGACCTTATAGATGATAAACTTGTCATCATGCCGCCAGAATTTGTGAGTAATACTTATATTAAAAAAAACAATGTAATTATTCAAATTTAGAAGTAATTTTAAACACACTCGCTTAATTTTCTTTAGATGATCGGTAGGTACATAGAACGAGAGTGAACTTCTATTATTTAAGGGGAAATAAAGTTAGAAAATTTATTCTTTAATTTTATTTATCTATTATTATCATCCATATTCTCTTTTCTCCTGGCGTTATTCTCTAGAGGCTTGAGAATGTGACCATAATGGATCATATTCATTTATGTTTGAAAAACAATACACGTTGTGTCAAAATTAATACGTAAAAAATTATCAATTATAATTTTTTACGTATTAATTATAATTGATAATTTTTTACGTATTAATTTTGACATAGTTAGTCTGAATTAAATGATAGAATCATGGTAAAATGATGCTGCTAGATGAATGTGCCTATTAGCCTTAGATGGTTTTTACGACATCCATTGGAAAGAGATGGATATCACATATTTTATCATCCATAATATCTGTTGTGATAATTTTTGTTACTTACTTCAATTTGTGTTGTGAAATTCCATATTTTTATATAATTCATTTCTTTTTCAGGAAATACAAATGAAGTTGCATACTGGCCAGTTCCCTGCCCCAATTAGTGGTGAGTTGCAATAATAACAAAAGTTTTTTTTTGTGAGAGTGGGGACTTTTAATTTAACTCCTTTCAGTCAATGTGTCTTAAGATATTTATGTCAAGGTATTCTATGATAGCGTAAACCAAACAAAAAAAAATTATTTGTCTGTAGTGTAATTAGCAATAAGCTCGCGTCTTTACCACGTAATATTGTAATATTATAATTCAATAAAGCGTTTTATCTATTATAACTGTAGTAACATTATTTGACGTCACAAATTTAACTTTCAGATAATGATATAGATCTAGTACTACTGGAACCTGAAATAGAAACTATAGATTTAGGAGTAGATTCAGACTCTGAGAATGATGTCGGGGAAGAAGATGAAGGTGACAAAATTAAAGAATTAACAGATAATGAAGATGTCGCAACTGTTGATAGCGCTGATGCTTTAAAAGGCATATCTTTAAAACAAGAACCGATAGATGTAGATATAGATCCAGTGGATAGCATCGATCTAGATTCAGATCACATGAAAAAAATAAATGAAGATATAGACCACTTGGAAGGCATTGAAGCCCTCGAAAATATAAACATTCCTATTGAAGAAAATAATGTTGATGATTTTAATGTTGAAAGTTCAGATGCGAATTCGGTTGAAGAAAATATTACTCAGGATAATACTTTACATAATTCAGGTGAACTAGAAGACGAAAATAAACGAGATAATTCCGATGTTTTTGAAGACGTAACAAAACAAAGTGAAGTAATAGAAAAAAAATTTGATTCTAACGAAAGGGAAATTCCAAATACAGACGTTGTATCTTTAACGACAAAAGAAAATGAAATTCTATCACACTCTGGTATGCCTTATAAAACTTTAGGTCACTGTATAGAATCTATTGAAGATGTCGATAGGTTGAATACCGAAAGTTCGACTTTCCATATTGAAAATACCACAACAGTTGCAGAAATAACACCAAAAACAGAACAAATTGACATTCCGGAAGTTAATTTGATCAATGATTCCTTAGAAAATAATGAAGATGAAATAGCCATGCCGCAGATAGCCAATATCTATGGAAATGTAAATATCTCCGATGAAGCATTACACGAATTGAGTAAACGTGAAATAGAGCAATCGATTCCTGGCGAAGAGAATATCGATGAAGATTTTGAAGATGATATAATAAAAACAGAAACAGTTGGCGACTCCGATAATGCAGAAAACGTTGATATAAATCAAATTGACGGAATCCAAGCGGAATGTAAGATTGATGAGATAAAATCAACCGAAATAAAGTTCAACGATGATTCATTACACGATGTTATCCCCGATGTAATATTTGAAGACGATGGCATAGAGTTCATAGATGATGGTATTGTAGAAGAACAGGATGGAGTACAATTAAAGGATTCTGGTAATTAAAACGTTGATTATTTATAATATGCTTAAATAATTGGTTGGCCAAATTGCTAATATGTTTGTTTTTTTTTTCAGATATTAATCTCGTTAAACAGGACGCTTCAAGCGAAGAAAAAAATAATATAAGAGAATCACAGTCGATTGACCTAAAGCTTCTTATGGTTCCAGTTGTATACACTAAGAAATTAGACCATATGCACGTCTTTAGAGATAAACTATTATCCCATGTGAACGACAAGGACACTATAGAATTAGTTTTAGCTGAAAGCAAACCAGTAAATAGAGCGTCAATAAAAATAAAAGAAGAGAAACCAATTGTTGAAAATGTACCAGATGATGAGGAAAACACACACGATGATTTATTTGATCGTGAAGAAAGTGCTGATAATGTTGACAGTGAAAGTGAAAACGATAAGTCAGACGGTATACCTGAAGATAAAAAAGTTGACATGTCAAGTCCTCTTTTCCAGAAACCTATAAATCGCGACTATGGCCCTCTAGTCATTTGCAAGAATCCAGACTTCAACACAAGGTTGAAAAGGCTCACAGTTGGCTTTTTAAGTTACAGTCGAAATAGGGTTCTATTAAGAGAATGTAAACCATTAACTATTGACCTTTGTAAAGAGTTTGAAAGTAAACTTGTTGATAATACTCTTTATTTAAAACAAAGTAATTCTTGCGGAATCGTAGTCAAACAGGAAACACCGGACACTAACAGTGAGCATCGACAGACACCACCAATAGTTTCTCAAGAAAAAGTAGTACAAACGACAGTTGTTACAACAACAAAATCTGTGCAAAGTATTATAAAAAATTTGCATACCGACATTGATGATATTTTGCCTTCAACAGAAAGAGTGTCGACTTTAGACATTTCTACTCAATCAAAAGACAAAGATATCGTGACTGAACGGAATAAAGTGATAAATTTGCCTAATATTGACAATGTACGACGTATTAATCAACAGTTATTGGTAGCAGAAGTTTCGCCGATGCGAATAGAAAACTCCAAGACAAATCCTGAACCTCCCGTGTCACTTGTAGCAAAGCCGTCTTTCAGTAAGACAGGTCATGTAAGCAAACCTTCAAAAAAAGATATCGGTGGAACTGTAATATGTAGTGGGCAAGTTATTGATGGTGTTAACATCGTAAGCGAATCTGGTGAAATAATGAGTAATTATAGAAAGTCCAAACTAAAAATTGGATGGAGGCCCGTAGATTTTAGAACAAATGTAGGATTTTGGAATAATTCAACTTCTGCCAATAAGTCTCAACTTAAACAATGCCATTCCTCTGATCAGCTGTTAACTGTTGACACCCTTAACAAAATGTTAAATATTATAACATTAAAAGATCCTTTAAATGAAATAATTCTATGTGAAAGAGCAAAAGATAATAAATCGACAAAAAGCAAACAAGCGGTAACAAATCAGAAAAAATCATTAGGTGTGCATGACAGAGAACATATAATTGCAAATGGTTTAGTGAAGCGTAAAACGCGAATACGTCGGAAACGCAGCAAATTAAAGGATTCTGATCCATCTCTAATAAAAGTTTGCGAATCTATAGAATGTGTGGTAGAACAATCTTCTAAAGTTGTAGAAAATGAGACTTCGGAATTTATAAATGAACATAACAAAAACGATATCGCCATGAGAAATATCATTGATAGAAATACTTCAGAGAGCAATATTGCACGAAATAATATAATTAATGTGGATGCTCCTGAAGTTAATGAAGACCATGAAATTATTGTTACTGATGAAAAAAATACGGAGTCAGTAAATACTGTTGAAAATGAAACAATGGAAAATAATATTGCAGATGACAATGTTCAAAATGAAATAGAAGTTGAAAGTGGAATTATTTCCACAGAAAATGAAAACACCAAAAGTGGCAATAAAGTTGATGAAATAGTAATTGATAGAAAAAAAGATGAAATAAACTTAGATGATTGTGTGGTTATAGATTCAGATGAGCCTGAAACACCACGCACAGTACTTCCTGTAAAGGTAAGTCTTGTATCAGCTGCTCAGCCAGGAGAGGTTAAAAGAGGAAGAGGAAGACCACCAAAGAATAAGTTTTTACAATTTGTACCCACCCTGAAGCCTATAACAAAACCTAAGGCTCGAAAGTCTACGCCAACCCGCGTTCACCAAGCACAAAGTGACCGCGTAACACGAAGTCGGTTTAATGAAAACGAGGACTCAGTTAAACCAGTCGATACTGATGAGGATAAAGTTTTATTTTTAAACAGCACACATATCAATAAAAGACAATCTAATAATCCTATATTTATTGGTAAGAACAAAATTTTGCTGACAGATGCGCCTCTCCCAAGTTTAAAAAAAAAACAAGTTGATGATATTCCATCCCCCGCTGTGCTTAACACGGGCCTATCTTTACCTCAGGGTGTTAATCTGATGTTATTACCCAATGGCGTTTTGACTTGTACTGTTGAACCGAGCATTCAGTTGAGTCCGGAAGAAATAACACATTTGGGTGCTGTTATTGAGATGATTCAATCGCAAATAAACTCTGCCCTGTCAAATATACCTGCGCAAATTGTGCCACCTATGCCATCGGGACCCACCGTGCAACCAACTTTACAATTGCTACCAGGAGCGGTTCCTACAGTTGTTCAAAATAATAGTGCAATTGTTAACTTGGTAGACGAAGAAAGCAAAGTTGAGATACCTACAGCTGACAACAAACGTGATTCAACTCTATCTACAGACACTATTAGTACTGTTGAGACTATAGCTTCTACTGCTGTAAATAATGACGCACCGGGGGAAGCTGAGGTTCCTGATAAACCTACCTTGGTAAGTGCTGCTGTGATAACTGACAGTGTCCATTCAAATTTAGATGTAGTCGAAGCTGATACTATTATAGATAAGACGAATGCTAAATCTACTGGTATGTTAGAAACAGATAAAAATACATCCGTTGATAAAAATATTACAAATACTGATATTAGCATGCAAGTAGAATCACTGGAATGCAAAACTAGTACGGATCCGGAATCTGAAAATGGAACGAGTGAGCAACCTGAAGTTACCAAAAATAAGAAAACCATTCTATCTGATCTCATGGAGATGTCTGGAATATTCGACGAAGATATTGCGCCTGTCGCTGAAACACCACCACAAGTAGACAATGTAGTGCCCGAAACTAATCCTGATATTGTAATAGCGCCGTTAATTAACACTACTCCAAGCCAGACTGTACCTCGGAACGTTACTAATGCTTTACCTGAACTAACGCCTGTAACCTCATTCCAAGACCTTAAATGTGCTTTTATGAACAACGGAAAATTTTTCAAATTGGACTTAGTAACTAGAATTTTAACTCCTATAAACGTCTGTATTAAGAAAAAGATGACGTGTGAAGCGCCTAAGCAATATGTGGACCTGACACAAGACGCCGACGATGATACAAACACGACGAATGAGGATCATTTACCAGTTTATATCGTTCGTAAAGTTGACAACAAAGATAAAGATACTTTAATGCAATCCGATGATTACCTCTCCTCTTCGGCGTTACCTATAAATAACAGTTCATCACAAGAACCGTTTAAACAATCAGAAAAAGTAAAACCGCTTAAATTATTTAAAGTTATACATCCGTTAGGTGGCATCAGTATATTGAAAAAGAAACGTATAGATGGAGAATCTAATGAGAGCGAAAATCCAGTTCTTGAAGTAAATTCTAAAGCAACAAAACGCGGTAGAAAGCAGAAATTTGGCGACCTTACTTATGAAATGCAATACTTAAACTTCGTTGAGTCTGACGGGGTAGAGAATTATGAGATCGACGGATCGTATGAAGAACGTGGGTCTGACGGTGACGGTGATTCTTCGGACGACGAACCTCTGGCGAAGAAAGTAAGGCGAAAAGCCGAGAGGCAAATAGAAAGTATTACAGCAAATGAAGCCACGGAAACTCCTTCAACGAGTGAAGTTAATGAACAAAATAGTAGTGAATCTGAACCAGTTGTAGTTACACCAACAGATCCACAAGTCATAAGTGAAGCACCATCCGACGCCGATCATAATAGAAATGTTGAGTTACCATTGCTAGAACAAATGGATGTTGTCGATGACAGCATTACTGCCCCATCAGAACTTGAGTTCATATCTGGGTCCGGTTCAGAAGCGGATGAAGATTGCATACTAGGTGTTTGAAAATAATTATTTTATAATATGTTTTTGTTTCCATAAGTGCGTGGATGGATTAATAAAACAAGAAACAGTATCATAAGTATCTTATTTCTAGATGTCAGTGAAAGTCTAAATCATAAGTTTTTTCCATTAAATGGGTAAAAAAATTAATATTTTTAATTGTAAATAATACCGATCTGCTTTGATGATGAAACGCTCTAGTAGAACTTTTTTTAGGATGGCGTAAAATCATTTATGTATAAGTCGATTATATAATAATCAACAAAAAATTATATTGCCAATTATGAGAAGGCTATATGATATTTTTTTTATTCTGAGGGACATTTTGTGTATGTATTTTTTGTTTGTGATATTAATAAGACCATTTTTAGTTTATTAGGTACTTAGTTATATAAGTAGGTACAGCTGTGAATTTTGTTTTTAACATTTAATTTTAAGAACTGAAATTTTATAATTCTCAAATAAGGTTTAAAATTATTTCATATTAGCCATTTTAATTTATTGTACATAATTATAGAGGCTGCAGATGCAAGTAATGCCTTATTTTTAATGTAGAAAGAAATTTAATTGTAATATAATTTTTAAACCAGTTAGGTAAAAACAAAGTAAATCAGTATAAATTTAAATGGCTTGGACTGACTGACTGATTTAAATGCTTACCTTAGGCTCTAAGCTTGTATTGTGAATCTGATGTTAATATAAAAAAAAAACAGTTCCAAATTAGCAAACATTTCATCTATAATACCTATATATTACTACAGCTAATTGTGAGCTACATCACATCGCTCACCATTCATTCCTATTTCAAATTGCCTGTCATATCTGTATAATGTACCTATGAATATCGAAATTCTTCGTTCAATATATTTGGTCAAATAGTTTGCACAGGTTGCGCGTTTAGAGCAGCTTAACATAGATGACTGAATGTAGATTACAAATGAAGTTTCCAGGATAATAGAGAAACAAAAGAAGTATCCGTAGCAAGTAGAAATGTTTTTCTGCCTACTTTTCCAAAAAAGGGGCGTGATGAATGAATACAGGTATTACCATAAGTTTATAAAAAAATATGGAAAGGATAAACAAAATATTTATATTGTTTTTTTAGGTAGTAAATAAAAACCTTGTGGCCACATTGAAAACTATTTGAACAGATAAACTACATAACTGTTTAGATATTTTTTTTAATTTAGTCGAAACGTAATTTTGTTTCTATTCTGCGCTTATTTGTAACGTTAATTAACACAAAAATTACAAATAATATTTTAATTATGGGACTTGGGGCCTGTCATCTTAAATGGAAATTACGTTTGTTGAGTATCGATTTTAATTACCTACGTCTGTGTCACATTTTAAATATTGGTAAAGTTATTGTGTAATGATTGTAAATAATGTAATAAAAAAAGCGAGATAGTGAAGTAAAGAATTGTGTTGATCATACTTTTTGATTTATTCTTTTATCTTACTGGTAACCAACAGACTATCCTAATTTAAGCCTTCTCAAACCTTCTCCTTACTCCACACAATATGTAAACATTATTTGATGAGGATCTGTTCAGCGAAAGACGGGCAAACGTTTTGACGTGAAAGATGGATAAATAAATACACTTTCTCTCTAATTTTGATCTGGGAAATCACTTCCCACTATCTTTAAAACCATCTTCTGATGTATAATTACTGTGTTTCGGTCGAGGGGGTCCACGTGAGCTTGACTTAAAAACTTAGAAGCAATGCTTAGTTTATTTATTGTACTTTTTGGTTTTATTAATCTCATATCTTAACTTCATTAACATTATAAACAAAATATTGAAAAAGTGAAAGTAAGTAAGTGAAAATAGTATGCAAGTCGTTTCCGCTGTTATAATAAATTATGCTATCCAAAGTGCCTACCTATATTATACTAAGGCGTAACAAAAAAAACGCTAACATAATTTGAACATCACAATAAAACAACCAAGTAAAATGCAAATATATTATTATATACATACGTTGCTCACGCACAAATTTATATTAACATACTTATACAAATAACGGAAGATCTATTCAATATAAAACTATACACAAACACAAAAACAAAATATGGAATAAACATGCTGATTACCTACTGTCTGGTTTTTCTAACGGGAGACTAGAATACCATTATTTTTTGATGACGAGTGTCATATCATAACGTCTTTTTATGGTCAGGGATTAAAACTATATAACTCTCTTTTGTCAATAGTCTTTGTAACCGGCTTGAATGAAGAAGATCTATCAATATTTATACTTTCTTCCCGTTAATTCTATTTAGTTTGCTCCTATGGATTTTGTCAAAGAATAAAAGACCGGCTGCTCTTTCAATCACTTCCGGTGCCACCTGAAAAGGGAAACAAATGAGATTATATGTATGTTAAAACACTATGCCTAGATTATGTTACTCAAAGTTTAAGTATATCTTTGTAACAAATTCCAACTAAATCGGTATAGTATTTTGTTAGTATATTCGCCACAAAGTAAAATTTAAATATTTTAATTTTATTAAAATTATATACACATACATACAAACACCACGTATTAAGTTGTTTACGGGGTAGACAGTTTATAGTCTAAAGACTAAGTCACGTTTAACTTGATGGACTTATACTCGGATAAAGTATCTTTTTTTCTTCTCCCCGAATTGCTGGATCAGCTATAATATTTTTTTATAAATATAATTACTGGAGAAATTTCACAGATTGAGTAAGTACGAAACTTTTGATACGAGAAACTTACTCAATGATAGGTACTAAATTGTATAATAAATACTTATATAGATAAACATCCAAGACCCAGGCAAATTAGAAACTCGTTTCTCATCACGGCCTGGCCGGGTTTCGAACCCGGGACCTCCCTATTTTACTGCCAATATTAACTTTGAGCGTGGGGCTCATTATACACACTCCAAATCTACCAAATACACTTAACCATTAGATACTTTAGTTTGACGGCCTATACAGAGTGACTTTTAATTCAACTGCATAAATTTAACTGTTAAGTGTACTCATCTAAAAGATATTTAAAAACGTTAATAGAAAAATATCAGTTCATATTTCAGAAAGTACGAAAAAAAAATAAAAGAATCAAAATCCACGATCCTAAATACGTCATATCACCCCGGCCGGCGGAAAAGCGACGCGTAAGATTCAGAGGTCAACGACACAATTCATTCAGCTGAGTGATCTCGACAACTCTGTACTTGATCTTGATACTAGAAAAATAATTTATTTTTCAGACATTTATTTACATGTTTAGTATTAATTTCTTTTTGTAGTATTGGTCTTAAATAAAGCGTGTGACGTAGTTTTTGAGGGTTTTTTAATTGTGAAAATGATGACGTTTAATTTAAATAAATATAGGCTCAAACGGCTCAGAAGCATGGATATAGTCTATGTTTAAAAGGATGCAGTTGTTTTAAATGTCACCCTGTATATGTACTTACCATGAATGAAGATACAGGCGTTTCGTCCGGTATCCTCTGGTTGGGCATCACGTAGGCCTCCATGTCCAGGCTGCCGTCGGAGGCCTGCCCCACCACCACCTTGTAGAAATGTGTCGGCACGGCCACAGTGTTAGCTCCTAGCACTTGATACTTCACATAGGATTTGCCATCAGCTTCCTTTCTAGAACAACGGTGTTGATTAATCAATCTTTGTTAGCGTGAAAATACCAACTAATCAAATAGTTACTGTTACTTCAATAATATGTAAGCAATATTAATAATTAAATTCGTAAGCCCCTCTTCAAGAATTTTCTGGCATTTGTCCAGGCTATCTACTTTAATGAAAATTAATTAGTGATCAGATAATATCCAGAACTCCATGACCTCCACGCAGAAACACTCATAAAGCAGGTGTCTTATAACACCCCTTTCTTTTTCTCATTGAAGGGTTAAAAATAAAAAGAGCTCTAGACATTCAGTTGTAAATGTACCTACCTGGGCAAATATAAAGGTCCAGTACAGCAGTACACATCATCATACACCTTGGTAAGCTTCCTCACGTGCTTTTCAAGTCTGTTCCAAGCGTGTCTGTTGAAACCCTCGCCGACCTGCAAAGAATCTATTCATTCATTCATATGATCGCGTCTATATACTTGCGGTGTAGACAGAGCCAGCAGTCTTGAAAGTCTGATAGGCTTATTGATAGAAATGAAAATACCCTTAGTGCCTTATACGACATTCATGAGAAAGAGTGGTCCTATTCTTTTTATATTGGTGCCGGGAATCACACGGCACAATTGCAAAAAAAAAAAATACAATTTATGACTAAACACCATATAAGCACATTCACACTGGCAATGTAACAACAGTTTCTTTATGAGCTGTGACTGATCTTGGAACATACTATTTACATGGTAATTTTTATGAACAAACAATACAAGAGCTTTATAAGGTAGGTATACGCTGATCATGACTCATCATTGTTAGTATATAAAAGTCATGTGATTAATAGCTTATTGGCACAATAGATTTAGGTAGCTACTAAAATGTTATTCCACTTGTCTAAATTAGTTCCTTAATCATTTAGGACGTCGAAATTTAATAGTCTAATCAATTTGGGTCGCATTCGTCATTCTAGAACCTGCCCGTTATAACTTTTACTAGTAGCGACGAAAGGCTAAGCTAAATTGGCGCAGCCGGTAGGATACCGCACCTGTGGCGCCATATTGGTGAGGTAGAACGTTTGCTCGACGTGTTTCTGCGCGATGCGGTGGTTACCCGCCGCCGCCATGTGACCGCGGTCAAATCCTGACCCTTTGTAGTCGGTGTTTTGCGATCTGAAACATGCAAGGATGCCTTCTAAAATACTTATGAAAGTAGCAAGCGTGATGAATTTTAAAGAAATCCCCCGAACCTCTCGAAGGTTCAAGTCTGTGAGTGTCGCGGCTTTACAATACAATAACTCTATAACGCATAAATATAACATAACATGTTATTACGTCTATATCCCCTGTGAGGTAGACAGAGCCAACAGTCATCAAAAGTCTGAAAGGCCACATTCAGCTGTTTGGCTTCTATAATGCACCATAAGAAATTACAGTAAATTCACATGTAAATATAACATTTCAGGCCACGTCCTGATGACTAAAAGCGAAATCTTCCAGGTAATCATTAAACATGGACAAAACTTAATGGGGAATAGGCCAGCAAGTGGTGCACGAGTTAACTTATAAACTTTATAATGAATACTAATAACTATTACAGGGTTCTCGGAAGTATTAATGTTTAGAGATCATAAGAAACAACTAAGGAAATTAACTAAGGGAACTCCACTAGATATTACCTTACTATGATCCTAGTTTGGTCAAGTTTTCTTGTTAATAACAGGTACAGGTTAAGCAGGACAGGTGTGAATTTATTTTGGTTATTAACTGACTAAACTAGTTAAATGACTAACTGAGCTCCTACCCGAAGAAGACATTATCAGGAAATATGCCAGAATAAAAAAAATGGGAGCTTACCTAAAGAACGGATGTATACTCTCATCAGGTTTGAATTCACATTTACTCCGGTCGACCTGGTCATTCTTGGTGACATGCAGTTTAGTGATATGCTCAAAGACCCAGTTCGGGACTCTGTTGCGACGGTCGTACGACAAAACGAAGTCGTCGTATGAACGGATATTGTCTAAGCTAGGGAAGCCATACTTCATAATCTGTGATACCTGAAAGGTAACGCAATATTTTTTATTTAAAACTAGTTGCCTGTAGCTTCGTTCGCCGTAAAAATCCGTGTGATTAATTGATCACTAAACATCGATGATTAATTGAATTTGAATTTACTTAGTATGGCAGTCTTATATTCTCTATATTTGCCTGACTAATCCACTAATAAAATGTGGTCAGTGTGAGCCATGCTCTAATTTAAATTCAAAATATTTATTTATTTTTATGGGACATTTTAAACATCACTTAATAATTGTCATATCTTTTGGTTGCACAACATTGGTTGACATCAAATAAATTACTTAAAACTAAGTTCACTGCTGCATTATAAGTGTCAGTGCAGAAGAAGCGGTAACAAACTGTACTGCAGCATTTTCTTTAACTTCATAATTATCCAAACTTAGATAAGAAATGTGAACAAGAGAATAATACATTGTTATGGTTAAATTTAAATTCAAATAATAATTTTTTTTTAAATGGTATGCCAAGTACCATTCCCTTTCCTGGGGAACAGTACTTGGCTTGATGCAAACCATGGGGTTAATATTAAAGCTTTGCTACAAATATGTCACTTAATATAATGTGTAAGGTAATTATCCATGCAGACATATTCATGGTCTTTTGCAAGTAAACATACCATGCTAAAGATGTTTTCAGCTATTCAAACAAAAACCTCATTATTTATCTTAATTTCATCTGTGTAAACATAATGATTCAAAATATGTCTACAAATTTAAATCAATATATTTACATAATGTGAAATACTTTTCTTATATATTTAAGAATTTGGTCAGCATGTTTAAGGGCAAAATAGATAACAAGATGTACCTTATTGTTTTTTAATATCAATTTAATAGAGATAACAAAACTACAATTTATACACATTTTTCATTTTTTATTTTATCATGTTTTATCCATTACGGGATAACTATCCCGCCAAGCCAACAGTCTTGTAAAGACTGAATGGCCAGCTCTAGGGTTAATGATACAATTGAGATTCAAAAAGTAACAGGTTGCTAGCCTAAAAGAAGAATCTCAAATCATTAGCTATTCCTTTGATTGACTTTTACAATTAGCATGGGAAGAGAAGCATCTGGCGCACATAATTTTTTTTTCACTACCAGACCTGTAGTAAAGGCATCTAAGTATGTGTACAAAAAATTATCACTTAGAAGTTAAAATTCCCATAATTTCCTCTGCTCCAACCTTGCATTTTTAGCCAACAACGCTAAATAGACAGACAACCCAAATTAAAAGGTTTATCCATGAACTTACTCTGTCCTTTGTAGAACCCACATCACTAAATGGAGTCGCAGCTGAAACCGTACCAAAGATAGGCAAGCCAGGCATACTCTGGACCCTTTTACCATCAATCATCACCGTCTGAGCATCGTCATTTTTAAATTTTTCACTAAACTGACCCGCGTAGTACCCGGTCAGACCCACAGCACTTAGTTGCGCCAAATACACTAGTCGCTTACGAAACATTGTAAGTAATATAAGGCACTAATGTTCGTGCTACAATGCGTCACTTATTCGAGTGTATTTCATACAAGTACAATTTTTAAGAATTATTACAGGGTATCAATTTTAGGTTATGTGTGAAATGTCAAAATGCAGCTGATCTTGACGTGATCCAGTGTTACCAACCCTTATTAAAGTTGAACCGCAACGCAACGGTCTACGAGTTGATTTTCCAAAAAAGTGGGGAAAGAAAAATAAGTATGTACTCTATTTTGTAGGGCAGTCAATGGGCAAACTTAAATAACGTCCGTTTGTCATTGTCATATTTTTAGCTTGTTTGAGGTTATGAATATAATTTCGACTTGTCTCAAAACTCTTTCAGCTTTTCAAGAAATAATGAATAAGAAAATGCAACGAAGCTATATGTAACACTTACCTGTTGAAAAGATTACGAATTTAATTTATCCTGCAGGTGATTTATTTTTTAATAAAATCATCATGAAACTTCTTACACATCGAATATTATCATCGGTATTTCAGGCACATAAATACAGCACAGCCGCTAAAACTGTAGCCACAGTCAGAATAAACAACAAAGAATTCGATTCTGATGAGTTTACAAACGTTACTCCTAAAATAATATCTTATTTGGGTCGAAACTTACATTTAAAGAAGGATAATCCACTGAGCATAGTTCGCCAAAGAATAATCAAGTATTTCTATTCTTCGTTTACCCATAGAGGTAACCCAACTTTTAGTGTATATGACAACTTGCAGCCTATAGTGACTACCAAGCAAAATTTTGATGATTTGCTCATTCCGCTGGACCATCCAAGTAGAGCCAAATCTGACTGTTACTATGTAAACAAGGGGGTGCTACTTCGCGCTCATATGACGGCGCATCAAAGTGAGTTGTTGAGAGCTGGACTTGACAACTTTCTGATGATTGGTGATGTGTATCGGAGGGATGAGATTGATTCCACACACTTTCCTGTATTCCACCAGGTAGATCAATGTATTGTTAAAAGTAACAGATTTAAATAAAATTAGAGCCATAAAGTAGAGGATTATTTCCAAGTCAACCTTAATATGTTAAAATAAACTAACACCAAAAATAACATGGCGGTTATGAGTTCTGAGCATATTTAATTAAGTAATTGTGTCTTATATTTCAGTTGGATGCAGTAAGATCTCAAACGAAAGAAGAGCTGTTTCCAAAGCAACCAGACTTGGATATATTTGAGCCAGAATTCGACAGAAATAATCCCTTTGACTTCACAAATACAATAACAGACCCAAATAAACAGAAATGCCATACTTTAGAAGCAACAAAACTCATGGAAACTCAACTGAAAAATCATCTGATAGGTTTGGTGAAGGCACTGTTTGGGGAAAATATTAAATACCGATGGGTAGAAGCATATTTTCCATTTACTCATCCATCTTGGGAGCTTGAAATATTCTATGAAAATAATTGGCTTGAAGTCCTAGGTTGCGGAATAGTAAGAAATGAGATCTTAGTCAATGCCGGTCCAAATAATAGAATTGCATATGCTTTCGGACTTGGACTAGAGAGGCTAGCAATGGCTTTGTACAAGATACCTGATATAAGACTTATGTGGAGTACAGATTCAGGATTCACATCTCAGTTTCAGAATAAAGATATTGATGCTAAGATTACGTACAAAGCAGTTTCTTCATATCCCCAGTGTGTAAATGACATCTCTTTCTGGCTGCCTGAGGATCTGACTGTTGACACATTTAACAGTAATGATTTCTATGATTTAGTCCGTGATGTAGGTGGTGATATTATTGAACAGGTAAGATCTACAAAACAAGCTTTAAGTATAATAGCAGGACCAACAATATTTTAATTAGTCTTGTCATACCAATGCAGCTTGGTGGGGCAGAGAATTTTTTATTCCCATTCACATTAAGAGATAAACAAGAATATTCCTAATAACATTTCTAATAAACTCAAAGCTAAATCCATAATAATTATTTAAAAAAAATTGTTTTCAGGTAAAATTGAAGGATAAATTTATACATCCAAAGTCAAAGAAGCATAGCGTCTGTTTCAGCATCGTATACAGACATCTGGAGCGGACTCTAACACAGGCGGAAGTGAACTCGGTTCATAAGGAGATTGAGAAGGCAGTCACAGATGCGTTCAAAGTTGTTATTAGATAGATATGGAGATGTTTTTTTTATATCTAATATAAAATAAATAGTTAAATTATTATTGTTTTCAATGCTTTACTTGCCGTAACTTAACAAATTTTTCAATAATAATAATTGAAAAATTTGTTAAATGTTTAATAATAAAATGTTAATAACAATTTACTTTATAAAATATTTAATTTTCCCTCACCATAAAAGCATCGATTAATATTGTAACTGGTGTAGGACTCAAGAAAAATTAATCGTCATTTGTTTCAATTAATTATCGTAAGAAAATCTTCACATTTGGCAACACTCACTTGGGTGCCGAATGTGCGTTTAATTCAGGTGCCTGTAACCGAGATCCAGGAGTAAGAAAGTCAAGTAATGACACGAAATATAAACAATTAAAAATTTAAAACACCTGACATTGTATAAAAATGTATATTATAGATGCAATAACATGGCTGTTATACTTTTACATTAGGTTATATCGATTATTAGCTAAGCCACAGGCGAGTCGGGCGCGGGCACCAAACATGCATTCAGAGAATCTTGTCCGAAGTCAATAATACGGAGAAATCGTGCTGTTAGTTTTGAGCTTAGAATGTTTTATAAGATAAAATCACTCAAGAACTTCCTTTAAAAAAAAACTAATTATAGCTGATATTAAAACAAATGAAATACGGCAACATTGACAAATATTTTAATATCAGCTAGGTATATATGTATGTTGATACAATATAAAATTCAATAAATGTGAAATAGGTTCGGTGCCCGCGCCCTCGCCCGCGTGTGCCCCGCGACGCAGGCCCGAGCGGAGCGTTCAGTCGTCGTCCTCATCGGAAGCACCGTTCTGTTGCGGCTCCTCATCCATACCAGCATCGCCCATACCTGGTGAAATTAAGAAATTACACATACATACAATCACGTCTATATCCCTTGCGGGGAAGACACAGTCAATAGTCTTGGAAAAACTGAGAGGCCATGTTCAGCTGTATGGGTAAATGATGGAAATGAGATTCAAATAGTGACAGGTTGCTAGCCCATATTGCCTACAAGTAAAATTCCATGTTAATAAGCGTTTTCCTTAATCGCCTCTTACGACATCCATAACAAAAATATGGAGTGGTCCTATTCTCAAGTACTGTGATCCACACGGCCAATAGTGTACATGAACGTGGCTTTTCGGTCTTTAAGACTTGGGCCTGTCTACCCCGCAAGGGATATAGACGTGATAACATGTATGTGTGTACACTATGTGGCTGGTTTTTAATTATAATTAATTCATAGAGCCTGTGTGTGTGAGGTTCCCCTTACCATGATCCTCGTCTTCCTCCGCCGAGTCCCCGGCGACCTCGGCATTCTCGGCCTCCGCGCGCTCCATCTGTCTCGCCAGCTCCGCCTCGTCTGTCGCGGTCACCACTTTAGGCTGTGAAATAAGAGTAGGTATACTTTTATTGTGCTTGCATTTGTGCGTATTTTTTTGTATTGATAGCATATAGAGAACGTCAAGTGAGTTTTTTCCCAATAGTCCCATGGAATTTTTTAATTTAGCTTTAATTCTAGATTTGTGTCGAGGTTTTGGTATTGACTTATATCTGACAGCATATTTTTGCTAGGCTTAATGATATGGACCATTACATAGTATAAAGCAAATTCGCTTCCTGCGTCTGACTGTATATACTTTACTTATGCTTTGATCTTTTAAACTTTAGGTTACTTTACGTTTTTTGAATAGATTTCAAAGAGGAAGGTAGAAATGATACCGAGTGAAGAAATGCAACCGGGCGAAGCCGGGTCGCTAGTGTATGTATAAGAAAATATTTTTTGCTAACAAACTACTATTTCGCCACAGAGGCTCGTTCATCATTATTTGGTTTGGTTTAATAGGAATTTCCACATACAAGTTAACCTTACTTCATCAAAGTTTGTTTCATTTCATATTTAGTTATAACGAATATTTTACATATTGATTGATGCCTTCCTAACTTCGAAGTAAACAGTATAAAATTACACGCATTTCAGTCTCAAATCTTTATTAAATTAATAAAATCTTTATTAAATTAATAAAGACTTGGGACTGATGGTATCGAGCTCGATTTATGTTTGTGATGAGCGCTTACCGCCATTTGCACGTTGAAGACGCCGCCCGCGGCCGTGATCGTCTCCTTAATTTTGTCGATGGCGTCCTGCAGAGTTTTGAGGCCGTCTGCTTTTTCGGGCGTCGATGTTGTCATTACTGCAAAGAATCATTATCTAAATAATAACATAGATTAAGTATATACATATAGGTTTGCTTATACGATACAGACAACGATACAGCAGTGTTTTTTGGATGGGTGATTATGAATTCAGTTGCCAATAGTTGGATTTGAACTCAAGCATCTTAACCACTAACATTAAATAACTCATATTTAATGTAAATGTAGTTACTTTGAAGCTCCTCCTTTTTTGTGTTTAGTTAAAAATAGCGTTCGCCGAGGCTACGCCCGGACAAGTACACCATGACTTTCTCCACACTATATGTTTGCAATAGGATTTTGGTTGAGATGAGAGTTGAGTGGTTATTTCGACATGAAAGTTATACCAACAAACACACTTATACTTTTGTAAGTATGAATAATTAAGAAAAAATACTTACTTACCATATAAGCATAAAGCCTTAATTTTTTTAAAAAAAGGAATCACAATTAAAAAAAAAATACTTACCATATAAAGGTGGTGCTATTAAATTAATTTTGATGGGCATTTCAGCTGTGGACAAAGTGAGTCCGGATTTCAAAGCCGTCCTTACTGCATCAATGCCTTCGTATCCGTAGCATGCGCACTCTATATCCGCACGGATCTTGACCGCTTGTGACGTGAGTTTCCTCTTGATGTTGGCTAGAAGCACCTCCTTGGTCTTCTCATCAAGACCACATTCATTGAGAACTGAGGGATCACTGAAATGTTTATATTTAATTAATTGACGGCCTCTGTGTTGCAGCAGTAGTGTGCTGCTCTGTGACACAGGAGGTCCTGGATTCAAATCCCAGCCAGGGCATAATGGAAAACAATCAATTTTGATTGGCCTGAGTCTTGGATGTTTGTCTATTTGAGTATTTATTGTAAAATATAGTGCTGTTAAGTTGTAACAGTGATTCTGTGATAAAAAATATCATTTTTTTCTGGCCATTCCACTTGAATGCATTTTCCTCGGACTTGAGGTTTGCCTGATTGACTGACACCATTTTTTGATCACTCGGAAATTGTAATTAAAAAGATCAACAGTGCTACCAAATGAATATCAATCAACATACATCCACTGAAAATGTTCATTACTAAAATTATTTTGATTAATATATCTGTTAAGAAGGGTTTTTGTAAGAGCTTGAGAAGAGACACAGGCTTAATCTACTATCTATATAATTACAAATAAATCACTTACACAGCTGCTTGTTTGAAGAAGTCATAAGCCGAAGCTTTCTTCTTGTATTTCTCCTCAAAATACCATGCAGTCCTCTTGTAGAGTTCCTCCAACTGTTCAGAGTTCTCGTAATGCAGCAACTCGGCAACGTGACGGAGAATAGAGTTCACTGCCTTTGCTTTTGCATATCGCTCTGTACATTTGTCTATGTCTTCTGCTGACACACGACGTTTTGACAAGTCTATGTAACCTGGAAAATTATATAAACATTAGGTACCTTATCAAAATGAATATCAAGTATTTTAATAGATAAATCAGAAGAATATTTTTCTGATAACTTACTTACCATAAAATAGAAAAGGGAAATAAGAACAAACTATGTCAATGTAACCTTGTGATTGTATGCATTTTTTATTTATTTAAACTTGCACTTAAAATGTACAGCAGGTGGACTTGATGCCACAAGGCATTCTCTGCCTGTCGAACCTATGAGCCAAACTAAACTTAATATATAAAAACTCTTATTATAAGAAATGTTTGTCTTCAATATGAGGATACCCTGTATTCAATGGTGGAATGCAAGGAAACTGAGACATACCAAGCTTTGCTTATGTCTTAAAGCTTGGCTGGCTGGTGGCAGCATTATTAGTGGTAAACAAACTTAGGATTTTTTTTAAGAGATGGGCTGTCACTATTTAAATATCAATTCCATCCATTTACACCATACAGATGAATGTGGCATTACAGTCTTTATGTGCTATAAGCTATGTCTACTCGAAAGGGATAAAATGTGTTTGTGTTAGTATTTTGGTAGCCTTCTACACTAAGCACAGGAAGACTTTTCAATTGTACTCTACCAGAAACCACACAGCTAAATGATAAAGGAGCAATTTGACAACAGTTTCATCATCCTTTACTCTAAATTTATTTATGATACCTAGCATAGATTTTTTTTTATTCATGTGTTATCGAAAAGTCTTCCAAAATTAAATTACCTTTTTCTTTGTCCACTCTTATAACGACAACAGGCTCTGTTTTGCCTACTCTGATCAATTTATTGATGGATCTGATACGACGCCTGGACAATTCAGAAAGCAAAATCATGCCCTCAATATTGTTATATTCCAGCAGATGGACGTATGCGCCCATCTCGGCGATGGATCTCACATTAACCATCACTACATCCTCCACTTCAGGATATTTCTCCTGGTAAAATCGACAGGAGAGAGGCATCTGCAAAAAGCGAAATATAACCTATAAATTTTAAAACTGTATTGTATAAATTTGTGCGTGACTAGAAGTTCACTAAATATACACCTTGCTGAATAGATTTCAATTATATAAATCTTTTATTTTACAAGTTTAACGAAATGAGAAAACTAAAATGTTCACGTTGACTTTCGACGACAGCAACGGCCACTGTTGCCAACTCCATTCCATAAAAAAGCGGTAATCGCAGTTTTTGACCTGAAAAAGCGCCAGATTGTAGTAGAAATTGTTTTGTAAACGCGTTATTTATCTCATCTGATGTTACGATTGCCCACACGTCAAGTTACCCTGCACGAACATCAACGTGGTAATACAATACCTGTTGATTGTTCATTTATTTATCAAACAATCAAGCAAACGAGCAAAAAATGATCGTTCATCGAGTTTTATAAAAAAGTAATGTCATCAAAAACTTATCCTTTTAATGACGTTTTTGTGCCGAATCCGAATTTGTGGCATTGTAAGCATTATGTTGCCAGCACAGACGACGAAAAGAAGTTTACACTCCGTTTCTCTAACCATCTTCTTCACAGGGAAGTATTTTTTGACATTATGGTTTTATTTTATTACGTGAAAAGAAATTTCAGTTTTGTTGCTCATGTTAATAAAAGTTTAAAATGGATAATTAGTAAGTTATCGGTAAATGATCAATACAACTAGGTACCTATCTGTCCAATTTATGTCGTAAAAGTCTACTAAGAGTCTCCCTGTCGATATCAGGAAAGCCCAGACTATTGATAGTTTCAAAAATCTCGTTAGGTCTCATTATCTTTCTACTCTTTCCTAAGTATATGTTATTTTTATGTATTTATCTGTATTTATGCGTATTTGTATGTATTATATATAGATATATATTATGTATGTATTTTATTATGTTCAAACATTTATTTTTCTTGCTCTGCGCCAACGCCAATCTCCTGTTTGATTTCCTTCCACCCAAAGGTTGACTGGAAGAGATTGCTTTAGCGATAAGTCCGCCTTTGTACCATATATGTCTGCTTTGTGTTGTTTTGTATGTTTTACTCTTATGGTGCAATAAAGAGTTTTATCTATCTATCTATCTAAGGGAAAAACTTATAATAATAAACTTGGGATTCTTCTTGTAGGCCATGGGCTATCAACCTGTCACTTTTTGAATCTCAATTCCATCATTTAATCATGCAGATGAACGTGGCCTTACAGTTTTCCCAAGATATATGTACGAAATGTATGTACTTTACTTTACATACCTACCTTTATTTTAGTACCTACTTATTTAATTGATATTTACGTCAGCGTTCTATGCATGATACGATGCTTTTGACTCACATTTTGATTGTATCTACATCAACATTACGGCACTTATTGCAGCTAATATTCTAGGTTCCAGGCCACATTTGATCTTATAATGAACTACTGTTCAATCCACATGTGGCATAGATTACATTTGTCTTTCTAGGAAGATGACCCTAATTACATACCCTTGGCAATGCAATTGATAATACAACGGCTCTGTAATAAAGGCAACGCGGACTTTGATTTTGGAATCTTATACATACTTCGCACGCCACCAGCCAATCACAGCGCGATGCCTGTGGTTCCCCAGGCCGTCTTCGCTTTGGTGGCGTGGCGGCCGAACGTGCGTCCTCATGTCTTTGAAAAGGGGAATATGGTTCGCTTTTGACTATCCTAAAGTGAATGACGATGACATACATACGTTACAGAGTTGACAGAGTTTACGGTTATATGACTTGAAGTGCAGATTTCAAAGGATGGCATAAGTTATTTTTTGAAAAATTTCCTTGCGTTTGAGCCCGGTTCTATGGAGCCCAGGGTTCGCTTATTACTAAGATCCTGGTGTGGACAAGTCAACTACACACATACAAAGCTTTTATACTTACTTTACTGTAGGGTTGACAACAAATAGACAAGGATCAAGTCAAGGGCCACGTTTGCTTGACAGAAGTGAGGGTTACAGGATTTTTCTTTAAGGTTACTTAGCCAAAAATACAGTCATAAGTTAGGTAATAAGCTTTTCCCATAATTGACTTTTACAAACTGCGCGGGAAGAGAAGCAGCAGCTGTTAGATACTCTTTATATTTTTTCTTCACTGCCAGACCAGGGTAGTAGCTTACGTATGTCATGCAAGGAAAGAATTGGAGTGGTTATTAAAATGACAGTTTTAGTTCAAAATAATTCTAAAGCTCTAGGTAAAGTCATTTGGGCGCACGTAGAGTAAGTTTGTACTAAATTACAATAAAAAAATATAGGTAGGTATCTAGAAGTTTTAAAAAGTTTGTGTGTATTTTCCGGGTCCGGGGTCCGCCTTTCAACGTTTCTCTCTCCACTTGGTCCGGTTTTCGGTGTCCTCAGATTTCAGTTCATTAGCTCGCATATATCATCTTTGGTAAAAGTTTTAAAATTGTTAAAGGTAATTTAGAACAATGATGACAAAGCTTTAGATTGTGTTATGGAGAACCTACGTAAGCATTGTATCATTTCCACGTTCGATACAATTCTTAGTATTTTTACTGATTCCTTAACAACGCTCAAATGTCGCGAAGAATAGAACTCCGACACAATCACGCGACAAGAAACATGACCTAGATGGGTCAACTGTGGCTACATACATCACTTTAGAGACAACACCCGGCTTGACTCAATGTGCAATTGCTACAAAAAGACAGACAGCTTACAAATTAATTGATATATACTTACGCGCCAAATCTCGGCGAATGTGGTAGCCGTGCCGGCGCGCATTGTGATTTGTGAAAATTTATGTAATGACGATTTATTGAACGATATGTGCTGTTGTGTTAGCTGCCAGTATGTGGATGTGTAGGTAAGAGATTTTTGTTTCACTTACATTTGAAGAAAAAAAATTGTTTTCGTTAAACAAAAAAATAATTTCATTTAAAGTTTTCGATCGCTAAAGTTAGGTAAGTACCTAGTTACATAATTCAAATTTCTAAATGATAAAACGTTAGAATAATGAGAACGAATATGTTTATTATTATTTCATAAAGAAATACTGCCTACATTGAAACTTGTTTAATAGTCAGTTCTGTTTGAAGAAAGAGGGCTTATGTACCTATTACGGTATTTACTTCTAATATATATAATTTGTTGAAGAATTCTTTATTACTTTCAATCGTCTAATAAAAAAATCATAAAGAGATCAGAAATCGATATGTAGACCATGAGATGTTCAATTTAGGGTCATTAGCACGTATTCGTTGAAACAATTTCATCATGGAGTTGAAACACTAAAAGAACACTAGATGACCTCAATTGGCAGTCCACTATCAATATTCATAATTTATCGTCCATCTATCTTTATCTTTAATATATTTATAAATCGGAAGACCGTTACTGAGTGATTGTCTAACAGACAAAGCACAGCCCAAACCGCTAGGTTTAGAAATTTGAAATTCTGGCATATTGATTCCTTATAAGGTTTATGGGTGCAAAATTACCGCAGCAACGGAAATTAATGCGATTTTCCGCTTACGCGGGCGGAGCCGCGGACGACGACATTAAATTTATACACTAGACGTAGAAGACGCGTCTTCTAGTTTATTAAATAAATGTGCCTTTGTACACTTGAATAGCATTCGGTTTATTGCTCCGTTTGCTTTTCACCATCTTTGAAAAAATCTGATTCTGATCAAATTAAAAATGTAAAGAAAGACGAAATAGCAAATTAGCGTCTCTCATCATCCAGATTACACAAAAGAATTTCTCTTTATTTTAAGTTTTATTCTTATTTTCCTTGATATATAAATAAAATTCCACTTGCATACGTCTTTCGCTTCATCCAAATTAATTATTCACGTCAAGTAAGCTCGTCGGTCACTTTGAACCGATCTGAACCGAATCACACAGATTATTCCAGATCAATATCACTTTCACGGGAACACTGCCCTTGACATGAAAACCTTCGCAAGAAATTGATGCAGCATCAAACAGAGATTGATAATCGAAGGTCGTATAAATAGGACAGATCAACTGGAATGACCCGGGGGCTTAATGAAGAAAGTAGGCCGATATGCGGCCGGCTTTTATGTCCATCTTATCAATAAAACTGTATCAATTGTCGATGGCTTTGCTACAAAACAATTGACGAGCGAAAATTAAAAATAATGGATATAGACTCCACAAAAGACAATATGCATGTCTTGTGGTGGCCAGTTTCCAGTTGCTGATAACTAAGTGGTATTTAAATAAATGGCGTTAAAAATATTTTTTTTTCGAAAATATCTTTAAAGTACTGAATATAAAAATAAGTTCATCTAACTTATAAGAGGACATAATAGTTATAACTATAATTAAGAGGGTTTTAAATAAATAAAAAATATTTAGCCTACTGGCTGTGTGTGTTCTTTTATAAATAGGGGAAGACCGAAAAAATGGATTAGGTACCTACTAGCGTAAAGGAAATTCATAATTCAAATTAGGAAAGGAGTGACTAGAGAGATGATATTGTACCTACCTCATTATATTTGTGAGATAAAGATAAACTATTTTAGTTATTCATAGCACATAAATAATAAAATAAAAGAAAATTTAATGAAACATTGCAAGATGGAAACAGTTACCACGGCTATTATTAATTTGTACATACTGATTCATCACGATGACTCACATTAAACGCATCAAATTAGATCAATTCGTATCGGCTTTCAGGTTTGCCGCCTTCTTGATATTGATGTTGCAGTCCACAGTTATCTATGGATACGAAAGTTCAGGTATATTAAAATTAATTAATAATATTAAAGTAGAAAAAAAGACCCGGTTTTATAATAAGATAATGACATCATGTTAAAGGGCTCAGTTGAAATCCTTGTGGAACACCTTATTTTTTTAAATAAGTTTTATGACTGAAATTATTATATTACAGCAGATTCAAAACTGTTTATTTATTTTTCAACTTAACATATGATGTATATTATTTTTGATTTAATACATACATACATACATACATACATAAAATCACGCCTCTTTCCCGGAGGGGTAGGCAGAGACTACCTCTTTCCACTTGCCACGATCTCTGCATACTTCTTTCGCTTCATTAAATACATATTAAATTATTTCAGATAACTTGACAACCATAGCCCCTTTCACCCTTGCTCCCTGTTCACCCCTGTTTCCTGGCGATGTAGACTTCCACACCGTCGACCTTATCGCCGTCTACCGCCTGGACCAATCCGACACGACCGGAGTGACACTCGTTCAGGGCTCCCAGGACTTGCAGAGGGCGTACCGGATCGGAGACGGGGCCAATCTTACCATGCCATTGAAGTCAGTTTAAAAAATAATCAATTGTCAGAATAAATTAGTAGTACTGAGTAACTATCCAAGTAGTTGTTTTTTAAGGGTTCTGGTCCTTTTTATTCTAAGTTGGATTAGATAACTCTTGGTTAAGTTTTTACATATAAGTAATTGTTAACTCTTATAAAGTGCCCGAATACAAAAGCGGGATAAGGAAGGCATATGTTCAAATTTTAAGATACTCGTAAGTACCTACATTCGTTTGACTGCTAATCGATGCTCCAATGGTGAGGGTATAAACTTCGTAAGTGGTCAAATATGGCTAAGTACTGGTCTTCTCTGTATGCAAAGAGCAGCACCGAGTTCACGCGGAATTCGCTTCGTGTATAAACCCGACTTGTCTAACATATGTAAGCTTCTCGAGGAGGTGACGATGCAGCCAAGATTAATGCCAGGATGATGGTGAATAATAATAAATCTACGATTTCTAGACAAGTGTTTCCCGCGGGTCTACCTCAGTACTTCAGCGTCGTGGCTACCTTCAACGCTCATGATCAGCGCCGTCCCTGGAGCATAATCAAGGCTAGATCTGATTCCGGACTTGTATTCTCTGTGACGTTGCTGCCTTATATGAGGAAGATATCGGTTTATGTGGAGAAGAAGAGGATCATTTTCGGCAGTAGATTGGTATTGTGATATTTTTTTTTTGATAAACGAATATCTTCCTTAGATACTTTGTCATGGAATATCACTAGGTACCTACCTTTTACCTACCCAACCCTTTAGCTTATAAATTTAAAACGGATAAAATCGTTGTATTATTTTTAACGGTTTTGTTGATTTCTTTGAGAAGTCTAGTGTGTGTCATTTATACATATGTATATCAAGTATTTGTCTTACAAGAAGACATCCACAAGTTACAAAATCAGCAGACCATTTAGCTTAATCGTGGACTTAAGATTCCGAAGACTGCTAGTCTATCGCCTAAAAGAAGAATCACAAGTTTGTAAGCTTTTCCATCTTGATTTTACAATCTGTAATTACTGACATTCACTATATTTTTTTTTCCCTACCAGATTAGCATTAGTTTACAGTAGACAAATATACTAATTACCTTACGACACTCATAGATCGTGAAGTGATCCTATTCTTACGTGTTGGAACGGAAACCTCACTGAAAAATTTAATGATCTTGTTGCAGTTATTCTTCCCTGGGTGGCATAAAGTGCATGTGGCCTTGACCAACAATACAGTGCGAGTTGCTGTCGATTGTGTTGAAGTGAGCATCATATTTTTTGTAACTTTACATTTAACCCAAATCGAGTTAACTTCAACGATACTATTATCCCTTCCCTTATTAATATTATAAGTGCGAAAGTATGTCTGTCTGTTCCACTTTCACAGTTAAACCGCTGGATCGATTCGAATGAAATTTAACATTTAAACATAGGATTCTTGTTTTTTTTTTCAAAAATCTTCCACCAGAGTATTAAAATCGCAAAACATACAAACACGCGGAGGGAACCGCGGGCAAAAGAGTTGGTTTATTATAAAAAAAATATATAAAATGATAAACATCCAAGACCCAGGCCAATCAGAAAATGCTTGTTTCTAATCATATCCTGGCCGAGATAAAATCCTTGACCTACTGTACCACAGAGACCACAGTTTTTTTTATTATTCTTTCACATTTTCTTCCTAGTTTTGTTCAAGTTTGACTCTAATTTAAAATATGCATTCTTTCTTAAGATGATTTAAGTTCTGTGAAATTATTTAAACAATATTTCGATCAGCTTCAACCGGAGATGGTGACCGACTATGACTTCAGCAATGTGACTACAGTCACCATAGCTTCTAATGACGACGGCACTCCTACCCCAGTAAGTTTCTTTTGTTACAGAATAAATAATACTTCTTTCACTACTAAATTCTGCCTTTCCAAGCAAGAGTGTAAATGCATTGTTTGAGTTTATGTGTACCACCTTCGATCTGATCTATGGGCAGTCAGGTAGATTGGGGCGTTAAGCTTTTAGTTTTGCCCAGTGGCTTAGCCTTACAAGAAGATACTTCGGTAAAGCGAAAATTACTGGAATTTAGTACTTCTTTCCTTTCTTACCTTAGTATGAGGCTGTGTAATAGATATACCACTATTTAATCGTAGTCAAATTTCCATTTGGGTTAATATGTAAGTCAGAGTTGATAAAAAACATCAGGTATGTAATAGCTTTTTTGAAAAGCAAGAAACAGATTTGACTTTTTATTTAACAGCTGAAAGTGGGGACAGAAGAATTTATGTATCTATGTTCACTTGCCTCCAGGTATACTGATTTTTTTTTTCTGTTTAATTTTAGATAGATCTTCAGTGGCTTTCCCTAAGTTGCAACCAATTCAACCTGACTGAAGACAGCTGCGAAGAAATTGTAAGTTTTCTTATGAATACGTGTTTAAAAGATTTACTAAAAATTTTATGTCAAAAATTACATTGTATGCTTATCTATGAAGGTCAATTATAATAAGGGCAGAGAAACTACCAACTCGTGATTTTCATAAAAAAAAAAATTATAGATTTACGAAGAAACTACAAAAGTTAAGTGAAAATTTTACTAAATTACAGGATGAGCCTGAGAATTTGCTAGCATCGTCGCCTCAGGTAACGAACTTTTATTTTAGTAAGAATACGTACTCGTACGTACATCTTTTTTTTTGTCATATTAAAACTAATTTTATGCTTTCAGATTTTCGGATCGAGTTCCCTTTCATTAGAAAACCCATTACCACAAATGACCTGCAACACATCTTGTCCAGCTGTAAGTGTTAATTTGTATAATTTGTCGGGAAAAAAAAAATATATTTTCTTCTAAACTTAAAATAAAACTGTAAATTCATATGTTCTCTTTTTTTGTTCTCGTTCTTATTTGTTAAAAAATTTAAGCTTTTTGAAATCAAACTAAAACTAATAGCTCTATTTTTTAGACTAGTTAGTTACATTTAGACTGTGTAGAATAACTATGTAATAATGTGATATTATTTATTTAGGGGCCAGTAGGACCTCCGGGTCCAAAAGGAGAAGATGGACCAAGAGGATTGCCTGTGAGTTGTCTAGTTTTCTTTATTAGTGTGTTCAAAGCTTATTTTACATTTGTAAGAGCTGAGAAATAATAATCTATCTTTTAATCGGCTAATCCAATTTTTTTCTTGGAAATAATCATGGGTTAATATGTTACATCTCTTTCACTCATAGATAACAACACTAGAACAAGTCTTTGATTAAAATTAATTCCAGCGCGTAGTATTTTAATGAAATGTAAGCATTATGTCACTGTTCTAGAGGGAAAGTAGGAACTATAACTTACATTCGGACTGACTGACCTGCAAAGCCAATAGAATTAACATTATCGGGTATACTCCATAACGGGTGTTATAAAGTTCCTATTGGCTTGAGAATATTTTATATTTTCGTTTCAGGGTATAAGAGGAATACAAGGTATGCCTGGTATAGCAGGCGTTTCTGGTTTGAAGGGAGAAAAGGGAAGCTTAGGATCACCTGGACCACCAGGCGTTCCTGGCACCGCAGTATATAATGTAAGTGTGTAATGTAATATGTTTAATGCATTCATAAATAAATTAGATCGCAAGAAGATAATAACATAAAATCTGACACATATATAAACGCAGTAGTATGACAAAAGGTCGATTCTGTGAATAGAATTTGTAGATGAAGGAGCACTTCCAAGTAAAATATAATGGAGATAAGTGGTATTTTCTATATAAAGTGATTAATGGGTAATACTTTAATCGTTTTATGTAGGAACCTCGCATTGGGCCTCCGGGCATGCCCGGACCGGCAGGTGCTACGGGTAAAACAGGAAGTAAGGGACAAAAAGGTAAGATTTTTTCAAACATACACACTAAAGCACTAACAGTTTCTTATAATTTTCCAATCTCAAATTAAACTAAAAAATATTATCTTTTTTGGATTTATCTTTTCTTTTGGTGCAACAAAGAGTTTACTTATCTATCTAGAAATAAAATATAGGTGCAGATATAAATGATCATATCTTATAGGAGAACCAGGTGAACCAGGCTTAGTTGGATTGGCAGGACCACCAGGTGAAGACGGCCGCGATGTAAGTTAAATATTATTACTCTCATATTAACTATAAATAATATATGAAATTTAAATTAATTACAGCTTTCACTTAATCATTTTTTTATTACTTTTGAGGTACCTAAAAGGTAAAATAAGAAACCCTATGATTAAACCTCCGCTGTTTGTCTGTCTGTTTCGCACCAAGCTGCCTCATAAACCGTGATAGCTAGAAAGCGGAAATTTCCACACATTTTATATTGCTGTTATAAAATTTTCACACATAATATTTAGTTTTCACACATAGTACCTATTTATAAATTAATAATTACTTAAATAGAAAGTAATTATAAAGACGGTAGTTATAGTAGAATATTCCGAAAAAAAAAATCCTTTTCACAGGGAGAACCAGGTCCAGCAGGTCTTCCGGGTCCTATAGGACCTCCTGGTTCACCGGGTGCACCTGGCACTGCAGTTTTTAACGCGAGTTGGGTACAAGGTATTTATTTTCAAAATAATTATAAAATAGAAATAATTTTCTGGCTCAATGAGTTTTATTGCCCTATAAAATTATGAACTACAAAATATCGATTATTTATTTGTTTAAAACAATGTAACAACCAAAATGATAAACAATCATATAAATTGTTTGTGCTGTACGTTAATAGCATAAATAGAATATACGGGAAAAAGAACACCTGACAACAAATGAAGTCAAAGGTTCAATTATGACAAAATTGTGATTATGACAAATATATATTTATTTTTCAGAATTAAAAGGGGATAGAGGACCTCCAGGCAGACCAGGGAGAGACGGTGCTGATGGTTTAGTTGGACCACGAGGGATGGATGGAATGAGAGTAAGAAATTGCTACTTTGTACTGGGAACAAAAAGCTATTTTGGCCAGAGGAAGCGGCCTGAAGTATGGCAAAGTCATTCCAAACTTGACATGGTTGATTTTACTAATTTTTAATTTGTATTATGACTAGAATACGTAAATACTATTTACACAATATTTACTTATTCAGATAATAAAGAAATTGAAAAGGAGGTTGTTTTGCACAGGGTCCCCCTGGTTTACCTGGTAAAGAGGGTCTTATGGGGATGACTGGACCTATGGGACCTCCTGGGCTAGCTGGGTTGCCTGGTAGTGCAGGAGTTAGCGGCGCTGAAGGCCCTCCGGTAATAATAACATCTTTTATGTGACTTTTTATCTTTAAGTTTTAGGTTACATAGAATAATATTATAAAGTTCTAAAATTTAGATAAAACATGATACTAAACCTACCCAAAAACATATGTATTGTTAATTAACGGAAATATCGTTGCAATCATGTTTGTGGCATCAAAGACAACCGATCCAAAAGATTGTAAGTTAGTAATCTAAAGCACTGAGACAATACTATTACTCTATATCCACTCCACATATACTCATTACTCCATCACAAGAAATTAAATTTACAATAAAAGGCGAAATTAATATCTTATTGAGTATATTATAGGGTCCAATAGGTCCACCTGGATTGCCTGGCCTACCAGGTCCACCAGGAAAGCCAGCGTATGCAAGTGTGATTACAGCTATGCCGGGGCCACCTGGCCCCGTGGGGCCAAAAGGCGAGGTAAGAATAATATTTTTTCAGTTTTTAATAAATCTTTTGCGCTTAGAATAACCTTGTGCTCCCATTAAAATTCCGTTTGATTTAAAATAAGTAACTTTTACTTATATTTGGATGAAAAACGTTATGAACGCATTTCCACAGTTAATTATTGAGATTTAAAAATGTATCATCCGCCAGTTGCTTCTTCAGTAAAACCTTAAAATAAGATTCACTGGTTAGATGATTAAAAAAAGAATTTTGTTTTTAGAAAGGTGAGCAAGGTTACCCTGGACTTCCCGGCCAAGACGGCAAGGATGGCTATCCTGGGACCCCCGGGAACCCTGGGCCTCCAGGGTTACCAGCGCCGTATAATATAGTACAGGTTATTATTATTTTTTACATTTTCCTTCTTTTTTTGTTAGTTGCACGACTTTTTTAAATTAACAGGATAACAGCTGTTCATGTATTATTTTTCAGCCCCAATCGCCAACATTATCAGAACATGAAGTTAGAAATATATGTGAAGATCTCATAAGAGGTGAGTAGTTTATACTCGTAGTTCCTTAACGCATTACTAATAGGCACGATGACATTTATTTTTTGTTTTAGTGGTAATTTAGTTTTACAATAACTAAAACATTGGTTAAATAATGACATCAATAAACAATAAACTACCTGAGATATACGAGGTAATATAACACATTATTTGGACAAGTCCAAAATGCACCTTACAAAAATCTACTCAAGTGTGTCGTCACACATGAGTTTCTTGCTCGTGTCATGAACTTCATTTGTATGGCAACTACCTTAATAATTGCGTTTATGGATTGATGCCTTAATAAAAGTTATTCCATATTTTTGATTTTTCACTCCTGGCAGAGTTATATTTAACTAATGTTGAATTTTTTACATGGACTTTCCCATCTGACTATGAAAGAATATAAAACATATAGGGCGTCAAAATTAAAACTTAAATTAATGTAACGTTTTTAATTACGTGTATTCTATCATGTTATTAACTTATTAATATAGTTAAATGATGACCATGTCATCATCCCTATTATTGTTAAACTGTTTAAGTCGTAAGACGTCTTAGATGTCTTACGCTTTATATCCTAATAGAATAGATTGTTATTGTGTGTAATGTTTGCTCTCTTACAGTAAGGCTGCAAGAGGCTCTGGCTGAGTTGTCCATACACCAGGCCGTTTTGAGGCGAGGACCGCCTGGAAAACCAGGGCCACCTGGACCGCAAGGTAGACCTCTTATACTTAACTAGCTGTGCCCGCGACTTCGTCCGCGTGGAATAGTTATTTTGGGCATCATTGAAGCCCTCAAGGATGAATAATTTTCCCCGTTTTTTTTTCACGTATTCAATTATTTCTTCGCTCCTAAAAAGTGCAGCGTGATGTTATTTAGCCTAAAGCCTACCTCGATAAATGGTCTATTCGACGCAAAAATAATTTTTCAATTCGGACCAGTAGTTTCTGAGATTAGCGCGTTCAAACAAACAAACAAACTCTTCAGCTTTATAATATTAGTATAGATGATTAACAAGCTGTTGACCACAGCTAGTTTACACCGCTAGAGGAGATAGGAAATGTGGAAATTGGTTAATTTTATGATATGATTAATTTCAATTCAACCATTGGGCCATACAGCTGAACGTGGCCTTTCAGTCTTTTCAAGACTGTTGGCTCTATATTACCAGCAAAAGATAAAGATCTTTTCCGTCAGTCGCCACATGATTATGACTATATGTATGTACTTATGTAATATTTGATTAATATGATTTTAGGGACGCAAGGCGAGCCAGGGGAAATCGGGCCCCGTGGGTACCCCGGGGAAACGGGGGAGCCTGGCAGGCCCGGCGCCCCGGGGCTGGCGGGGGGCAAGGGGGACAAGGGGGAGAGGGGTCCTGAAGGAGTCGGGGTACAAGGACCCGAGGGGCCTAGGGGGCTCCCAGGTATTAACGTGTTTATGTTTATGTCTCTAGTAAGATTATTATGTGTATATGTATTCTTATGTGGATTTTAATGAATTGATAGATAAATTGCATTTATTTTTAAATTATTGTGTTCATCAAGTTTTTTCTGCTTGTTTTTTTTTGGTTTTTAACTGTGTTTTTTATCTTTCTTTATTGACTAGCTGTGACCCACGACTTTGAAAGTAGTTTTCTTCTTTGATTTTTACGTCAATGGAAATGTATAGTAACAAAATTTTCTTCAAAATCCGTCCAATATACTGGACAGGTTTCTTTACTATATTATTCTTATTACTACTTATTGCATATTGCCCCTAATTTATTATTAAAACCTATATTTAATGTACAATCATAAACAATGTATCATTATTACAGGTCCTGTTGGACCTCCTGGGGCCGAAGGGAGAAGAGGAGACCGTGGTGAGCCTGGAAGAGAAGGTTAGTGTCAAGTGTACATCGCTTGCTTATCAGCTCAGACTGTATACTTAAGACTAAAAATATAAATATATTTTCAATTGTTTCCAGGGAGTATCGGCCCCCGTGGAGTCCCAGGTCCTAGGGGATCATGCGAATGCCCCTCTGCGGCCTTCTACGCGTACGCTCCGACAGGGAATGTGAAAGGACCCTAAATCTTGTACTTACTTAGAAAAAAAATAAGAAAAAGGTCGTGTTAAGAACTCAGTTAAAAATTAATCCGAAACATTACGCTGAAAGATAAATTTTATCATAGAAAATATATTTATTTTGGATGTTTCAGAGATATTTTTTTAATGACTGTTGCCAACTATGCGGTAATTTTTTCAGCTTATAAACTTTTGCGTGGTGTTAGACGTAAAATAAAAGGACATTTATGAAGCTTAGTACTACTTACCTATTTCTTTTGTTTTTTTGCACTGTTTGCTACTTATAATCACGAAATTAAAAATTCTGCGTAAATCATGTTTAAGTTAAATTTAAAATTCAAATCATGATTAAAGTCAGCCTTTGTTAAACTCTTGCGTTGCGACTGGCTGACAGATAACAAACAGCATGAAAATTGTGAAAAAATGTATTTCAGGCCAGCAAAGCTGCGGCTTAGGAAATACGGTCTAATCTTATAAATTAAAGAATGAACAACTACAAAAAACAGTCTTTAATCTCGCAAATTACAAGTAAAATATTCTAAAAACTGGAATAAATATTAGAAAATCTTATTGTGTAGGTAGGTATGTCACATTTTCAGTTGTTCCCCGCCGGCTCTATCTCCTTCACCGACTCGATCTCCGCTTTGCAGAAGAAACACTGCTTGCTGTTCAGCAAGTGCTGCATTATGCAGGCCCTGGAATTATATATTTGTATTAATCAAAGAAATAATCGCTGTATGTGGTAAATGTTGGTGTAAATACATATATTTGTATCATAGAAAAGATTAACACCCATTTTCTCAATAAGTCGCCACACGGCCAATCTGCTATTGTGTTTCGTGTTCGCCCATGAAAAAAAAAGACATACAGCCATACATATAATCACGTCTATATCCCTTGCGGGGTAGACAGAGCTAATAGTCTTAAAAAGACTGACAGGACAGGTCACGTTCAGCTGTTTGGCTTAATGATAGAATTGAGATTCAAATAGAGGCAGGTTGCTAGCCTGACGCCTAAAAGAAGAATCTCAAGTTTATAAGCATATCCCTTAGTCGTCTTTTACGAAATCCATGGGAAAGAGATGGAGTGGTTCATTATTTTTCCTATTGGTGCCGGGAACCGGGAATAAAGAAAAGGACATTATTTGTGATGGAACACACTAACTGACTGAAGAGGGAAAGAGAAGAGAGCGTATCAAAATCTTGCCTGCAGGAATGGTGATTGCACGGCACAAAGGCAGTATCCGCCGGCCTCGCGTAGCATATCGTGCACAGCAGGTCGGACTGCGCCCCGCTGGAGCCCGGGGAGCGCGCGCGCACCATACTGTCCCGAGCCACTTTCAATCTGTCCACTGCTATCTCTAGGGCCTTGAGTTCGTCTTGGGTCACGTCTTCGGGGTCTTTGTTTGGAAAAAATAAGGTAAATATCAAGAATTGTCATGCGAAGAATGATAAACCTTAACCACTATGGAAAGAGAAGAATGTGGAGAGAAGAAGTTTGTACTGGGAGCGATGAGTTAGGCTCTAACACTGCTAAAGGTACTGTGACCCGCTAAGATGTTTTTGGAAGGTATTATGTATTAGACTCGACTTCTGCTATAACATTCACAAGAATTCTGATGATGCAATCAGATCATTTAGTATGTAGGCAGAATCAGACGCCCCCTTGGGAATGATCTCCAGGGAGATGAAGACGCAACTAATCAAGTCACGTTGTTGTGTCAGTCGTAAGAAGACAAGATTTTAAAATATGGTGTAGGTACATATGTTGAATACTGACATTTGTAAAATGAGAACTGTTTCGGCTTATTTTTTCCCAACATGAATTCCAAGCCTTCTGTGTGGAAAAGGGGTTCCGTCACCAGAGCTTTCGTCACTTTTTCCAAATGCTGGAAATTAGAATGAAAATTAAAATGATCAAAAAAACAAGGGAAAATAAGTAATTTATTCCAATAGAGGTCACTGTAAAAGCATCAGTAAGTATGCAACTAATGTGTTTATCGTTCTAATTAACCGGATTTAAAAAAGCGGAGTTTCTTAATAACACCAAATCTTTTTTTTAAGTTCAGTCATGACTGATCGTGTAAATGAACACAATAAGTAGTTCAGTAGAATTCTAGCACCATGTCTTTCGCTTACGAGACTCACTCTCCTACCGAAATGCTGTATGGCAAAGCTTTCTCTATTGAAATAGTTAATACTCGTATCAATTACTCCTTTTTATGAGCTTACCTCAGGCGACAACTTAGGATCCAGCATTCGAATAAGACAGCCGGCGACGGGCGCCAGAGCCACGTAGTAGTGCACCCTGTCTGTGTCGGGGAGTCCCCGGGCAACCAGCCGGGCGAACCCTGTGCCTCCACCGCCCCGGACGCACACGCGGGATATCACTGCCATTAGCATCTGTAACGGTCGCTTGTAGAGGGTATCATTTTCATCAGCCTTATCCTTATAACATAATATGAAGTTTTCATACATACATAAAATCACGCCTCTTTCCCAGAGGGGTAGGCAGAGACTACCTCTTTCCACTTGCCACGATCTCTGCATACTTCCTTCGGTTCATCCACATTCATAACTCTCTTCAAGCAAGCTCGGCGGTTTCGGGTACTTTTGAACTAACCCTTTACCCTGAAGTTTATTGCAAAACAAATCAGATTTCTGATAATGTCCCTATTATTGCCATTAGATTTTATTAAGGTCTACATCATCATTCGTTTCAAGTTAGCTTTATCATCGTCATCTTACCATAACAATAAAAAGAATTCACAGCAGAAGATGCAAATTGGACGTAGTACCCTGTCCGTATCGGTGAATCCCCAAGCCACCTGCCTGGAGAACATTGTGTCACCGCCTCGGACGAAGACGCGGGGTATCACTAGATCGTCGGCGAAATCCATTTATTGGCCAGATATACGTTGAAAGTTAACGTCAGTCAATTTTACCATGTAAAGCTGAATATGATTTTATGCGCATTCAGAGACTTTACTTCTCTAGAGCGTTGGTATATTATAAACAAGTTGTCTATACGGCAGCTGTACCAAACAAAATACTACTTTAAAATACCTGACAAGTTCTTCCAAGCAGCAGCTCGTTTTGGTTGTCACTGGCCTCAGGTTTGCTGACGAGGTACGGCGCCAAATACATGCACATCTCCAAAGCTCGCGCCAGGCCGTGGTACAGGTCGAAGCAGGTCGCGCACAGTTTTATTTGACGGGATTCCAGATGGGCGTCCACGCTTACTCTGTCCATCTGTTAGTAACAAAGTTAAACCTAAACATGCATAGTGTAAAAGCCTAGTGTGTTTTATGGTCCTCTAGCGGATATGATCACGATTCAGGAGTGAGAAATTTGGAAAATCACGGACAACTAATTCATATACATCACGTCTTTATTTTTACACACCCAACAGTTTTAAGTTAAAATTGAGTTTTTACTTTACATATTTACTCATTACGAAGTCATCGATCTTCGGAACCCAGAGATCATAATAAGTACAGACGTAGAACAAATAACCTTATCACACTGTCTTGGATCATGATTCTTAGGGAACAAGGCGAAGGTCTTTATTTTCCTTAGTCACACGAATGTTCTTATTCTCTGATCAAACCAATCCATGGCAAAGAGATGGAGGGAAGCAATTCTGATGTGCCGGAAACCACGCAGAACAATAGGTATCTACCTCCTGCATCATAGTGATGAACTCGGAGAAAGCCCAGTTGAGTTGGCTGAGCAGTGAGTTGAGGAAGGACGCCGCTTCTTTTGGGTGCTGGGCCAGGTACTCTCTAATGCGGCTCTGAATTACTTCCGAAGGGCAAGGACCTGGATTTGCAAATTGTCATTATTGCACATAAAGATCTGCACATAAAGAACTTTAACCAGGCATCAGACCATTGGATCAGGTCGAGACTTTCCTAATAAAGTACTAGTTCCACATGATGTAATGTCAAGGTTTGAAGTAATAAACTTTAATAAAGGATTTAAAACTCTAAGTTAGCTAACAGATAAACGTATCTCTGTAAGAGATAAAGAGAGGGTATGGGGAAACTTGTTGAAGTAAGTATTTACCGAAACACTGGCTCATAAGACCGGCGTCTACTTTCGCGCCCAGGTTATTGACTGTCGGTTCCCTGTCGCCATACCTGCAGCAATACAACGAACTTTAGATTTAAACAATAAAGATTTTTCACACACTTAAAACAAAGGTACTAATCGATAGCTATCAGTCAAATTATGTATCGTATGTATCACTTTTTATCAAAATCCAGTAAGGAATATAAACTTGTTTGTCTGGTAGAAAACGATATGTAACTGGATCTTTTTTCATAAGTCCTGTACAGTGCCCACTAAAACCTCTAAATATCGTCCTCGCTTTATGGTTTACGAAATTTTGCTTTTAAAATTTTTGTTAAGTACCAATTTTATACTAAGTCAAAATCAGATAGACACGTACTGTTTAGTAGTCAATATAGCTTGTATTTTCCAGAAACTTTGTAGAGTATCTTAAGGGAACAATTCAAATAAATTACATTCAAAACTCAGGCATCAGACAGAAAGAACTATATAAAAGTAGGTCTTATCTGAAAAGTTTCCCGACGCCGAGTCTCGTCCAAAATAATAGATTTGGCAGAATTCTGAGGACAATACCTAATACCGACAGTACTATTAATAATTCTGTGCTTATACTCAAGTGATATCTTGCAATCTCGCTTCGATTATTGATTGGTACAATTTGACCGAAAACTCTTTTGCGTGCTGTATCGCGAATCCCACCCATGGAAATAATAATTCTTTTTGAACGTATAACGTATCATATTGTCGGAATGAATGTTCATTGTGAAAGACCGAGAAAGGTGCTCTTTCATCATAGCTGATTACTAAATCAAAAGAATGGAAATGAAATGGAAATTTGAAGTTAGTTTTACCAAGATTCTATTTAGTAACACAGTAGAACAGGAGTTGCAGGAGGTTATAACTATATGAAAAGATTGCTTACTTTGCTGCAAGATGCGGCCACTGTCTGTGGTGGAACCCAAACCCAGTGCCGTGCCAGAACCGCACCAGCACCCAATTTGACTGCGCCCATGCTCTGTTCTGATATGGTTTCACCAGCTCTTCTATCATGCACATCTGTCTAAGAAGGAAACAAGTAAATGAGTTTATAAGCAAATAATTATGCATATTCTTGTCAATGTTTCATGGGATGGCAGGATATTTTATATAAGCGTAGATTCATCATTATTCTCTTCTGATTTCCTCCATGCGGAGTCTCCCCTAAGGATACTCCTTATATGAAGTGACAATAATAAAGGAATACATGACATATCATAGTTACACAAAGCAGGCGTCGTCTGGCCTTCATCCCCTTTATCAAAACATCTTTACCCACCTTGGATCCTCCAAGAAGGAACGAGTTGAAGTATTCCTATTAATAACAAATACAATCCACTCGGCAGAAGAAATATTGTAGTGCGCGTGCGCGTCAAAAATGATGACAATATACATTGCAAATGTAAAACTCACTGTTTCAGAGGCACCCTTTCTATAGCCCTCATGGTGACCTGCTGCGTAGCGAAAGATGCCAATGTCTGGACTAAGGACTCCCTGGTGCTGGCCAAGACAATCCGGGAATCAGCGAACTCCGAGCAGAGAAATGATGCGCAGGATACCACTAGGTCATCCCATTCTGATGACAGATGTTTTGTTTGTTACTTTCGTTGGCTGTTCTGTTGTAGGGTAAGTACTTAATAGTAAGGAAGTAATTTTATGAAAAATTAATGATGTGGCTGGATAGGGCACAATTTGGCGCTAATATTTATCTCAAAATTGTAGCTTGTGTGATTTCTGGCAGAGCAGAATAGAACTACTTCAAAACTGGCAACTGGGAACACACTCAAACTCTTCAGCGTCCGCGGTCCGTTGATGATGACAGACATTAGAAACAAATGAACTAACTAACCTGGGATCTGATGCACCGGTACAGTGGGGTGCATGTACAGTCGCAACGTGTTACACAGTTCCAACATCGCGTCCACATGGTATTCAGGAACGAAAGCGAATAGAGAATCTGCATAGTCCTGGCCTTCTGAAAACACGTTATATTCCAAGTCTCAATTATAACTTCGGCTATATTCAGACGTATAATTTTTTCATCAAGTAGCTTTTTCTATTGCTCTCTCTTTAGAGTACTCTCTTTTGAAAAGACATTGAAGTAATCATTCAAAAGTACCATTTCTTCTTTTTTGAATTAAAGGTACATTAATAAACAATTGTGGTCCACCCCTCGAATGGCAGGGCAATACTTAAAGACAAATTACCTTTGTTCGTTACTGCTTAGGATGTCGCTAAAAATCTACTTACGACTAGATGCACCAAGTTGCGCATTAGAGCCCACTCCTGGCGTTGTCACTCTTGATCTTGGACTTTGTGGGCTAGAAGGTAATGAAATTTTCACATACGCTGAACTGTTCGAGCCATTAAGTGTACAGTTAATCGCAGAACATAATAATATCAAAGAGTAAGCATAGCACATATACTATTCTATCTATAACAGTTTTTTTTTATCAGGATATTTTCAGGCTTAAATTAGCTGATATGAAATTAAATACTGCTTCCTACGGCGTTTATTTTTTATTTTGTAAAGTTAACTTTGTCTTGAAAGTATTCAATATGCAAATATCTATAATAATAAATTGTTAAAGCTTGTCTGAAAAACTAACCTTTGATCTGAGCTTGATGTGTATTCCAATTGTAGAGAAGCATAACTTGCTCCTATTAGAGAACTTTTTCCCGGTAGAATTTCTTTACTGGCTACCTGGAAATATAGTAAGTAACTATATACATTATTTCGCAAGGTAACCGCACTATGCTTTGTACATATCTACTTGACTTTTATGCGTCAAGCTTTTATGAACCAATCGGAAAAGGTTAAATAGTTGAAACAAATCCGCCTGACTTATGGTACCTTGTCAATGAGGCAAAGCAACAGGACATTGATTGTTGTTCTGGGTGAAAGTATATTTCCTAAGTCTTGTTAGACACCCACGAGGGACACGAAGTGATCTTGAAATGAGCCAGGAATCACAAACAAGAACAGGATAATAAAGGCAGAAAACATTGTTATTACATAGTGTCATATAAGTACCTGTATATGAGCAGCGTAGTCGTTATCAGAAGATAGCCTAAGAGAATGCAGGGCCCCAGCAAAATGTTTAGCCAGTTCTAACTGTCTCTGTCTCGTCCAAATGGCGCCGATCACCCATCCCATGTTCAGAGCGCTAGCTTCCAATTTCTCCTAAAATTATGAACTCTTGTTTATACTCTAACGAAATGATATTAGAAGTGTTTAGTAAAAGGTAGAAATTCACAAAATTTGGAGAAGGAATGCAATCGTCTTTGCCAATCTCTCTCGCATCTTTCAGTCTTTCTCTGATCTTAGTGGTACTTTCCATCGATTGGATGCTTCGGGTTTTCAAGATCCGATTTTTCTTTCTCCACTTTATAGCCAGTTTTAGGTATTTTCTTTATCTTTATCGTATAACAAAAATTGACATTTTCTCAAATTACCTCATAAATGGATTTGGATCTCTCTAGTTCATTGAGTATCTTCTCCATTAACTGTTTCTTCACTTTATCCTGGTCTGATATCTCCCTTTTAGAATCTTTGGGAAAACAAGGCAATTATTAAAATTCAATCGGTCGATGCTATCTCCCTCGATGTTTCCAGTAAAAATGTTTTGGTCAATACGAGTTCTTATTTTCTTCCAGTCAGGGGAAGAGGGAATCAGTGTAAAACTTTTACAGTAAATGTACAGAATGCTCTCAATAAGGGACTAAAAAAACAATATACTGTTAAGTTTTCACTGACTCCCTAACTAAGAGAAAATAAGAATTTGTCAAAATCGTTCCAAAATTTCAGGGATGATGATGGTGAGTTAGTCAAGTTTTAAATTTTAAGAATATTCTCCCGGGCATTTATACCAGTAAGCCCTGTCCAGGAAGAGGAGCCCAGGGTCTGCTAACGATCACGATCTAGGATTTGATAATGCAATTGCATGGAGCGTTACCATTTTTACCTTCGCCTCTGACAATGTCTAACTGCACCTAAATAAATTTTCCTGATCCATGCGACCAGTTGATCACCAACAAATGTAACTAACAAACAAACACACCTACATCGTTCTGCATCTCCGTGGAGACCGCGTGTATCCGGCACTCGATGTCGTGGAGGCAGTCTGCCATGTCCAGCTGATTGTCTCGCAGTTCACAAAGCTGTCGTTTGAAACAATTTTCAAGAATATTTAGAGCCATTGGTTAAATATTCTGTTATTTTATCAATATTGTACTTAGCTGTTAGGTACTTTATACACTCAGGATCTGCCAAATGCAGAATGTAGGCACGTAATTCGGCTTAAGTTTTCGACAACAACCAGGATGTGGTTTACATCAATCGGCCTCTTAATACCTATGCATTATCTAGAATTCCTATTCTGATAATTAAAGAGCTGGTTTGAACCGAATGCTTACATAAATTATTTAACTTTTATTACTGTCCACATTTTCAGCATGTTTTATAACAGCTCCATGATTCAAAGATACTGAAGTAAATATTTGTACAAGGCAAATGGAGTTATGAAGCAATACGAACCCTCCTCTAGGAGACAGATATAACGACTAGGTCTAAAAGATAACTGACCTTTTCAGCATGTTTGATAGCGGCTCCATGGTACAATGCCAGTAGACCATCAAGCAGTCTCAAGTGCGCTGATCTGGTGTCGATGGCACCAGCGCCGGGCATCATGGAGCGAGCCCCCTTCAGCGCCAGTGCTGTCTCGCCTGTGGTTCTGATGATAAAGGCGGCAAATAAGTTGAATCAATAGTTTTGGTTAATAGTTTGAATATAATAGAAACTATGTAGAAATGTAATCGTTTCAAATTATCAAGGTTAGGTAGCCCGTTAAAGTTGAACTAATGGTTTCAAGCCTTTAAATGTGAAGGCTAATCATGGTCGCTTTGTGTTATTAATTTTGTCGAATCACTTAAGAAACTAATATAGCCGCTGTCTTCACAGTCATTAACACGTAACACCTGGATACCGAAATGGTGGCAATCACCGAGCCTTTGAGTTTGTGGAAATGAAGTTTTAAGAAACCTATTAAAATTTTTTTTTAGATTATCTGTCTCGACGAAAAACAGGGGCGATAGACAGTACGGTGAACAAGTTCTTTGAATTTGTTAAAATTGTCTGTTCTCAAAGCGTGGGTGATTGGGTGATATTCTATTTCACATTCGTAGATATTGAAGTTACTCTATCACATCACAACTAATTCTGATTGAATTTACAGACGTTTGCTTTTAAATTAAGTGCTCGGGGTAGGTACTGTGTTGTTACACCCTGATTCGCAATTATTTGGATCCAACTTTTCTTTTTTAATTTTGTCCAGTTTACAGCGACTTCACTTTGAAGGCATTAGGCACTGCGCATATCCATCACCCCAAGTCAGGTTTGTTTCAGGCTCTCCCATCTACCTGGGAGTGGCACAGGCATTTGTTCAAGTATTAATTTGCAGCATTAGGTTAGTTGGCTGTCAGAAAAAGTCCCAGTCTTCCTTTTTTTGTACCGATTAAGTATATTTTTACCTTACCTGTTAGGCATTGGAGGCATCTGGGGGTGCATGAAGCGCGCCATGGACGATATGACTTGGGGCAAAGTCGCGAGCCCCGGGGAGCCGGCGGTCATGTCGCTCACACCTGAGAAGGTACCTACTGGATCTAGTACATTTGTTTCATGCTAAGTGGTTGTAAATACCATACTAGTCTTTACTATCATAGTCATTATAGAAAGAATATTGGTTTTTGCCTTGTAAAGAAAACTTTAGAAATCTACTTAACCGAACCGATGCTGAATAAAATTTTGCTCTGTCTTTTCTGCATTGGAACAGACGATTATATGTCGTATATTACAAAACCTTCAGATTTTTAAAGACTATTATATATAATATTCATTTCGTGAAAACCCATGGGGCCAAAGTGTCAGCAAAACTCTAGTACATTTTACAGTATGAAAAGATTTGGTCAAGATTTTACAGTCGGTGGCCTTCTGACGTTTGTTCTTTTTGCGTTCTCAGTGTAAAGAAGCTCATAGTCTGCCACGACCATGATCCAAGAGTAGACAAGTCAGATAATTTTGAATAGGTGAGCTGATGATAATAAAATGGCTTTACTTCTTCCATTAAAAAATGTTGTCTTATTACCTGTGTCGATTCCACCGGCTCGGTTGTAGCTGGGTTCGAAGCTCTGTATGAAGGGGTTGTCTTCCCCCAGTACGCTGATCAGATCTTGTCTGTCAACACGATTGCAAATGATTATAAAATAAACAATCTCAACTGCATGCTTCGTTCAAATAATAATTCTGCGCCGAATCTCCATAAGTCTTATGTGATAATATCGATCATCACAGAAATACTTACATCCATTTTTAACAAGACCATCGTACAACATCCATCTTTAATAAGACCTGTCCAATTAGTATGGCTAAACGAGTTGGAAGCTATCCTATTCAAATCTATTTTAACTCTAAAAGTGATCATTTTAAAGGATTTGAATGGATAGCTCCTGTCCGCTCGTTATTATGGAACAGGAATTCCATACAGGGACAAAAAATTACCTACCGCAAAGTCCTGACCAGGAATGGCAGGACACCGCCCAAACGGTCAACGTTATAGAAGTCCAACTCCCCATCGATGAAGGTCCGTGGAGGGAGATGTGGTGGAAGATGACTGAAATACAATGACAACCGACTTATTTTACTATAAAGTTGAACTTTTTTTTTATTTAACCATATTTGGCAGCAGTTTATGATCTCTCAGTATTAGGATAAAGCTTACATAGATAGGGTATTACCGGCGAACAGTTAAATCAACAATTTTACGTGGTTCCTACCACAAAATCGTGGAAGCCGATTACTACTAAGGCAGATACAATGTTAACCTTCGAAGGGTTAATATTGATACAAGAAGAAGCCTTACGGGTTTCCAATAGGGTTTTCGGCGAACAGTTTGAAGACAGCCGTGAGCAGTCTCGCGTGGCAGCACCAGGAGATAGCCGGGGAGTTGCGGGAAATGTTGAACAGCCTCTGATGAATAAAACATTTCGATACCGAGGACGTTTTGATAATGTTATTTTTCAAAAGTTTTGTTGTGTCCTTCCCAGGAAGAACGTATGCATTGTCTCTGATATACGTAAGTATACTTTCACATCAAGAGAAAAATTTTGAAATATTAGACACGAAAAAACATGTTTTGTAGAAGTGGAATCATTAGTAGTGGTTGTAGAAGTGGTTCAATATATTTTTTTTATCGGGTGACTATGGCACAACAGTAATGTCTTAAACTAAGTGGAAATAAAAATTTATCCTTTACATTGCGAAACAAAGTTTTAACGACTCGACCTTGGTGTCAGATAAAAGTCTTTCCGAAACAGATATGTTAATATCAAAAGAAAAAAATGACCAAAACCATGTCCAAAATGCAATTGTCCATGATGTATCTCTTGAACTTCTCCAGGAATATCTTTCTTGTGGAAGGCACCATGTTGGTCCCGTCCGAGTTGTCCAGCAGCATGAGGAGAAATTCCAACTGTATGAAAACAAAAAGTTAGTGTAGAAAATATTTTCTAATCATTTGTTGTACACTATGTACCATTTCCACACGTACCGATTACTCCCGATACATGCGAAAACAATTTAAGAGTAGTGATTTTGGAGAGTGGTGATGTGGTGAGGCTTCAAATTCAGAGACTAGTAGACTGCACCATAGTTTTTATGTACTATACCTAAAGGGGATTTAATCTTTCAACCACTGATAAGTATAGCAATATCTAAGTTTCATCAAAAAATAACATTAAATCCACGACATGTTTTGTCGAACCTGAAATATTTTTGTTGAAATATTACATTTGGGGACGACTGCCCGCCCAATAATCGCGATTATGAGTAAATAAATAAAATTACTAAGGGAAAGTAGCTAGGTAAAAACTGTACAGCAGAATAACTAACTTGAATCTGTTCCAATGGCTCAATGGCTTTGGTGATTTTGTCACAATCTTCTTTATATTGAGCTTCTACAGCGGAGTCGTCTGGCGCTGGTAGTATTCGCGAAATTTTATCTTCGTGAAAAATAAATTTATTGTTAATGTGCTTTTCGATAAATTCTCCAGGATTATGGTCATAGGACCCAAGAATCCTGTCAAGGGTGGACGCAACCAGGACAAATGTCAGGAAAATGAAGATGATGTTGAGAGTCTAAAGTAACCAAAAGTTAAAATTATAATTATCTATGTAAGCAATGTATTTTTGCGAAGGTTCTGTAGGAAAATAATAAAATCTGGTTTTGTAAAACCAGGGACATACCAAAATAAAGATTAGAAATTTGCTTACCAGAAACTGATGGCGCGAACGAAGACTTTCTTATAGTTCCTTTTTCTGTCATCTCTAAAACAAGTTAGAAGATTATGAGACAATTCCAAAAAAATATAGCTATGAGTAGGTACATATTTAAGCTGAGATAAAAATAATGATATACGAAATGGTGTTGAGGTAACAACGCAATCTCATAGGTAGATGCCGTAGATGAGCGCTGACTAAAATGATAAAATTTAAATTTAAAAGACCCCCGACTCAATTTAAGTTTCCTTTAACAAGAAACAAATGATAAAAGATATTCCTACCTTAATTAAAATTTTAAGAAATACGTCCCGTCGGGGGTCCTTGTCCCGGGGGGATCCCGTTGTATGATGATGGCACAGTGCAACACAGTTGTACAGTCATCAATGGGACGCGAAAGTGATGAATTTCTTATTTGTGTGGTTTATAGTAAACGTACCTGCGATCCTGGGGTCGGTCTCGCCGTGGACGGCCGTGGGTCGCTGCCACCACGGCTTTCTGATGACCGAGCGTAGAACACCGTCGTCTGGGCATTTTACGTTCAGGAAATTGTCGAAACTGTAACCACATAATTTTGATACAATGTGAAATTAGCATTGACCGGATTATTTACAAAGCATTACGCCGAAGAGAGAACATTAAGATATAATAAAAGGGAATAAGTAGAGGTTTTAGCTTAGCATGTAGTAACAGAAGGCAAGGAAGATGGTGGTTAAGGTGTAATTATATTTTTAAAAAAATAAGGTAACCAACGTGATTTTATTGAAGAACACGTATTTGACGAGGTGATGCCTGGTGTCGCGGTGCTGCATCAGTCCACTCAACACGTACACTCCTTCTATTTGTTGGATGAAACGCATGTCCTGAAAACATAAAATAATAATATTATAGTTTTACGGCAGGAGAAAGTCCGCTGTTAAAAAAAAGAACTTTTAACAAATAGTGGTAAGTAAACCAGTCATTAGTAGTCCAGATACGTACATTCGTTTGACGACTAACCGATGCTCTAACGGTGAGGGAAAACATCGTTTGAAAAACAGTACATTTCAGGTGACTAAATGTTAAGGTTAAGAAAGTGGTAAGGTTTCCCTGTTAAGAGGGTCAAACGGTACTCATTCCTGGTTTTTGGTTCAAAGAGAACGCCTGGCTCCCAGAGAGGTCGTAACTGGGTCAAACACCAGCAAATGCTGTGACACTTGGAGTATTACCCACACGAAAACTAATAAATGTGTACGTATTAGATGTAAGAAAATGCTAACAGGAGACACCACGTCGAACATAAGACATTCTCGGACCACGCAGTGCTCCAGCATGTCACAAACAGCAGCCTCATCCAGAAACGTCCACAGTAAGTCCAGAAGGGTGCAGAGACGGGGCTGGGGTTGTGCTAGGAATTTCGTTGATTGGTCCTTCTGAAATTTTTTGGAAGTTGGAGTCAATTACACGTAGCCCTCACCTCTCAATTATGATTTTAAGCAATAACTAACATTTCTGTTACTATTGCTAGTAGTCATTCCGTAATCAGGAAGTTGGATACTAAACGGGTTGTGCGGCTGCTTCTTCAAAACAGATGGTCATCATAAACACTTATGAAAGGTTCTGCACTACGTAACAACAGAATCAGGCTATTTACTATATTTAAAGGTTGAAATGGATTAGATTGTCTGACAAATATATTAAGATTGACACAGTTTCTGAATCTCTTTTAAAAGGGTCTGCAAGCTTAAATAAAAAAGTTTTCAACGCCAAAAAATTGTGGCAATCAAAACCTTTTTTGATACTAACAAAATTCTCGTCTCTGCTCTTCAAATAGAACTCCAAAGCATACTGATCCGGGTTGAACCCCTTGGACTTGATCCCCAGATGCGCACGGAACCTTGGCAGCAGCTCGGAGACCACCACGTATGACACACGAAGGGTATTACCCAGCTCCACTACTACTATCCTGGCCAGTGATGTCAGGAATGCCTGATAAAGAGCCACGTGTTTAGTGGTGTGGTTACCAAATTTTTTATGGCATGTGGTTTAGGTAAATAAATTTTGAAGTAACAGATTTTTTTACAGATATTCCCAATGGATTTCATGCGATATAAATTAATTCAAATCAGTAACGATTAAAATGCGAGAGCTTTTATAATGGTAGGTAACGAAGGTTTTCCCAATGGATTACGTTTGATTAAATCAAATTTTAGTCAGCAATAGTTTTACTTGACAATTTTACATCTTTATTTTCAACAATTTTAAAAAGGCAGGTCGTTCTAAATTTGCCAAGATATTTTTTAAGTAATTAAGTAACTATCTGATTTTCAAATTACGTAAAATTTATGATGAAATCATATCTACCTTTTTGGACATCTTCCTCATCTCTGCGTTTTGTGCGTTCTGAGCGGTCTGTGTATCCGCTATTGCGTGGGGCGATGCTCTTGGGCTGTACGCTTCGTTGCTGTGGATACGGAGCGCTACCTCTTCTTCTGCCGCTTTAGAACTCTCGGACTTTGTCTGAAATGTAATGTTTTTGGTTGTAGTTTCATCATCATTGTTTCCTGCGTTCTCACTTTTCCGGAGAAAAGCGAAGTTTGAAGTTTGACCACGATCAGAAATTTGGTAAGTCAGGTTTTTAGACGAAGCGATTCTTGTCCAACCTGCGCAACAGTTGCCCGATAATAAATGAAGGTTTTTTTCACGATGTTTTCCCTAACGTACGAGCATCAGCCTTTTATAAAATCTATCGGGAAGAGGTGTTTATTTCTTAAGTATCGTGTACACAGGCTACAAATTAAACACATAGGCTACCACTAATAAAAATTTCTAAGGCCTCAGTTAATTCAAAGACTACTGAAAAGGAATAATAAGGATTACTTATAAATAATACTACTTAATCATAAGGATTACCTTACTACTCTTCGCTGTGACAGCAGGTTTAAGATCAGATAGATGAGTCAGCTCATCGAGAAGCGCGTCAAGATACTTGAAGAGTAGTGTTGCGCGGGCGCATTCCTTGTAAGGCGCGGCTTGTAACGGGTTGTACGACTCAACAGGGAATCTGAAGCAATTGAGATGAACTTTGAACTTAAAATTTAATGTACCAAATCATTCAAATAGGTTTTCTAGTCTTTGTCTCGATTGCGTCCTACTTTAGAAGAGCCCAGCTATAATCATGATCCCAGAGTAGGTTAGCAAAGAAAATTTATCCACCGCGTATAAACTGTTATTGCAATAGGCGAAAACCCTTATTCTTAAAGTTAAAGTTGTTGTTCCTCGAGACAAATTTAAATATACATAATTGGATTTTTAATTTTATTATCCAGACATTTTGATAGATACTTCATATTAGGTTAGAATAAATTTATTTTCAAAATTGGATACGAGGTATGACCTGTTGACATCTTAAACTTTTAAACTTAAATCAAATTATGTCTACTACCGCCTCCAATTATTATATATAAACTTCGATAAAAGTAATAATAAGAACATATATAAATTCTTGAAATACTCACACAAACGGCACATGACCGAAGTTGGCATAAAGATGTTCTTGCATAGCTAATGAGACAGCAGGGAAGTATGCCACGCCTGCGCCGTGTGACACCTTGTCAAAGGCAATACCCATGGATACTCCATTCCTGCAATGACAATCTACCTTTAGTCTACATTTGACGCGAAAAAGAGGGTAAATAATTGCAAATATAAGTACAAGAAGCCGCTTATGGCATACATACATACATATAATCACGTCTATATCCCTTGCGGGGTAGACAGAGCCAACAGTCTTAAAAAGACTGAATGGCCTCGTTCAGCTATTTGGCTTAATGATAGAATTGATATTCAAAATAGTGACAGGTTGCTAGCCCATCGCCTAAAAGAACAATCCCAATTTTATAAGCCTACCCGTTAGTCGCCTTTTACGATATCCATGGGAGAGAGATGGAGTGGTCCTATTCTTTTTTGTATTGGTGCCGGGAACCACACGGCGCTGCTTATGGCTAAACCACCACCTATGACCGAGATCCAGGAGTGGGAACTTCTGATTCGAGTAACTTACCACTTTCAACAGTTGCACTTCTTATCCTATCGCCCGTGGTGATAAAAAGAGAACCTTTTGTCTTCATAGCTTATTCAGCTAGAAGGCAGCTTCTCAAAGCGCGGAAGTGATACTTAACTTACTGTATTAAAGAGTTACCTATAATATCCAATTATATCTCAATTCTATCACTAAGCCAAACAGCTGAGCGTGGCCTATCAGTCTTTTCAAGGCTGGTAGCTCTGTCTACCCCGCTAGGGATATAGACGTGATCATATGTATGTATGTACCTATAATATTCCAACGTGCCCTTGTCCAAATCGATGCAAGACGCTATGACGTCCCCTGGAAGCCAAGCCTGGCCGTACGGAGACGTAGCCACATTCCACTTTCGAACCCTGCCACCGTCGTAAGCATACGAGTTCTCTTTGCCTTACGGGGCTTGCGGGGTAGACAGAGCCAACAGTCTTGAAAAGACTGATAGGCCACATTTGGCTTCAAGATAAAATTGAGAATCAAATAATGACAGGTTGCTAGCCCATCGTCTAAAAGAAGAATCCCAAGTTTATAAGCTTACCTTAATCGCCTTTTACGACATCCATGGGAGAGAGATGGAGTGGTCCTATTCTTTTTTCTATTGGTGCCGGGAACCACACGGCCACATTTTGTCCATCTGTGGTTATAAAAGGAGAACCTTTTGTCTTCATAGCTTATTCTTCTTATCATTCTCACAGCGCGGAAGTGAACTTAACTTACTGTATTAAAGAGTTACCTATAATATTCCAACGTGCCCTTGTCCAAATCGATGCAAGACGCTATGACGTCCCCTGGAAGCCAAGCCTGGCCGTACGGAGACGTCGCCACATTCCACTTTCGAACCCTGCCACCGTCGTAAGCATACGAGTTCCCTTTGCCTTGCGGGGCTTGCGGGGTAGACAGAGCCAACAGTCTTGAAAAGACTGATAGGCCACGTTCAGCTATTTGGCTTTAAGATAGAATTGAGATTCAAATAATGACAGGTTGCTAGCCCATCGTCTAAAAGAAGAATCCCAAGTTTATAAGCTTACCTTAATCGCCTTTTACGACATCCATGGGAGAGAGATGGAGTGGTCCTATTCGTTTTTCTATTAGTGCCGGGAACCACACGGCGCTGCTTATGGCTAAACCATTATTCACCTATGACCGAGATTTAGGACTGGGAACTTCTGATTCGAGTAACTTACCACTTTCAACAGTTGCATTATTTTGTCCGTTTGTGGTTATAAAAGGAGAATCTTATGTTATTCTTCTCGAAGGCAGCTTCTCACAGCGTGGAAGTGAACTTAACTTACTGTATTAAAGAGTTACCTATAATATTCCAACGTGCCCTTGTCCAAATCGATGCAAGACGCTATGACGTCCCCTGGAAGCCAAGCCTGGCCGTACGGAGACGTCGCCACATTCCACTTTCGAACCCTGCCTCCGTCGTAAGCATACGAGTTCGAAGTGTCTCCAACGCCCGTGTCCATGGAGAACATGCAGTTCGCTGTGCACCAGCCGATCTAAAAAGAGATTGAGATGAATTATTATGAAAGGCTTTTTAAATGATAGAGAAAAAATATCGGATATACATATATATAATCGGATAAGGAACAGCGTGATAAGGGAATGTTGTGATGTGAAAGAAGATGTAGTTACAGGAATAGAAAAGGTAGAAAAGGGTATGTTAAGATGGTTCGGTCATGTAAAGAGGATGAATGAAAGTAGGTTGACTAAGCAGATATACAAAGAGTGTGGAGGGAAAGGTCGGAGTGGGAAGACCTAGACGAACGTATCTTGATCAAATTAAGGACGTCCTGATAAAGGGTCAGGTCAAGAGTACCCGAAACCGCCAAGCTTCCATGAAGAGAGTTATGAATGTGGATGAAGAGAAGGAAGTATGCAGAGATCGTGGCAAGTGGAAAGAGGTAGACTCTGCCTCCGGGAAAGAGGCGTGATTTTATGTTTGTATGTATGTACAAAAATAATAAATATTATATCCAGATCCAATGACTTTTTCTACAGAAACAAACTGGTGTAATGGGCTAATGAGTTAATTTTCTTTGCCTATGGTGGAGTTTATATGATTATCATGATGAATTCTATACTGAGTAGACCAAATTCATTTTAGGGATGACGCAAAATATCTTCCTCCTTGAAAACGAGGCGTGATGACAACTATATATATATGTGTGTACGATATACTAAAACAAATACATATATACTCCTGATGCTGAGGTAAATAAAATACCTAATGAATGATGAATTTACTGCTTTAAGTAAACCTGCATAATTCCTTTAGTTCCTAGTTGGACTTCATACATCCATCTGCCAGCGAAAGCACACGCGGTTGCTCTTATAGTCGCAAAGCTAGACAACCCTTGGACGCTGACCCTCTCATCACCAACTAAAACTAATCTGCCGGTACCTGAAATATGATATATATGATATGACACATACATACATACAATAATCACGTTTATATCAGTTTGTAGACAGAGCCAAAAGTCTTGAAAAGACTGATAGGCCACGTTCAGCTGTTTGGCTTAATGGTATAATTGAGATTCAAATAGTGACAGGATGCTAACCCATCTATCCTTTAGTCACCTTTTACGACACCCATGGGCACGAGATGGAGCGGTCCTATTCTTTTTAAATTAGTTCCGGGAACCACACGGCACTTGAATGAAGAACATTTAAGGTTGGTAATACATAAGGCAGTGGTTTATGACAGCAAAAAAGGCGTTTCTGTGAATGTTCTTGTAGAATAAATCTTAAGAGCAAGAGCACTTTATCTTAATACAGATTCCCATAGCAGATTATTTTAAAGCAGCGGCCCAAAATAATTTTGCTAAATATTACAACTCGATCATCAGTCGGGTTAAAACAAATTTTGGCGAAAACGGCAGCATTTACTTTCACATATATATGTATACCTATTTTGAAAAAGTATTGTTATATGGAATATGTCCAATCATGGGTATTCGAATGGATTGTTGAAGCTAAAAATAAACGGTGGATTGGAACTGTAGACGACGAATTCACCTCACCAGTAGTAGCATCGAACACCACGATCTTGGGGCCAACCCGGCCTGGTCGGTCGTCAGTTTCTGGGGTCTGAAGAAACATCAAAAAGTAAAGTGGTTACAACAGATTTCTTAAATGTTTTCACGTTTATGCTGTGTTGAGCCCGGCACCAAAAAAAAAGAATAGGACCACCTCGTCTCATTCCCATGGACGTCGTAAAAGGCGACTAAAAGATATGCTTATAAAGTTGGGATTCTTCTTTTAGGCGATAGGCTAGCAACCTGTCCCTAATTGAATCTCGTTCTCTCAAAGTACATAGACGTCATTACGAGTATATGAATGTATGTATGTATTTGAATGATTTCTTCAATTTGTTTGAGTTTTATATATTAATTATAAGGATCTTATATTTTCTATTGGTTTCTAAGCTCGGAGTGCTATCGGGAATGAATATAGTTAGATTGCCGGAGGACTGGGTCATAGACTACGTCTTCTACTTTTCATGACACTTCACGAAAGGTCGACCGGTAAAAAAATATGTACCCTTGTCTGATTTGGACAGGACCTCTAAAATTAAGTCCCCCCTTAGTAGCTGTAGGCGGACCCCGGGCCCGAAACACTTCTGTGGAGGGTGCGACCGGGAACACGCAGATGAGAGAGAGTCTAATGTTAAGGGCAGTTGAAAAGTAACTGATCTATTGGAATACATACGTCAAAGATAGGAAAATAATGTATAGAGTAGATTCCACAATTTCCAGCATACCTCAGCAACAATTGGCACATGTTTCTTCCCCGACTTCGGTTTGTGGGGAACCGCTTTTACGTCCAATAACTTCGGAAGATTCTCCCGTATGTGGCTGACATATTTACTCCTTCTATAATAAAAATATTGATGGACTAGCAAGAGGGGTTTATTTTTTCCATGCTGGATCAAACTCATCCCGTGTTATGACATGAGTATTCATATATATAGTATAAAAGGAAGGTGGGAATGGAACTAGACAACGAATTCACTTCACCTCACTCTCTCTTATAATCACGGGGTATTACATAAGTATACGGGTAGACAGAGCCAATAGTCATAAGACCACGTTTATTTACAATGGCTTAGTAATAAATTTGAGATTCACAAATAGTTCTTCGTTGTCGAAGTTATTTAACTCCTTCCAAAATAAAATAAACAATTTAATTGTGAGCTTATATAGGTATAGAACATCCAGTTGCGTTCCCAGCTATTTAAAGTTAACTCTTTATTGTACCATAAAATTTACAGCACAATAGATTCAAAGTTCAGTAATATCTACTTCACATGTTGTAAAATATATGGCAAATGTTTATGGTCGGTTGCTGGCAGATAAACTCTAGACAATTTTTGTTGGTGCGACCGCCGCTTCGCTTTTATTAAGGGCCCCGATTCTGATTTCTAATGTTTCTATTCTCAATGTTAAATTAGTTTTAAGTAATAAGCTATGGTAAGAAAAATATATATAGAAACAGAATAAACTTTAGAGAGATATAAATTGAAAGTTTTTTTTCTCATTGGCTAGTCCATCAGTGTTATCCTGTATGACCATGTCATTCCCAAAAAGAGTCGCTACGCTACGCTATAGAAACCTATAGCGTAAAAAACAAAAAGCTATAATAAAAATAGCGTTAAAATGTTGTCTCACTGGCTGTGTCTGTCAGTGTTGTCCTTCAAGACCATGTCGTTCCCAAAAACTCTTCTGACGGTATCATGAACTTCCCCCTTCTCTGCTGAGCTGCTGCATACCCCGAACATGGTGCGGAGGACGTTCATCATAACCAATGGAATACCCTGAAAATGAAAGGAAAGGTAAGTAAAGATACGCAAATGTTAGAAACGTTTGTACGTAACGTACAAATAGTAGTAATAAAAGTTAAGAAGGGAGTGTAATGCGGCCGAAGTTTGTGTGCCTTAAAAGTTTTAAGGCAACGCATTCCCATAATGGGATAAGACCGCCATTGTAAGTAATTTATTTCTTTTTCTTACTACGTATGTACAATTTGTGTATTATTGCTTGTAATTGTACAAATTTAAGTGCAATAAAGATACCTTTTACAAACAAACAAGCGATAGTTCAAAGTGTGTGTTCATAGTGGCGTTAAGTGAAAACACTGCAGGTTCATCTTTCATGTCAGGTTTAAAAAGTAAGTAATAACTCTTTAGTGGCAGTACCTAAACCACAAAAATTACTTTGTAACATGTGGAGTCGACCTGGGCTTACACAAAATATAGACCTTATTATCTTTGTATATAAAATTCTCGTGTCATAGTGTTCCTTCACGTACTCCTCCGAAACGGTTTGACCGATTCTCATGAAATTTTGTGAGTATATTAAGTAGGTCTGAGAATCGGACAACATCTATTTTTCTTACTCCTTCGTAATAAGAGTTGTGCACCCTTAACATTTTTTTTTAACTAAAAATAACCTAATTATTATTCATATGGCAAAACAACGTTTGCCGGGACAGCTAGTAGTTTCATAAAGTTTTAAAGAGAAAAACAGTTGCCTTAATTCTAGAATTTACTTACTTTCTCTCACACAGTACGCAGTTATTAAATAAATATTAAATTTTAAAACTGTTATAGCAACAACTGTATTAGCAACAATTATCTGTGATAAATCATGTTAAAATTAAATAAATAATACATTCAAACAGATATAAATTGAGGATATGGGATATAAAACATTAGCCAAAATAAGTTGACATAATGTCAAATGTTAGTTGTTTTTTTTTTATACATATAGAAAAAAAAATATTAATAATTAAGTGGATATTCTGAAGAAAAACTATTTAAATATGTACAATCTTTTTAAAGATAATTAAAAACTACCAGCAATGTCGATGAAGCGAAAAAAATATACAGAGTAGGAAGTATGTTTTACTTCCATGCTGGTCTGGTAGCGAAGAGAAACATAGTGTGTGCCGGCTGCTTTTCTTCCCGTGCAGTTTGTAAAAGTCAATCAAGGGAATGACTTATATACTATTCTTCTTTTAGGCGACGGGCTAGTAACCTGTCACTATTTGGATCTCAATTCCTTCATTAAGTCATGTGTAGACATATACATACAGTCACGTCTTTATCCATTGCGGGGTAGACAGAGCCAATAGTCTCGAAAAGACTAAAATACCACTTTCAGCTTTATGGCTTTACGATGGAATTGAGATTCGAATCACAAGTTTATAAGCCTATCTCTTAGTCGCCTTGTACGACATCTAGAGGAAAGATAAGGTGTAAAGGTTCTATTCTAAAGGGCTGGAAACTATACAGCACATTGGAATAGAACTCATTAAGCCATATAGCCTAACAGTCTTTCAGCCCGTAAAAAATAAAGACTTTTAGTATGTAAGTATGCGAGGATTGTGGTGAGCTGAAACAACCATATCTTATATTTATTTATCTTTTCTTATCTCTGCGTACCCCTACGTAAAAGGGGCGTGATTTTGGGTATATCTCTTGAAGTCTGGATGCAGGATTTTCCGGCTATATAATAAATTCTATATTATATATGAAAATAATATAGTAAGTAAGTATTTATATTACGTACATCTAATAAAAATGTGTACAACAATTTTATTTTACACAAATATAAAAGTATAAAAGTACATAAACTTCAAAATAAAATAGATACTCATAGCAAATTTTCGACAATGTGCAAACAAGTTTTTCAGGCGAGCCACTCGGGTCACGGCCGCTACCTACGTCAACGTTTCTCAAACTGTACGACAGTATCTCGTTTTTTATCAAAAATACTTATTTCACGTCTTACTGTCACTTTCCTTACGGGTTAGACGGACCTGATAGGCGTGAAAAGACTCAACAAGGCCACATTCGGCTTGATGGCATAACCATTGATGGTATTGAAATTCGGATTGACAGGTTATACAGGTCATGTCACAAATATTTAAGTAACAAATATGATGATGGTACGTAACCCTACGTGCGCAAGTCCAACTCGCACTTAGCTTTTCGCACTTGGTTTTTTTTATTGATGCGATTATTACAGCAATGTTTGAATTGTAAGACTAAAATAATAGACACCAAAACAAAAAAAAAGTCATCTGCCTATATTATGAGAAAAAAAAATACTTTGGAAACCGCTGGCTTATTATTATTTTATAGCAGGAGATAGCTCGTATTTCAGCTCGACTGCTGCGAAAATATTTTCTATTTGTCGTTCTGTTTATATTCTGTGAAACTGAACTTGTAAATAAACAAGTTTGAAAATGAGACTCCAAAAATGCGAACAGTGGCTTGTATAGTGCTTATAAAATAAATATACTTTCTCTTCCTCCTGGTGTTAATTTCTGACACATCCTCACCTCTCTAGAGCGGAGTTTGGGGTGTGCCCTTGACCATGATCTGGCGTGGGTGCGTCAGGTTTAACTGATGAGGGCATCTGACCTACGTAACCAGTGCAGGGTAAATTTTCCTTGTTTTTGAAGTAACATGCCAGCAATTTTTGTAAAGTAACCTTTGTAATTTTGTTTCTTGGTTTATCATTCTCGATGTTTTCTGTGTACCTACATAAATTATTAAATAAATAAATAACATGAGTATCTGAGCCTCTGGAGCTGGAATAAATTCTGAAGCCTCAAAGGTTCAGGATTCGAAATCGGTAATGGGAAAGCCTAGACCAATGTGCCCTGATCTAATCTTTAAGTTAAAGGTCAGGTCAAGAGTAGTAAGAATGTAGAAAAAGCGAAAGAATTACTTAGGTATGCAGGGATCGTGACAAGTACAAACATGTAGTCTAAAAAGGGGTGCTCATTATTATCTGTTTACTGAAAGAAAAGCCTGAAATGAGACACGTAAAGAAGGCGTCTAGACCCGAGGTCTAGACCTACATCGTAGTGCTAACAAAAACAGGCAAATAACTTGTGAAAGACAAGTAAACAATCATAACTTCTGCTTCGGTGGAGACGATAAAACTGTTTACAAGGAAATCTGTTTTTTATTTTCCATTTTGGCGCAGTCTTCTGTCGGCTGCTTCTGAACCACAAGTCCTAAGTTCGGTCCGGTTCGATTTATATCTTTGATAAGCATAACAGAAATCTAGAATTTACTTTGGTTAAATCTGCAGCGTAAACATATTTTTATTGATTAAAGTTTCTCCCCTCTCCTTACGTAGATTATTTGTTATCACATTCTTAACTTTTAATGGTAATTGAATTTGCAGTCTGCAAATAAACGGTCGGACAGAAGTTTTCCTACCGAACGCTGCTCTCGAGTGGAGCCACGAGGGATTTCAATGACATTTAACACATAGATACTCATAGACCTTCAAGTCTATTTGTCTATGTTTCTCTCTCTCTCTCATATTTGCGTGTTCCCAGTTGCACCCTCCACCATTAGGCGTTTCCTTCACTTTATCCGGTCTGCAGCGATCAAGGTTCTAAGGCAGGCATATTATATTTAAAGTCGTGAAGCTAGATCGTTTCTTGTGCCAGTACGGGGTACTTTCTTACTGGAAATTTCCACGGGAGCGAAGCCCCAGGCAATAGCAATAGTATGGACGTAATTTATTATTTTCTAAATTCCTTCACAGTCTATGAGCTGACGAATAATGAATATGCGAACGTAGCTTTCATACAAAGCTTTATAATTAAAAGCTGCAAAGGTCGCCATGCAATATCCGGAGCGAATGATATCATGCTACTGTTATTATTAACCGACATCAAAAGAAGAGGTGTCATATTCGATTAAGAGCTAGTAAAGGTTTTTTTTTTTAAATTTTATTTGTTTAATTTTTTGGTTAATTATGTCACATATGTTTTTAGTCTTTATTTGGCTTTCTATTTAAAGGTTGACTAAGTACATATACAAGGAGAGTGTGAATAGGAAGGTCTAGACGAACTTAGGTACCTTGATCAAAGATACCTGGCAAAAGGTCAGGTCAAGAATACCCGAAACCGACGAGCTTGAATCATATGAAAGTGAATGAAGGGAAAGAAGTACCTTCGTAGGCGATATCTGAGACTGGGACTACATCCTACCGGTAGATAAGCGTGATTTTACGTATGTAAGTACGTAGAAATTTTAACTTTAAGTACCTACCTACTTCAAGTTATAATTTCTACTTCTTATTATTATCTTTTCATTACCCCTGCGGCGTTCTCACTTCTGATAAGCTCATGTTTTTACACGAAGCGACTCCCGCCTGACCTTCGCAGACTTGCAGGGCATCCTAACCCAGCTTAGAACATAGATTCACGCTTTTCGCTTTTCTAAAATACTCGTAGCTTATTTATTCATTGGCTTGCATATTTGGATCATATTCAACAATCACATTGCAACGCTCTTTGATGAATTCCCGAGGGAATTTCTGTGCAGACCAAAATAGAAATAAAATTGTTAGAATCCAGAGTAACACGTGGAACAAAATAAACATTGTAACTTGTAAACAGGCGAGCGAACACTCGATTTGCTTACAAATAGCGATTGAATCGATACTTTTATGATCGAGTTATAATTAGAATCGTTCACATCGGAAATCGCTGCTGTATCGTTAAAGTAGAATGATAAAATAAGTTGGTTTGTTATACGTCTTGAAATATTCATTCCAATTTCTATATAATTCATTTTAAATATAGTTTATATATAAATTTTAAGGTGCCGTTTGATTCCGGGCACCAATAGAAATAAGAATAGGACCACTCAATTCACACTCTTTCTCATGGATGTCGTAAAAGGCGACAATGGGATAAACTGCGGATTCTTAAAACCTAACCTGTCGCTATTTAAATCACAGTTATATTATGAAGCCGAACAGCTGGACGAGTCTTTTCAAGACTGCTGGATCTATCTACCCCGAACACTAAAGTTTAACACAAAACTTTAATTAGCGTGAATAAATTTCTTTCAATTAAGCCAAACAGCTGAAAGTGGCCTTTCAGTCTTATGATGACTGTTGACTCTGTCTACCCCGCAGGAGATAAAGACGTGTTTATATGTTACTAGCTGTGCCCGCGACTTCGTCCGCGTGGAATAGTTATTTTGGCCATCATTGAAGCCCTCAAGGATGAATAATTTTCCCCGTTTTTCACATTTTCCATTATTTCTTCGCTCCTTATAGTTGAAGCGTGATGTTATTAGCCTTCCTCGATAAATGGTCTATTCAACACAAAAAGAATTTTCCAATTTGAACCAGTAGTTCTTGAGATTAGCGCGTTCAAACAAACAAACAAACAAACTCTTCAGCTTTATAATATTAGTATACCTAGATGTTATGTTACATTTCTAAAAACTGACAAATGTAAGACATATTCCTTTCCCAGAATTAATACAAGATCTCGCACAGTTAGCCTGTGCCATAACGCGATCATAACTTACAATGTATCAGTAACTGTCTGTTCGTTTATTTGTATACAAACTCGTAAACTATGCACAGTAAATAGTTAGCAAACGGAAAATTATGGAAACGTGTCAGGAATACCCATACACGAATGGACTTATAGAGACTTGAGTGTCACAGTCAGTTTAACCAGAGATTTGATAAAACTTTACCACGATAGGTTTAAGGTCGTAAGTGGAAATAGCCACAGATAAAAAAGAATGTGAAAAAATCATGCTGAAAATGCGATAAATTTAAAAGTTGGTCATGGAATTTCCATTTAAAAGACATTCGAGAACAGAACATGATTGCATTGTGCCGCCATTTTGGGTTCAAATTATGGGCCAGCATAGACGACTGCCCAACCTTCAAATTATCTTAAAGCAAAATGCTTTGTATCAGTATAAAATATGCTAATATTATAACGTCTAGACACCTCGCGGGATAGACAAATCCAACAGTCATCAAAATATTGAAAGGCCACGCTCAGCTGCTGGTCCCAATGATAGAATTGAGATTCAAATAGTGACAGGTTGATAGCCTATCTCCTGAAAATCCCTTAGTCACCTTTTACGACATCCATGGGAATGAGATTGAATGTTCCTATTCCTTTTTCCATTGGTGCCGGAAATCACACGGCATTACTACTTTTATGAGACACTTTGGCTATCTGTCTGCTATGTGGTCTGTGTAATTTGTCATGTTTATTTTGGTGTGTTGTTTATTGCGATTTGTGATCGCTCGACAGGTGTATCTTGAAATGTTAAGGATTTCCTTACAGTAGCCACTTAGGGATTTCCAATTCCAGCGTTTGGTAAGTTAAATGTGGATTTACCTTAAATTTAAACTTCCAATTTCCATGGCATATTTTTTATTTATTTTCAGGCCTCAAAAGTCCTCACAGACTAACATACATATAAATATAACTTATTGTATTTTATTTTTAACACGGGCATTACCAAATTTTAATAATTCGCGTTATAGGACCAGACCCACTCTTTCCCATGGATGTCGTAAAAAGCGACTAAGAGATATTCTAATAAACTTGGGATTCTTCCCATACGACTTCGTCCACATGGAAACCCTATCAATCCCGCGGGAACTCCGGGAAAAAAGTAGCCTATATATTATTCTGGGTCTTAAGCTACCTACATACCAAATTTAATCGTAATCGGTTCAGTAGTTTTTGCTTGAAAAAGTAACAAACATCCATATGGTAGCCACACTGACATACTTTCGCATTTATAATATTAGTAGGATTATTTTCATTACATTTCACTCATGCAATAAATCAAATACCAGAACATGTAAAACCTCGTCTTATAAGCCATTTAAATTCCTTTTACTCTCAATTATGTACTAAACGAGTGGAAAGAGGTTTTATATCTTCCGCCCTACAATTAAACGCATGTCCGGGAGTAAAAATGGGGGCAATTATTATGGGAATGGGTCTTTGGGGTTGAGAGACAAATTTCGATGAGAATTAATTTCGTTATTTATTTTATCTGCTGATGTCCGAGGCTTCTCATAAAATTCCTTCTTCATTTTTAACATTCTTGAGTAGGTCTGAAGGGCCACGTTCAACTGTTTGGCTAAATGATGAAATTGAGATTCAAATAATAATTCATTCTTCCTATTAGCGTTAATCCAGTCAGTGTACAGCTGTTGACCATGATTAAGTTAGTTGTGTTTCTACACGAAGTGACTCCCGTCTGACCTCCGCAATCTTTGCAGGTAACCTAATCGATCATGGTAACTCATAAAAATGGGGGGTTTTGAGGACCTACGTGACACGAGGACATAAAATCACATATCACGTCCCTTACCTTACTAGGAGAGTTCATCAGTCAATAATGATGGGTTGCTAGTCCAGCGCCTAAAAAAAAGAATCCCAGAATCCCAATAGGTATAAACACCTATTATATTGATTGACTTATAGAATTATCATTATCACTTGAAGAGTTTCAAGTTTCAATAAACATGGAAGTTAGTTCCTAATAAGTAAGTACAATAAATCATTCCAAGTATACTGAACTACCTACATGAGTTTTGTTTCTGTATATTGAATGCATCTGGTGCCGACAAATCGTGCGTTATTTCAGTCTCCATAATTGTGTTTGGACGTGAAAAGTTATGGCAGAGAAGTCTAATTTCTGTGAAAACCTATTGATTCGTTATGATTTAGAATCGAAATTTACCAAACTTTATTAAATCGATATAAGCCGTAACCGATAACTTCGTATACGTCCTTTGAAAAAAAGAAGGCTAGGATAGCATGCTACTATAAAAGAAATTTAAAAATTGTTCAATTTTTTTTTCAAAGGTGTCTATTTATTTTTTATAATAGTTTTGAATATTTAAACGGATTTGCCACCAGATTTTTTAATGAATATAAAATATTTATGTCGTGAAACTTTAACAAAAATTCACGCTTTTGTCACGTGTAGGTATACTATCATGTTTTCCACTAATTTATAAACACTGTTTTAAGACTCTCTCGTAATTCTAATTCGAAGTAAAAATCTGAATACGCGAGCAAAAAAATGGTCGTCAAAGAAGGTTTTATTCGAATTACTTTAAATATTGTAGGTTAAAACTTGAAATGCAGCAAAGAAAGAGTTTCTATTCTTAAGTGTCGAGAACCACACGGTGTGTCCTTTCTTCTGAAAAAAATATTATCCTGATATCAAAGGACGACATTTATCCCCGACGACATCCCCGGAAAAGAGTTAGGTAGGTACTATTCGCGTTTTATTCTTAATAGTATCGGGAACCATACAACACCGGTGTTTCTGCCTCTTGCCCACTAAAAATGGAGTCTTTAAATCAAAAGGAATCGGATGATGTCACATTCTATTAACTTGAAAATTGATCGCAAAATACCATCTGTAAACATACACATACCAAACACTCCGATCAAAGAACTTTATTTTTAGTGTCGCCATCTGTTATTCAATGTGCGTAAATAACGGAACGTCGATTTACCGACTCTATAAATATTTAGAATCGATTTTTATAAATAGGTATATTTTTATCAATACGCATGTGCTTTTAATGTGGTTGGAGAATAATTTCGGTTAATATATAAACAGTGGTTGCATACCTATTTGTAAACTAGCTGTGTCCGCGACTACGCGTGGAATAGTTATTTTAGGCATTATTCCTCAAGGGTGAATAATTTTCTCCGTTTTATTTTTCACATTTTCCATTATTTCTTCGCTCTTAATAGTTGAAGCATGATTTTATTTAGCCTAAAGCCTTCCTCGATAAATGGTCTATTCAACACAAAAAGAATTTTGCAATTCGAACTAGTAGTTCCTGTGATTAACGCGTTCAAACAAACAAACAAACTCTTCAGCTTTATAATATTAGTATAGATATTATTACTGTAATTTTTATGTGGCAGTCGTCAGGTAGATCAAATATACCTACATAGATATTAAATTAAAACCTAGGAACATGAAGACTTCAAACTTAGGCTACTTTTTTTCTGGGAATATGGAGTGGGTCGAAATACAAGAGTAAAATCCCTGGTAAATTGTAGATATAGCGCTAGCAACATACATTAAGTTAATTCTAAACTAAAAATTCACGCAATGTATGTATCTTATCACGTGTGTTCTATCATGTTGTTAACAAATTCATACATATTTTGAAGACTACATCGTTACCGAACCGGTGGAAGTTACCGCTTCGCTGGACCATTTGATTGGATCCTTAACCCTATTGAGGACCTCTGAGGAAACTCGGTTAGGGGTCAGATTTTCCTTAACCTCGTAATTATTTCAGCTCTACATGATTTCCCGGTAGCAACGAGTATTGAAATAAATATTGTCTGTCGTGTGTTTTCCGGCACCAATAATAAAGAGAATAGGACCACTTCATCTCCGTCGTAAAAGGCGACTTAGGAATAGGCTTATAAACTTGGGATTATTTTAGGCGCTGGGCTAACAACCTGTCACTATTTTTAATCTCAATTCTATCATTAAGCCAAACAGCTGAACGTGCCCTATCATTCTTTTCAAAGCCAACATCTGTCTACCACGCAAGGGATATAGACGTGATTATATGTATGTATGTATTGTCTGTATCCCAAGTAATAAGCCCATCCCTTAGTCGCCTTAGACATCCATGGGAAAGAGATGTAATGGTCCTTTTCTTCTTTCTATTGGTGCCGGGAAACACACGACACTATCCCATTTTTATCGAATCGAAATGTATGCTTTATATCCATTTCAATTTTTCTATTAAAAGTAAAAGGCAGTTAAGTACAATGTACCAAGTAGTCATTTCCCGTATAATAGACCCTCAACTTTACATACATTAGTATATAAAAAAATTATAAAACTTTTATACGGCATTTCAATAAATTTTTTGGACTACTCTCAATTTTCCCAAAATCTATGAAAGGCAAGAGAGGTGAACCTTGAAATTTTAACAGCATGCCGACCCCAATTAAGCCAACGATGAAAGAGCTACGGTATTTCGGAAGGAATTATTAAACTCACAGAATACGTATAGCTTTATTATCTGCTATAGAGCAAGCGTTACCAATTAATAGAGATTCGTAAACGTTTGAGCTTGACATACATACGTACATAAAATCACGCCATTGTTAGTGCTATATGTCTTCATAAAAGATGTGCCTAAGTATTAATACATAATTTTTTTATAATCAATCAATTTTTTTTTATAAATAAACCTCATCAATGTTTTAAATAGGAAAGTGTGTTTGTTTGTCTTCTTCATGCTTTATCAACAATCCTAAATCACATAGAATAGTGAATACTGAGAAAGACATACAGTATTTTTTGTTCCGAAAAAAAAAGTGGTTTCCGGCATCAATATAAAAAAAGACCATTCCATCTCTTTCCCATTGGTGTCGTAAAAGGCGACTAAAGGATAGTCTAATGAACTTCGGATTCTTCTTATAGGCGATGGGCTAGCAACCTGTCACTTTTTGAATCTCAAAACTATCATTTAGCCTAACAGTGAACGTGGCTTGTCAGCCTTTTGACACTGCTGACTCTGTCTAACCCGCAAGGGATAAAGACGTGATTTTATGAAGATGAAGATGAAAAAATACTGTTATAGTGTGATAATTAAATCTTTGTGAAAAGCCCTTTTGTTTGATTTAGTGACGTAGTAGACAGAGCCAACTTGTATCCAATTATTATTTACCTACTTTAGTAAGTATGGTACTCTTGGGAGTGATTTTATGAGGATGACATAATTTAATCACCTCATTTTTTTATTTTTAATGTTCCTTTATAAGTATAACACACTCTACAGGTTCTCTATGCTTACTCTATACCGATCAAACATGACGAAGGTTGGAGAGGTATTTCTCAGCTCACTTTTATAAGGGTCTACAGGGGTCTACCTACATATATCATTGTCACGTCTTTGTCGACAACGGTAATGATAGAGCCTGTGTGGCCTTTAAAACAATTTTATATAGTTTTTATCAGGTGCCGTGTAGTTTTGGGCATGTTAGAATAGAACCACACCCTCTCTTTCGCGTGGGTGTCGTTAAAAGCGACTAAAGAATAGGCTAATAAACTCGAGATGCTTGTTTTAGGCGGTGGGCTAGCAACCTCTCACTATTTGAATCTCAATTCTATCATTAAGCAACGTTTAGTTACCTAGTAGGTACCTTTCAGTCTTTGCAAAACTGTTGGTCTTGTCTACCTGTAAGGAATAAAGGCGTGATTATATGTATACGTGTGTACATAATGTATGCACAGGAAGAGAGGCCTGGCCAGACCAGCATTAAATTCCGTGTGGTTCCCGGCACCAACATAAAAAAGAATAGGACCACTCCATCTCATTTCCCATGGATGTCGTAAAAGGCGACTAAGGGATAGGCTTACAAAATTTGGGATTCTTTTTTTAGGCGATGGGCTAGCAACCTGTCACTATTTGGATCTCAATACTATCAATAAGCCAAATATCTGAATGTGGCCGATCAGTGTTTGACTGTTGGCTCTGTCTACCCCACAAGGGATATAGACGTGACCATATGCATGTATGTATGTATTAAATTCAGTACACTCTGTACATAAATCTTTTTAAAATTGGCAATCCATAAAATATACATACATACATACATACATAAAATCACGCCTCTTTCCCGGAGGGGTAGGCAGAGACTACCTCTTTCCACTTGCCACGATCTCTGCATACTTCTTTCGCTTCGTCCACATTCATAACTCTCTTCATACAAGCTCGGCGGTTTCGGGTACTTTTGACCTGACCCTTTACCAGGACGTCCTTAATTTGATCAAGATACGTTCGTCTAGGTCTTCCCACTCCGACCTTTCCCTCCACACTCTCCTTGTATATCTGCTTAGTCAACCTGCTTTCATTCATCCTCTCCACATGACCGAACCATCTTAACATACCCTTTTCTATTCCTGTAACTACATCTTCTTTCACATCACAACATTCCCTTATCACGCTGTTCCTTATCCTGTCACTCAATTTCACACCCATCATACTCCTTAACGCTCTCATTTCCACTGCATTTATTCTGCTTTCATGCTTCTTTTGCCATACCCAACTTTCACTCCCATACATTAATGTCGGGACCAACACGCCCCTGTGCACAGCCAGTCGAGCCTTTTTGGATAGTTTCTGACTGCTCATAAAGGCATGCAAAGCTCCATTCACCATGTTCCCCGCGTTCACTCTCCTTTCAATATCACTATCATACTTGCCATCTGATGTAAACTTTGATCCTAGATATACAAACTCTTTCACTTGCTCCACTTTTTCTCCTCCAATCAAAATATTACATGCTGTCATTTCTTTCTCCATTTCAAAAACCAGTGTTTTAGTTTTACTTACGTTCACTTTCATTCCTTTCTCTTTTAAAGCTTCATGCATACAGTTTACCATCTCCTGTAACTCCTCCGCTGATGACGCCAGTATAACCTGATCGTCGGCATAGAGCAGACATTTGACGAGTAACTCATTCATCCTTAATCCACTTTTAGACTCTTGCAAATCTGTCAAACAGCTATCCATAAATAGGTTGAACAGCCACGGTGACGCAACACATCCTTGCCTAACGCCTTTCTCAATCTTAAACCACTCAGTGTGCGCTCCGTTTATCCTGACACAAGCACTCGAATCCTCATATAAGGATTTCAGTGCTCGTATTAAGAGACTGCTCACCCCATGCATAGAAAGTGCTGACCACAATTCATTCCTCTCAACTCTGTCATAGGCCTTTTCCAGATCTACGAATGTGCAATAGACTTTTTGACTCTTGGCCAAAAACTTTTCGGCTATGCACCGCAAGGAAAAGACCTGATCAGTACATCCCATTCCCTTTCGAAATCCCGCTTGAGCATCCCATATTTTGTCATCAGTTTCATTCCTGACTCTATTAATCAATACCTTAGCATACAATTTGCCGACGACGCTAAGCAGGCTTATACCACGATAATTTTTGCAGTCCAGCTGTGACCCTTTTCCTTTGTAAAGTGGCACGATAACAGCCTTACACCAATCTTTTGGTACTCGGCCGCTTCTCCAACACAAATTGAAAAGGCAGTACAACTGACTAGCTACTACGCCTTTTCCTGCTTTAAGCATCTCGACCGACACTCTATCACACCCAGCAGCCTTTCCCGCTTTCATACTCTTAAGTGCTTCCACAATTTCGAACATTTCAATTTCGCCTTCCATCTCATTCTCTTTTTCTTCGCTATAGCAGAAATCTTTCTTATTTCCTTCCTTTTTTTCAAATAAACTTTCAAAATAGTCCTTCCATATCTTTAGTAGGTACACATTCTTCTCCTTTCACAACGCTACCATCCTGGCATCTGATCCTAGTCAGCTCTCTGGTTATAGTATTTCCTCGGGCTGACCTTACGGATTTCCAGAATACTTTCAGATTTGACTGAAAGTCTTCTGATAGCCTTTTATCAAAATCCTCTTTATACTCTTCTTTCTTTCTAATCACAGCTTTCTTAACCAAATCTTTCATTTTCTTATATTCCTTACGTGCTTCATTCACATCTTCATCTATAACCTCTTGCATTCTTAAGTTAGCTTTTGCTGCTAACAAATCCAGCCATGCTTTCTTCTTTAATCGCACAAGTTCTTGCACATCTTTACTCATCCACGCATTTTTGTGATTTTTTCCTTTCCTTCTTCTACTTACACCACACACTTCAACAGCTACTTTCACAATTCTTTCTTTAAATTCCTTCCATCCATCTTCAATATCGCTCATTTCCTCTAAATCTTCAAATTCATCCTTCAGTCTATTAATATACTTCTTACCTACACCCATATCTTGCAAATTTTCTACTTTTACTCTAAAATAAAATATATATGTATAAATATTCAATCTTTTTTAATATTAAAATCTCACATAAATAATTATATTAATCTGAACAATGTATTCTCTCGTCCACGTTCTATTCTAAGTTTAATTGATAAGTATTGTGAAGTTGACGTTGTTACCGCTTCTTCTGCACTGACGCCTTGGAAGCGGCAGTATACTTAGTTTTAAGTAATTTATTTGACGTCAACCAATGTTGTTAAACCATACGTTTTGACAATTATTAAGCGATACGAAGTATCCTATAATAATGAATAAAAATTTTGAATTTTGAATTTGAATTTTGAATTTCATGTTTTTTAATGTAGACAATATGCATTCTACCCCGATTTCGATTTAAGAGATCTACATATATTTGTAAAGTGACGTCCGGTGAAAATGCTGCAGTGTAGTTTGTTCCGCCGCTACTTCTACACATGCTCTTTGGAAGCGGTAGTAGTTATAATTAGATTTAAGTAATGTGACGTCAATAAATGATACCTTGTATCCAATTTTGAAATTTAATCTATGCTTTTTTATTCTTATTCTATTCATGGAAGCTTTTAGTACGAAAATAAGCAAATTTATGTTTAGGAGTTCTGTCCTTAAGTATCCGGAACCACACAGCACTAACTTTCCACCCTCATATATAATGTGTGAGACACATAATTTTAGGACAAAGTTCAACAGAAACCCAATTAGCCACTCACATAAACGACCCTGACAGAAAATTATAAGGGATGATTCCATTTTGCACTTACCTACTACGCTTTGTAAGTTTGATTACATGAATATTAATTATTGTTGCGTCCTTATTGGTTGGAAAACCTTTGACTTTTCACATTTAGGTATTCTTTTTTAATATTATACTCTATACTACTGATGTACATACATACATATAGTCACGTCTATATCCCTCGTAGGGTAGACAAAGCCAACAGTATACTGATTTCTTCGTCATTACCTACAACTATATTAATTGGTGTGAAATAAAATACCTTGTAACCGTTTAACCGAAACGTATCTCCTTATCGAAGGGCCTCAGCACGATTGATTCCGCACGCCATGAATTATTAGAATAGTCTTTTTTTAAATTGTGAGTTATTTTTTAATATAGCATACATTTATCGCCTCGTACGTACTTAAAGGAAAGCAGTGTTTATTAATAAGACAGCCATAAAACCACAATCACGACACATTTAAAAGCCATAAATATTATGCGATACAGAGTAAATAATAAAACGAGCTCCATAAAACGCTGCCAGCAGTAAACACAGGATGTATCAACCTCTTTTGTAGACGGGACAATTCCGTGAAAATTTTCAATAACTCTCTCATAAATGAACACTATAAGACGACCATAAATGAAAGTTACACCTCTCTTACAGAGCCTGAACATAGCGAGACTCCTGAAACATATAGGTTAATCATGTAGTTAGAGTTTTCCATTACCCGCTCAGGTTTAGAAGTCGTTAATTCGCTGGCGGGTAGAGAAAAGCATTGGTTTTCAGATTTTGTCGAGTTATCCCTTCTGATCAGCCCCGCCCTCCTTCTACAACCCCTGGTTTCCATTCATTCGTGGTCGCACGCTTTCGGAGTCAAGTCGTATATTTCGCTCTGAACAAATTGTTTATCGTGTTAAAAACAAATAAACATTTGTTAAAATTATTAGTGTTTTGTGACAGAAAGACGAAGAGTTTTCACTGCTGGTAAGTAATTTTTGATATAAATTGTAAATTTTTATTATTTTTGTGAAACCACGTGTTGAAAAACGGCTGAAAATGTAGCTTATTGTGGTTTTTGTGTGAGCGTAAGTGAAAAGATGGATTGTTGGCTGTCTGGGGTGATTTGTCCTTATTTTGAGTACCGCATGTGAATTTCTGAATATCTTTTAATGAAAACGTATTGGATATTTAGCTTTTAGAAGTATTTTTAGATAGTTATACAGCATACGTTCTTCAGTCTATCCCAATGTCATTAAGTTTTTATATGGTATTTTTGGTTGGTATATCAACACAGCAACTACTTACCTAGATGATATGTGTAGATGTTGAAAATTCAAAAAGTAAAATTTTAATTTTATTTTGATATTAAAAAATATTAAATTTATATGCAACATACCAAAACATAACAATTAAGTAAGTAGTTATTATATTTCATACATTTTCAATTATTTAAAAACAAAATTACATAAAAATATATATATAAATATTTATAAACATTCAAGTCTAATATAAAAGTTTCTTTCCCATCTTGACCTGACCGGGCCGCAATCTAGGACCATGAAGCTGAAAAGCTAGCTTTCTCACAGCGCTTGAGCGGCCTCTAAGCTGTGCAAATACACGTACAGAAATAGATTTAATTGCGTATTTATCCCTTGCGGGGTAGACAGAGCCAACACTCTCTTCACGGAAAGGCCACGATTCCATCATGAAGCTGTGTCGCTTCATGATGGAATCGCCATCGCCTTAAAAAGATTCCCAAGTTTGTAAGCCTATCCCTTAGTCGCCTTTTACGACATCCATGGGAAAGAGATGGAGTGGTCCTATTCTTTTTTGTATTGGTGCCGGGAACCACCACACGGAATTGAAATTCAAATAGTGATAAGTTGCTATCACATCGTATAAGACGAATTCAACCTTATTAGCCTACACACTAGGTTCACATTATTCCCAATACCACAAAAAACGCGTGAAACCGGTACAGCGGAATTATTAATTCGCTATCCTCTTTAACGCATTTGTTTCCACTTCCAAAGACCTCATACATACATATAATCACGTCTATATGCCTTACGGGGTAAACAGAGTTAACAGTCTTGAAAAGACTGATAGGCCACATTGAGCTATTTGGCTAAATGATACAATTGAGATTCAAATAGTGACAGGTTGCTAGCCCGTCGCCTAAAAGATGAATCCCAAGTTTATAATCCTATACCTTAGTCGCATTTTACGACATCCATGGGAACGAGATGGAGTGATCCTATTCTTTTTTGTATTGGTGTCGGGAACCACACGAAATTGATATTCAAATAGTTATAAGTTGCTATCGCGTGAACGGAATTATTAATTCGATATCCTCTTTAACGCATTTTTCTTCCACTTAAAATACCTAACTTGCTTTATTTAAGCTTCATACGGCCATTAATTTCTGCAGCTGTAGGTTGTCTGTCAGTCAGTCAATCAGTTTTGCAATAGTTAATATAATACGAGCTTTCGCCGGCGGCTCTGCTTGCATGATAAGTGCCCGGTATCCTATTTTTTCATATGTATATATTGAAACATACAAGTACAATCTATCTATAAGTACAGTTCATAACTGTTCGTACATACATAAAACAATTAATAATGTAAAGCATAATCATTTAAATATCACGTTAACTACGTCCTCGAAATGGAAGCCTCTAAATTATAGTAATAGCCACATTTACAACAAACTGTAATTACTTTTGATAACTAATATTTGTTCGGAACTGAAAATTACAAATAATTGTCGGTTTCTGCGCAGTATTTACGCAGGAATAGATATTAATGGGTATAGGAAATATGCCGAAAATAATAAAATACTAGAGGCCGCCCGCGACTTCGTCCGCATGGAAACCCTATCAATCCCGCGGGAACTCGGGGATAAAAAGTAGCCTATATGTTATTCTGGGTCTTCAGCTACCTACATACCAAATTTCATCGCATCGGTTCAGTAATTTTTGCGTGAAAGAATAACAAGCATCCATACTGACATCCTGACATAATTACAAACTTTCGCATTTATAATATTAGTAGGATTTGCGATGGAAAAAAAAGATGATGCACTCAGTCAAAACTGTCTATATTATTCATCTATTCTTTTTTTTTCTTATTTTAAATTACAATATTTATGTTTGTTTTTAGAAGGGATTTCGTAACAATGGATTTGTTTAAACCGGGCCGACTTTACCTCTTTCTCGTAGAAATACATCTTCCATCTTCATAGACTCAAAATCCTTCATCTAAAGAGCCAAAGTAAAACACGAGTCGACAGACAAACTGCTAACAAACTTATAACTCAGCATAGGATTTCATCTCGTAACTTTTGATATGATAATTAGATCTCTTGTTGGAACTCCGCTGAATCACACGCTTTGTTATATATGAGTAACTCACAGTGTTGGAATTGGGGTTGTTTGAATATGAAAAAGATGGTTTATTTCGTTTTCTGTTCATGAAAATGATGTTATGTTATTTTTATATTATAACTGGTTCTTATACGCGGCTTCCTTTTACACATAATCCTTATAGTATAAAAATAGATAAAAATTTGAGTTAGTATGAGCTACGATTAATATAAACTTGGAACCACAAGCTACTATGTTACGAGCTACGTAGCACTAACTCGGAGCTACGACCTACGAGGTGCTACAATTTGAAGCTACGAGCTACGATGTACAATAACTTGCAGCTACGATTTATGATGTGCTACTACTTCTAGCTACGATGTGCGACAACTAGAAGCTACGAAATACGATGTGCTACAACCAGAAGCTACGAAATACGATTTGCTACGACTAGAAACTACAAACTATAATGTGCTACAACTTGGAGCTGCGATGTGCTACGTCTTGAAGTCATCAGCTACGATGTGCTACATCTAGATGCTACAAGCTATAATATGCTACAACTTAGAACCACGATGTGTCACAACTAGAAGCTACGATGTGCTACAAATTTAAGCTACGAATTTTGTTGTGCTACGATTTGGAGCTACGAGCTAAAATATGCTACACCTTAAACTTCAAATAAAGAACTTTAATATTCTATAAACGCTGCCTACAAGTAAAGTTACTAATAACTTAAAGTTAATAATGCTATTACCTTATAACAACTCTTAATCTCTATCACATAGGTCTTCTAAAGCTAAAACTAACATTCTTGATCATGATAAGTACGCATAATAGTTATCATTACGTCATAAACCCGCCGTGTTTCAAGTACTTTATCATAATACCCACAGAGTATAGTCGAATTAAATTGAATTCCAAGGAGACTAAAGCTCCAAACTTTTGATGAGAGATACTCGTACACAGACAGAGATCTAGTTAGACAATGAGTATAATATAGATATAAATAGTTCGCGTGCCAAATTTCGTGGTAAAGGGATGACAAATGAACAATTCTTAAAAGTATTCCGCTTGGCTTTTTACTTCAGTCATTATCACTTAAGTGTAAAACGTATAAACTAATCTGTTGAATTAACAAAAATAGTTGGTCGACTCAAAATTCAATCGTGTTTTGTTTGTAACGAATAAACCTAAAAACTTCTTAATCAATTTCAATGACAATTGAGAAGGAAAGAAGGAGAGAAGCCGGAAAAGTCTAGCTAAAACACGAGATCCAGCAAGTACCCGCCTGAGGATAGCGAGCTACTTGGAAGCGCCGAAGTAGACCAAAGAAGAAGGTCCGAAGCGCATGCGTGCGCTTATATATTATGCTAGCTGTGCCCGCGACTTCGTCCGCGTGGAATAGTTATTTTGGACATCATGGTAGCCCTCAAGGATGAATTATTTCCCCCGTTTTTTTTCACATTTTCCATTATTTCTTCGCTCCTAATAGTTGCAGCGTCATGTTATATAGCCTAAAGCCTTCCTCGATAAATGGTCTATTCAACACAAAAATAATTTTTCAATTCGAATCAGTCGTTCCTGAGATTAGCGCGTTCAAACAAACAAACAAACTCTTCAGCTTTATAATATTAGTATAGATGGGATCCGGGGAGAGACCACGGCGGCATGACGTCACATGTTCTCAGCTGTCGCGTCATCCTCAAAGTTACAAATTACCCTAGAGTTTCATCCGTCAAGTAGTTTATTTGCCAGGAGCCCAGGGTACGCCGTGATATAGACGCACTCTTTCATCTTTCCATTTTCCTAGTTGTAACCATATCTGCTATAAATACATACATAAAATCACGCCTCTTTCCCGGAGGGGTAGGCAGAGACCACATCCTTCCTTCCTTCTACTATAAATACATTTATTTCACGGAACTGGCATTATCTTTAAATATCTACGTCAGTGGTCACAGCTGTTGTGCCATCATCTACATTACAAATGACCCTTGTGTTGAATTAATCTAACGACATCTTCTGTTGACTCCCACGCGACCCGGAATTATACGTATTTGCTATTTTACGTCTAAACTTAGTTCCACATTCAGACTTCGCACGTACGCAATACTATATATAAAATTTCATGGGAACAGACATACAGAACATAGCTTTTTTTCTGCTATATATGATCCCTAAGAGTTTTGCTACAAAAATAGACTATGTAGTACATGGAAATTGGTTTAATAGATGAAGCGAATTAAGGTAAGAAATAGAAAGAAAAGTTTTTTTTTGTCTTACATACATATGGTCACGTCTATATCCTTTGTGGGGTAGACAGAGCCAACAGTCTTGAAAAGACTGAATGGCCACGTTCAGTTATTTGGCTTAATGAAAGTGAGATTCAAATAGTGACAGGTTGCTAGCCCATCGCCTAAAAAAGGCGGCCTCTGTGGCGCAGCGGTAGTGCGCTTGTCTGTGTCACCGGAGGTCCCGGGTTCGAATCCCGGCCAGGGCATGATGAGAAACGAACTTTCTTTGATTGACCTGGGCTTTGGATGTTTATCTATATAAGTATTTATTATAAAATATAGTATCGTTGAGTTAGTATCTCGTAACACAAGTCTCGAACTTACTTCGAGGCTAACGTAATCTGTGTAATTTGTCCCGTATATATTTATTTATTTAAAAAATAATCCCAAGTTTGTAAGCCTATTCCTTTTTGTATTATTTGGGAATATATACAGTTTTTAAGTTATAAATGATCCCAGTGTAGGAGACGCGCGTCCCGCAGTTTGTTATGCTAATGACATCTTTTGTTGACCTCCCACGCGACCCGGAATTACATCTAGTTGCCGTTTTGTGTCTAAACTTAGACTTACACTTAATGCTTACTGGCTTTTCCACATCCACACTTATAATAAAGAGAAAAGATCTGTATTTTTATATCTTTGTAACGAATAAACTTTAAAACTACTGAACGATTTCGAATTTTTAACCATTAGATAGCTACATTATCAGAAAGTGCCATAGTTTTTAATAATTTTTGGTCGATCCAGTAACACCTTGTAACAGTAGTAAAAATAAATTGCATTTTCAATCTCATAAAAAGAATCTACAATATTTACTTATATTTAATAAGCGCCTCCTAATTAACATTTGCTGGAAAAAGGACAAGATAAAGATGAGGTACACATAGTACCTACATAAAATAGTTAACAACTTGTTCAAGTAAAAAAACTCCACTTTTAATTGACCAAGCGGGTGAAGCGAGTACGGCTTACAATCAACTTGGCGCGAATATATATTTTTTTTGTATCGCGATAACTTTAACAAGATTTTGACAAAATTTTCGAAAAATCGGTAGTCAATAGGATCTTTCAATTAAATGTTATGTTGTTGTTTATGATACAACATCGGTAAACTAGATATGTATTATTTATTTTTTCATACAAAATGATAATAGAAAGCTTCTATCAAGCAAAATCATTGTAAGTAAATTTCTAGCGGTTGTTCTTTTCATATAAGTATTTTTACTACAAAACATCTTAACCACAGTGTATAAAATGTAAAAGTAATTCAGCGCCGACACTCGTGATTTCTTCTAAGAATTTCTCAGCAATGAGGTCTTTTGTCGAACACACAACTGCGTCGCAATCCCGCAGACTTGGCTATAAGTAACTATTGTGGCTTTGATGTCTGCTTGTAGGATTGTACGTGTTTTAGCTACCTTTCTTGTTGAAAAGGATTTTGTACGGGTTATAAAGCAAATATACAATTCTGACCGTCGTCGGTGGACGGTTAAGGTGCCCGGAATAAAATAAAATATGAAATGAGCAAGTAAGGCGGTGGCTTCAGGTTCAAATCAAAGGAAATAGGACTTTCCTTCAAAATATAAAGTGATAAAAATATTTCCTTCGTCTTTAGAGGTCTTGTTAACATGGCAACCTCGCGTGTTAGGGAAGCCTTGACCGTCAATACCTTTTAATATTTCTTGAAGACACCACTAGTTACGATAGTTTACAAGGGTTCGCTAACACGCTAACTTACAGTACTTTCAATGCCAAATGTCTTTATTCCAGTATACACAATGGCCACAGATAAGGTAGTACCTATAACTGTGACAGACGTTTACATCTGACATCTAATGATATTTCGGCCAAATTTACGATTGGAAAACTCTAAAATATTTATTGCTTTTGGATGAAAATCCCTTACCGATATTGTGAATGCGAAAGTCTGTCTGTCTCTTCCGCTTTCACAGATCAACCGCTGGACCGATTCGAATGAAATTTGGTATACATATAGTTAAATACCCTCGTATATTTAACTATACATTATTTACGTATAATTATTATTGCTTAACACAAGTCTCTCCATTTTATTAACTCAATTTGTATGTGTACCTGCTATATATCGATACTTTGAAAATAAAAACCCATTCAGTATGTTGATGAGGGCCCCATATTTTAATATCTAATTATAATTATAATTTTAATTCTAATATTGATGAGCATTGCGCTTTATTTATTTCTAATCCACGGTATGACGCGACAACCAAAGGAATAATGTATTAAGTATCGATCAGAAACAGATGTTAGACGACCTAGACTCCTAGACAATAGGCATTGGTATTGTTCACGGCTTGAACTTGACGGCACTGAAAAAATATATTGATTAATATTTTATTCAAGTACCTGGGCGACTGAACACGCTCTGTTTTTTTTTTAGTTGCACACAAGAAGTAATTTTTTTACAAAACACAACTGTATATAATCGTACCTAGTATTATAGGAATCGAAGCTAGAACGCCAACGTGAGAGGTAAATACGGTGACCGCTGAACCAATAGTTACGCTCGGGCGGCGCCGAATACCGTACCCTTATCTTATATGAGAAAATGGTTCATTCATTCATATAAGCACGTCTATAGCCCTTGCGGGGTAAGCAGAGCCAGCCAGTCTCGAAAGACGGATAGGCCATGTTCAGCTGTTAGGCTTAACGATAGAATTGAGATTCAAATAGTAAAAGGTTGCTAGCCCATCGCCTAAAAGAAGAATCCCAAGTTTATAAACCTATCCCTTAGTCGTCTTTTACGACATGCAAGGGAAAAGGATGGAGGGATCCTGGGAAAATGATTTTGGGTAAAATTATAGGGAAAACAAAGTTTGCCAGACTTGGGACCCAGCTATATTGACTTTTCACACTGTGCGCACCTACATATGTTTCAAATTTCAACGAAACCGTTTGAGCAGTTTTCTAAAACATATGTAAGTATGTAGACATTGTAGACAGACAAAACCCTCAGGTATAATATAAGTTTCTATTTTCTGCAAAACGCCACATAAAAACTGGTTTGAAATAAAAATAATCCCAAGAAAAAATCTATTGTGCCTTCATTCGGTTTCAAACCCAACCGAAAACGGTATCCATTACAAATAGCAGAAAATCAATCAACCGCTTACTACAAAGAATTTCGGCTATTCCAGATAAGGGATAGTTAATCTATCGGAAAGTAGGTACTCCATAAAATTGGGCTTATTCGGAATCTCTGACAATAGTTTTCACTCGCGGAAATACAATAAGATTATATTGGGAGCTGTAACTTATCGTGCTATTTTTCCTTTATCTTCAATACATAAAAAAATAGTGGTGGAAAATATGTCTGTACACTGAATAAAAATATATACTTATTGAAAATTAATGCTATATTGAAAAAATATCCGTATATTAACGAAACATTTTGTAATACAGAGTAATGATTAGTAATCATTTCGGTGGGACACAAATACAAATAAAATGTAGAAAGAGTACCATTACTAATAAGATTTGGAAGAGAGTGCATAAATGCAATAAAGCCACCTTTTAACCTTTGATTTTTAACCGACTTCAAAAAAAGAGGAGGTTCGTATTTCGACCGTATTTTTGTCCAATATCTTAGATTAAAATTAGGATAAGATATTATGTTGTTGTTGTATTCATTCATTTATGATTAGTCCACTGCCAAGTTATGAGCAAATAGCAGTTTATAAATGTTTTAGTAAAATCAAAGGATATCCTTTTAAACTTGAGGTTCTTATTTTAGACGATGAACTTGTAACCTGACACTATCTATGAAATTAATGTAACTTTTGTGTCTGTCGGGTATGTCTACCCCTACGAGATAGTATAGTGTTTTCGTAAAAAATATAATCAGTATCTTTAGTCGCTTACATACAACTACAACTGTGTGTTTCAAAATAATTAGGTATGTCTTTAATTACATAGGTACCTACATACCTCTACAACTTTACAAACTGAAACGGAAGAGCCAAAGTAAATACGATTTTAGGGTAATCGTATAAATTAAGCCTTTGGGCACCTCGGGGCCACGATATATACATATGTTATGTTTATTCAGAATCCTACCACAACATAACAAACCATATATATATGTAATCGTATAATAGATTTAAACTTGAAATTATTTTTTAGGCAATGGGCTAGCAACCTGTCACTATTTGAATCTCAACTCCATTATAAAGCCATATGTAGCTGAAAGTGGCCTTCAGTCTTATCAATTCTCGATAATAGTTTATATCCCTTTCGGGGTAGACAGAGCCTACCCCGAAAGGGATATAAACGTGACTATATGTATGTATGTATAATTTTATTCTAATACTAAGTTAAATTCTATACTAGTTTAAGTCCGCGACTTCGTCCGCCTTGTATCTCTATAAATTTATAACTTATAATGTTATCCCAATATAAATTTAAAGCTATATTACTGCAAAATTTGAAAAAAATTCACATTTATAATATTGGTAGCATTACCTCGCGTTTTCTCCGGTTAGAATTACCAGAACGAAACTGCTTATGTTTGAATGAACCGGTTAGGTACATCAATTCAAAATTTTAATAATATAAGTCCGGAGGTTTAGTCGTGACAGCGTAACAGACATGGATAGTAAGGAGATCGCTTCGTCCGCCTAAATGGAATAATCAAACTGCGCCGTTTTGGTAAAAGATAGTCGTCGAAGTTCAAAGAATATCTATACTTATATTATAAAGCTGAAGAGTTTGTTTGTTTGAACGCGCTAATCTCAGGAACTAAAGCGGAACAGACACTGGTCCGAATTGAAAAATTATTTTTGCGTCGAATAGACCATTTATCGAGGAAGGCTTTAGGCTATATAACATCACTCTGCAACTTAAAGGAGCAAAGAAATAATGGCAAATGTTAAAAAAAATACGGGGAAAGTTATTCATCCTTGAGGACTTCAAATAATGCCCGTAATAACTATTTCACGCGGACGAAGTCGCGGGCACAGCTATTAAAATATAAATTGTAAGTCGCTAACTTGAGGGTAGGTACTTTTTATCAATTTTGTCAATAAAAATTAAATTCAAAATATTTTTAGGGCTTTTTCATTATTTCGCGTAATACCCTAACCCTGAAACAAGATCAAAGGCCCTTTACAATTACCTGACATGACACCTTATCGACCTGAATCAGGGAGAGTGGTTTTCGAGACCCGACCGGTCGGCTCGGCCACGAGAGACGATTAAAACGCATTGACAAAGGGTTTTAGTACATACATACATATAGTCATGTCTATATCCAGATCCAGGTAGGCAGAGCCAACGGTCTCGAAAGGACTGAAAGGCCACGAAAAACGTACATACATACATACATAAAATCACGCCTCTTTCCCGGAGGGGTAGGCAGAGACTACCTCTTTCCACTTGCCACGATCTCTGCATACTTCTTTCGCTTCGTCCACATTCATAACTCTCTTCATACAAGCTCGGCGGTTTCGGGTACTTTTGACCTGACCCTTTACCAGGACGTCCTTAATTTGATCAAGATACGTTCGTCTAGGTCTTCCCACTCCGACCTTTCCCTCCACACTCTCCTTGTATATCTGCTTAGTCAACCTGCTTTCATTCATCCTCTCCACATGACCGAACCATCTTAACATACCCTTTTCTATTCCTGTAACTACATCTTCTTTCACATCACAACATTCCCTTATCACGCTGTTCCTTATCCTGTCACTCAATTTCACACCCATCATACTCCTTAACGCTCTCATTTCCACTGCATTTATTCTGCTTTCATGCTTCTTTTGCCATACCCAACTTTCACTCCCATACATTAATGTCGGGACCAACACGCCCCTGTGCACAGCCAGTCGAGCCTTTTTGGATAGTTTCTGACTGCTCATAAAGGCATGCAAAGCTCCATTCACCATGTTCCCCGCGTTCACTCTCCTTTCAATATCACTATCATACTTGCCATCTGATGTAAACTTTGATCCTAGATATACAAACTCTTTCACTTGCTCCACTTTTTCTCCTCCAATCAAAATATTACATGCTGTCATTTCTTTCTCCATTTCAAAAACCAGTGTTTTTGTTTTACTTACGTTCACTTCACGATAACAGCCTTACACCAATCTTTTGGTACTCGGCCGCTTCTCCAACACAAATTGAAAAGGCAGTACAACTGACTAGCTACTACGCCTTTTCCTGCTTTAAGCATCTCGACCGACACTCTATCACACCCAGCAGCCTTTATTTATTTATTTATTTAAACTTTATTGCACAAAAACAAAAATGTACAAAAGGCGGACTTAATGCCGCTTGGCATTCTCTACCAGTCAACCAGTTGACCAAACAGAAAAAACTTTAAGTTGGTGGTGCGATAAAGTGCACATGCATACTGACAAAATACATACATTACAGAAAGAAAATGCGTAAATACATACAAGATATATATACATAATATACACTATAAATACATATTATTATACATACATAAAATATATAATTAGGATATATAATTAGGATGACCCATCATTAATCTGCCGAAGAAAGAACCCCTTCACAGCATGTTTGAACGCAGAGCGACTAGGAGCTCTCCTAATCATTTCAGGAAGAGCATTCCAGAGCCTTACAGCCTGAACCTGGAAAGATTTCTCCAAAAAAGTAGACCGGAACAGAGGAGTACGCAGAGTCAGGTTGTCTGAAGAGCGAAGAGAACGGGAATGGGTGGAACTCAGAAGCGGGAATTTAGATTTTAAGTAAAGAGGAGAGTGAGCATCATTGAGTAGAGAGTACAAAAAACAAAGAATTCTGGCTTTACGACGTTCAGGAATAGGAAGCCATGATAACTGCGAACGAAAAGAAGAAATATGATCGTATTTACGGATATTAAAAATAAAGCGAATACAGTTGTTGGCTAATCTGTCGAGTTTAATGAGAAGGACTTGAGTAAGATCGCAGTAACACACGTCGGCATAATCAATAGTAGGAATGACTAAAGATTGGACGAGGGAGATTTTGGTTCTCAGAGGAAGGAAGTTCTTTAGTCTATAAAGAGAACGAAGCATACCAGTTACTTTACGGCAGACCTCAGTGACGTGAGGAACCCAGCTAAAAGTTGAATCGATCTGCAGTCCAAGGTCTTTTACGCTGGGGCAGTAAGGGATCGTAACATCATTAAATTTAACGGGATTGATAGCCTCGAAATTAATATTACAAATTTGCCGGGAGCTTCCTATAATTATAGCCTGGCATTTACCCGGGTTTACAACTACTCCGTACTTAGTCGACCAGTCTGCAATAATGCTAAGATCCCTGTTAATGAGCGCAACCGAGGAGTCAATACCCTCACAATCGCATGAGTGGTAGAGTTGCAGGTCGTCTGCATATAGATGAAAAGAGGAAGAAAGGAGTAAAGTAAGGAGTAAAGTAAGAAAGTAAGAGCCTTTCCCGCTTTCATACTCTTAAGTGCTTCCACAATTTCGAACATTTCAATTTCGCCTTCCATCTCATTCTCTTTTTCTTCGCTATAGCAGAAATCTTTCTTATTTCCTTCCTTTTTTTCAAATAAACTTTCAAAATAGTCCTTCCATATCTTTAGTACACATTCTTCTCCTTTCACAACGCTACCATCCCGGCATCTGATCCTAGTCAGCTCTCTGGTTATAGTATTTCCTCGGGCTGACCTTACGGATTTCCAGAATACTTTCAGATTTGACTGAAAGTCTTCTGATAGCCTTTTATCAAAATCCTCTTTATACTCTTCTTTCTTTCTAATCACAGCTTTCTTAACCAAATCTTTCATTTTCTTATATTCCTTACGTGCTTCATTCACATCTTCATCTATAACCTCTTGCATTCTTAAGTTAGCTTTTGCTGCTAACAAATCCAGCCATGCTTTCTTCTTTAATCGCACAAGTTCTTGCACATCTTTACTCATCCACGCATTTTTGTGATTTTTTCCTTTCCTTCTTCTACTTACACCACACACTTCAACAGCTACTTTCACAATTCTTTCTTTAAATTCCTTCCATCCATCTTCAATATCGCTCATTTCCTCTAAATCTTCAAATTCATCCTTCAGTCTATTAATATACTTCTTACCTACATCCATATCTTGCAAATTTTCTACTTTTACTCTTTCCAAAGCGCTGGTTTGCTCCCTTACCCTGTGCCGCCAGCGATTGAAGATACGAAAAACGTTTTTAGTACTTTAAAGAAAAAATAATTCTTAAATTTAATTATATCTCATTAAATTGAATATGTAACTCTTTAAAATAAATGATGAAATTAAGATTCGAAATTGACAAGTTTCTATAATTACCTACCATCTCATATAGAATTTAATAAAGAAAGCCAATTTGCGCAATAGAACCTATGAACTATTGTTTCTTATGTTGATCATTAACTAGTTACCCGCCCTGGCTTCGGACGGGAAGCATTTATTGATATAAACTTTTCTCAGAATACCCTTTTTCCAACATTTCAAACAGGAACATTATCCGTCCAAAACTTTCCAAGATAAGCGCATACACACAGACGGAAAATATAAAGACTTTATATTATGTTATGTGATATATGTTTTCCTTTTCCGTGTTCATGAATTGATAAATAAATAATATTAAAATAGGAGCAGCTAGCTCACTTGATATTTTTTCTTTGCAACAAACCAATTCCTGTAGCATGCCACGCGCGGAAAACTATCGCTGTTTCGCTTTTAATTATGACAGGAAACGGGACAGCGATAGTCTTTCGCGCGATAAAAACGGCGACGCGCGTTCCATGCTACGATTGCAGCATCATTGCACAATAAGGTAACATAATAAATCATCTTGAAATGTGATATCCGAAATTTATGCCAATATAGAAAATCCTTTAGCAAAATTGAGGCAACGCAATTTCAATATCGTATGCTCGAGCACGTTTTAAATTATTAAATTCTTGGAGATTCACCTGCCAAGTTTGAGGATAAATAAAAATCGTTTTATAGGTACTTACTAAAGGATAGGCTAATAAACTTGGGATTCTTCATGAGGAATGTCAATTCTATCATTTAGCCATACAGTTGCACGTGGTCTTACAGTCTCTGAGAGACTGTTGGCTCTGTGTACTCCGTAAGGTATGAAGTTGTGATTAAATGTATGTACATCGTTCAATATATTATTATAAGAATGTCGTGTCGTGCGTGTCCGTCCGAAAATTAATGTGTTTGATCTGAATCTGTAAGATAAGGTCTAAAGATGGTACCTACACAATTGTACTATTATATAATGCCAAAAGCTTCGATCATATAAAAGATAAAAGTTTAAAAGTTATGAAATACAAGAAACAATGTCATAACTCAAAACTTATTTGGCATTGGTAGTTTCTCAAACACTAAAAAAAATGGCGCCTTGCCATCTAAAACCAGTCTTACAAACTGTTGCGTTAACATCCAACTAATAAATTTACTGGCCGATAATATTACTGAATTACAGAAATGAAAATTAAAAAAAAAAGAAAAAAAATACTTGTGATTAAAGCTTGAGATATATCAGGAACTAACTATTACCCGCAGCTTCGCCCGCGAATATTGAGCGCCATCTACAAAAACGAGCTTTAATTATATGTATTAATTCAGTAGATTACAATCAAATTAACTCACTTTCGCATTGACACCTGCTCCAAAATCATAAAACAAATGACTCCAGAAAATCATTCATGTAATTTTCAACTCAAATTTCCATGCACTTAAATCCAAATTTTATAGCGTTATTATACAGTAAGTACAAAAGCCTATAAAACTTTCAAGGAGAAATAAGTTGAACTCTAAATTGATGTAGTAATAAAGTTTGTTTTAGACTGGAGTGTTTAAACAAATTGAAAAGAGTTGTAATAAACGCGGGTGTCTGGAAAATTTAATATCTTCCTCTCAGTAAATTGATAGTAAACAGACTATTCTAAAAATGATATTGTTATATAAATGAAAAGCGATACTAAATTTGTACGACAACTTACGTCGCTATTTTTTAATTTATTAATAAGCTGTTATTTGCGAATTCGCTCACGAAAAATGGAGACTATGATTGACTCGGGTCTTGAACAATCTTTATTCCATTTATATAATCAATCGAGTTGTTTTGGCGTTATAGCATAAGAAAAAGACAAACTATCGCATTAATATTTACTATCGCATTATTCCATGCTTTATTCTTGTGGGAAATTCCAGAATTAGTAGTCTATGTTGACCTTGAATTAATTAACTACCTACATATATTCATATAAATTTTCTTGTTTTCATAACGGCCTGTTTAGCGTGATGGTTGTGGTTTTGCCTCTGAACCAAAAGACCTTACGTTCGATCTCCAGTCAGGTCATGACGTAGATCTTTTTCTGATTGATCTATTATATATATATAAAAATATATTATTGTTGATTTGGTATCCCCTAACTTAAGTAGGTACGTCTCGAACTTACTTTGGGGTTAACATAATGTAGGTATTTTGTCCAATATTATGTCTAAATCTAATTTTCATTCATAAGTACTAATAAAGTACTGAAATAAAACATTGCTTGTGTAAACATAAATAATATTAGCTGGTTTCCTCGGGAGCTAACAAAAACGACTTAGTAGTAATCAATCTTTATTAAGTAAAGCTTTTAATACGAACTTAACGTTGAAAGCTCTTTGGAACTATTATTAAGTTTTGCGGCAACTTGCGTTACACTCCCACAAATGAAATTTATGAGAGAAATGTGGTGTCTAAAAGTTAGTTTGTTTATTTTCGGAATGACATATAACTTATATAGTTACGTATAAGTTAGATTAGTAGTAACCGATGACCTTACAGTGAGAAAAAACATTGTGAGGAAACCTGCATATTCATACAACTGAATGTGTAGCCTTGATCGAATAGGGATTAGGTTCCCCTGCAAAGGTTGCGTATAAAACCTGAACTAAGTTCCTTAGGACTTAGAACCCATACAAGGATCATGGTGAAATGGCGACCCTAGGGTCTTTAGAGAAAACTCAACCGGGCTTAACGACGCAAGAAAAAAAATATGTACCTAATAAAGGAAATTAATAAATGTAAGTATAAACAATTGAAGAATTTCCAGAATAAAGGTACTCTTTGTTCTTCTTTATACTCTTGTTCCATAAATAATGTGTGCACCATACATACATACATAAAATCACGCCTTTTTCCCGGAGGGATAGGCAGAGACCACATATTTCCACTAGCTACGATGTGTGCACCAAATTTTAAGAAATTTACGAAATTGGAAACCAGAATTTTTTAAGTTTGTCGTTAAAAACATACATTAATACAACTCTTTTCCCTTAATTTAAGTGTGGACTTACCCGCGACTGCGTACCCGCGGATCCGCCCGCGTAAATCCCATTATTTCCCGATCCCGCGGGAATTCCCAAAAATGCTTTCATAGGCATCTCCTAGTTTCAATCTACCTTCCTGCCAAATTTCATCTTCTTTTTTCTTCTTCTTCTGAAATAATAAATATTTTTCGCTTTTATATATATATATAATATATATAGACATATACAAAAATGAATTTCAATTGAAAACGTTATTAAATACCTTTCGTAAATTGTGAATCGTCTTTTCAATGGCATTTCATTAATTTCCTGAGCGGGATCGCTACCAAACCAACCTATTCGGGCGGTCGTAAAACGAGTTACATAGATCGGACAACTGTTGCTTATTGCTTGCTGATTGCTCGTTTCTACATCTAATTGGCTACTATAAATCCCTTTCAGAATCAGATATGATATAAGGATAAGTTTTTGCCCGTTTTAAAAATGTTATACATCATACATATGGTCACGTCTATATCCCTTGCGGGGTAGACAGAGCCAACAGTCTTGAAAAGACTGAATGGCCACGTTCAGCTATTTGGCTTAATGATAGAATTGAGATTCAAAATGTGACAGGTTGCTAACCCATCGCCTAAAAAAGAATCCCAAGTTTGTAAGCCTATCCCTTAGTAGCCTTTTAAGACATCCAAAGAAAAGAGATGGAGTGGTCCTATTCTTTTTTGTATTGGTGCCGGGAACCACACGGCACAAAAATGTTACTCACCTTAAATTGAATTAATTTAAAATGTGGTCAATTCGTGAAGTGTCCGAAAAAGCGTGATTCGCACGGAGCCACAAGTTCTAATAATAGTCTTCGTAATCGCAGATACCTTTCCAACATTTCCTCCGCGATCTTAGGCTATAAAGCAACTTAAAGAATCACATCTAAAGTCAAAAATAATATCCCTAAATCCAACCAGTTATTTCAATATTTTTCGAGAATCCCTAATTTTCTTTATAGCTTCTCAAGGACGAGCTAAGCGTTTTTGATTCATCCCTTACGTAATGGGATGAGATGGGTTAGCGCCTATAAAAATAAACGTCCGTAAGACCCTTTAGTGAATAGCCTTTACAATAGTTTAGTTCACTTATTGAACCATAAGGTTTACGCCCGCAGGTCCATACGCGTTATGGTTGATTTAATTGTGAAGAGGTAAAAAGTTATTTCCGCATTTAATTTTATATTGTGATAAGCTTTTGCCAGAATCGCACTCCAATGATTGATGATGATTTTTGTTTAACGCAAAACCCTAGTTATCCTGGAAGTAAGGTCGCCTTTGTCCTTCTGAGTGAGTACTCAACTACAGTATGAGTTTGTGAATTATCGTTAAGATAATTTAGATAACACTTGAAAAAGAAGACAAACAAACAGACACATTTTTATATTGACAATACAAGCTGTGAAAAGTAAGATAAATTATGAAGATATGAATATTCATTGTAATATTAGCATGGAAGAATGAATTTTTTGGAAGTGAGAATATGGACTAACCTTTGTCCGCCAACTTTGCATGCCTGGGATCATATAATTCAATCTACAATTGCAAGTTATTGTAATGGTTCCCACCACCAATACCAAAAAGAATAGGAAAAGTAAAAGGACCACTCCATCTCTTTCCCATATACCTACGTCGTAAAAGGCGACTAAGGGGTAGGCTTATAAACTAGGAATTCTTCTTTTAAACGATGGCCTAGCAACCTGTCACTTATTAAATCTCAAAAAATCTGAACGCGGCCTTTTTTTCGTGGCCTTTAGTTTTTTCGAGATTATCGACTCTGTCTAACCCGTAAGAGATATAGACGTGATTTTATGTATGTGTGTTTGAAACATACGAAAAACAAATTTCACCAATAACAGTAAGTTAAGAATCTCCTTTTTTGAACGCGGCATTTTCTGCTTAAAGTCTTGTTAATGAAGAAAAAAGTGAGATGAAATATTATATAGCACTTGATGTCGAGTAAATTTTAAGTGTGTTCGAGTTAGAGAAATTATAAAAGTTTCCGTTCCGCCCCGAGACAGCCAAGGCCGTAATATACTGAGCCCTTGTCTCGCATGAAAAACTCATAAAGCCCCATTATCTTGAAATATGAGAAGATCGTGGTAACCCTGTTGATTTGTAGGACCCTTGACATTATAATACAATGAAAATTGTTCTATTTTATTCTATAAAGTAGGTTGTCTAAGCAAATAAACAAGGAGAGTGTGAATGGTAGAAGTGTGAAGGCCTAGAGGAACGTACCATGATCAAATAAAGGACGTCCTGGCAAAAGGTAAGATCAAGAGTACCCGAAACCGATTAACTTGCATGAAGAGAGTTATGAATGTGGATGAAGCGAAAGATGTATGCAAGGATCGCGGCAAGTGGCAAATATAGTATCTGAATAAGTACGCCTATAAGAAATTTAAATTTCTTTCATATCGAATACTCTCAAATAACGATTATCTACATTTTAATTTATCTAAATACCGTCGACCTTTATTAATTATTCCGTAGTCGATTCAAACAAGGTTATTGCGATTAGAGACGATTTTAGAAAATCAATATGTACACCTTTTACATTGTACAAGATGAAGAAAGACTCAAATTGTCTCATTTATTAAATGTTGCCCGCGTCATAGATCGCGTGCGTGTTGAGTCCTAAGTAACTTTACGTAATACAAAGTAAATCCATACTTATAATTATAATATCTGATCCTGGTTGCATGTATTCCCTTAATCACCTTACGACGTCCACAGATAAAGGATCGACTCATCCTTTTCTAAACAACACACAATTTCTCTAGAAATAAGTAGTGCCCTTTTATTTATACATTTCTTTTGTTTAAGTTCTATTCTTTTTTTTCCTTGATGTACATACATAAATAAATAAAAACACTCAAGGCAAGGGGCAGATGTCAGAATGATCATTTTCTACTATCATTAATTTGTAAAACTACCCTCAGAAATCTTTTATTTATTCTTTAGATGTTCATCTATCAGTTATACAAAGTTATTAGTGAAAGTGACAGTATCAACACTAGTTATTTCCACCGTTTAAGAATTACATTTTGGTAAGTATGTATAGTCTATTTCTAGGCAAGCGGTTTTGTCTAATATATCTTTTTCACTTTTCTTATAAGGTAAAACAAGAGACAAACATTTTTTGGTTAAATTATCTCCAAGATAGAACAAGACAAGAACCTTTTCTGGTTGCATAATTTAGAGGGAAACACTTCGTAGGCCGAAGCCTGCGTTTGGTGATTTAACAAGCTTATTAGGATCTTTTTTCAGTGGGTTAAAGAAAAAGAAATTCATAAGATTACAATTTTACGCAAAACGAGCGCAATCTCAACTTTGTATCGCAGGGCAGTACCAACCCTAGCTTAAACAAACATTACCTACTCTTTATTCCCACAAACCTACTGTATGGCCGCCACGTCCACAGCCCGACAAATATATAAGAAAGGATTCTTTATCACGATTTATTGGTTGCTATATGAAAAACGGTCGACAAAAACGCAACGCAATATTTTAGATATGGTATTTTTTTTTATTTTTTTTTTACTTAATACAAACAAGGTACCTTGAGATTGAGTTTATGTTAATATTTCTCACTTTTTAAAGGGAACTTAAACTTATGTGAAGGGTTTTGTCAATTTTTAATTTAATTTTAATTGCATTTGGCTCCTGTTTTGATACGAAGCGTTACCCTGTAACCTATGGCTCTGACTAACCATGAAAATTGTATAAATATGTTTTGGAACTAAGTATATAGTTATGTATTTTGTACCACGATAACTTTCGAACCGCTGGTCTGATTTTCGCGAAAATTAAAAATGTATAGGATCTGTATATATATAGAATTTTTAAGTTCGTGGAGCATCCAAAATAGGTTAAGCCGATTTTGAAGTATTCACCAATTTTTTATCTTAATTTATAAAATTAAATTATGGTTAGGTACCTGTATGGGGATAATTTTCTCACGATGATCCCTCATCGTAAGAACATCGGTTGGTATTCAAATTAATGTACATACATAACTTCGAAAATAGTCTTTGGTGCATGGCCGCGGAGGGACTTGAATCTGTTTGTTTGTTTGTAAAATCTTCATTGCACAAAATTTTCACAGTTACAAGGACTTATCCCATGAAGGGATCCTTTATATGCGAATCACGCATTTCAACCGGGTATCCAACCGATTCGAGCACCCACGCTCTTTACGTCATTCATTACATTTGCTAATATATTCTGTGGCAACATCCCTCCATTTGTGAGTGTGGCTCAACGTTGCAAGAGAAAATTATTGGTGTACTTACCTGTCACGGCAGACGTGATACAAATTGCGATGGGAAATGAAACAAATTGCTTTTTTTATCTCTCTTTTTCGTGAGGTTTCCTGCAGAGAAAGATATAGGTATAAATGTGTACAAATTCATGTACCTAACGACTTTCATCTGACCTCCCTGAATTTGTTTCAAGGAAACCTAGTTTGTATGGATTGGATTACGGTTGCTTATTTTCATTATAATTTAAACATGTATGCCAAAGTAAATCTGACATTTGAATATTTATAGTTGGGTATATTTTCACAATGTATCTTAATTATTTTATTTTCTCTTGTTTCAGATATTATAACTATAAACCTGGGAACTAAGACGAATAAATAAAATATACAAATATTTAAATATAATTCTAAATTCATAAACGACAATAAATTAGCCAAAATAAGTGTATTCTAATACGTTTTTTTATTAAAAGTATTTACTTACTTAAAAAAGAAAAAAGAATCCATATAAAATTTTTTTAGGCCAGTTTATTTTCAAATTTTAAATTTGTACAGATTATAAAATCTTTTGAAATGAGCTTCGATTCGACCTCTTCGTCCAAAAAATTGAATTTAGAACGCGCTACAAATTTCATGCGACAATTTCGGGATCCAGACTCCAGAGAATTGAAGAAACTCTCCGCCAATCAGTTCATGGAAGTTTGGAGCCATTACGATCGGGATGGTAAGTTTAGTCATTATTTTTTTAGGTTTTTAGTATCATTATCCATCTATAGAAAAAGCCATCCAACTGAAAGGCCTTTTAGACTTTTCAGTCAGTTGGGTTTGTGTACCCCGCAAGCGACATAGACGTAATCCCGCCTCGATTTTACGAAAGTGACGGCAGAGTATCGCATGTCCGTTCCAAGTCGCACATCTTCAATTCCTACCGATAGCAACGTACTGAGAATAAGTCTAAATACTTAAGTATATAAGGTTCACAAAAGTTATAAATTGGCGACATCAGAAATCACGCAGAGGAGAACTTCGAAATTGGTAAAATGTTTTTCGGGAAATGCCAATAGTAGTTTCAGTAACATAATATAACTGTATCAGAGGAAGGTAAGTTACTTTATAGGTATTCTTCTTCTAGGCAACTTCAATTTTCTCATTAAGCCATTCACTTACACGTGGCTTTCTTGTGACTATGGCTCAGTCTGCTCATTAGTGGCAAGGACTCATTGAATGAAATAATTATAATGATAAATAGGGAATTATTTGGAGAGATTATGAGTTATCCTTGAATTAATTCCGAAACTTGTGTTCCTATAATCGACTCGTACTAACTTAACGATACTATATTTTATAATAAATACCTTGTTTAGATTAACATCCAAGACCCAGGCCAATTAGGAAAAGGTTCGTTTTACATCATGCCCTGGCCGAAATTCGAACCCGGGACCCCCGGTGTAGAATAGCGCACTACTGCTGCGCCACAGAGCTTGCAAATACTCAGATACTCTAATCAAGGAAGTAAGGCAAATAGTGACACCAACTTAATCTAGATACATACATACATATAGTCACGTCTATATACCTTACGGGGTAGACAGAGCCAATAGTCCCGAAAAGACTGAATGGCCACGTTCAGCTTCTCGGCTTAATGATGGAATTGAGATCCAAATAGTGACAGGTTGCTAGCCCATCGCCTAAAATAAGAATGTTATGTATGTAAGCAATGTACCTTAGTAGCATTTTACGACATCGATGGGAAAGAAATGGAGTGGTCCTATTCTTTTTTTGTATTGGTGCCAGGAACCACACGGCACTAATCTAGATTCGAGTGTTAAACAAACACGGACTTAATCTAAATAGACTCGACAGTAAAAACAAACAAACAAACTAGAGAGAAGTCTTCACGAGGCGACTCCCTTTAGTTAGCAGTAAACTAGGGTGACACTCGACCGATTTTCTAAGCTCACAATCCCTCACGGTCTGAACTAATCACGTTTCTGGTAATTTTATGCCTTTTATTGACAGAAGCAATATATTGGCTTTACTCAAAGGTATATTATATACATAATAACAAATAGGTTTATTTTGTATGTATATATATACATATATACATACAAAATAAACCTATTTTTTTAATTTATGTTGGATCGCTAACCGATGTGTTTATGGCAAATTAAAATGACATGAACTAAAGATAAATAAGGCACAAGGCAAGGTAAGGTATCTACAAAGAAAATATTATCAAAATTTTCAAGTAAATGTCAAATTTTTTTTTTTTTTAAGAAATGTTATTTTTTGTTTAACATTATAATTGTACTTTGCAGACGATGGCAAAAAATCGCATAGGCTTGTTGGCTCTTATCCAACTCGATATAAAGCTGTGCCAAAAAGTGTTGCGAAAAACGTAACAATTAAGTATGAACTACGTCTATAATTCAGTCTTATTCCCTAACTAGCTATGCTCGCGACTTCGTCCACGTATAATAGTTATTTTGGGCCTCATTAAAGCCCTCAAGAATGAATAATTATTCCCGTCTTTTTCACATATTCCATTATTTATTTGCTCCTTATAGTTGCAGCGTGATGTTAAATAGCCTAAAGCCTTCCTCGATAAATGGTCTATTCAACACAAAAAGAATTTTTTCACACATCCAGTTGCCTGAATGTGAGACTCTGTGTTAGCTGTTGTCTGTGTATATCGTGTGCATGTGTGAGTGCGTGTGTGAGTGTGTGTGTGTGTATGTCTGTGTGAGAGTTCACAAAAAAATAATATTGATGGATTGATTTGACTTAATAGTCCTCCAACGCGACGTATTAATTATTTACTTATTTTTACTTAATACATACTAAGGTACCTTAAGATTGAGTTTATTTAATTATTTCTTACTTTTAAAGGGACCTTAAATTTGTGTCGGGGGTTTTTAATCACCGTTTATATCGCTTGCGGGGTAGACATAGATTCAAGAGACAGAGAGAATGACAGACCACGTTTAGCTGTTTGGCTTTATGAAAGAATTGAGATTCAAATAGTAACCCATCGCCTAAAATAAAAATCCTAAATTTATACTCCTATGCTATAGTCGCCTTTCACAACATCCATGGGAAAAAGATGGAGGCGTCAAAGATTTTTTCTTTTTTTCTTTTTAGGGAACAACATTGCACGAATATTTGAGAATTTCTAATTTTAAATTTAGATTTAACTACCCATTTAAAAACTAGAGGAACTCGGTGGCTCCGCCGGCGTTATACAAAAACTGCCATTAACCTTCCCCCTTGAAAATACTCTATAAGTGCATTCCTAGACATAAGGAACCTACAAAATTACTACAAAATTTCAAATCTCCAGACTACACTTTAGGCTATGCGCTGATATGTCATTCAATCAGGTAATGTCCTCTTTTATGTATAAGATAGATAGATTTGTTTTAGCTTTTACGCCATCTTGTTTATTATTCAGAACGTCGAAACACGAAATTACTACGAAACTCGATAAATAAAAGAGAAAACCGCATCTTAGGCGGAGTCTCAAGGGCTCTCTGTAAGAATCAAGGTTCGAGACAAAAGCCTCCGCGGCGTCGCCTTGTTGAAAAGGGCCTTGACGTAACTCTTCCAAATGGAGTATAATCTTGTTGTAGATACTATGTACATACATATTATCACGTCTTTATCCCTTACGGAGTAGATAAAGCTAACAGCCTTAAAAAGACAGAAACGCCACGTACAGCTGTATAGCTTAATAATGAAATTGAGATTCAAATAGTGCTTAACAGGATACTAGCCCATCGCCTAAAAGAAGAACATAACATAAAACATATAATCACGTCTATATCCCCTGCGGGGATCGCCTAAAAGAGGAATCCCGAGTATGGAAACCTATCCCTAAAAGAAGAATACATACATACATATCATCACGTCTATATGCCTTGCGGGGTAGACGGAGCCAACAGTCTTGAAAAGACTGAAAGGCCACGTTAAGCTGTTTGTCTTAAGGATAGATAAAATTTAATTGCCATTCCCTTGATTGACTTTTACAATCTGCACGGGAAGAGAAGTAGCCGTCACACACTATGTTGTTTCTTTGCTTACCAGACCAGTATGTGGAAACTTGCACATGCTGCTTGTGATTTCATTCCTTCTTTTTACGACAACCACGTCGTATAGAACCAACAGTCTTCAAAAGACTGAAATACCACGTTCAGCTGTATGGCTTAATGATGGAATTGAGATTCAAATCAACATGCGCACCGCTGTATGATTTAGAATTCCCTCCCCGCACCTCCATTCCCTGATACATAAAACGGGGATTTTCAAGGCAAAAGTGAATAGGCACTATTTGAGCCTGACCAACTCAGGCCTCATCTAGCCTACAACCAGGCAAATTGAAGTCATACGCACTCAAATTAATAAAAAAATGTCTATAAATTAAATCTATATTACTTATCTGTGACCTTCGCCCAACCTGCCTCATTCCTTTTTCATTTCTGAGACAATGCAGTGGTTCATTAGTCCCCACCGTATTTCCCATCTTTAATTTCAACCTTTTTTTCCTTTTGTCTTCTCTTTGAAGTTTTCAAAAGGTCGAAACGAGTTCGTTAACACTTACAGTGTATTTTTATTAAGTAGGTACTTATATGTATGTTTACAGTCTCACCTGCAAATGACTATAATTTCTTAAGCATTTTCTATAAAAAAGTGTGGTTCCCGGCACCAATATTAAAAAGAATAGGACCACTCCATCTTTTCTCCGCCGATATCGTAAAAGGCGACTAAGGGATAACCTTATGTAAACTTGGGATTCTTCTTATAAGCGATGTTTTATTTCATTTCGATAAAATGGTTACCTTTTGAGCCGTGATAAGATTTAAATAAATAAAATGACGTCTTTCGGTCTCAAAGACCAAAAGGTCATGTTCAGCTGTATGGCTTTATATTGGAATTGAGATTCATATAGTGACAGGCTGCTAGCCCATCGCCTACAAGAAGAAACCCATGTAAGTTTTAGCCTATCCCTTAGTTACCGTTTACGACATCCATGTGAAAGAACGTAACTTTTGTGTCATTACATACATACATATAGTCACGTCGACATCCCTTGCCGGGTAGACAGAGCCAGCCGTCTCGAAAAGACTGAAAGGCCACGTAATTAAATTTATAAAATTAGTTCATGTAATTTATACAAACCTGGTAGCTCTTGATAATATTCAGTATGACAGCGAGATAATGAAAGCCTTAATGCCTATAATGGATCTAGTCGCCTACGCCCACGCCAACAAGACGTAAACAAATTAATAAACATGTCATTGAACTTAGGTATTATGGGTATAATAAAGATAAACTACTTATAAGTAGGTACTAGAACTAGGTAGGTACTACTTATTAGGTAAAGCTTTTTTATATATTTACAGTGACTTTTGACATAGAACAAGTTATTAAATAGCAAATCTTAGTAGTATATTTTGCAAATTGAAAATATGTAATAATTTAAAAAAAATCTTGTAATACCATTTAATTTGTATGAACAAGGTAGGCTTCACGGTTTTCTTTGGGCAACAACGTATCTACTCTAAAATTGTAAAATTTATTATTGATGAAATAAATAGAACCTTGAGGTCAGTACCTCAACAATCACTTTACTAAGAAAAATATACACGGGTAAAGCAAAATAAGTATAATATTTACAAATATTTTCATTCTATTAAATTTTCCTCATCGGTCGTTTCACACAAAAGATTCACTCTTTGAATGGATTTAAACACTCTTGATTTGATTTGATTTTAGCTTTACTGTAAAAGGTAGTATTTAGCGGGAATCTTTATTATTGAATCGATTTGGCAGTGAGAGGTTCATTCACTTTGTTTAGTTCAAATTTGACGGTTCTTCTGTAGTTCTTAGTTGGTTCTCCTAGGGGAATTTCCGTGAACGGCTAAAGTGTTAGACCAATTTTCATCAAAACTGGTCAAACAATTTAGCCGTGAATACATGGGATACTTATTAGACAGATTCTCACCCCAAAAAATTCATTATCTTATAAACTAGCTGTGCCCGCGACTTCGTCCGCGTGGAATAGTTATTTTGGGCATCGTTGAAGCCCTCAAGAAGGAAGAATAATTTTCCTCGATTTTTTTTACTATTTCCATTATTTCTTCGCTCCTTAAAGCTGCAGCGTGATGTTATATATCCTAAAGCCTTCCTCGATAAATGGTCCATGCAACACAAAAATATTTATTCAATTCGAACCAGTAGTTCCTATATTAAAATTGATTATTGTGTGTACATTTTTAAGAAATATAAGTCTAGGTTGCATCTTCTTCCACCTGGCATTAGTTGCGGTAACATCCTCACCTTGCTAGAGAGAAACTCGTGCGCTTCTACGACCCTGTTCCTGGATTGGGCGAGTCAGGTTTTTACAAAAGCGACTCCCATCTGACCTCCGCAACCTTTGCACCCCAACCCCAACTCATATTCAGTTGCCTGAGTGTGCATTGGTAACATAACAGACAGACTGTAACATTCGTATTGTTACGTTGTAAAAGTATGAATTTTAATTTTAATAGAGCCTGGTGACAGACAGCTGGACAGAAAAACTAACTTTTCCTCCAAGGTACGGAACCCTAAAAGGTTTAACTACAAATAGTACTTCAATATCACTGTCGCGTGGCTCGAGAGTGACAGCCCTACTTTGTACCGACCAAAGTGGGTCATTCTCTTTTCAATACATAATGAACTGCCGAACTTAGTTGAGTAAATATAGGGTAATCAATAGGTGTTGTCATTTGAATAAATTACTTTGGAAATTTGACGAAACCGTATGTTGACGTCTTAAAAAGAAAAGATACTTACTTGTTTGTTTCTGTCGAGAATTAATTTGAACTTTTGAAAATATTGGTTAACTAGCTAACACTGTAAACTTCACAATAATATATTTAACACAGTATCTTAGTATCACACATATCTATGTTATACGATAAATAAATAAATAAGAAAAAATATTCTACCTTTTGAGTTATTTAAAATTACAGATACATAATTTACAGGGTAGTCAGTGCCAATAGCATATTCATAAAACGGAGGCCACGTTTAACTGGATAGCTTAATGATTAGATTCCAGTTTATAAAGTTTTTTATTGATTGACATTTACAACGCCTAGTGTTTAAATATATCTCCATGTTAGTAGTTATAGATAGTTTGTCAGAAGATATGTTGCTGGCTGGCATTTTCTTACAATAAAAGCAAAAATATAAAAGACTCCTCCCCTACTTTTTCATATATTTTTGATCCATCACATCTTAAATTTCAGAGCTGACTCTTGTCTGTGGAGTTAAGCAATAACTCTGCATTTTTTTATTGTTGCTATGATAATGCGTTATCTTTTGCCTTTATTTGTTCATAATATTTTTGGTCTTCCTCTTCCTTTCCATTAATTTTTTCAATAGACTATTGTTTTGATAATTCGTAATGTCGAATAGCATGTTAATAACATATCATTCTTCCACTATTTTCAACGTTTTTAAAATCCATCACAATAAAATAAATTTAATTCCAGGTAATGGCTACATCGAGGGCACGGAGCTGGACGGGTTCCTGAAGGAATTCGTCTCCAGCGCCAATTTCACCGACATTAGTCCGGATGTGAGTATGGCTTGAATTTTATAAAGATTAAAATTTATAATTTTTGTAACAATCGGTTCAACGAAACACGAGATAATTGCGGACAAACATACATATAAATATGAACATACATATTCACAGATTAAACTGAGAACCACCTTTGTTTTGAAGGTAGTTAATTATGGGAGAGCGAAAATGACGAATATCATTCTAAACAACATCTTTGTATCACTTTTTTATTTTTTTTTTAACATTTTTATAGGAGAGTGTGAGTTGGAACGTTGGAGTGGCCTAGACGCTCGTATTTTGATCAAATCCAGAACGACGAGATAATTAGGTCAAAGTAATGTAGATGACGCGAAAGAAGTACATAAGTAGACATTGTGGCAAATAAATGGAGAAGAAATGTCGTTTTAAAATGTCTTCATCGTTATATCGTTTGAAAACTATATCTTTAAAAATAAAGTGTGCTAGATGCTATCTGCAGATTATAAAAGGATATCAAGGGAAAGACTTTAATATATAAAATTGGGATTCTTCTTTTAGAATTTTAGGTGTTATGCTACCAATCTACGTGTATAATATGTTGGTAACGAATATACTCAAAAAATTTGGCACAGATAAAGAATAGTCCTTCGAAAATGGCGAAAGCTGCTATGCAGGGAAACCTAATTTAAAAACTAGATATACTCACATCACTATAATCTAAATATCTAAAACCCATATTAGATCATAGTCACACATTCAGTTGGCTGAATGTGCAGGTTTCCTCACGAATATCCCCGAGTGTATCATAGCAATTCAGGATGCACAGTACATTTCCGGCACTTCAGATGTGCAGCCAAGTGCACAGATTAGATTGCACCGCACACTGAACATCTCTCTACCTAATTGACAGTACTTGAGTGTAGTGACACTTTGGCTGGGTGTGTACTGTTTGTACAGTGGACTACGAAGAAAGGTATACGTTCGTGTTGTGAACGTAACGTACTTTTATAGGTTAGAAATTTTTTTGCATCTTGTTCTTACTCAGACGAAACTGAGTTCATTTCCTTAAAAGAATATACATAACAAAACACAAAAATAAAATATTTACTTTTTTTTGTTTGGTGCTTGGTGTAAATAACTGTTAGGTACCTACCTTTCTGATAAAAAAAATATTGTATGGAACTGTATTTTATATTTCCACTTTTAGCTATCTGTTTTTATGAAATTTACTTAATTTGATTGTCGAGACACGTTGAAAAAAAAAAAATTCACCATGCCAGTACCAAAAATTCCCTATCAGTAGCAGCAACAGAACCATAGAATAAACATAATCTAACCCGGCCAACTGCCGCTGTTCCTTGCTCTGTGTCGAGAAAAGAGGCTTTCAATGAAGGGAGATAGCAGCTGGAGCGTTGGAGTGACGTTGTCAAACCAGTTTCGGAGGGATTCCAAGATTTATTGTTTCTCAACGTTTTGAAACTGGCAGTTTTCATTAGCGGCGGATGGGGCGAGTTGGAAGAGGGAAGCGGTTGGCTTTTAATTTAAATATCTCTCTATCTCTATTCTTTTAGACCTTATCCCAGTTACTTGGGATCGGCTTTCTTTATCCTTCGCTCAAATATCATAAGCTATCCTCTAATGTCTTCGTGGGTTTCTTTTATTTTTTTTCGAGTCATGTTTATTTGTATTGAAGTAGTCTTCCCAGATCCCAAGTACCCCCATTGAAGGGATCCCATGTGAAACGGAATTTCGGAGAATTCTTCCTTAGTCTACCCCTAGACCACATTACGAATACGCCAAATGTCCTCACTCTAAACCCAGCGGTTTGGACTGTATGTTTATATGTCAGTCCATCAGCATAGAATGTTGTTTCATATGAAGAGAGATAGAAATCTTAAATAAATAAATGGAAACATTTATATATTTTATAAATTTTTCATTCTATTGAGTGAAGCAATTTATTATTGGGTTTTTTACCTGTCTTATTATTTATGTTTATGATAGACACGGCTAAGCTTACCTCAAGAAAAGTTACAAATTTTCTTGGAACTTTGAAGTACCTATACGCGTCCTTACAATACAAAACATTTGGAAGCCAGCCAAGTTTATCAGATGATTTATTTTTGTTGGGTAATTGTTTGGTATAATGAAAACAACGGTTTTTCAGCGAGTTCTTGCTACTTATGTCTTTTATATATGTGGGCCTTCATACAATATAATAATGTTATCAAAATTTTGTACGATTGATTCTTCTGTTGATTTTTACCTTACTGGCCTTCTACGATTTGCGGAAAAGAACATCAAGGACGGACAAACAGATAAACACACGGAAAAAATGAATATAGTGTCATTCCAAGTCAGCTTTTACACTTTATTTTCTTCGTTAAGAATGTAAAATTTAAGTATGTATTTTATTTATTTATGTACAACAGGATGTAAAAAACTTAGTCGAAAACTGTAAAGAATAAACAATTAACAAGTACTGTGTGCTTATTTCTGAAGCAATTACTTCCAGTATTAGTTACTATTAATAATTCTGTACCAATACATATTCAGATAATTTATTATGTTAATCCAAAACTTGAATAATACATAAATCTTTGGGCCACTGCGGCTCTGCAGAGTAAGCCTGTCCCATTAAGGCCCACTTAGAAGCTTCTATTTTAAACTCAGGCCTTATTAAATATGGCAACAGTCGTTTTGTTTAATTAAAATAAAATAAAAATGACAATATCTTTCTAACTTAATTTTCAATTTATCTTTCATATTAGAGGAATGAAGATTATGGTTTTACTTTCATAGCAAATATTTATGATAAATATTATTGCAATTTTTGGAAGAAAATGTTGTGTTATGAAAATAATTTGCCTTGCGTAAACAATACTGCTAAAGCCGCTTGCACTCCTCTAATTATTGGACTTCGGATAACAATAAAGTAAGGAATTTAGATTTTACAGGGAAGGTATAAATCAATGTGGAATATGAAGAATAAAATTATTTCTCTATTGGCAACACTGTTTTAAAATGCAATAATAATGGCGAATTAAAAATAAAATGTATCAGGTACCCGAAAATAAATATAATTAAATTAACAACACATTTACACTGCATTCCAATTATATTATATATATTATATTAATAATCTATATCAACACACATCCCATTCAGCCTTATAGTTTCTGAAGGGCAATTATCCCCGGAAAATGCTGCATACGCCACTAAAACAGGATCAGTGTCATTCTGTCTCCTTCTTTTATAAGATTTAAGTATTTCTGTCTCACTCTGTCCATAATTTTTCACTTCACGATTGCCAGAATTCATTTGCACATTATGAGACTGTTTTTGTTTCGACCTCAAAATATATTCTTGTATTAGTTTATCTTCTCCATAGCTGTTCAAATGAAGACTAAAAACAACTTTAAGTATAGCACAGGCAAGAATGAACCTAATCATTTTGTTAATGATTCTTAAATGAATACACAATTGGTGTAACTGTAGGCCTAAATACCAATGTTTCTCAAACCGGTTATGCGATTCAATATTATGTTATTAGACAATTACAGATTCAAATTCTCAAAGGTTACTCGGACTTTGTTAAATTAAAAGTTAATTTGTGTCATGTGACATATTTTTTCACGTCTTTGGTCTTTTGGTGCAGACAGAGCCAAAAATACCTGCCTTATAAGTCTGTCTCTTAATTGACTTTCACAATCAGCGCCGGAAGAAAAGCAACACACTATGTTTTTCAACTACGCTGCTAGACCAGCATGTTAAGTGCCGTGTGGTCCCCGGCACTAAAGAAACTTCATCTCTTTCCAATGGCTGCCGTAAAAGGCGACTAAGAGATAGGCTTATAAACTTTGGATTATTTCGTAGGCGATTAGCTAGCAACCTGTCACTGTTTGAACCTCAAATCCATTAGAATACCATACAGCTGAACGTGGCCTTTTGGTCTTTCCAAAACTGTCGGCTCTGCCTGCCCGGAAGTGAACGTCATAATATGTATGTTTAAAGCTACACAAGACAGAAATTGAGAAACACTGGAAATATAAAGTCAATTAGAAACTAGTTGAGCATCACTTTGGAATTTACCAATTAGTATTAAATAACTGTCATTATGTACCTACTGAATGGCTTAGAAAAATATTGAAATTGGAGCAATATTTTTCTGTCGTTTTGTTTCCCAACTCTCCGTTATAATTAACAAATCAATAGAATGTATTGAAAAAATACAGTTACCAAAACCTTCTCAAAATATGTAGTAGGTATGACTATGACATACGTTTTTATAGGCGCAAATCTCGCAAAATGGCGCCGGTGAATAATAAGCTTCTTTTAGAAAAAAACAAGGCCATGTGTTAAAAATAGGTTTATTTAGCTCATCCACATACAGCATGCAGGCAATAGGCATTGTTTTGTAAGTGCCTTTTTGAAATAAGTCACCCACAAAACAATGCCTATTTATTTTGAAAAACATGTGGACTATATTAAAGTGAGTTCATAAGTTTTAGGCTTTCATTATGATATTATCACTAATAGCTAGACAATTAAGCGATTAAAATCGATGTCATGTAACAAATGCATTTATAATTATTAAACTTTTATGCTACGGCTACGGCTGTTTCAAATATTGACACTGGCCATTCGAAAGCAATAATGAAAAAACAATCGATTCCATTATTGCCTTTGAATTTGTATTTGTTTATACTTTTTTTAAAGTCTTTGAATTAATTTGTTGGTGAGGTAATATCCTAAGAATGTTATCGAAGTTGTCAAAAGTATTACAGTCTCGTAGGTATTTTGAGAAATCCTTTCTTAATTTTCCTTAGAATTCCTAAGAGAACATATTTAATTTTAGATTCTTATGATCAGACACTCAGTCAGTATGTAACGCAAGAGTTTTATGAAATAGCCGATAAATTGCTGTAGGTAGACTACAATTAAAACGGCGAATATTCAACTGATTCGTTAAATATTAATAAACTTAAATTCTTTCCGTTTAAAAACAATAATAAGCTTTTCTAAATTTAAAAACCATATTGGAAAATGCCGGCTGATGCAAACTTTGTCTGCCATTGTAGCCCATCCCGTCTGAATGGGAAGCAATTTCAAACTTGGAAAGAACGGTGTTCCATTCAGCTGTTTCAACTTTATTTTAATGTTCCATCCGAGTATAGCTAAGCTACCAGTAACAACCGTGTTAAGATTGAAAATAAAACTTTTTGGTGGACTGACGGTATAATTTTACTCTATGTATTATCAAATTATTTGCATTAAAAATATATTAAAAATCGTCCCAATCCCGTTTGGGGAGTAGACAAGTTTTGAATTATTTTCTAAATGTTACGGATTTCAAGTTTTAGATCAATTTCTATCTCATTTGTAGGAAATATATTTTTTAAAGGTAGATATACATAGGTATATAGGTATTTTAAACATTTTACAAAGGGGCGAAATCATTTAAGGGTCAAGTTTGTAATAAAAAAATATACCAATAATGTGTCGATAGAATGTCAATTCAATAGTTAATAGTAGTAGGTAATTTTGACATTTATTATCTGTGCCGTAGTTATTCGGCACAGATTACCGAATGACTTCATCCCGAACAGTTATTAAATGAAAAATTAGGCTGACTTATCCACGAATTAATCTTTCGTAATAAAACTTACGTAACTGACCACAAACCACATTTTCACTAACTACAATGAAAGCTGGCGTGATTCCAAACCTCACAACAAGCCTGTCCTCTTTGTCATAACCAATCAAAGGTTGAAAGGTTACATACATATTTAATAGCCCGTGTTTATCCATAAAATTTTATGTAAAACTATGTTATTTTACGTGTTCCCAGTCTATAGTATGCTTGGTCTGCTTTCCGACTTTTCTCTTATCTCTTTGTCCAGTTTAAGGCGTCCAATTTACACGAATATAATCTTTTAAGTTTTATTTGGCCTGCCTCTTCTAACTGAACCCGGCGGAGGCCGCATGTACAATGGCTTCCGTGTAGTTCCGGGAACTAGAATAAAACACTCCATCTTGTTCCTGTGTAACTCTTAAAGGGTGCTATATGAATAGGCACATTTATCCTATACAGCGTTTACTATTAATCAATATGGGTTAGGTTCAGAAGGTTGAGGAGGTTAGATGGTTTAGTTGGGAGTCACTTTCTGTAAGAATTTAACTGATTATAAGAATTTAACGGAGTGCTGTCCAGCCTCCTCTCCGGAGAAACGAAGAAAATATCTTCCAGGCTTCGACGTGCGGCACCATACCAGCGCAGGCGGCTCTCCTACATTTTGTCTGCTATATCACGGACATGCGCCTGCTAGAAAGTATTATGCGTTTCTGTGGGAATTTAAAAATATTTTCCACTTTGAAGTCCTCTCCAAATTTCAACTTTCTACGCTCTGTAGAACTAACACACAACATTTACTATGTACACGTATGCATATGTCAGTCACTTACACAGTAAGGTAACTTCTACAGATATATAATTATTATTATAAAAATCGATAATAATATTGTAAAGGTGTAATATTTTCTTGTCGCTGTCTATTATTATAATAGTCATGATCATTAATTTTATTGTCATTGTCAAGCATGTCATTACTCAGGTATACTTTACAAGACACTGTGTTCAATGAGGGTCCAATTAAATAAAAATACCGTGTCCTAGGCGAACTAAAAAAGAAAAATTTATTCCTCCATCTTACCAACTAATAACAAAGATAAAAAACCATAGCAACCGAACAATGCCAAAAATCAAAAGAGTCCATAAACTTACAACAAAACTTTATGCTTGGACATTCCGCCCACCATGGACATTATGTCCATAAAACAATGAATGAGATGTTAAAAACATTCACTATGCTATCTTTAAACTTAATGTTTTACTTAACAAAAATCAAATCTTCATAAATGTAACGAAAGTAAAAATAACAAAAAGAAACTAACCTACTAATTCATAAGAAAAGGTTAATAGAAGTGCATGTGTATCAGTGTAAATGATAAAAAAAATACCACAAATTTCTATTTAGCTATAGGTAAAATACACAACTTTGAGACGGGTCTTTTAATTATATTCCCTTTACATTTTAAAGTAACAACACGCGTAATCTTATCCAACCCAGGGTGCTTTTGAGTTATAACTCCATACAACCATCTCGCAGGGGGAAGATCATCTTCCTTTACTAGTACTATATCACCAATATTTGGTTCTGGCGTTTGATAACTCCATTTGTACCGATGTAAAAATTGTGTAAGATACTCCTGAGACCACCTTCGCCAAAAATCTTGTACCATGCGTTGCATAAACTGCCATCGTTTCAAGCTACTCATGTTTGACGTTTCATAGTTTGCATCTGGTACAAGTACTAATGGCTCCCCAATCAAGAAGTGACCTGGTGTTAAAGGCTCGGGATCATCAGCCGATGAGCTTAAGCTTGATAATGGACGCGAATTAAGACAAGCCTCAATTTGAGATAAGAGAGTGCTCATTTCTTCAAAAGTAAGTGTAGCAGTTCCGATTATCCGTCTAAGGTGATATTTAGTGGATTTTACGCCAGCCTCCCATAGTCCTCCAAAGTTGGGGGAATGCGGTGGGATAAAATGCCATTCAGTACCATTTGTAGATAACCAATCCGCTATTTCTGGCAGTAATCTAGACTTTTCTGCAAATAATAAGGACTTCAATTCACGTTCTGCACCCACAAAATTTGTACCATTATCACTAAAAAGCTCTGCGCAATGTCCTCTTCTAGCTACGAATCTTTTAAAGGCAGCAATGAATCCTTGAGCAGTAAGGTCACTTACTACTTCTAGATGGATTGCTCTAGTCACCATGCAGATGAATAAACAAATATACCCTTTATATGCATGATGACCACGCCCTTTGGACGTTCTTATAGCAATAGGACCAGCATAGTCGACGCCACTTCTTTTGAAAGGTCTCATTGGTGTAACTCTGGCTGTTGGCAATTGTCCCATCAGTTGCTCTCTACGTTGACTTGCATATCGAATACAAATAACACAATTGCGAATATAATGCTTTACTTGGTTTTTAGCGTCAATAACCCAGTATTTTGTTCTAAGATGATTGATCATAATTTGAATACCCCCGTGAATAGTTCGTTCGTGCGTATCCTTTATAATTAAGTTTGTTAAATGAGCTTTAGCCGGAAGAATGATTGGATGTCTTTTATTTACGTTCAAGAAAGTAGCTGTTCTATCCAACCGCCCACCAACACGTAAAAGTCCATCATCGTCAAGGTAAGGATTTAACGGTTTAAGTTTGCTTTTTGTTTTAACTGTTCCTCCTTTAGTTATACTTTCAATATCTTCATAAAAACTTCGAACTTGGCATTGCTTTACGTATATATGTAATGTTTGTTGTAATTCTACATTAGTTAGCCATTGAGGACCTTCATTGGTTTTATTAATGCTTTTCAAAATAAATCGCCTGCACCACGATATAACTCTTAGAAGTCTCCTTAATGATGAGAATCTTTCCCATATAATAACATCATCATCTATACTTGTTAATACTTGACATATTTTAATACCTTTTTCTTCTGTATTTGTATCATATGTTATATCATCTCCATTGTAATTTATGACTACCTTTCTCAAAAAATCTGGTCCTTGCTTCCACAGTCTCATTTTTGAAATGTCAGACGGCATAATTCCACGCGATGCAATATCCGCAGGATTATATTTTGATTGGACATGAGACCATTGAGATCTGTCTAAACTTCCTAAAATCTCTGCTACACGGTTAGCGACGAATACTTTCCACCGGCTTGGATGGCTACTAAGCCATGCAAGTACAACTGAAGAATCACTCCACGCATGAATGTGTTGCTTTGGAATACCTAAAGTATCAGCTACCTCTATTAATAATTTAGAAAGTAGTGTTGCCCCACAAAGTTCTAATCGAGGTATTGACAGTTGTTTGATAGGAGCTACTTTTGTTTTAGAAGTAACAAGGTTTACATTAATATTACTACATTTATCAATAACACGGATATAGACAACTGCGGCATATGCTTCACTCGATGCATCGCAAAATCCATGAAGCTGAACAGAAGTATCATCCTTTCGAGTGTTCATCCATCGGGGTATCTCGAAACTTTTTATTAATAAAAGCTCGTTTCTATATGCGACCCATTCGGTTAGTAATTGAGGCGTAAGTTTTTCATCCCATTTCAAACCTGATGTCCATAGTTTTTGAATAAAAATCTTAGCTTTTATTACAATTGGAGCAAGCCAACCTAATGGATCATAGAGACGTGATATATCTGAGATCACTTTCCGTTTCGTGATTGGCTCTTCAATTGTCGGCAACTGCACTAAATATTTAAATGTATCGTTACATTTGTCCCACGTAAGACCCAATATTTTAGTAATCGAATCAGATTTATCAACAAACTTTGGTGTCTCTGTCTTAGACTCTTCCTCTGCAATTTTATTATCATTGTCTTCACTGTTTCTATTATCTTTTATTTGCTCTTTCATACTTTTATCTCCAAGTTTTTCTTCGTTTTCTATCCACTTCATTAGATTTTTATCATTGCTTGTCCACTTTTGTAATTCAAACCCTCCTTTTCTAAGCAATTGTTTCATTTCAGTATATAGCTGTTGACCTTCTATAAAATTTTCACATCCTGACATCAAATCATCAACATAAAAGTCTGACAACACTTTTTTTGCAGCTATTGGGAAATGAACACCCTCGTCATAAGCTACTTGACGTAATGAGCGAATTGCTAAATATGGAGCTGACGATGTACCAAATGTAACTGTCAAAAGTCGATAATGTTGTACCTCAGAAGCAGAATTTTCACGCCAAAGAATACGCTGAAAATCAACATCTTCTGAAGATACACGAACTTGACGATACATCTTCACAATATCAGTAGAAATACATACAGGATGTGCCCGCCATCTCATTAAAATATGTCTCAAGTCATCCTGTAATGTGGGACCAACCAATAAGTCTTGATTTAAAGAAACACCGTTGGATCCTGGGCACGATGCGTCAAAGACAATACGTACTTTTGTTGTACTTCTATCGTTGCGCACCACAGCAAAATGTGGTAAATAAAAACCTTTGGAGCTTTTATGTTTTTCAGGTGGAATAATCTCCATATGATTTAGACTGAGATATTCAGCAAATACCTCTGCATATTTTTCTTTCAAATCTTTCTCCTTGTCTAATTTGCGTTCTAATGAATATAATCTTCTAAGTGCTATTTCTTTTGAGTTTCCATTTAAGCATTGTGGACTGTATTCTTTGAATGGCAGCTTCACTATATAACGACCAAAAGAATCCCTTTTAGTCGTGCTTGAATATATTGATTCACATAGCTGTTCCTCTTCCGTTAAATGTTTCTTTGCTTTAACTAACGAAGGTTCGGCTTCTATTTCCCAAAATTTCCTCAAAAGCTTATCATCTTCTTCTATCTGAACATGCATAGTTACATTTGTATTACAAATAATCGTCCCAACATCTTCACCTTCATCAGTTTCTCCGGATATTATCCATCCCAGAGATGTATTTTGCGCTATAAGGCAACTGTTAGAATCTTTAACTAGGCCCTGCTTTATAATTTGACTGTACACCTTTGCACTGAGCAAAAGATCAATTTTATTGGGAGTAGCAAAGGTAGGGTCAGCCAACGACAATTGTGTAAACTTTGGACACAATTGAACTGCCACTTTCTTACTAGGAAGACAGTTGGTCAGTTTGTCTAACACTTGAGCTTTTACTCGAACTACAAAATTGGTATCAAGAAGTGATTGCAATTGGATAAAAACTATATACTTAGAAACCACTGAAGGGCTCCTGTCACTTCCTAATACCGAAACATTACTTTTGCTTGCAATTTTCTTCAGTCCAAGTAATTGAACTGCAGACTCTGTTATAAACGAAGCCTGTGAACCCTGGTCTAACATTGACCTAAAAGTAATGTTTGCTCCTGTTCGAGATTGAATTTTAACTAAAGCAGTTGCCAGCAATACCTGAGATTGAGCTTTAGAGCAACAGCCTACTACAACATCATTGGAATCGCCTTGTATGACTACTGAGGACACAGCTTCGGCCCCATCCGATTGATTGGTATTTGTATCGCTTGAGTCATCAATCGACGGGACTGCTGAATTGGAATGAAGTAGAGAATGATGTTTCCTGGAACATATTCGGCATCTAGTTGACATGCGACATGAAACTACGGAATGGCGTGGACCTAAACAGTTAAAGCATAAACCCTGGTTTTGGACAAAATTGCGACGTGTATCGACATCATCCCTCGAAAACTTTTGGCATGTATATAATTTATGGTTTTCGGTACAATATGGACAACTTAAGGTAGTGGTGACATGAAGAGCTTTAACATTGTTAAAAGAGTTACGGCTGAATGTCTTATTAACACTATTTTTACTATTTAAAAACTCGAATGCGTGAAATCTGTTCTCTAAAAACTGTTGAAACAGATTCCACGATGGCAATTCTTGAGATGAGCTACTGACAGCTAATTCCCACTGTTTTCTAGTTTCTATATCTAACTTTAAACTTAAAATATATATTACCATTATATCCCATTCTTTTACATTAATACCTAATTGTTTCAAAGCATTAAGACATTCATTACTTGTGTCTAATAATTCTTTTAAGGCACTCGATGACTCAACAGTAATGTTTTTTTGACTCATAAATCGCGACAAAATACAACTAGCCAAGTACTTTTTATTGTTATATCTGTTTTCTAATTTGTTCCAACATATCATATAATTTTCCCCGGTAATAGGCACATGCCGTAGCAGCTGCTCTGCTTCACCTGATAAGTGGCTCTTAAGATAGTGAAGTTTCTGCACTTCATCGAGTGTCTTATTGTTATGAATTAGCGAAACAAATAAGTTATAAAAGCTAGTCCATTCGGAATACTGGCCGCTAAAAATTGGTAACGAAATTTTGGGTAACTTTATATTGGAAACATGTTGAGAGGCATCGGACATCTCATTATCTGATATACTTGCGTAATTATTTTTCAACTTGCACAGCATTTCTTTTAAATCCGATTTATATTCAATGTAAACATCTTCAGTTGACGAATACAAATCTTGAGTGTGATAATCAGATTCTTCCAACTCATTTGGTTTACACTCTTCAATTATTCTTCTATGGGTGGAATAAAAAGATGACCACAATGTATCAAGAATCTCTAGTCTCGTCTCCACATAAGAGCTGGTAAGTCTATCCTTGGGAGTCTTTTTAAAATTACGCCTCGCTTTAGAGAGACTAGAAATAGTATCATACTGAAGCTTAAACAACGAACTCATCTTGTATGTGCACTTTTAGACAATCTCTATAGGTATCTATTATTTTCCCCTTTATAGAAGATTCAAGATACAGATTACTTACAGATTTGTCACCACATTAAATAAAACTGCATTTTCTATCGGTTGATAAGTATTGATACCTTCACGCTTTGATGATAAAAAACACATCTGTTTCATTGGGTTCATGCTATGAAGCAATAGTGAAATATCCGCCATTAGATGCTTCCGTATGTCGCTTGCGGAACTAGGCCGCAATCCGGCTCGAAGGACCATGTTCAATGAGGGTCCAATTAAATAAAAATACCGTGTCCTAGGCGAACTAAAAAAGAAAAATTTATTCCTCCATCTTACCAACTAATAACAAAGATAAAAAAACATAGCAACCGAACAATGCCAAAAATCAAAAGAGTCCATAAACTTACAACAAAACTTTATGCTTGGACACACTGAGTCAATTAATCAAATGTAATCAATCATAACAGTTGTTTTAGAATATAAAGAGACAGATCATTATTAATTTAGTTATATACCTATGTTATTTCCTATCACGCTGATACGTTAGTAGTGATTTCAAACTTAATTATCCTAATAACTGTGGCTCCCGGCACCAATAGAAAAAAGAATATGACCACTAAGGTTGTAAACACTTATGAATGTGTAGTTGTACTCTTACACGCAGAATCTACTGGACGGTTTTCATAAAATTAAGAAAGCGGGTGGAATAACAAACAGAGTTATTTATCTCCAAATTCACACGGGAACGAAGCCCCGGGGCCATCTTGTATTTGATATAATTCATATTGCAAAACTTGCATTTTAAATTCTAAGTCATTTTAATACCTTAAATCTTACCTTATCTTGATGTATCCAAATAAAATTGTCGAGAAATGAGTCAGTTTCGAAAATACTGACAAGTCCCGATCAGATGTATAGCATAATGATAGTATTAAAATAGTATCCGGTTAGCCCAACGCCTAAAAAACATCACAAGTTTACCATTTTAAAACTTTTAAAATATCCTAAATACAGAAAACGTATACGGTTTGCAATTTGTCGCATGACGCCCATGGCAATCTGCCAGCACACATAAACTATCACGATTTAAGTTATCTAACACATTTGTGACTGTTCCATGTCCAAATAAATACGTTATATCACATACCTTCATTGCGCTGACTTGGCAAAGATTTTAAAACTTTCAACACGCTTTAAAATGTTTTCAGTTCGGGAAAGACCGTTCCGTTTCACTTAAAGTTTTGACATGCGAAGAGCTGTCCTTTGATTTTTCTTGTCTCGTGTCAAAACTTAAACTCTCTTTCATTATTTTTGACTTGGACTGGCTCTCAAAAATTTTTTAATTGTTGATTGAACCATGTTTATAATAGTTGTCTTATATTTTCTATAAAAATACTCTAAAATAATAAAATTTATTTTTATACTTCGTAAATCTTAAGTTAAAGGTTACTATATAAAAAAAGAATAGGACCACTCTATCTCCTTCCCATGGATGTCGTAAAAGGCGACTACAGGATAGTCACTAAGGTCACTATAAAAATCATCTATTCTTATATTCTATATTATTTTTTTAGTATTTAAAAAGTATTTTTTTACATTTCTGACCAAGTTTGAAGTCGTATCCTTGTCAGTGAGTTATAGTTAATTAATAAATTAAAACTTTTATTTACAAAATTTAGAATCTCAATATTAAAGTGAAAACAATGCAAAAATTTCAATTCTTGATAAAAATGCGCTCCATCTTTTGCAATACCAGTCGATGCAACTGAATATGCAATGATGCGTTTGTTACCGTTGGGAAAACAAAAGGCTTTCCGACCATTCCGATCGCTGCATAATGTAAAATCTATTGTGTTGTTAATGTAAATTCAAAACTTCCCGATTTTTATTTTTTGTTCTGGAATATTTCACATCCCTTAATAATTTTCATATCTTTTGGTTTCACAACATTTGTTGACGTCAAATAAATTACTTAAAACTAAATTTACTGCGGCTTCCAAAGCGTCAGTGCAAAAGAAGCGGAAACATACGACACTGCAGCATTTTCTTCACAATTATCCAAACTTAGAATAGAAATGTGTACGAAAGAACACATTGTTATGATTAATTGATTTATATGGAATTTAAATAATAACAGATATAATACAATACTTGTTCCAATACTAAAGGATCGTCTTTTGTAATGATTCCTTTTTTTAAGTAAATCATACATACATACATACATAAAATCACGCCTCTTTCCCGGAGGGGTAGGCAGAGACTACCTCTTTCCACTTGCCACGATCTCTGCATACTTCTTTCGCTTCGTCCACATTCATAACTCTCTTCATACAAGCTCGGCGGTTTCGGGTACTTTTGACCTGACCCTTTACCAGGACGTCCTTAATTTGATCAAGATACGTTCGTCTAGGTCTTCCCACTCCGACCTTTCCCTCCACACTCTCCTTGTATATCTGCTTAGTCAACCTGCTTTCATTCATCCTCTCCACATGACCGAACCATCTTAACATACCCTTTTCTATTCCTGTAACTACATCTTCTTTCACATCACAACATTCCCTTATCACGCTGTTCCTTATCCTGTCACTCAATTTCACACCCATCATACTCCTTAACGCTCTCATTTCCACTGCATTTATTCTGCTTTCATGCTTCTTTTGCCATACCCAACTTTCACTCCCATACATTAATGTCGGGACCAACACGCCCCTGTGCACAGCCAGTCGAGCCTTTTTGGATAGTTTCTGACTGCTCATAAAGGCATGCAAAGCTCCATTCACCATGTTCCCCGCGTTCACTCTCCTTTCAATATCACTATCATACTTGCCATCTGATGTAAACTTTGATCCTAGATATACAAACTCTTTCACTTGCTCCACTTTTTCTCCTCCAATCAAAATATTACATGCTGTCATTTCTTTCTCCATTTCAAAAACCAGTGTTTTAGTTTTACTTACGTTCACTTTCATTCCTTTCTCTTTTAAAGCTTCATGCATACAGTTTACCATCTCCTGTAGCTCCTCCGCTGATGACGCCAGTATAACCTGATCGTCGGCATAGAGCAGACATTTGACGAGTAACTCACTCATCCTTAATCCACTTTTAGACTCTTTCAAATCTGTCAAGCAGCTATCCATAAATAGGTTGAACAGCCACGGTGACGCAACACATCCTTGCCTAACGCCTTTCTCAATCTTAAACCACTCAGTGTGCGCTCCGTTTATCCTGACACAAGCACTCGAATCCTCATATAAGGATTTCAGTGCTCGTATTAAGAGACTGCTCACCCCATGCATAGAAAGTGCTGACCACAATTCATTCCTCTCAACTCTGTCATAGGCCTTTTCCAGATCTACGAATGTGCAATAGACTTTTTGACTCTTGGCCAAAAACTTTTCGGCTATGCACCGCAAGGAAAAGACCTGATCAGTACATCCCATTCCCTTTCGAAATCCCGCTTGAGCATCCCATATTTTGTCATCAGTTTCATTCCTGACTCTATTAATCAATACCTTAGCATACAATTTGCCGACGACGCTATGCAGGCTTATACCACGATAATTTTTGCAGTCCAGCTGTTACCCTTTTCCTTTGTAAAGTGGCACGATAACAGCCTTACACCAATCTTTTGGTACTCGGCCGCTTCTCCAACACAAATTGAAAAGGCAGTACAACTGACTAGCTACTACGCCTTTTCCTGCTTTAAGCATCTCGACCGACACTCTATCACACCCAGCAGCCTTTCCCGCTTTCATACTCTTAAGTGCTTCCACAATTTCGAACATTTCAATTTCGCCTTCCATCTCATTCTCTTTTTCTTCGCTATAGCAGAAATCTTTCTTATTTCCTTCCTTTTTTTCAAATAAACTTTCAAAATAGTCCTTCCATATCTTTAGTACACATTCTTCTCCTTTCACAACGCTACCATCCTGGCATCTGATCCTAGTCAGCTCTCTGGTTATAGTATTTCCTCGGGCTGACCTTACGGATTTCCAGAATACTTTCAGATTTGACTGAAAGTCTTCTGATAGCCTTTTATCAAAATCCTCTTTATACTCTTCTTTCTTTCTAATCACAGCTTTCTTAACCAAATCTTTCATTTTCTTATATTCCTTACGTGCTTCATTCACATCTTCATCTATAACCTCTTGTATTCTTAAGTTAGCTTTTGCTGCTAACAAATCCAGCCATGCTTTCTTCTTTAATCGCACAAGTTCTTGCACATCTTTACTCATCCACGCATTTTTGTGATTTTTTCCTTTCCTTCTTCTACTTACACCACACACTTCAACAGCTACTTTCACAATTCTTTCTTTAAATTCCTTCCATCCATCTTCAATATCGCTCATTTCCTCTAAATCTTCAAATTCATCCTTCAGTCTATTAATATACTTCTTACCTACATCCATATCTTGCAAATTTTCTACTTTTACTCTTTCCAAAGCGCTGGTTTGCTCCCTTACCCTGTGCCGCCAGCGATTGAAGATACCCCTTATCCGGGATATCACCAGTAAATGGTCCGAGTCAATGCCAGCACCGCGATATGCACGGGTATCCAGCACTTTGTTCTTCAATCTTTCATCTACAATCACAAAGTCTATCATACTTTTTAAAATACCTTCCACTCTTGTGTAGGTGTGGATCTCTTTATGTTGAAACATTGAGTTCGACACAAAAAGATCCCACTCTAGACAAATTTCTAATACACTTCTTCCATTATCATTCACCTTTTCGTCACCAAACGCACCAAGCACCTTCTCATATCCATCACGCTTTACACCCACCCATCCATTAAAATCACCTAACATAATAATCTTCTCATTTGGCTTGGTAACTTTCAATACTTCTCTTACACTATTCCAGAACTCTAAGTAAATCTCCTGTGACTTTTCGGGATTTTGTTCAGATTAAGTTTATTAAGTTTGACGTGCCGGTTCTTTTATTTTATTTTTTTATAACTCATGGTAAAAACGAATGTATGTAAGATATAAATGCATTCAAACAAATCCTTTTTTTCGTTGAAAATATTTTAAGCTGTTAATAATATTTTTTTTAGCGATAAGCAGTTATGTTCTAAAACAAAACAAAAACTTAAACTATAAATAACTATTTAAATAATGTTTTGGGCGTCAAACAAAATCATTTTATATTTTAACACTAGCTTTTCCCGCGGCTCCGCTCACGCACATTGTAGTTTATCGCAAATCGCACAAGAATCGTACTCTTTCCGGAATAGACTCAGTAATCTTAACCTAATGAGTATGTCAAAATTTAAAAAGATTTTTCACGAAGATTTAAGATGAATAGCGAACCAACATACAAACACATTTTCCCGTTTTTAATTTTAGTATGGTAGAATTTCTAAATCACGTTTTTTTTTTCTCTTTTTTATCTTATGTTATCATAATTTGAAAAATTAATTAATTTTTATGTTCGAGATTATGTTCGTAATGAACAAGATGACATTTTGTTCCGCAGGCGGTGTCAGACTCTATGCTGGAGGAGCTGAAGGCGTGTTTCATGGAGGCCTACGACGACAACCAAGATGGGAAAATTGATATACGAGAGGTTTGTGTAACTTATTCTAATTTATAGCCATTTTAGTTACCCAAACGGGAATAAAAACATATTATTTAATACATGAAAAATACACATAAAAACACAAAAAAATTATAGGACTAAGTACTCCATCTTTTCCCATGCTAGCATGCAATGTCGTAAAAGGCGATTAAGGGATAGACTTATAAACGTGGAATTCTTCTTTTAGGCGATGGACAAGCAACCTGTCACTATTTGAATCTCAATTCTATCATTAAGCCAAACAGCTGAACGTGGCCTATCAGTCTTTTCAAGACAGTTGGCTCTGATTACCTCTGCCAAGGGTTTTAAACGTGATTTAATCAAATTAGGGACGCCCTGGCGAAAGGTCAGGTCAAGAGTACCCTAAGCTGACGACCTTTATTGAAGAGTCCAGCGGTTTGGCCGTGGAAGCGTACCTACTGAAAGACAGATTTCAATTTTTTTTATAGTCTGATATTGATGTACAGGTTTATAATTACAGAGATATTTAATAAAAAATTACAAGTCATAAACAAAACGTGACTTTCCAGTATTTTTTAAAGACTCTGTCTACCATGCAAGGGATATAGACTTTATGTATAAATAATTTTCAGTTGGCACAACTGCTGCCTATGGAAGAGAACTTTCTGCTGTTATTCCGGTTTGACAACCCCCTGGAGTCCAGTGTGGAGTTTATGAAGGTGAGTATGAAAAATCAGACCTACCCCGACCATGTACGGTGGTGTCGGGAGATAGCTGCGCCTTAATTATTGTATGGCAGGTGTAGGCAACCTTATTTATTTATTTATTTATTTATTTATGTACACAAAATTATATACAGGAGCATTTATTACAATAATTCTAGTACAAAGGTGCTACTTATTTCACAAGAAATCTCTTCCAGTAGACCCATGAGAGGAAAGATGAATTTTAGAGCGGTATGGCGTGTGCATAAATAACGTTTAACATATTTAACTAAACATACATGCTAGTACTTAAATAAATGACAGTAATAAACTACATAAACATACCAATATATATATAATATATATAAGTCTATTTGGAGAGATAATAGTCTTTAACTCGTCGTTTGAATGAAGAGAGAGTTTGGGAATCGCGAATATCATGCGGTAAGGAATTCCACAGTCGTACAGCATGAGTAGAGAAGGAGAAAGAGTAGAAGGAAGTCTTGTGGGTAGGAATAGTAAGAATGGTGCGCAAATGGGATCTGCAAGGAGAATTAGACGAATGACGGAAAGAGAAACGATCTTTAAGATAGGAAGGAAAGGCGGGATTAAATAAAATATTAAAAAGAAGACAGAGAATGCGAGTATTTCTACGAAAGCGAATGGGAAGCCATTTCAGCTTAGTACGGTAAATGGAAACATGATCGTATTTTCTTAAGCCAAAAATGAAACGGATACAGAGATTTTGTAACCGTTCCAATTTATCCAGTTGCTCCTCTGTGGCATCAAGATAGCACGCATCAGCATAGTCCAGAATAGGAAGAATCAGACTCTGCATGAGAGAGACCCTTGTTTGAAAAGGTAGGAAATATTGAAGGCATCTTAGAGTATGAAAAGAGTAGTAGATCTTACGACTAACCTCCTTAATATGGGCCGACCAGTTAAGGTTTGAATCTATAGTAAGACCAAGGTTCCTTGCAGATTTGGTGAATTCAATTGGAGAACCATTATAGTACAGGCTTGGCAGTATATCAATGTTGATTTGATTGCACATATAATAACTACCAATTATCATAGCCTTAGATTTGACAGGATTAACCAAGAGACCATAACACTTCGCCCATTCAGAAACCCGATCAAGTTCCGCATTCATCTCCGCAATGGCTGTCAAGGAGTCTTTCTCTTTAAAATGACAATATATTTGTAAATCATCAGCGAAAAGATGATAATTGCATGTCAGTAGTTTAGAGACTGATGTTATAAATACCGAAAATAGCAACGGCGAGAGTATACCGCCCTGAGGCACACCAGCACTAAGTTTACACCAATCAGAAACCGACTCACCAACACGGACAAGCTGTGATCGATCGCGAAGATATGAATCAAACCATGATAGGGAAGAGGGAGAGATATTACTTGACCGCAGCACGCCCAACAAAACGTCAAAGTCAATAGAATTAAATGCACTAGTGAAATCCAGTAACACAATCAAAGTGAGTGACTTATTTTCCATTGCCCAACGGATGTCGTCCGTTACATTAATTAGAGCGGTAGTTGTGCTATGTCCAGGTCTGAAACCAGATTGAAATGGGCTAATAAGATTATTTTTATAGAGAAATGAAGAAAACTGGTTGTGTGAAAGATGTTCAAGAACTTTAGAGAGGTATGGTAAAATAGATATAGGACGAAGGTCAGAGAAGGATGAAGGATTAGAAGTTTTTGGCAATGGTATAACATTAGCCCGCTTCCAAGCCAAAGGAAACGTACCCGATGAAAATGAATAATTAAAGATGTGAGTTAGTACTGGTAGTAGTATGGGTAAAAGTAGACTGATCATCTTGGAGCATACTAAGTCGTTTCCCACTGCATCAGAAGAAATATGTTGAATAGCTTTAGTAACGTCATCTTGAAGAACTGCAGAAAACTCAAAGGCAGGATAAGTGGGGGTGGGTATATCTAATAATTTGGAGAGAGTAGCAGATTTAATAGTTGGATCTAAACTTATAGGGGGATGTGAGAAATGTTTATTGAGATCATTAAGGTTAAAATGAGAGAAAGTAGAAGAAGAGGATTTTCCCACACCAACAGACCTCAAAAATTTCCACGTCTCGGCAGGGCTTCGATTCACAAGCGATTCGTGGAAGTAACGTCTCTTGGCGTCACGACATGAACGACTACACCGGTTGCGAAGCATCTTGTAAAACTGCAAATTACGTTCAGACGGACATCTCTTATATCGCCGTTTTGCTTTATCCCTGCGTGCCATCCACTCCTTAATTTCCAAAGTAAGCCAAGGGGCAGGTTTATGTTTTACTTTGACACGACGCAATGGTGCATGGCTGTCAAATAATGTGAGAATCATGGTGTTAAGAATTTCAATTTTATTGTTTATATTATTCTCATTGAAAATTAAGGTCCAATCAATGGTCAATGAGTCCCTAGTCAATGCCTCCACGTCAATACCCTTGAAATTTCGGACAGTTCGGTACTGTAACTTACGCTTAGGGGCACGAATCAGGTATGATAAGTAAAGGAGATCGTGATGTGAAAACGGAGCAGTAAGTTGACCATGACAGGCGACATTGTCAAGAGAAGAGGTAATTATAAGGTCTAACAGGGATGGGACGATGCCCGGTGCATGATGTGTTGTTGAAAGTGGTAAGATATTCAAGTTATAAGAAGACACAATGTTTTGAATTTGAAGGGAACGAGAATCGTTTTTAATGAGACACGTATTAAAATCACCCATTATAACAATGTGTTCATAGATGGGACGAAGTTCATCTAAAAGAGAATCAAATGTACTGAAATAATTAATATGGAGACTAGGAGAATAAAATACCGCAAGAAGTATTTTAGCGTGAAGCATATTCAATTCAAGGAAAATAAATTCAGCAGTTGCTGAATAAGTGGAGGGGGAACTGCGTAGAATTTTATAGGGAATTGAATTTCGGATGTAAACAGCGACACCACCACAAGCTGCACCAACTCTGTCATTGCGAATAAGGTTAAAATTATTTAAATCGACAAGAGAAGAATGTAGTGAGGGTTTTAGGAAAGATTCCGAAACAAGTATTGCATCTAAATGAGCACAATCAAAAGAGGTTACGAAATCTGGGAAATGACCAAGGATACTTTGTGCATTTATATGTACAATATTAAAATTTCGAGGATAGTCAGAAAAAATCCTAGACAGATCATCGCATAATAGCTGTCCAGGTGTGAAATCCGTATCCGCACTGAGAAAACTACAAGAAGAAGACGAGCAAGAAAAATAACTCTCGTTAATATCCATAAAAAGACAATTAACAAAATATTAATAATTTAACAAAAAAATAATAATAATATTATAATAATAAATAATGTGACTATATTAATAGGCAATAAATTACCCGCCAAACTCACCCATTGCTCACTACTCACAAAATCTAATAATTACAGTTCCGCAAAATTTTTACAAATATAAAAGAATTACAAGTTAAGGAAAAAAAGAGAAACTAAGAAAAAGTGCTACAAATATTATGGCTTGGAACAAAACGCAGCAATTAATAATTATACTCTGATGACAATGACATCTCCACAGCAGAAATGACAGTGGCAGTATTTGTTAGTCCAAGGTGACAGGTGAATGACAATCATGATAATGACAATTGGATTAAAAACATGACAGACAATAACAGACTGTGAGGTGTGACAGACAACCTTCTTGGTAAACGCCATAGCAACGGTTGCCATGATGTTGTTTGTTATTGATATGTCAATATTTTTTTTATTGTTAGATGTTCTTAAGATATACGTTGAATAATATAGACATTTTAAATTGATTATTTTCTCCTCTTTCCTCCTTCTTTCTTCTGTAGGAATAAATAATTTTAATAACTATACTTCTTACAGCAGGTGGCCCCATTATTTACGTTATATTATTTACGTTACTTTGAGTGCTATCCGATACTTTTATGGTTAAGGAAAACAACGTGAGGGAACCTGCCCAGGCAACTGAATGTGTAACTGTAATCCCACTTAGAGGTTACGTATAATGTACATATTATTTTGTATTTGCAAACAAAAAGTTAAAATCTCCCGGATAATGCCTCTACTTATCCATTCATTATTTTAATAATAAAAAAATTGTCTCGAATATGCAAAACGCGCTGTTGACCTTTACCAAAACTTAAAATAGCATTAGGGTGACCGTTTCAAAATTAGATAATCAATATTTTCAGATTTGGCGCGAATATGACACCGATGGCAGTGGTTACATTGAGGCGGATGAGTTGAAAGTAAGTTTTTTTTTATCAAAATATATAAAAAGTTATTCTGGTGGGAACAAGTCAATTGAAAATGTGATAGACAGTTGCCAACACTTAAAATATGATAATTTTCGTTATGCGATAAAGCCTGCCTAGTTAGTGTCTAGCTATGGTCCGGAATTCCGCTCATTTATTTTTTAATTTGAAAACAAACTTAATTTACCTTACGTCGTGGGTACTTACAAAAATCTTCTGTCTAAGACCATTACTTAAATGACAGATGTAAAAAAATTGTATTTTGTTTTGTCTGATGGGATTGATACTCGTACGAGTATTGTCATGTTTCCGATTAATCCAATAAATTTGACAACGCGTTCTTCAGTAATGATGTCCGGTTAAGTAATTTTTCTTGACCGAAGCACACTTTAAATTTTTCATTACCTACTTGGGCCACCATTATTCTTATCACTACGGTTAAATTTGACGATAACTGTAACCAAATTATATGATGGTATTCATGATAAACTCATTTACTTTAAACAGCATAAATTATAAAGGGAATTTTTTGAGAAAAAACTTGGCCTGACCTTTACCGTTAAAATTAACTCAATTTCTTGATCTGAATTTCAAATCAGCTGTTATTTTCAGAATTTTCTGCGTGACCTCCTGAAGGAAGCCAAGAAAATCAACGATGTATCCGAAGACAAGCTTATTGAGTACACAGATACTATGGTACATTTGTGTTTTTTTCTGCAGTACTATCGTTATGCGAAACTTTCATTATTCGGTATTTAGAAATCAAACGTATTGAATAGAAAGAGTTTCTTAATTTGAGTCTAAATTTTTTTTCTGTCTTCTTATATTTTTCATAATATATTTTTTCACCAATATGAATGAATTTTCGATTGTAAAGATACCGAGATATTGACATTAGAGTATGATGATATAAACAGAGAAATCGAGAAAAGTCTTTAATTAATTTCTTAAGTAGTTTTAAAATTGTAATAAAATTTTACTTCAATATCTTCTATTTTTATTTTATTTTTACAGCTGCAAGTATTTGACTCAAATAAAGACGGCAGGTTACAACTATCAGAAATGGCCAAGTAAGTATTTTTATATCTTTTGCTTTATTTAAAATCTGTCGGAAAGCGGCCCCGGGTCCTGCAGATAAGGGTGCTACAGGAAAATGAAAAGTTGAGAAACAATTTAACGTAATTACTTATCCATTTTTATAATCTTTTCCTAATAAATTGCAAAAGTTTCTTGAAAATAAAATTCCAATTTCGCCTCGAAATCTAATTAATTTGGGATTTGGATTATTGAATCGGAATGTGAGATATTGCTGGAAAAATCGCAGGATCATAGCGGATCCGAAGATTTTATTGGAATTTTGTTTTAAAGTATCATATTACATAAAGCTTACCTTTTTTGTCCCTTTAGAGGGGTGGGGGAGAAACTTATAGATATTATAATTTTAAAGAAGATAAAATTAAGAAAAGACAAATAACAAAAGATGCCATTAAGGTCCAAAGGTCTATGAAGTCTTTAGTTTATGATTTCACACTTTACCGAGGATTTCATATATACTTTTAATTATTATAATATCAAGTAAATATCAAATTACATTAAAATAGCCAGAACAACTTTTAATGGCTCTAAAGAAAACCAACAAGCGTATGCAAAAATATGTGTATTGTGTAACAACAATATGACAAACACATTTTGTATGCCGCATAATGTATGATTAATTCGGCCCTGTAACCGTATAACTGCGAGGGACATAATACCTTACATATTTAAAGAACAGACCCCAATGGAATTATGTTATAAAATATTGCGCATTTTTTTTTGTTACTTTTTATTAAAAAAATAATAATATATTTTACTTAGAATAACTTCCTCTTTCTCTTTTCTCATGTCATTTTTGTACGAGTATGTTCTCAAAAATTAATGATAATTACCCCCTATATTTGAACGATATGTGTCCCTATATTGTATGTTAGGTACTGTGCCTACCTCTGGTGCACAGTTGCATTATTTAAAGAAAATATAGTATAAAGTTACGTAGACGTAGACGTTCTACGAATGTATTTCGTAGCACCAGACTGCTCTGAAGCTACGCGCTACAAAGCTACGCGCTACAAACTACGCAAAACTGACTTTTTGTTTCTGAAATTATTAGCTTGACAGGGGGCTTCGCTCCCGTGGACATCTTATTTCTAGAAAATAGTTTCTATAAAGTCTGTCCTTATAGGTTATCAGCTGAATAATCATTCATCGTAAATTTTAAATAAACGAAAAATAAACCTAACTTCTTCCATTGAAAACTGACTTTTCCTGTTAATTATATTTCGTGTATGCTTGTAATAAGTTTTAAAAAAGCAATTAAGTCTTGATAATCATCATTAATTTTTTAGATTGCTACCAGTGAAGGAGAATTTTCTATGCCGGCAAGTATTTAAGGTGAGTGACACTTCATTCCCGCCATAATTGCGACGCCGTCCATTTCGTTCATGCGGCCATATTGCCTGATTAGGTAGGTGTACGTGTTTAAAACTAGACTATTTAAATTGCGAATGAATATGGTATAAATTGTTATTTTTACCTGTGAACAAATTTTAGATAGGGACGATTGAAGTCTTTTATAGAATAGAATAGATTTATTTTCAAAATTGGATACAAGGTATCACTTATTGACGTCACATAACTTAAATCTAATTATAACTACTACCGCTTCCAAAGCGCATGTGTAGAAGAAGCGGCGGAACAAACTACACTGCAGCATTTTCATAGGACGTCAATTTACAAATATAGATCTCTTAAATCTAAATCGTGGACGAATGCACATTGTCTACATTAAAAAACATGTATGAATGTAGAACTGATTATGTCAATACGAATATTTCGTCAAATAAAATAAATATAAAATAAAATATGTACATACTGTACAAATTATGTCCAGATCATGTCAAAAATACACAAGCATTTAAGAGGCCATTATGTCCAGCTCGGGCCACACATGTTTATCATTAATATAATCATCCGTGCTGTAATAGGCTTTCCTACAAAGCTCAACTTTAATATACTGTTTGAATTTTCTATCATTCATTTCAAGAACACTTTTTGGTAATTTATTATAAAATCTTATACAATTAATAAGAAATGATTTCCCTACCTTAGCCAGCCGATGTGCTGGGATCGACAACTTGTAATTGTTCCGCAGTGATCTACTAGTACATTCACCTACTTTTTTGAAAGAGTCTAAGTTTTTCCTAACATGCATGATGTTATCGAATATGTATTGGGAGGGCAAAGTTAAAATATTTAGGTTTTTGAAAAAATCTCTAAGGGAATCTCTTTGTTTAAGACCGTAGATATATCGAATTGCCCTTTTTTGTAAAATGAAAATAGTTTGTATGTCTGTTGCTGATCCCCAAAGCAGTAGACCATATGACATTAAACTATGAAAATAACTAAAATATACTAGCTTAGCAGTTGCCACATCCGTCAAATGCCTAATACGACGAATAGCGTATGCTGCAGAACTAAGCCTTTTAGAAAGTTTTAAAATGTGAGCATGCCATTTCAAATTTGAATCTAATGTTATTCCTAAGAAAGTAGTACTATCAACAAAATCTAATCTTTTACTACTTATACTAATATCCACATTTGCCTGCCGCACATTGGGAAGTGTAAACTTAATGCATTGGGTCTTATTTGCATTTAACAGTAAGTTGTTGATTGTAAACCAGTTAGAGATGGCGGCTAAAGTGCTATTCACATCATCACAGATTTCGCTACGGCGGTTCATTTTAAAAATTAGTGACGTATCATCTGCAAACAACACGATGCCAGTCTGTTTCTCAATCATGCAAGGCAGGTCGTTGATATATATCAGAAAGAGAAAAGGTCCCAAAATGGAACCTTGCGGTACCCCAATTTTTACCGTCGCTCCTTTCGATTTTGTATTATTTAAATCTACCGTCTGTAATCTATCACTAAGATATGATTTAATTAGTTCAACGGCAGCAGTATCGAACCCGTAATGAGCGAGCTTGAGCAGAAGAGTTCTATGATCTACGCAATCAAATGCTTTGGTCAGATCGCAAAACACTCCGATGGCATCCTGTGAGTCTTCCCATGCATTGAGAATATGAGTGACAAGAGCCACACCTGCATCTGTTGTACATTTCCCCTCAGTAAAGCCGTATTGCTGACTATGAAATAATTTATTAGACTTAAAGTAACGCTGCATTTGATTAAGCATGATTCTCTCGAACACCTTGCTCAAAATTGGTAAAATTGAGATTGGTCTATAATTACCAGGATCTGATTTTTCACCTTTCTTGAATAATGGAATTAGTTTACTATACTTCATTAAATTTGGAAATATCCCTTGGTCAACACAATTATTGAATATATAAGCTAAGTCCCCAGCTATAATATTTATAATATGACATATCACAACTACCGACATACCCCAATAATCCTCAGACTTTTTCAGATTAAGTTCTTTAAAGGTATTAATAATGTCAGTAGGGTCAATATTTAAGAATTTAAATTTGGAACTGCAAATGCTGACATTATTTTTAAGTAGAATTTCAGCTTCATTAGGGCATGAGTCAATATTAGAAGTTAATTCCAACGGTATATTTGTAAAAAAATGTTCAAATAAATTTACTATTTCTGTTGTAGAGGTAATTTTCCTATCATTAAATTTAATTTCATTAATATTTTCTTTAAAATTACTTCTACCAGTTTCCTTGTTTATAACACTCCAGGTTTCCTTTGTTTTGTTAGGAGCATTAAATACTTAATTAACTTAACTTATAAACTTATAAATTATATACTTCCTTATACCTAAGTTTCTGATTATTGACTTGCGTTTGTCATAGTTACACTAAATACTTAGATACCTAATTATAGTTAATAGGCGGTTCCCGGTCCCCGATGTATTGTGGTGGAGGGTGCAATCAGAAACAGTTAAAGAAAGACAATAAAAAAACTTTCATTACAATACAAGAATGTTTAAGATATCGTTGTTAGGTAATTATGCTATAATAATCTCAGAGATGTATAGCATTAGAATCGATACATATACATATGTTATCGAGCAGCTTTTTATATATTCTACTCGGGTTCTCGACTCGAATAGATCGCGACTTTCATTACCACGAACAACAACTACGTGTACGGAATATTTTATTGCGATCATCCGATTTTTCTCTATACGGAGTTTCATCAAGGTCTATTTTCGAAACATTTGGAAAATTCATTTCAGCCAGTAACATTGGCCTTGTCTCAATTTATTTAGTTTTAAATATTTTGAGAATGCAAAAGATTAGTCTCAATCAGAGTTTGATTTTTAAAAATAGATTTAGAATTATGTGCAATGTAAATGTTCATAGAGTAGATTTTTTTATTTTCTAGATGGCACAGCATATTTTTCACTGAGCACTTGTCTTATATACATACTTTCTCTTCTCACGTCTTTAAAACATGTTTTATACTCATAACATAATGTCGTAAAATACATAGTCAATATAAACATACATCATCCACATATCTTAATTATTTCATATTAATACTAATAATATTAATATACCTAAATGAACTTTACTGATACTCCACAATGATATCCCTCCAATGAAATAAAAAGATTGTATGATGATTGCCAAATGAAAATTTTCCAAGTACCTTTGATAAGGAAATGAGCAAAATCGATAAAAAAATGAATGGTATTAATACACTAAACTTTGTAAATTAAAAAATTAAGAGATATTTATTATATTATTAATAATCTTGTACAGAAGAGATCATGATTGTTGAAAAAGAAAATAAAGTCTATGCTTCTTAACAATTAAAAAATTTGCGCCTTTTTAACTTATTATTATATATGAATCTTTTCTAAATTTAACTGTTTTAAAGTTGGCCGTTAGGTCGCCTAAAACATACTTCTGCCTTTTAAAAGCTCTTGGATCAAAGCATGACGTGTGTTTGCCTGTCTGTCTGTCTGTCCTAACACTGACGCTTGTCTCGCACTGCACACTCTAGGAGGGCATAGAGGTGAGTTTTTACTCTGTCCTCGAGCACTAAATATACATCTATCGCTTGTGTAATGTGGTAAAAAATGTCAAAATAAATTAAATTGATAATTGAATGTGAATATTATTCAATTACATTATAATTTTTTTTTTCTTAATTATAGATATATTCATATTTTTGTATAGACTGTATTAACAGTCCCTGGCCTCGAAGTATAATGGCAGAAGGTGCAACTGGGAACACGCAAAAATGAGAGAGAGACTGAATAGGCTATTGCAATACATTAACTTACCTCATTCACCTATATAAACTTAAGTTACCTATATTAAGCTCCAAAAGGTTTGTGTATTTATAATTTAATATTTTTATAAAAACTAACAAAATTACCTACCTTTTACATTATATATTTTTTAATTAAAAAATAATTTTAATATAAAAATCTTATTATGTTTTCTAAACTCACAGAACACTTTAAATAAAACACTACTCTAAGTCCACAACTCTGCAGTTAGGTAAATTTTTAGATATAGGCTGAATGTTGCCAGTATCTGTGTGTGAATTGCTTCTTATTTTGCTTTGTTATAAATGTTGTGACATACCGCCTTATTTCGTCAAGGTGAAAAACTATAGTTTAAACTAATTACCTTTTTAAGTCGCCTCGGAAATATTCGGCACAGAAAAGCGCACAACCTACCGCCGAATCAAATCGAATGAAAACTCAACAAAATAACGACCTTTTATCAAATGCATGATTTTAAAATCCAAAAACAAATTGTCTCCTGCTATCTTGCTCATAATAGCGGACAGTTCAGTTCGATGTTCAAATGGATAGGCTCAACCGCACAAATATTTTCGCGCCACACAAAAATTAAACTTCTTCGTATGACATTAGCGTAACCTATCAAGGTGGTAATTCTGTATGTGTCCTGACCTGACACAATGTCCCAATTATTAAATTTAAATTATTGTAGTACATTAAGGTATCTGTTTTTTATAAATGTCATTGTTTGTAAAATAAGGTATATCTAAAAAAAAAGTTACGTATGTAATGATACTTACCTATATTATTTTATAGGGCGCCACTAAGTTGACGAAAGATGACATAGAAAGGGTATTCTCACTCTACGACAGGGTAAGTTATAACAAACATATCACGTCTCATCCCCTAACGGCGAAGACAGATCTCTTTAATAAGTACTTAAAAGATACATTCATACGGATGTTATTATAATAGAATTGATATTTAAATAGTGATAGGTTGCTAGCCCATCGCTTAAAAGCAGAATCCTAATTTTATTAGCCTTTCCCAAGATGACTTTTGCGCGGTAAAAGAAGCAGCTTTATTTAATATGAACGTATTATTTCACCCAAGTTTTTGACACACAAATTTTTTTTACTTCGATATAATGACGTACATTATTGAAATAACTCGACCATACAATAAATTCAATAATAATTTTAAACCTCTTTTCCAGGATAACAATGGTTCTATAGAGAATGAAGAATTGCGTGGTTTCCTCAAAGATTTATTAGAACTTGTGAAAAAGGTTCGTTCTTCTGTTTTTATTTTTTATTATTAAATTTCGAAATTCTTTGAAGTATTTCATGTAATATAAAAAAAAATTAGAAATAAACCTTTCGTATACTTAAACCATAATTATGCGCTTAGCGTCAAAATTGTATCTCACTCTTAAAACAAAACAAAACTTATTTATTAAAACAAAAAGAAGAATCAGTTATGCCAATCAAAGTAACGAAAAGCAATGAAAATATTTATTCGTTATATTTCTCTAGATTATTAAATTATTTCAGCTACAGACACACATTGCATTAAGTGTAAATACACATACTTATTAGTGTCATATAATGTTTCAGGATTACGATGCCCAAGATCTTCTTGAATTCGAAGAGACGATCCTGCAGGGCGTAGAGTACAGTAGCGACGGAAAAATCAGTCGAAGACAACTAACTATGATCCTACTCGCCCTAGCCAAACATCATCAGGAGGAAGAACCACTGACACCATAAGAAAATTCACGGATACTCGCCACTCCGTCCCGATTCCCGAACGAATTTGTAGTGCGATTTCGATTAACCGATTTAGCCGCATCTCAGACAAGGCTGCATCGAGCAGATGTTGTTGCTTGGCGTTATGCCAGTGCAAAAATTTCGCGGCAAATTAAAAAGTTATGAAGTGCTGGGAAAGAGCATGCTATAGATTTTAAAAAAGGAAATTTAAAGTTGTAATCGTCATAAAGCCAAATCGAATGCCAAATATTTTAAACATAGCTTGCGTTCATACGCAAATATAGCAACATTTTAAAAACTATTTTCATAAATCGTTTAGGTAATAGAAAACAAATTTTAAATATCAATATAATGTAGTTGTACATATCATTCCATCACACAAATTTTACAGTCTATATCTCTGCTAGTTATTCAACAAATTGTCGAATTTATTAATGAGAGTTTCAATGAAACATGTATGTTTTTCATAAAATTCAAATAAAATAACGAAGTACCTTATTGAATTTTTTGTAGCTTTCTAGAAACTAATAATAATATTTTAATAAAGTTTATACTAACTCCTAATACCTACTCCACTTTAAATAATATCTATCTGTAACCTGACAGCAAATAAGTACAAATCAGTCGGGTCTAATATTTGCAACTAGGAATGTATATTTATATCCTTGTTCTTTTTTAATGTTTAGTTGTATTAATAAATAGAGTTTACTTTTTCTTTATTTTTCATTATCCCTTAGAGGTATTTATAAAACCAACCAAAAGTGAAAGCAAAGAGTTGATTAAGGGGAGTTTATGAAAATGGTTCGATGGTTTGTATGAAAGAAAACTGTTTTCCATTAATTCCGAATTGTAATTGGCAATGTCGATTCTTTTCTATCACAAAGTAGAGACGTTTATACCTACATAATTTCCTACCATAATCTCTATTTGAAAATTAATAAATTAAACTGATTGTCTCTAACTAACGCCTTGAGCGAGTTTGAATTCATACTATCTCATTACATACTTACATGACATACTTTCATTGATATAATGACCATTTTGAAATATGAAATTTTATGAATTATCACACAGTTGTAATTAAATCGTTTATTATGCGTTGGAGTTCTTTATCTCAAGTCATCAAATTGAACTTTATTTGCCTGCACGGGAAGAACGTACCCAACTTACCTATTAAAAATTTATTGATTTCGGATTTCGACTAAGAAGTTAGCCAATGTGTTAGTTTTGTCAAGCAAAAATGTCTAGGGATATAGATTCTTAACAAATTAAATTAAACCTCGTATCTCATACGAATATATAAACGAAAGAAGTACATATATATATATATATATATATATATATTTATTTGATGCTAAGTGATTTTATTTATACTGGCAGTGCCCTCGGTGCATTGCAAAGATATGTGAAGAAAATAAAAATAATTGTCTATGAATTCGACGTAGCTTTAAATAAGTCCTTGAGGAATTATTTACTAACGATGACAAAGTATTATAAATATATATCTTATCTTATAAACACTTTGTAACTTTCTGAGTTTGATGAAAAAGAAAAAAGGATAGACTAAAATAAGTCGTATGCCTTGCCAACGTTCGTGAATAAACCCCTGGTCTGAGCTTTAAATTCTAATCAATGTCGTTGTCTTAATTCGTTGGTGTTTAGATAATTTAAAATAAGAATTGCACCTTCGCCCCACATCTATTTAGGTAGGTACGTAAGTTAAAAATGTGTTTACACCAAACCTACCGTATTGAATGTTTTTTTAAATAATCCGCCAGCAAAGCGAAGCCGAGGTCTATAGGACTTAAGCTATAGATGTGTGCATATATTTACCTAAATATAAAAGTAATAGGTAAGATGATGATGATAAAAAATTATTTACATACACAAATGGTAAAATTGAAAAATAAACAAGTTATAGAAAGTTGTTTCGCAATTCAGGCTCTTCAGAGTAATATTCAATTTAATTCCGAATCGGATGTTAGGTATCTCAACAAACTCGTTACAATGAAACTACCTAATATCTGTAAAATAAGTATGTGTTGTGACGAAATAAACTATTTAGCTTTAAAACGTCTCTACAGATAAAACAAAAGCACAAAGTATAAGTAGAATCAAATAATTATGTTTTTAGAATGTAAGAATTTACAATTTGGTCACTGCTACAAATGTTATGTGTGTACATAAGTTTTTATATTGAAGTCTATGCCTGGAATAAAGCATTTGCGGCCGGAGTAGATTTTAAAATTAACAAAAGAATAAATTATTTTTTTTGGCCTAAGACCACAGTAGTACAAAGAACATTATTCATTCGCAACCCTGTTTTTTTTTTTATTCTACATTTAAAAAACTTCGATGATTTGATTATTTGATCTCTATAATCAAAACCATAAGAAGTAACATATTTTAGTCGCAAAGAAAATATTTTTAGTGGCTAAGTAAGAACAGTGATCAGCTCATTTAATTATATTTAGGTACCAAGAAAGGATGAAACCTAGAAGTCCTGAATATTCAAATACATTACCGTCTGAACTATCTGAACCTATAATGTAAATGCTTATTTCATCTCGATAATCTCAAAAATGCTCTCACTAAACTCTTTATAGAGTTTGTTTATTTCTGAAAATGCTAATGATATGTACAATTGTACATTACATGAATACTTTAATACGAAAAAGACTGGATGTGGACGAGTCGCTCGACCAAACGGGAGTTTCTTTGATTGTTAAATGGTGGTTTTATATTTATTAATATATGGTTAATAATAAATTGATGTTTAGAAATATACATATAAATTTGTTGTCTAGTTTTTGTTTTAGAATACATTTTGAAGCCATGGATATATAAAAATTAGATTAAGTAGGTATTTCAATATTTCGTAAGAAAATACATTCGCCTATATGAACAAAATATCAGGTATAGTTTTTATAGTCCATGGCTTAAAAAGTCATAAGTATTCTTACTTAGTTCCCATTGCCTGGCACTACATGTTGATATTAAGGTTGAATACGATATTTGTTATAATATATTTATATTTGTATATATTTGTGTTTCATTTACTCGTTTATCTTTAATTATTAGAACATCTTGTACCTAATCACTATACCTAACGGTTACTAAAACATAATCAAGACTTTTTCACCGATATACCCAAGGGTATTCCAAGAAATAATGGTCTATGTAACTCCTAAAAGTAAATAGATATTGAATCAAATTGCTAAGCATGTTTTATAACTGTTTGACTTCAAATTTTGTTCCTAATAAAAATAACTTAGGTATCTATATAAATTTATCTAAACTTACTAATAAAATCATAAAAACAAACAAGAAATAAACTTGAAAACAACATTTATTTATCAAAAAGAATAATTTGTAGACAATTGATCAAACGATCGTATAAAAAACATATTAAATTTCTCAGTTTCTTCTAAAATTTATTTAAACATCTGTATTGTTTTAGCTTAATAATGAGGAAAGACAAAGAGATTTGTTAGAGTCCGTTACGTACAGCCATTTAAACTACGAACACCTAATCTATATAAAATATAGTCTATGAGTTCATAGAGAGAGTATTTTTTTATCGGCCCCAAATATCAATCAAATAATAGAAACCGTAGCCTCTGGCGGACTGTACCCTGATAGTCACATTATTGTACCCTAAGCCTCCTGCAATGAGGTAAGGATTGGCATACTGTGTGTAGCCAACTTCGTTAGCTTGGATAGCGGTTATTCTGTTGGTTGCGTTCCCACGGAAAATGTAGTCTTGGTACTGGACTGCATTGGGAATCGCTGGCTGGTATAGGTATGATCTGAAAAAAAAATGTAAGTTCTTTAGCAAGATATTTAAGATTCAAACTTTCTAAGCAAGGAAGTCTATTTCACAAATTCACAAAAATATGTTGAGATAAAGAGTTAAGCAAAAAAGGTAGGTAAACTTCTATCATCATCATCATTATCAAAAAATAAAATCCTACTAATCCTACCTCTACTAAAACTTACGACTCATTCATGTTGTGAAACATTTAATCTGTATATTTTTAGGCTTATCACTACTATGAAATCATTTCTTAGTAATAATCATAAACAATTAAGTCATTAATAAATCAAGTGGTGATGATAATCTTTGAACGATTTTCCTTTTTACCGACTGCGTCAGAATAAAAGTGTCATGGCTTTCTGGCTCAATGGATGTTAGATGAAAGAAAAAGCCGGTTTGACAAAAGCCTTACACACCCTAGGCCGCGAGCAAAAATGTTGACTATTTGAAGGAGGTTTTCTAAAAAAATTCAAAAACTAAAAATTTTTCTAGGTTTTGTTGTACCACTTTTACTATCAAACCATCATATCACAACCATAAAACTTTTGTTAAACGGGCATTACTTTTAACGGAAGTGAAAGTGCTAAATTAAAATAGTTAGTAGATATAAAAAATGGTATTTTTACATTTGGGGAATATAACGGAATAAATTGTTAATGTCAATGTAAACATGAGATTCGTCTTTTAGTTTATTGGGCTAGAAATCTGTCACTATTTGAATCTCGTTTCCATCTTTAAGCCATACAGCTAAACGTGGCCTTTCAGTCTTTTCAAGACTGTTGGCTCTGTCTACCCCGTAAGGTATAGGTAACCACTGTATTTCATGTACGTAAAATATCTTCCAAGCACTTATTGTGTGATAGATATGTGAAGAAAAACCACAGAAATTGAAACAATAAAGGACTTCTATTATTCCCGGTTTCCATGAGACAAACAGTGCTGCGCTCCTCCAAGTAATGCCTGACCACGACTTCTCCGTCAAGAGCATAGCACGAAAAAGAAGAAGAATAGAACTTACCTTTGCAGCAGCCTATCTCCAGCGCTGACGTACCCCAAGTTGAGGTTGTACCTCAGGGCAGGTGCCGAGGCTGGTTCGGGCAGGGGGGCCTTAACTACTGCACTGTGGGTGATACCCAGCACAGCGACCAACGCAAAAAGAAATACGGCTTTCATCTGAAATAAACAAAATACTTGTGATAATAATATTTTCTCTATGGGTAGATGGCATCAGTTCTAGATATCTCTCCCGTTTCTCGGGAATAAACGTAACAGAACAATATTTTACTTACAAGCATAAAAATTATTTATATTTAACATTTATTATCCTACAACGAGATTTTCAATGAAAGATAATACGCCTTAGTACGTAATGTGATACAGCCGGAGTGACACGAAGATAGCAATAGGTACTTATCTGATTCAATTTCCGTTCAGATAACATATTTATGTATAAATATTCTATTCTATTCTATTCTATTAAGTCGATAGAATGCGTGTAGTTCTTGACAATTTAGAATAGAACTCTCTAGACGCTCCTTCCCAACAATGAACCATGTTAAATACATATTTACTCGTACATTTACGCCTCTTTCTCGGAGGAGTAGGCTTGTTCTTTCAACTTACCATGATGTTGATGACGAATGTGGATAAAGTGAAAGAAGTAGGTATGCAGGGATCGTAGCAAGTGGGAAAATATTGTCCCTGTATATAATTACAATTATATTATTGCTTACCTTTGAATTATAATAGATTCACCACAGTACTAGGTCGACTATAACTGTTGCAAAACATGATAAGTCAACGCATCCCTGCGTATTTATAGTTATAAAGAGACAGTCGGGTGATAGCGATAAGATAATATACTTATTACCTATCTAGGTAGTTGGTGAATCATGGTGGTCATTAAGCCGACAAGTTGCTGTTAAAACCTGAATTTGGGCAAACTTAACTTGTTTCATATGTACACACTCATAGGTAAATTTATTCTGTACTGGGTAGACAGATCCAACAGGTTGCTAGCCCATCGCCCAAAATCCCTAACATACATAGGTATAAGTCAAGCCTTTTCCTTGATTTTTGTTAGATAAATAAATAATTCTAGGTATTTACTTGTGTTTTGAGTCGTTTGTTCCCTTAAAATTAAGTGCCATGTGACTTAATCAAAATACAATTAACAAAAATTTACTTCGTGCTAACATGTATGCGACGAAATAAATTAATTATGGAAATAAAATATTTTCCAAACTTCTTGTATCAACCTTAGCATATTCCATTGCATTTTGGTTTCAGGGCCATATTTATTACTTAGGTGTTTCTACCTACATAAAAATCCCTTTCATTTACCAACTTACTTATAGCGATATATGTATATCTACAGAAAAATAATAAGTTTCGGGTTTTACGGTAACATAACTAGCTTTATTTAGCCCGGAATTAGCACCTTGGAATTACCAAAATCCAAAAGGGTATTTAATACCTACTTATAAGCCTTTTCACTCATTTCGGTAATCGCTGCACCTATTTATTTATGTATATTGTTTTTCTATTATAGTTTTTATGTATGTATATTATAATTATTTTATTTTATATTTTGTGTAGGTATAAATATGTATATTTATTTAGTTTAACCCCACATAAAGTTCTCTGTCAGACCCAATGGTTGACTGGTAGATAATGCTTCCAGCATTAAGGCCGCCAATTGTACTATAATTATATTTGTATTTTGTGCAATGAAGTTTAAATAAATAAATAAAAACCGGCCTATAGTGCTGAGTAGAGCAACATAAAAAATTGGCAAGATTTTTTTCCTAAAACTTTAAAATAAATATATATTCATACCAAATTACACTTTCTACCACTTATGGTCCCTGTAGACAGGCAGAAATGGCCAAACAAGCGTACAGAAAGATAAACATACTTTTTCATTTTCCTTATTAATAGATATGGATGGATGGAGCAATTTAATGTTTCCTTTAACGGAATATCCTCTTTTGTCCACCAAACAAAATGAGAAACAGATATTTTGTTACAGGAAAATGTAAATCAAAAGTAACAGGGAAATAGATTTTTATGCAGACGTCTAATAAATTATCTAAAAACAATAAATGATAAAGAGATAGGTTTCAATGGAAATTATACTTAATTAATAAGGCATGACTCATGTATCAATTAATATAAATCCATTTGGGGTAAAATTCTTGGATCCGTGGGGTCATTTCCTCCTTTCTAAAGGATTATTACCATGTAGTTTCCGACATTTTTAAATAGTACCACTCCATCTCTTTATCATGAATGTTAAAACACGCGACAAATCGGGAATACGAGTACATCATGTACTCAGTGCAAGCTTCCATGCTGGTAGCGAGGGAAAAACATAAGTGTGTGCCAGCTTCCTCATGAAAGGCTACTAAGGGAAAGGCTAATAAACTTGGGATTCTTCTTGAAGGCTATGGGCTAGCAACCTGTAACAACTATAGCTGCTCATATCTCAGCTGAGTAGAAAATTCGCATAGCTATACAGAATTATTTAAAAACCAGTTTGGAGTTTTATTGTGTCCAAATATGGGGCTCGTTTCAAACATTTTTTTTTATTTATAAGTAACTATTTATAAGTAACTATATAGTATCTCTTGCATACAGAGCCAACAGTCTCGAAGAGACTGATAAGCCACAATAAAAAATATGTCGCACATTAAGCCTTCAATGCGCATTTTAATTAAGTATTGGGTACAGTAATTTCATTATACATACATACATATAATCACGTCTATGTCCCTTGCGGGGTAGACAGAGCCAACAGTCCTGAGCGGACTGATTAATAAGTACATGATGTGCTCCTATTCCCGATTTGTCGTGTGTTTTATAATTCATTATTTATTAATTTATTTTATTATTTTTTTATACATATTATTATATTTTCATCTTCCCAACAAAACGATAAATAAGTACTCATCTCGCAATTTTAATCGATATTTATTGCCATTGGAAAAAAATGCCGTACTGTCAAAATGTCAAACCAATTTTTTATCTGTGCACTAAAAGAAGCCGCGCCGCCCCGGCCTCGCCTCGCTGTCGCTGCCGCCATTGTTGCAGAAAGTAAAATACCGCATTGTGCTTCAATTTGATTTTTCTTTGTAATTAATTAGACGCCATAATCATGGGTGTAAATGTGGAGACAATTTCACCTGGTGATGGTAAGTGGAATATTGAATTAATTACTTCATTGCTAAATATGGTTCTAAGTCCCTATGCGGGGGATTTTCGTATCTACAAGTGCCACTGGAAAAAATATTTTCTGTTGATATTAGTAGCTGGATATAGGTACCGTCCCATAAAAAAAGAGAACCACAACAAAGTGGACAACCTCATTAATTATTTTTATTTCAATCTGCCTCGATTTGGTGATAGGGGATTTGGTGACCGCCTTCTCAAGACGCCATCCATATTCTTGTTTAGTAATAACTTGATATAAACATGACCCGCCCATAAAGACCTATCACTATTATCTTTCTCATAAGAACCATAGGTTTTATGATTCATTGCTCACAGATACTTAAGTAAACACTCACAGAATAATTGCAAATAATAATAAACGGTAGAGTTATCTAGGCATACATATAGTTTAGTAAAAAATCAATAAGTATCTTCAAAAGACATGCCTATACAAATTGGAAAACTAAAAGGGAATGCCCATTTTATTATAAACCAGTAAGTTTTCTATAAGAATGCCTATGTATATTTATGAAAACTAATGGAGTATGTAATGTATCATCAGATGTGTTTTCAAAGACATGAAAATTAAATAGTAATCAAATATTTATTGCCATTCACAGAATCAACGTACCCTAAACCGGGTCAGACAGTGGTCGTTCACTACACAGGCACCCTAACAAATGGTCAAAAGTTTGACTCATCCCGTGACCGTGGCAAGCCCTTCAAGTTCAAGATTGGCAAGAAAGAGGTCATCAGAGGCTGGGATGAGGGTGTTGCAAAGGTGTTTATTGTTTTATATATTTTGAGCTTTAAACAATTTTTGAAAGAAAGCCATATTATTACCAATACATACTATTTGTATTCATAAGGAAAACACACTTGAAACCAATCTGCAGGTTTTGTTAAAATTTATTAAACATACACTTGACCCACATCGGCTAAGAAACCATTTGTGGAAATTCCCATAAGAGCCAAGGTCCAGGCGAAACAAATAGTACCTACCTAGTTATAATATAAAAATAGCTTAATACTGTAATACATATTGTTCCTCCTTGACCAATTTAAATTAACGAAAGTCCAGAATATAACTGTTATTGTGTATCAAATTCACTGAAATCTAAATTATTGAGATACATTCTTATAATTGATTCTTTTAAATGTTTACCCACTTAAATAATTTTCTATATAGATTTAAAATTATCTAATGTTTGGTATTAATTTTTTTTAATTGCCCACTTACAGATGTCTGTCGGTGAGAGAGCTAAGTTGACCTGCTCTCCGGACTATGCTTACGGCCAGCAAGGCCACCCCGGAGTCATCCCACCAAACTCTACGCTCATCTTCGACGTGGAACTCATCCGTCTTGAATAAACTACGCATCACTTGTTAGACAATCCAAAAAACCATGTTCCAATGCCCCAAAGTCTATTGCTCAATTGGGTAATTGTCTTAAGCACTTTTAGTGTTAAACATCTTAACTCTTCATAGATTATGTACTAAGTTAGTTTACTAGGTTTTCAATAAGTAAACTAAGTCACATTCCGGTTGCATTTGTCAATTTGAACTTACATGGATTGTAATTCAACATAATTTTTGTTACCAGTGATTTTATGGTCGCAGGGCACAACTTTCTAAGCATAATAAGTGTTTCATTTTGTGGAATCTGTAAATAATTTAAACACACTTGTCACATTTTACGACCCATGTGTTTATGTATTTCTTATGAACATTTAAGCTTTATTTACACATCTAAGATGAAATAAACTACTGTGAAAAGTTAATTTTCTTTCTTTCGATAATATTCTGCTACTGGCGTGGGTTGAAAGCGTGTTTTCCCCACCAAGTTCTAGTCGTACCTACCATTCACAAACTTAAAAAAGCTATATATATATACACATATATATCACAGAAGTGCAAATACATAAATCTCGCGTCGCTACCGAAGGGGTAGGCTGAGAATATCTTTCCACTAGCCACGATCCACGCAAACTTCTTTCGCATCATCCACATTCATAAGTCTTAGGCCGTGCGCTGCGTTAAGCGGGTGCACGGCGCGGGCATCCGACGCGGGCATCCGTCGCGGGCATCCGCGTCGTGCTCCGTCGCGGACAAATAGCCCGTCGCGGGTATCCGCAACGACCTCCCGCTAAACGCAGCGCCGCCAGTACAATTTTAGACGTGCGGGTGTACAGTCGATTCATAATGGATTATTTGTTGATATACTACCTAGCCAAAAGACGACGTAGACAACAGCGGCAGCCAATCAGCCCATATGTCTCGTCCAGAATGTTGTGTGGAGAATTTGTAACCAAGTTTACGCTATTAAGAGAAGATGAGAGGAGATTTTTTAAGTATTTTAAAATGTCAACGTCTACATTTGATGAATTATTTTCGAAACTTGAACCATATTTGAAACATAGTGCTAATACTCTAAAAGTAAGAAGTGTATCAATTATATTACCAATAGAGAGGTTGGCAATAACGGCAAGGTAAGTAAATAAAATGTTTTTCTTGATATAAAATATTTTTATTTTGTCAGTCAAGATCACGCATGTATACAACCAAATCAGTTATTGGACTTATCATAATCATAAGTAACAGTAAAATCACAGTGATTGGATTTATCACTTATTATAATTAACAATATTTTAATCTACAATTACTTTAATGAGAACTAAGTATAACAATTTGGTAGTGTAGGTACATACGTAAAGTAAATCAAAATCACAGTCATTGTAATTATCATAATTAACAATATTATAAGGCTACTTCCAATCTTTGTCTTTCTTCAAATAGAGTATAAATGCAGTAAATAATTGATAATAGGATTAATGTTCTGCTTGAGTGTCATTTGTCAGTACGATGTTCGATAAATCCTCCAATGTAATAACATTTTCTTTTTCAATGTCAATTAATAAGTTTAATACCTTTGATCGAAACAATAATTTTTGATATGTAGACAATTTTTTTATGTTTGGCATAATAGATTTAAAAAATGACAAGTCTTCATCATTTTCTTCGTCCTTTTTGTGTTGTATGGATTGTAATAATTGTATTTCAAAAGGAGTCGGCGACGACGCCTTTTTACGCTTTGATTGTTTTTGCGTTTCTCTGCTTGCTGTGTCATTTTCATTTCCAGATGTACTGGTCTCAGGTATTAACACCTCACTAGTGTCAACTATTGGGTGTTGGGACAATTCAAGTGTACTTGTATGACCCGAAGAGTCGTCCTGAGAATTTTCCAAAGATTCTTGTCCTTCTACTCTTTTGTTAGAGTCCAGAAAAGTCATAATATTATAATAGCTGTACCCTTTTCCTTTTTTAGCACCAGAACCAGACTTAAGTTTCTTGTTACTAGCTTTGACTTTCGTATAGCAATCTCTCGCGGTTTTCCATCGCGCTTGTATTTTTTTTTCTGAAAAATGAAAAATAATACATACTTAAAAAATAATTTTGTATTTTTCACAGGTACTTAGTAAGTGGACATACTTTCGTGGATATGCACTTGGCGTACCATGCGGGACAATCTACCATCCGAAAAATTGTTAATGATGTCTGTCAAATTATATGGCAAAGACTGAAAGAAGAATGTATACCAGTATTTACACGTATGCGATGGGAAGACATAGCAGAAGGCTTTTTAAGCAACACAAATTTTCCTAACTGTTTAGGTGCTGTAGATGGAAAACATATACGGATTATAAGACCACCTCACAGCGGATCACTTTACTACAATTACAAACATTACTATTCCATTGTCTTGCTTGCAATGTGTAACGCAAACTATGAATTCACCTACATAAATGTTGGAATACAAGGTAAAGAATCTGACTCTTCAGTTTTCACCAACAGCACTTTATTTCAACAGATGCAGGATGAGCTATTAGATATTCCTCCTCCAAAATCATTGCCAGTGCTACAAAATAATAAACCAACCAATACTGCAGCTACCACACCAGTGCCATACGTCATAGTTGGAGATGAAGCGTTTGGACTGTCTACACATCTTATGCGACCATATGCGCGGGCTATTGCAATGGATCATAGAAAGAAAATATTTAATTATAGATTGTCAAGAGCTAGACGTTACATTGAATCAACCTTTGGAATAATGGCCAATAAGTTTCGAATACTTCATCGTCCACTTAACGTTTCTAGAGAACATGCCATTTGTTTCATAAAAGCAATTTGTATAATGCATAATTTTGTACGAAAAAGAGACGGATTCGGTAATATCAGCGATGTTGTCATAACACCCCGCCATATCCGCGATATCACAAATGGATTTGGGCTAGTTCAAAGAAACTCGTATACAATACGAGATCAGTTCGCTGATTACTTTGCCACAAACGGTAAGGTATCGTGGCAAGATCGCTGTATTTATTGATTATTTACTTAAGTTAAAAAAAATTTGCTCGTGAAGAGGTCACAATACAATAGTTAAATAACAATTAACATAAGTAAATACAAAATGTTTACTAAGCCTAAAGGTGGGTACAGACTATGTAACATATTACATGTTATTTTAACATGTTTTATATCATTCAGTGTCCACATTATCTGAAACTTGTTATATAGCAATGTCGTATAACATGTTATGTTATATAGTCTGTACCCACCTTAATAAATGAAAGAAGTAAATAATTATGTAGTAAATAAATTTATAAAGTCATAATAAAAAGTAAGAATTTACCTGTTGACTTTTTTTCTGTGTCACTGAAGTCCTCATAATTTTCGTATAATTCTTTACAAATCTCGAGCCATGCAGCTTGACGCGCATCCCTGTCTTTATACAAGTTGTTAGACAGATCCCATAAAGCGGGGCGACATTGCACTTCTAAAATAACACGTTCCGTATCAATATCACTCATGTTTATCAACTTGATTGTACAAGCACGGCGCGTGCGACACGGATAACGCAGCGGCGCTCACTGATTTTCTAGAAACATCTCCGCTCGCGTGCTCCGTCGCACGGACACGCGAGCGTACCCCCGTCGCCCGCGCCGCGTGTGACGGGCGTTCCGCCTTACGCAGCGCTGCTCTATGAATTTACATGAAACATCACGCCGCGCGGGTGCCCGCGCCGTGCACCCGCTTAACGCAGCGCACGGCCTTATGCAAACTCTTTGGTTTCGAGTACTCTTGACCTGAACTTTATCTGCCATGTCTCTCGCACAGTGTAGCGCCAGATTCCTTCAAATAAAATTAGTTGTACGAAGCACATAAAATCACGTAGCCCGACAATCTTAACTGAAAGACCGCGGTCAGCTGTATGGCTTAAGGCTGGGATTGTGATTTAAATACCGCTGAAAAATCCAAGTTTAATAGCCTTTCCATGATTGATTTCTACAATCTTTACGAACAGAGAAGCACCTGGCACATATAAGGTACGATTTTTTTCTTCACTGCCAGACCAGCATGGAATCTTGCACTAGATGAATGAGCCCCTATTCCTTTAGTCGCCTTTTATGAGAAAGTGCTCCAATTCTAAATGCCATGGCACGACATGGTTATATTACCCGACCGCGATAATGGTTTTTTATGAAATTATCACTCATCGCCAGACGAAGTCTGGGGATGAAAAGTGGGAATAACCTCGTACAACTTGTGAAAATAGTTTTGGATTTAAAAAAAACATAATTTAAGTAGGTTTTTTAATCAATCCCTCATCAGAATAATCATAAACAAAAGATTGATATATAACTCAATACAAAATCTTGTAATATGTATACTTAAACTAACTCTGAATAAACTTAAAATATCTCTGCTTAACTTCTAGTGTTTGCACCAAACATGCTTTTATACAAAGCTAAGTATAAAACAATAAAGAAATCTGCATATTCTCCAATTCAAAAATTCTAATAAGTACAGTACTTTTCTACTATTATTAACTCTGTAGGTGTACTGTATTGTGTCAGTACAGTACAAATCTATGCTCTGTGTCAGACTATCTTGTTACTGACCATACGAAAAAATATCGATATTAAATTATGAATTTGTCTTAATATTTTAATGGGAGTGTTGGCAAAAAACTAACCAGAAAACAAAGTTTTTCATACACCATCGAAGAGTTAATGTCATCTTATAAATACATTTCCAAATACTGTTTTGGTGTCATTACAAAAATATTTAACCGCCTGCGTCAACTGCTGCTGACAGAGGGAAGTCGAGATATGTGCATACATGGACATAACTTCTCAACGGTCGTGAATAAGGGGGCTCTAGTGTGTTTAAATAATAAGCTCTCCTAGTTATATTAAACACTCTAGACAACATATAGGTTTTTGTCATGAGCGCGTCATTATGTCAAATTATAATTACAAAATACTTATTCAAAACAATCTTGAGTCTTTTGTTCTCTTAAATATTACTACACAGTTTAAAACACTAGTATGTCTAACAAAAAAATATTGAATCTCATTCACGTAAGATCTTATTGCCCTTATAATTAAGAATATTGAACAATATAATGAAAACTAGGCAGACGAACACCTTAACACATCAATGGCAATTTCTATTTTTTTTTACTTTTTACGAACGTTGACAAAACTTTATATCCTCTCCTCCTGTTGCTCTGTTTTTAGTTAACCTCAAAGAGAGCGGGTCAACGTTAGTGAGTAGCCCATTAATAGTAAACGGGTCCGATTGGTCTGTCCCAAATTGTACTTTGTTCCCAATGTCATCATAAAAATTTTAAGCGCTCACGGACTGAAGATTTGTATTCAATAACAAAAAACATATGTGATAACAGTTTACATAAATTGTACCTGATATTGAAAACTTATTAGTTAGCAACGCTACTCCCTTGCTGCTGGTTTTATTAGCAATTAAAGACTAAGGATCATATTTGTATTATCTGTATACAGAACTTTCATTTCTATACGTTACATAATTTAGTCAAATTGCAATCTAGCGGTTGTGACTTCTTACATTGCAGTTCTTACTCTTTACTCAGTTGCAACCTGCCTTTTAACATAGGTAGTATTTTTGTCGTCATTGCGACTTAGTAGCTGGAACTGAACTACTTAGTGAGAAGACTGAAATCCTAAATAATAATCTTATATCTATAGAATGTCAATGTTTAAACAGTTTCACTGTTAACACTATAAGGAACTTAACTCATTCGATTGGCAGACCGTATAAAAATGGGAGTAGATTTATAAAAACAGTGATATTTTGTGACCGTATAAAATACGTAAGTACTAGGATGAGATTTATCAAAACTAGGTTTTATATGTTATATTAGCGCGAAGCTTCGCTCCCTTGGGTATTTCTAGATAAAAGTATCTCTTTTTTTATCTGTGTACCAAATTTCATCAAATCGGTTCTTTAGTTTGTTAGTTTCGTTACAAACAAACAAATCTTTTATCTTTATTATAAGTGTGGATATTTTATTTGAATTTACAACTTTATTTCAAATGCAAGAAGTTGAAAACAAATATTGATATTGTAAAAATATTGCTCAGTCGATAGTCAAAAAGCAACAGTATCGATAAAAGGCCTGTGGATATCGCAGTTGATTTCAGAGGTCATCAATCGACAGTTCGGCAATGTCACTTTAAAATCTTTGTTCTAATTATCTATGCCACTTAGAAGTAAATTTAATTTAAATCACTTTTGTTGTGATTATTATTGGTGCATGTCATTTATTTGTGGGTATTGAATAAACAAATTAGTCTTGGTTCAACCTGCCTTTCAATTACGACATGGTGTCAGGTGTCGTCTAAAATAATTAATTTTCGGTATAAAAAGTCGACTTTAAGCTAAAATTAAGTGTTCGTACGTAGAAAAAGTGATAGTGTTTTATTATTACTATGGAACACGCGCGTCCGCCATCGGAATTATGCCTAGAGGGCGGGCCGGCAAACCGCGCTGACGCGTGGCGAAAATGGTACAAGCAGTTTTTGGTGTTCCTGAAGGCCTCGGGAGTCTATAAAGAACCGACAGATGTACAAGCCAGTCTCCTCATTAACCTGATAGGCTCAGAAGGTTACGACGTATATACTACGTTTAAATTCGAAAAGGAGACTGATCGGGAGAATTTCGACAAGTTGGTCAGCAAATTTAATGAGCATTTCGGTACGAAACAAAATACTACCATGGCTCGTTTCAAATTTTTTACAAGAAATCAAGAAAATGGTGAATCTGTCGATGAGTACGTCACAGCATTGAAAATACTTTCGCAGCATTGTGAATTCGAGCATCTCGAAGAAGGTCTGATACGCGATCGTGTTGTTTGCGGGGTCACCGATGGAAAAATACGTGATCGATTACTGAGAGCTGAGGATCTGACCCTCGCACGAGCTGTGAAGATTTGTCAAGCTAGTGAGATGTCTACAGAGGAAAAACGGCAGATAGAAGGAACCAAGGCGGTAACCGACGGGGGCGCGTCGTCGGCAGCCGTGGACGTGGTGTACGGCGGCGCAGGCGGACCGTCGCGAGCGGCGCGTGGCGGCTGGGGCCGGCCGCGGCCGCGGGGCCAGCTCCGTGCGGCCGGCGCTCGGGGAGCGGCCACTGCAGGCGGCCGACGCGGGGCAGCTTCTAGGAGTGCGTGTCGGGCTTGCATGAAGGATCAGTGTGACGGAGACTATAAGTGTGCGGCTAGAAATGCTCAATGTTTTTGGTGCAGTGAACGGGGACATTTTAAAAGTGCATGTCCTAAGTTAAAGAGCAGAGTATACCAAATTGAGGAAGAGTTATCAACTGACGATTCAGATTTGTACTACGTCTCCACGGTCGACAATTTCGGTGACGGTATGGACAGCCACAAATGGTATGAGACTTTATTTTTATATGGTAGTGATTTAAAAGAAAGATTTAAGCTAGATACTGGTTCGGATTTAAATGTAATGTCCTTGAAAACATATTGTAAATTGGGTTTGAACTTATCAGAGTTAACATCAGATAATACGAGAGCTTTATCGTTTTGTGGCAATTTTATTCCTATTGTTGGATCATGTTACATCAATTGGTTTTATAAAAATAAAGTGTATAAATTACGTTTCATAATTTCTGAACACGACTGTCAAAATGTGCTGGGCAAATTTTCTTGTGAACAACTAGGCTTAATAAAACGTTTATATTCAATAGATATTAACCAGTATGATGATATTTTCAAAGGTTTGGGAAAGTTGCCTGACAAATACAAAATAGTAACAATTCCGGGCGCGCAGCCGTCAGTCTGTCCCGTTAGAAAAATACCCGTGGGCGTACGAGATAAGTTACGAATCGAATTAGATCGAATGGAAAATCTAGGCGTTATTAGAAGAGTGACGCACCCGACCCCGTGGGTGAATGCAATCGTAGTGGCGGCGAAAAAAGATGGCAGCATTCGAGTGTGCCTCGACCCGCGGCCGCTTAATAGGGCCGTGCGACGCGCACACTACCCGTTGCCGACGCTCACTGATATCGCGACTAAATTAGAAGGAGCTAGGTATTTTAGTAAATTAGACGCTCGATCTGGATTTTGGATGGTTCAGTTAGATGATGATAGCGCTGATTTATGTACGTTTGGAACACCATATGGCAGATACCAGTATCTACGTTTACCTTATGGTATAAACTGTGCATCTGAAGTTTTTCATCAAAAAATACGTCAAATATTAGAGGGCTTAGAGGGCGTAGATTCATTTGTTGATGATGTCATAGTTTGGGGGTCTTCAATTTCAGAACATGACGAGAGGCTTAAGCTTTTATTAAATAGGGCACGTGATGCTGGTATTAAATTTAATAAAGAAAAATGTGAATTTTGTGTTCAAACGGTAACTTACCTTGGACATACCTTTAGCTCCAAAGGTATGCAAATAGATGAAAGTAAACTTAAGGCAATTCGTGACATGCCGAATCCGCAAGACAGGAGTTCATTAGAGCGTTTTTTGGGCATGGTAAATTATTTATCAAAATTTATACCACATTATTCAGAGATAGCGGCTCCTCTACGTATCCTTTTGAAAAAAGACTCTGTATGGAATTGGGACGAAGTACATGAAGCGACCGTGCGGCGTTTAAAAGAGTCAGTGTGCGCCGCGCCTGTACTGGCTTTGTATTCTGCGCGCGAGCCGGTGCTGTTATCAGTAGACGCGAGCTCTCGCGCGCTCGGCGCAGTGCTCATGCAGGGCGGCCGGCCGGTCGAGTATGCGTCATCCACACTCACCGACACGCAATGCAGGTATGCTCAAATTGAAAAAGAGCTGTTGGCGATCGTGTTTGCGCTCGAACGATTTCACCAATATGTTTATGGCCGTAAAGATGTCACAGTGGAGACGGATCACAAGCCATTGGAAACGCTATTTCATAAGGCGTTGGATTCCGTTCCAGCCAGACTGCAGCGCATGATGTTACGTATACAGGGATACGATTTCAAGGTTACGTATAAACCTGGAAAATATATGTTCGTTGCAGACACCCTTTCGAGGGCACCTTTACCTGAACAGTTACAACAAAAAGTAAGTGATGAAATTTCGGAGCAATCATGTTTTCTTATAGAAAATGTTAGGTTTAGTGACAGTAAATTGAGTATGATAAAGGAGCATACAATGAAAGATGAAGAATGTCAGTTAATTATAAGATATATAAAAAATGGCTGGCCAAATTATAAGTATGAAGTGGATGAAAGAGTAAAAGAGCAGTGGTCGTATAAGGAAAGTTTTGAATATGTCGATGGTATAATATTTAAAGATAATTTGGTTTATATTCCATTTAAGTTAAGGTACGAAATGGTAAAGCGAGTTCACGATGGGCATATGGGTATAGATAGATGCAAACGGCATGCGCGGGATGTGATGTTCTGGCCAGGGATGTCTCGAGACATCGAGAGTGCAGTACGCCGCTGTGCGACGTGCGCCGAGAGGGTGGCGCGGCCCGCGCGGGAACCGCTCTTGCCACATCCTATCCCGAGCCTGCCGTGGGCTAAAATAGGCTCGGACATATTTCAGAACGGTAACAAGTATTTTTTAATCTTAGTCGACTATTTTTCGAATTATATCGAAGTTTGTCCACTGCTGAACATTACTAGCAAGACAGTCATAACAGCGATGAAGGATCAATTTGCAAGGCACGGCATCCCACAGGAACTGATAACTGATAATGGGCCAGCGTATGCCTCGAAGGAATTTGCTACATTTAGTAAGCAATGGGGGTTCAAACATGTTACGAGTTCGCCGAAATATCCGGTATCAAATGGACGAAGTGAGAAGGCAGTACACATAGTTAAAAATATGTTAACCAAATCTTTGTCATCTGGTTCTGATTTCTATTTAGGGTTGCTAAACCTTAGAACAACTCCCAGGGATGGAATTAGCTCACCATCTCAGTTACTTATGGGACGCAGGCTTAATTCCAGGCTCCCATCTCACGACTGTAAACTGCAACCCAGCCGTGACAACCGTGACGATTATAAGGCTATCACAAGCAAGCAAGCCCGCGACAAACAGCACTATGATAAACGAGCACGAGCGTTGCCGGAGCTGCGGGCTGGGCAACGTGTGGTGATGGTGGACGCCGGAGACAGGAAGCACGCGCGCGTCCAGGCGCGGGCGCCACAACCACGCTCCTACTTCGTAATAGACTCAACAGGAAAGCGGTACAGAAGAAATAGACGCCATTTAATTAATGTGGAGGCAGCTCTTTCTTCTCCATCCCAATATACGCCCGAGGAGCAAGAACATTACGAGGAAGAGGATTGGTCCATGGCCGAAAGTGAGGACAACGCAGATGATCCTACGTTTGTTTTAACCAGCGGGGATGGGTCGCGTCTCTCTGAGGACTCCCGGGGTGATATTTTGAAAGGCCGGTTAGATCGCGCGCGCAGACCGGCGGCTGAGGCGGCCCGCACTATTATTGCCAAACTAAATAGGGAAAAATAAATCATAATGCAATCTGAGCTTAAAATTAGAATTGTATAAAATTGGTATAAAAGATTGTACTATGTTACTTCACCCAAGCTGTTATTGTTAATTGTCCGACTTCATAAAATTAAATGTATGTAAGTATTTTTATTTTTGTATGTATGTTCACCAATTTTCTTAGTCATTTTTTTTTCCAAATTTTCGATTAATATATTTTTGTTTAAAAGGGCTTATATATATCAGCGGTGATCCCATAAAAATTACAATGATAAGATTAGCCTTTATAAAAAACTGTAAAAATATACATTAATCTAGATATATAATATATATATATTAAGGTATGTAGTATTGAAGTCGGTTATATGTTTATTTTTCTTGTTTTTTTTTTTTTTCTATGTATATTATTGTTTAAGTTGCTGACTCATAACATAACAAATTATTTTAATTTTTTTTTTCTGTTAATTTTTTTTTGTGAGGGAAAGATGTTGTGATTATTATTGGTGCATGTCATTTATTTGTGGGTATTGAATAAACAAATTAGTCTTGGTTCAACCTGCCTTTCAATTACGACAACTTTGAAATTGAGATACTAAATTGTCTACCACACGGGCTCAAAACTATTCACTTTCAATCGCACAGAACAAGCGCGCCTACAATTTAATTCAATCTTATCACACACTTTACGAGTTCGGCAAAGATTTTAAAGGGCCTAAACTTAGCAAACCATCTGCACCAAGTGCTTGCAGGTTAGCAGACGAGCTATTATGTACGGACACTACTGGGATACCGAAACAGCCGCTAGCCTGCTCCCTATTGGCCAGTGGAATAAAACTATAGATACCTAAACTACTTAACCGTTTCAAGTTATCTTCCTGAGACAGATCTACTACGGGCAAACCTAGTTCTCTATTGGGACCACTGACATTATGAAACACTCTCTTGTGATGTTGAAGCTGCAAAGATTTGGGGTAAGACGCGGGACACTCGTCGCATCTGAACATTGGTATTTTACTCTGTGGGTGAGCGTTTGTCATGTGTACTTGTAAGGAATTATGATTCATAAACATCTTTTTACATACCCTACATGACAACATGCCGCCACCTACTTTCGCTTCAGGAATAGAGAAATTACTAGATTTATTCGCATGCTTGATGCTAACTCCAGCGCCGAGGTTAGGAATACGCGGCACTGGCCTTTCTGGGCTTGGTGATCGACTTTTTTGCTTTTGTTTAACGCTAATACCTCGAGACGCTAACGCTCTTGCCATATCATTGGCTTCTCTATTCACAGTTTTCTTCGTTATAGATATTTGACTACCAAGGTTCAATTTGTCCTTCGCGCCTTGCACGCTTTGGATCATAGGCAGGCCGTCTCTTTGTTTCTGCATAGCCATGACTTGGCAGTCTTCATTGTCGTGTTTCCCTGGGAGTAACATATCGGGCCTTCGCTGCTTTTGCCCGGGAGCGTTCATTACGCCACCTGGCCTTTTGATTGGCATTCGAGGCCCTCCAACTTTGCCTCCGCGCACTTGCCCGTGTACTTGTATACCTGGCCTTATTGAAGGTCGAGCGCCTCTCACTGTAGTCGGCATCCTAGGTCTAGCGCCCGTCACCGTAGCTCCCGGAGCCATTCTTATTTGACTAGGCGAAGGCATCTGCCCTCCTACCATTTGACCTGGTGCAGCCATTTGCGGTCCCATTTCTTGGCCTGGAGCGCCGACTAACTGACCCGGTGCGAATGTTTGCACGTTTTGTATCCTAACGTTACTAGCTGCTGGAGGTTTCATGGTACCACCCGGGCTTGACGCAGGCGCGTATTGATTTGGCATTGATACCGGCGGCCCCATCTGACCCATCGCCGCTTGTGTGTTCATCATACTGGCAGAAGTCGGTCCGTAAGCCTGTTGCATATTTTGAAGTGGGGAAGCAGTAGAATACGGCGTTGACGAAGCGTAGGAATTTGGAGACCCGGGGTAACCAGCTTTCGACATGGGCGGTTGATATTGTCCATACCCTGGCTGATTCATGTAATGTTGTCCTGGATACTGCCCTGGCATTTGCTGTCCAGCTGCTCCATACATATTATTTGGGGTTTGGGGATAAGCAGAGGCACCGGGTGGGTAAGAATTGTAAGGTTGTGGTGGCCCCATCGTTCCCCCAGCGCCAGGATACGCCTGAATATTTATCATAACGTTTTGTTGATGAGTAAAACCAGGCGCACTCCCCCCCATTCCTGATAATTTACCCACTTGTTCCGCCAGCTGTTTAACTGGCAATAAACTGGAAAGAATATTTGAGGACTGATTGTAAGGAAGAAGAGAAGAAGAAGCAGATGGCGTCATAAGGCTCATAGAATGACCGGTCATGCGTTTGTGTTCTTCCAAAAGCGACATTTCGGTAAATCTTGTATTGCACACAGCACACGTATGTTGTGGACCCAATGTGTCTATTGAAATATATTCGCTAGCATCAGAAAGAGCTAGATCTCTTTCTTTTTTTGTCGCCGATGACAGCAAGCTTTCAAAGATTTCGTCAGTGCTTTTTTCTAAGATATCGAGATGTGGTTTCGAATCAGGCGCATTCCAGTTGAAATTATGTTGTTTTTCAGTTGAATGTGCAGATGACAGTCGAGAGGATAACATACTGCTTGGGGTGGAACTATAGTTTTGTTCGGAAGGAAGAGTCGAAGCTGGGTATGCTGGCGGAGGGTAAGCTGGTGGCGGATTTTCTGTTTTTGGGATAACAGGTTTAACATCAGGCGCGGGGGTAGCTGAGACCACACAACAATCGTCGTCGTCATCACCAGAATCGCCGTTTATTTCTATTATAGTCATATCCTGTGTCTCTTTTTTTGTGACGGCTAATAAAGGAGTTGTATTAGATGCAGCATTTTGATTAGAGAATAATGGTTGGGCATTTGTTAGCGGTTGGGTATCAGGTTCGCTTTTTACTGATGCTATTGTAGGTGTTGAAGTTGTGATTGGTGGAGAAGTTCTCTCAGATTTGATCTGTGTAGAAAACAATGGTGTAGCATTGGTTGTGGTCTGATTCTCTGCACTATCCACTTCTTGTTTTACAACAACATTATTCAAATTTAAATCTCGAGATTCACGTCGCTCAGGCGCAGCTGGCGGGGTAGGCGGTGGAGTAGGTGCTGCATTTGTTTCTTTCTGTAAAGGAAGATTAGCGCCTCTTTTTGGGGTTTGTTTCACGGCCGGCCTACCCGGCTTAGCAGGCTGTTTAGCTTCTTGCGCCACAGGTGCTACCAATGCAGTTTTAACAGCTGTTTGCACTGGCTCCAATTTAGGAAGCTTCAATGGCTCTGTTTTTATCTGTACCGATTTTCCTTGCAAGTTTTTCAAAGCATTTGCAATTTTCTTGTTAATTTTATTAGTTTTATCATCATCACTTTCAGAATTCTTTCTGCTTTTATCCTCGTTTTCTTCATCAGCTGAATCTTGCTCGCCTGACTTGTCTTGATCTTCATCATCGTCGCCGTCCTGGTCTCTCTCCTCATTACCACTTCCTTCTCCATCCTCATCCTCTTCGTCTGACGCCTTAAAATCTTTCAACCCATTAATAACTTTAAAAGAATTGGTATTATTACCATCAGATTTAAGTTTGAGTTTTATACCTCCCAACTTCCCCAACTTATTCATTACATCATTCGAACTCTGATCTTCCGGTTCTTTCTTTATGGGAGTTGTATTCTTTTTGATTGTGAAACCTAACCCACTTAGTTTACTGAGGGCAGCGTCAGAGGTTTTAGCTTGCCCTGCAGGTTGTTTGAGGTTCATCTTCATTAGTTGGGATATATCGAGTTTTTTAGGCTTGGCCGTTGAAACAGCCGCCTTTGGCGGTGGGCTCTCTTCTTCCTCATCAGACCAATTTTCATCCCCTGACGGAGGCGTGTCTTCGTCGTCGGACGGCAGCTTGTCGAGCACCACGGAGGGCAGCGACACGTGCTGAATGAGATGATTCTCTAACACCTCCCAACTGGGATATTCTTCGTCGCAGGTGATACACCTGTGCTCTTGCTTAGGCTTTCTCAATAGAGCTCCTGAAGATTGCAACTTTTTCAGTATATTCTGAACATTGTTGTTTGGGGTGTGTTTTTCTTCTTCCTCGTCTTCCTGATCTACTGCGTCCTCAGCTTCGCCATCTGAAAAAATACAAATACTTATATTGATTAACACGCTCTAAACCACGATCGGCAAATATGCCTCTTTCAATTGGAGCACTATTAGCTGGTTGCAATATACCAATCACTTGACGTAACAATTTGATCGCGAATGATATGCTCAAATGTATAAATTTTTGAGATATTGTCTCTAAATGTGATGATGATGCGATTTATTAGTCAGTTAACAGTTTGTTCATATAGAGCGTCAGAGTGTCGCGAGAGTTGAATGCGACTGTGACTAAGAGTTGAACTTGGGAGAGTCCAGTGTTAGCAATGCATGTCGGAGTAGTTCAGGGTGCCAGAATGTTAAGTGTCTCGGGAGTTGAAAGTATCGGAGCATTGAGTTACTGCCAGGGCGTTCGAGTGTCGAAGAGTGTGACAGAGTACCTGAATATAGTAGAAGATATTAGGTAGGTATATGTCAACTTCAAAAAGAAATTTTTAAACTTTCATTGGTTTCTAAACGAGACATGAATTGTATTATCTTACGTCTACATTTTCGCATATTTATCAATTTACGAACTCTCGTGGTAAATTTATAAACATATGGATATACACTCGTAGAATTAATTATTTTAGATTCTAAGGTTCGACCAATTACAGACGAGCTTTTAATACAATATACACGGTCGAATTTAACGCCACCTACACTCTCGAATTAAGCGTCACCTACAAGCGCGGATTTAGTGCCACCTACAAAAGAATACAGGTTTTAGCAAATCCCAATGGAACTAGAGATTTTATTGGGATAACAAATTCTGAATCTCAATTGACAACATATCTTAATTTTCAAGACGCCAAACGAAAAAAACTGTTTCTTCATTTTACTATTCTAGATACAAAAAAAAATTAATTGAATTTTTTTATCGATTTATATTTAGTAACTTATCAAAATCTTATACTTCTTGTAGTAAAATTTTTGATTATTTGATCATCGTGACTTTAAGTACAATTTTTTTTAAATAACTAGAGGTCTCGGCAAACTTTATTTTTCCATAATGTTAATGGTGGACAACCCCCATCACTAAGGGGTATGAAAAATAGATGCTGGCCGATTCTCAGACCTACTCAATATGCTCACAAATTTTCATGAGAATTGGTCAAGCCGTTTCGGAGGAATTTGGGAACAAACATCGTGACACGAAAATTTTATATATTAATTTTTTATTGTATCTTATATATACTGATAGCTAGGCAGCATTTTTTTTTTATTTTGTATATTCTTTACTGAACCCTTAAAACTGCTGTTAGTGTCAATAATGTCAAGTTGTTTTGGTTTTTAAAGACTGACAAAACCTGGCAGGTTCATACAGATGACGTAATTGCGTCATTACGTCCTTTTAGAATAAGCCAAATTTCAAACATAAAATTTATATGTTTACTTACCCAAAATCAAAAGTAAAAAAATATGACTTTTTTTTGTTTTGAGTTGTAAAAATTTATGTTTAGTTCCATTAGAGTTAAAGTTCCATATAAAATTATAAATATTGTTATAAATTTGAAATGTTTTTCAATTAGGTACCTAGGTACTTCAGTATTCCTGCCTATATGTATATTATACAAAATTTTAAGAAGATTGATTAACTCACTTTCACATTTAAAACATAAATTGGAGTTGAGTGTGTTTACCTATTATATATTTTTGAATATAATTCTTAATGTGTGTGAAAAGGAGCAATAATGGCCTGGAGTCTGCTTTTTCCCTGAAGAATTATACCTATCTACAACTAAATATGCTTATAAACTTGGGATTCTTCTTTTAGTTGATAGGCTAGCAACCTATCAATATTTGAATCTCAATTATAACATTAAGCCTTACATCTGATCTGGACTATCAGTCATGATGATGACGATACACCAACTACATCTTTTTGCTTGCAACAAGCGCTGCATACTTTCATTTCTCGCTACATCTATATTCATCAATCTTATTAAGCTCTTAAGAGGAGGGTACCTACATGACCTTTCACCAAAACATCCCCGAATTAGTCAATGAAGATAAATAATTAAGAGTATGAAACATGCAAAGCATAGAATAAAATAATGTGAACCAGAAAAAAAAACAACAGAAATTTTTGAAAACAAAACAAACCTGATTCATTGTTTCTTGACGATGTAGCTATATGTGTTTCAAGCTTTTTTTCCATGTTCAGTTACCTGTGAACAAGTTAAATAACTAGATCTAAATAGAGATAGATACAGTTTTGTTTGTCAATTAGTAAAGTTTGAATTTATGTAATTTTTATAATGAAACTATTGCTGTAGATCACTCACAATGGTGGGTTTGTAAAACAATAAACTCATTCACAGATAGTTATACATAGATATCTTAGGTTAACATTTTGTACTTAGTTTGCCTAGGTAATTTGGGCTATATAGGAGAAGTACAAAGTTAATAAATCATACTTTTATGAAATATTCCATCGAATTTGAAAGCTAAGATTTCTAGGAAACAAGGATGCAAAATTATTATTAGTTTGTAGTTAACTTTTTATTAAACTGCTATGGTCTATACTACACAAACAAATGTAAACATATCTAAAGTCTTTAAAACAGAACATGCTGCAAATATTTACACAAACTTTATTACATATTCATAACACTCACAATCATTATCCTGTAGATGAGAAAGGGCACCGAATTTCTTCAATTTCCAAAATTGTCCAATATGAGAAATTGTATTGTTTGGGTTATTTATTGCTCTGTAGGTAAAATACCTAAAAGAAAATCTTTACAAACAAACGACACAACGAAACAATTTCACAACTGTGTACTCTTTCACTTGTCAAAAATTCCAATTTCACAACGTTAAATGAAAACAATATTCAATGATCACGGAATATGCAAATTCTATTTTCCGCGAAGTTCTGTCAGTGACTTTTGGTTGCGACAAGGCAACACAAAAATACAAAATGGCCGGGCCGACCAAAATAAACGACTTATTCTTATAAGTCGTATATTTTCTCTAATAACCTCTTTATACCTATTCTCACTGCACCTCTTTTGATTGATTTCCAGAACAACTATATGTACGTGATGACAATATCAATCAAGTCATGCAAATAACAACTGTGATTATTTGACAAAATCGTATTGAATTGAGTCAACAGAACGGACTAAGCGAGGACATCCGTCGTTTCGCTCCGATCGAACGAACTCAAACCCGTCAAAAACCCCGCAAACCGACAACCACAAGCTAGCGAGGCCGACGCAGCGTAGTTCTATTCCGTTCACTCTCACTCAACACAGAGGTAGGAAAGAGCCGCTGCCAGTATTCTATGAACACGAAGTGCCAGTATTGGTTAGCTGGCAAATACCAAGCCAACGGCATCAATGCTGGTGTTTTCTCTCTCGTTCACACTAATGTTGATTAATGGAGACGCGCTATAGTTGTCTCGTTTTAGCGCGTTCTATAGCGCTATCATACAAATAAACGTAGCGACACAGGAGAGGAATTTATTATTATTATCAGATTCAGAGGGTCGCCCGCCCGCATTTAGAGCGTAGGTATGTAATGACCTCGCTCGTTTCGAGTGGCAGAAGCAGGCAGCGCTCGACTCGTGGAACTAAACAATCGAATCCGAATAATAATAACGACAATGACGACGCGTCGTAAGCGATTCGTGTGGCATATAAATTAACTCAGCAGAAGTATTACTATTCTTTATCCTCGACCTGAATATGATATTTTTTGTCGACATTAGTGTTCATTAATAGTTCTTTTAGGAATAATCATATCGAATGTTGGTAGATTTAACATTATTTAACCGGCTATAAGTAATTTATTACCGGCTTTAATATTTTTAGTATTATTTCGGTAAAATACATTTTAATATTGATTAATAAAATATAATTACCTTTGCCCGCAACTCCTCCCTAACTAAAATCCTATTATTATGTTCTCGTGAAAATTTTCAGAAAAAAGTAGTCTACTCATGTTTTAACCTTGGAACCTGGCTACATAACTAGGTAGGAAGTATAAAAATTTCTCCAACGGTTTACCCTTGTAAGTTTACTGTACAGACAAACTTACGCATCTAGAATATTACATACCTACATAAAAAAAAGCGTTTTCCCAAAGGGGTAGGCAGAGACCTACATAGGTACACCTTTCATTTGCCACAATCCCTACTAAGGTGCCTACTTACTGCTTCCACTTCATCCACATTCATTACTCTTTTCATGTAAGCTCGGCGGTTAAGAGTACTCTTTACCTGTCCTTTCACCAGGAAAGGCGCCTAGGCTTTCCCATTCATATTTTCCCATTAACGCTAAAAAGAACGTCTTTTCTATTTCAGTCACTTTTTACCTCATTTACACGGTTTTCCTCTATCACGATGTTTCTAAGGTATCCACCTTGACACTCAATTTAACACTGATCTTATATATTTTAGCGCCCATATATTATTCATATCCATTAAGTTTATTATGCTTTTCATTCGCCATGTTCCCCGCATATAATCTCTTTTCAATAACAATATCACATTTTGATCCTAAATACACAAACTCTCTCACTTGCCTAACTCGTTCACATATAAAAATGATGACATAAAATTCTGTCATTGTCTCGTCTTGTTCATATGCCTACCAATATTTTTGTATTATAAACCTGTCAGCATACTTATTCATCCTTAATCCACTTTGAGAGTCTTTTAACTATCCTTGAATAGGTTAAACAGCCAAGGTGAGGCAACACATCCTTGTCTAACACCTTTCAGAATACTAAACTGCTCAGTGTACTTCGCGTCTATCGTTACACAAGTACTGGACTCCCCTTATACTAATAATAATGCCCCTACGATTGTTCATTGATCACGTCGAACCTCTGTATTGTATTATTCACCCACATCAGGCCCTCTGAACAGGGATTCCAGAATGTGACCTGTTACAAAGTTCCTCTTATTCTCCAACTCGAGGTAAGCTGATCAGATGAGCCTTATTCGCTTACCACCCAGCGTGTCGCAACAGTCGCAAGTAAACATGAAGTATCGCATTGAGTCCTCATCTTCTTCGCGTGTCCTGCAAATTAGGCTGTAATAAACTATCTAAGTATTCCCGCTTTTCTATTCCCATCACTATATCTCCTTTCACATCACAACATTCCCTATCTACGCTGTTCTTTGTTCTGTCACTCAATCCGCGGCTCCGAAGGCTTTAAGTCGGAGGTTGTATTTATGCTCCAATCCATGAAATCTTTGTTTGCGCGATTTAGATTCTTCGGTGCTATTGGCTGAACTGGTCAATTTCAGTTGGTGTAACATTAGTGATGTCGTTATAGTACTCCCCCGCAATATCGCAGTCTGTTGTAGCTTGTTATTGCCAGTTATACCCCAATGAGTAGGGAATTCTAGTCCTAGTGTGTCAGGAGTGAGCCGTTGCGGTGCTTGTAGTCTTCGGTGAGTCGAGACAGAAGAGAGCGAAGTCGACTTATTAGCGCCGGGAGATATCGTGCAGAGCTGCCACGCTGGAGAGAAGAGCGGGCATCGCAGAGATCCAGGTGTGGGCTGCGGTAGGTGCGTCGCTCACTGAAGTCGATGGGAGTAAAGTGCGGGTGGAGACAGGACTACGAAGCCCAGTGAGTCGGCTGTGGTGGAGCTGCTGCGATACGCAGTTGCAGAGTGAAGAGTGATGATAAGGATAGAAGTTAATGATGAAGAAGGTTGCTTCCAATCACGTCGGGGTCACCATTAATTAATGGTATTCTTAAAAATTAAGTTCTAGTAGTATTGATGTATGATGTAAGACTTTAAAAAAGAAATAATGACCAAATTACTTCGAAAAACATGTACAAGTGCACAATATTACACCAGAGCCTAGCAACTACCTGTATTCGTAACAATAATTTATAAACCTCGTTTCAAACTTCTTTTTGTTTCTTCTATTTTCTTTTCGCCTTTTTTGGATTAGAGACATAAGAATGCGAGCTTGTTTGCTGAAAGAGAAAGTTCCTTTTCTATTAGAAATTTGCATTTGCCTAAACTGTAGAGAAAGCTGTCTTCATTTGAAAAGCAGATAACATGGTAAAGATAGCATGTAACCAACAGAATACTCTATCATAGCAGCGAGCTTATCTTATCACATCAAATATTATCACGCGCCTTACATAATACAATACGTCCAATCGCACATAGGTACACACTTAAATGATAAAATGTTTTGTACAAAGTCCTAAATTATTTTTTCACCCATTCGTTTCTCTTATCGATAGGTACTGATGTATGATAGCACAAACAAAATTGGTGATATCGGGTATTGCCCCAGCTGTAGTCAATCAGCTGCAAATAACAAATAATAATCCGCGCATAAAGTACTTCAATTTGTTTATTCGTCCAAATATTTAGGTAGAACTGTGGGCAATCATTCTAAGTTAAGTAGGAGAGTAGAGTGGAGGGGGTGGCAGGCAGAAGTAATTTACTGCGTTGCGTTGGCGATCAATAAACGCATGCGCTCTACTCTACGCAGAATGAGACGGAATGTCAGGCTTAGTCTGGATGGGCTTACTTTGTAAACTCCCTGTGGGACGAATAGGGACAAGGGTTTGGGGAGAGAGAACGGAAAAGGGCGAGGGTGACTAATGCGTCAATTTACAATAGAACAGAATTGAATAGAGATTTTTTCAATGCGCCGCCGTACTGAATTGTGAATACAGTCTTTCTATGTTTAAATAGTATTTTTATTAACTAAAATATACCTATTTAGTATTATTATTCGTAGTATTTACTTATTAGGATTAAAAGTTACTGTGCTAGAATAACTTATTATTAAGAAGAAGAGAAAAATATAGAAATAGATTTATCAAAATTAAGAAAAAAATAATCTAGGCTACAATCTATTTTACAATTACACAATACCTACTGCTTAATTGATTTCGAAGTTCAGACCTCAATTTTATAAAAATAATAGTACTTATCATATCACAATCATAAAGTACTTAAATGTCATGAATAATTACGCAGAAACGCAATCATAATGGATGACTTTGCCCCAAGTCTGTGCGCTGCGATTAACAAAAAGTTGTATGTAATAATAATTATTCTGCCCCACAAAGGCTATATAAATTGAGGTTGACTCAGTCAAGTCAAGCACATGACCGGTTAGTTTTATTATTACTTACTTGGAGAATATGAATGAACGCACAAATAATTTTTAGCTTTGATGTTTCAACTTTAAAGTCGATAATCCAGTACATGAGTGTTTTGAATTTATTCCATTATTTATGTTCATGGAATTACAGCCATTATATAAAAGCTGAGAAGGTTGAAAATGGCATGCACGTTTATAGTATTATTATTTCACTTTCCGTTATCGCCTGGCGCTCCGTCTCGCCTATCGTCGTCGCTTCGTCCATCGGCAAGAAAGCGTTCTCTTTGTTTTTTTAAGAGACCTCGCCTAAAGAGCAGACAGGGTTTATGCTTTGTAAAATATGGATCTTCCGTAGCTTGTTAGCGTAAAATATTCATAGATACCTAAATATTTATGAAAAAATCCTGCCATCCACTAATATTATAAAATGGAAAAATGTGTTTGTATGTCCGTCTTTCATGTAAGAAAGAAACTTCTGAGCCGATTTTCATGAAATTTTGCATACATATAGGTACTGTGGAATACGGCGAGCCATATTCATGCGGGCCGTGTTGAAGGAGTTTAACATGAGTAGAACACTAGTTACATACAACTACAACCAATATTATAAATGCGAAAGTAAGTTTATTTGTTTGTTATTTCTTCACGCGTTAAATACAGAACCAATCTTTTTTCTGTTTCGAAATCAATCCGAAGTTTTCACCTCTTAGGTACATCAAGTAGGTAAGTACCTAGATACCTACCTATTTATAGAGATTATAGAGGATTCTAGGAGGACTTCTGAGTTGCATCATGATGACTAGTAATGTGTGTTTATTTATTTCCACAACTTTATCATTGGGTACAGAGGGAGGCGGTGGCCGAATCGGTAAGGTGGCCTGTGAAAAAGCGCGATACGCATAAACACAGGTTCAAATCCCAACTCGGCCATGTACCAATGTCTATTTTCGTAGTTATGTACGTACAAAAGTTTGAATTCTTACCGATGCTCTTACGATGAGGAAACCTGCACATGCGGACAACTGGATGTGTAACCATGATCGATCCAATACGGGTTTAGCATTACCTGCAAATGTTCCGGAGGTCAGATCGTTCTCGCTTCGTGTAAAAGCCTGACTCACCCAATCCAGGATCCATGGTCAAAGGCAAACCCCGAGCTTCTCTCCAGAGTGGTGCGGATGCAACCGGGAGTAAAAAAAGATCTAAGTAACACATGTAAGACTCCGAGGTAGATTTCGATCCTATGCCTTTCTGCGGTTTTAACCTGGCACGTCACATGGCAGTAACATGTGTTAGATATATATATAAGTCCTATCAATATGTTCAGCTTGTTTATGTAGTTAAAGGGCGGGAATAAGGGTTATGTAACAATACCGCTCAGACTGACAGGTTGTGCTATAGCCTATGGCCTAAAAGATGAACATACATATAATCAGATCTTTACATCTTTATCCCTTACTAGCGACCCGCCCCGGCTTCGCACGGATGCACAGCAGATACTAAATATATCTCTATTAGAACTAACTAAGTCTTGCTCCCGGCAAAAGTCTGCAGTCCTGCAGTCCCGGGCCGTGCAGCGGAAATCGTAATATTTTAATTTCACCACAACTTCAAAACCAAACGTCCAATTTTAATCATTCAAAGACCAAATATTATCTACATAAACTGTACTTATTGATGAAATTATTTATTTTGATAAGGATTAATAGCATGAGTAAAAAAACGCGTTTAAATGTAGACCAAAAAAAAATTCAAGATTTTTAAATAAAAATGTGGTTGTTGTGCCTCACTCGACATAGATAGGTATAGTGTGTCGCGGACTTTTTTGTAGATATTTATAAGATCTACAATTAATTAAAACATTTTATGGTTCTATCTTTTGTAGTTTAGGCAGCGTACGCAAAATAAGTAACTTTTTGGTTGTATTTTTTTCAGTTTGTGTCCGAAAAATCCAAATATATTACGGAACCCTATTTTTTTCCAAAATAAAATATAGTCTATGTTACTCGTGGATAATGTAGCTTTCGAATGGTGAAAGAATTTTTAAAATCGGTCCAGTAGTTTTTGAGCCTATTCATTACAACCAAACAAACAAAGTTTTCCTCTTTATAATATTACTGTAGACGAGGTAGACAGAGCCAGCTTTATGGGGTGAACTTGAGATTCAAAGGTGCAGTGTGAAGTTAATTTATGTGATTAAATGGTAGTTTGCACTAAGAGATAATTATGCTTATTTACTTGATCGCTTTTTACGACAAGTGCCGTGTGGTTCCCGGCACCAATAAAAAAAGGATAGAACCACTCCATCTCGTTCCCATGGATGTCGTAAAAGGCGACAAAGGGATAGGCTTATAAACTTAAGATTCTTTTTTTGGGCGATGGGCTAGCAACCTGTCACTATTTGAATCTCAATTCCATCATAAAGCCAAACAGCTGAACGTGGCCTATCAGTCTTTTTCAAGACTGTCGGTCTGTCTACCCCGCAAGGGATATAGACGTGATTATATGTATGTATGCTTTTTACGACATCCATGGAAAATGAATTAAATAGCAAGGGCAAAATTACACAAAAAGGTAGGTACTACTTACATTAAATATTTATTTTCAAAAAATAACATCTGTTCAGTATCTCAATATACAAAATTTCGGTATGAGACAAAAATATTTCGTAACTTTTGGTCGACTGAAATCCTTATTAAATTACAAAAAACGATCCAAAATTGGGCAGCTAAGAAGACATAAAACGACCTCCTTGACCTCGTTGGTCATGGAGGTCAGACGGGAGTCGTTTCATTTTAACAAGAAAATCAAAACTTGGCTTCATACATCAAACATTCAACGTTTCCTTGTACATAACTTCATAATCTCTATAAGTTTTTCCATCAAATTTCCTATTTGAAGAAATGTATTTCTTCATTTCGTTGTCAGCCCAGAATTTGAGGTTTTCCCGCCCCAAATCCAGAGTTTTTACAGTCTTCTGTAAGCTGATAAGATTGTCGTTGAGTCGCTTCTTGATTCTATCAGTGACTTGGTCCTCTTCAGCCTTTTTCGGTGACAGATCTGGAGAAATAAATTTTAAAACATTATTTACCGAGCTTTTATCGTGGGTACTAAATAGTTAAATTTTTTTTTTATTTACCAATATCGAACTCCAATTTCCTTCCATTTCCAAACTCTTTGACCATCGCCTCCATGGTTTCTTTACTATTGACCAGCTGTATAATTCCGGAGATAGAGGCGTGCAGACAGACAGACGGACAGACAATCGGCGGGAGTTCTGCGTGCTGCCATCTACCGAGCAAGCGGGAGTGCGAAGATTGGAGAGTCTCGGATATCCAAATTTTTTCGCCGCTAAAATAACATAATACATTATTTTTTATTTATTTTTAAAATATATGTTTTTATAATTTTTTTAAAATAAGTTGATTAAATAAACAAGGTTAGGCAAAGGAAGTAATTAAAGTTTTGTTAAACTTGCAAATAAATCCGTTGCTAAGTTGAACATTAAAAAATAAAAAAAAATTGAGTTGAGTTCCTTAGTAATAACAGATTTTTTAATCAGTAAAATCAGTTAACACAACAATTTGTCTTAATGGAACAGTTTTCCTAAGAATACTGTAATTACAATAAACATTACTAATATTATAAATACAACGGATTTGTATTTTTATTGTTTGTATTTGAATTATTTGTTTACCACCCTTTTTTATATATCGAACATACCTTTCTAAAACAAGTTTCCTATTCTTCTCTAGACAGAATTTCTTCAAATATATTTTCAACTCATCAATGAATCTTGGGTTCGCATTATCTGAAAATTGAATAATAAAAAAAATTATATAACCAGGATCGACACGAAAAGGATAAAGGGATTTTCGGGACATTCGGGGAAAGAAACATTCGGGAAAAGGGACATTCGGGGAAAGGGGCATTCGGGGAAAGGGGCATTCGGGGAAAGGGACATTCAGGGCAAGAGATATTTGGGGAAATGGACATTCGTAGAATGCGACATTCTATGTAAGTATGTATCTAGTACCTGTAGTGTCTGCGAACGAGCAGTTTTCAGACACGTCCAGATCCAGACTCAACTCCACTTTGTTCCTCATCTTCTCCTTTCTCTCCTCGTAGAACTGACGGAGAGTTGCTATAGACTCCTGCGGGAACTCCAAGTGGCCTGGAATAATTTGTATTTTTGTATTTATTTGAACAGCCTGCTGGCGGCAAATATGTTAATCCGCCACCGATTCAAGGTGTAAAGCTTTTACCGCGAACGAAGTCGCGGGCAATAGCTGTGTGAATAAGATCTAATATACCTCTATATCTCTCGTTCTCCTGCACGGGAAGATCTTTCTGGAAGCCGCTGAAGATGTGAACGAGGCACTCTCTGATATTCATGATCTTCTTCTCGGTGACCGCCAAGTTCGTTAGCAGCCTCCTAAGTTCGTCCCTTTTGCTTTCCTGACGATGCGAGAGAAGTTAGAACTAACTATTGTACATTTAAAAAAAATTGACGACCGGTTTCGTTCAGTAGTCAGATTTTTATTACAGTCTCTAAATTCATAAAGCCATACAGCTGATCGTGGCCTTTCAGTCTTTTCGAGACTGTTGGCTCTGATTACCCCGCAAGGAATATATCTAGACGTGACTATATGTATTTATGTAAGAACCAAAGGGTCGGATCTCAGGTCGGATCATTATAAAAAAGTATTCCATAATGGGAATAACAGTAGAGCGTCGGTGGACTAATCGGTAATGTGTCCAGTTTAGACGCGTGTTGCACATAAAGGCACCGGTTCGAATCCCACCTCGGCCATGTAAGTACCAATGACTATTTTCCAACATTAGTCAGAGTGAATTCTCAATTGGGTAAATTGGAATATTATTACCGCGTTTTTTTAAATTATATGTAACGAGAATCAGACACTGAGTGTCCCCTTTCAATATGCAACACGATTTACCAGACACCCTGTATATATAAAAAAAAATACTTACAATATTCCTATCCACGGCTGCTATATTTCTTCCAACGTTCGCTATCCCTGTATCGCCAGCGATTTCAAAATGGCCGCTTCTCGTTTTAATATCGTTGAGGGCCGCGCGTAATGTGTTTACTCTAGCGGCCGTACGGGCGCGTTCACACCGCAACACTAGCAGCTCACACGCCTCGCCTGTTAGGTAGCTCTGTGGACACAGGTTTATTATTTAACTAGGTACAGCATTTATAAGTAGCCAGCCTGTTCGATGGTGCAGAATAGCGCAACCTACAACCGAATTGAATCGAATGAAAACTCAATAAAATAACAACCTTTACTACTAAGACATTTAACTTAAAATCCTAAAGACAAAATAACTCATGCTAACTCGCTCAAAGTAGGTAGTTTGCATAACTACCAGAAACAGTTCTTAGCGTCCAAATAGTGGGCGACCAAATATTTTTGTGCCATAAAAAAATTTGACTTCTGCACAAGTAAATCGGTGTTTTTTCAACTTATCGTACTTTCAAGTTGTTTGGTTACGACGTCGACATTGGTCCTTCGAGCCGGATTTGAACCAGTTTCATAATACACTCCATTTTAACTGCCAATTTACAAATATCCATATTAATACAACTGTCCCGTGTTAAGTGTGCTAAATAAATGGTATACAAATTTGTTTATTTTTGCAACTTTCACTAGGAAATTGAATCTGCAACCATTTTTTTCCAGATTTAATACTTACACTAAGTTCATTGACCGCTGACGCCAATCGTTTCTGGGTCTGCTTGATGTGCACCTTGTGTTTCATGGCTTCAAGCGCAAGACTGCTGTGTAAGGCCGCTGTATACGCTAGGACCGATTGTGGAGTGATTCTGTAAAAGAAAGTAGTTATAATTGGCTTAATGTATTTATATTATAAGTATTATTTATAGGTATATATATTTTGTTTGAATTGTATCATATATAGTCACGTGAAGAAGACAGAGCCAACAGTCTGAAAAGACTAATAGGCCACGTTCAGCTATTTGGCTTTATGATAGAATTGAGAAATTGAGATTCAAATAGTGACAGGTTGCTAGCCCATCGCCTAAAAAAAGAATCCCAAGTTTCAATTTCCAATCGCCTTTTGACATCCAAGAGGAAGAGATGAGTGGTCCTATTCTTTTCTTATTGGTGCTGGGAACCACACGGCACTATTTATTGTTTTTTTTGTTAAAGCATTTATTTATTTTGCACCGCGTCAACATCTCCTGTTTGTTTTCCTTTCACCCAAAGGTTAACTTGAAGAGATAGCATTAGCGATAGGTATGTACCATCGATATCGATGTACGATAGGTACTATGGTCTACTCTCTATGGTCTCACCCAACGCCGGTGTTGCCAGCACTAGCGGTGTCAGCCAGTTTGCTCACGAGTCCCGCTCGCGACTCGCACAGTAGCGGCCAGAGAGCGAAGCCGGGGGATTTAACCAGCGAGTACACTTGATCTTCTGTAAAAAAAATATATAAATACATACTTATAAACATATATTTTTTATGGCAAGGGCACACTACACTCATCGCGGGTAAATTCTATAAAAAAATATTAATACTTGTGCTGTTTTAATAGTCACTGATACTAGCGCAATCTATTGTCAAATAATATGAACTTTGGCACCAATTTTAAAAAAGAATACGACCACTCCATCTGTTTTCTACCGGATGTCGTCAAAGGCGACTAAGAGATAGGCTTATAAATTTGGGATTCTTCATTTAGGCGATGGGCTAGCAACCTGTCACTATATGAATCTCAATTCGATCATCAAGCCAAATAGCTGAACGTGGCCTATCAGTCTTTCTAGACTGCTGGCTCCGTCTACCCCGCGAGGGACATAGACCTGATCATATGAATAAATTTGCCTACTAATGTTACATACATACATAAAATCACGCCTCTTTCCCGGAGGGGTAGGCAGAGACTACCTCTTTTCACTTGCCACGATCTCTGCATACTTCCTTCGCTTCATCCACATTCATAACTCTCTTCATGCAAGCTCGGCGTATTCGGGTACTTTTGACCTGACCCTTTACCAGGACGTCCTTAATTTGATCAAGATACGTTCCTACTAATGTTATTCTTTAAAATAAACATACCAGTATCCTGATCTCCATTGGTGGACACTACTGAGGAGCTGGCGACGGGATTCGAGGCGAGCAGCGAGTTGGACGCCGCGGACGAAGACGGTTTCCGGATTAAGGATAGACATTTATCAAATTTACCCTGAAAAAAAGTATAGGTAAATTAGTTATTTTCTAGCAAACAGTCACTATTTAAATCTCAAATCTAATCTCTTTCTTTGTCTATTTATCAACATCACAACTTAAGTATGTACATCTTCATAATTAAGATATAATTTGCTTGGAATCTCCACAATTTCATTGTTAAACAAATGGATTGTCTTATAGTAGCTTAGAAGATATAGGCTGATAAACTTTGGGATTCCTTTTGTAGGCGATGGGCTAGCAACGTATCACTATTTGAATCTCAATTCCATCATAAGACATATATACAGCTGAACGTGTCTTTTCAGTCTTTTCACAACTGTTAGGTCTGTCTACCCCACAAGGGATATAGACGTGACTATATGCATGAATGTATAAATAGATACATTTCACGAGAAGTCACAGGCGCAAGCTACTAGTAAATTACCTGCACATCACCATCTTCATCAAAGCAGCAAAGTGAGTCAGCAATGGTCCTGGTTTCCTCCAAATTCTGCTTCTTGGCCTTCAAGTCAGCTGCCACCTGTTGTAGAAGCCACGCGCGACGCTGTAGATCTTCAATACGCTCGCGACATAAGTTGCGTTGGGATACTTTAAGTAAAAACAAATAGTTGCCTAAATTATTATGTTGATCTGATGTCCACTCAGCATGTGTCGAGGCATTTTACAAGAACCTGAAGCTAGTCTTCTGGAGCCACTGGTCAATCATGAAATACCACTATGCACTGCGTCAAACACTGAATCGTGTCCATGAAATATTTATTTTAGTTAAACAAATTATATTTATAAAATTAAAAAAATTATACAGGTAAAAAGACTATAGTTGGAATATTACTGTATCATCAAAGAGTAAGAATCAAATAACATTCTGTGTACTGGCCACATTCGATGAAAAAAAATAATTATACCAACACTTCATAGATATTTTGTCAGTGAGTTGTTTCAACTTCTCCTGTCCGCTGCCAACTCTGGTCTCCATGTCAGCGACCTTATCCTTCAGCTCTGTTTGTTGTTGCCACAATGCTATAGGCTCCGGTATAATAACATTTGAATCACGCTGAAATAAAAAAATATGGAATTCATATTTGCATAACAATTTTCATTGTAACTGCTTTGGACCACAATGTTAGAAAATTAGCAAGAAGATCATAGGATTATCATCCTATGATCCTTTCATTATGGTCCAAAGCAGTATGTCTATCTGAGAAATATATCTGACTTTTAGTGAAGGATTTGGATGTGCAAGTTAATTTTATTTTTTATTACATGCTTTACATGAATACACCTTGATCAAAATAATAATGTTTTTATTAATAAGGTGAGGTGAAAGAAGCCTGAATCAACAAGTTTCTATGAAAAACTTGATCATCACATAGGCAGGTATATAAGAGTTTGTATCAAATGGACTTAGTCTCAAATATAAAAACATTTAATGGAAGCTAAAATTCAAAAGGAAACACTAGTAACATACAATATAACATTACCTCATTGAATGGACTTTTCTTCTGCCACTTTTGAACATCATCACAGAACACTTGAAGTCTCTTCCGCTTAACAACATCCTTCGGTTCCACATGCTCCATGAGACTCCGCCACACCATGTAATATTGACCCCGGCATATTCTAAACATAAAATATAGCTTTATAGGTAAAAGGTTCAGTACCTTCAATTTATGTTTCAACGCACAAGATATTACAAATGGTTTAGAATTATACTTATAAACTTACTCTGAAATTTTGTCTACACTCGGAACTTTTTCAGGCGGGCATCCCATTCCTAAAAGCCATTCTGCAAATTTTTGAGGCACTTGTTCTCTACTCAATTTTTCGTTGCTCATTATTAAAGATTTAGCTGTTATAAGTATTCGTATACTCGATTAATTATTGAATTTAGATTCACAAAATTTAAACGGTGTTTCATTTGAATTTTGTGTTTGTTTACACTTTATTTTTTTAAATTGAGTTGTAGTGTGGTGTATAATAATCATCACATCATACAGCCAAAACTAATCTATCAAGATTATTCACGGGTTGATAAGCATTGGAACTCATTATTACTTGATAGAACGGCTGAAGTTAGGTCGTTTCATCTAGTTCATATTGATTCATGATAAAACATCATTGACTCTACTACTGTAATGTATTCAACCCCCCTATATTTCTTGTCAACGCTTGTGCTCACAAGCGTGTTGTCTTTGGTCAGTAGCACGCTGCACTGTGCCGTTTAATAACACATGTTCAATTCAGCCTGAGTGAGTCGCTCAGACCTAGGTCGGACAAAGTCGGTGGCACGCTACACGGGCAAGTCTTAGGTGTGACAGAACGACGCGAAGTTAAGTTTCGGAAGTCTTAACTTTGGCCTGCAGGTTACGCCCCCATTACATTTCACAGTATGTAGAGAAATTAGAGATCTATATCTAAGTTTGTATGGCCATTACTTAAATCTGAGAGCATAATTACGAAAATATACTTTGACAGCTTTCACTGTCGAAATGCCAAGGTCAAAAATTAAAAAAATATTTAAAATTTTGATGAATGAATGGTTGGTTGTTTTGTTTTGCTTGAGAATTCAATTCTAATATTAATTGAATAGAAATGTTAGGAAATTTAAAAGAATTTATATCTGTAGTCCAAGATGGTTTAAGTGGAAATAATAATTTGAGGCAAACTTTGCAAGAAGTTCAGAGGGTTAAGAATATTTTTAAAGAGAAACCGAAACATTCCAGCGAAGCGAAAGTGAACTATGGGGCTGGTGGTGCCTTATTAGAGAAATATCAAACTGACTGGGCTGAGATTCATGCAAACACCGAAACAAATGCTAAGTCTGCTGAGGCTGTCGACAGGACTGTACAAGAGTTGCACGAAATTACAAAAATTAGGTTGCAAAGTGCACATGAATTGAGTCAGAATTTGGCCCAATTGCCTGGATTGGCTGCCTCAGTGGCGCAGTGTATGGAGAGTTTGAGGAATGTACAGACTCTAATGAGGAGTGTGGAAGAAGAATTAATCCAATTTGAGGATATTGTAGAAAGGAGTGCAATGGAGAATTGGAAACTGGATCATCATTATCATCTAACTTTGTACAAGGAAAAGAAAATGGGTAAATATTGTCAACATTCCTTAGAATATTTCAGCAATGGTAAAAAACGATAACAACCAAACAAAGCTTATGTTGCTGCCAAAAATGTGGGTTCAAATCTCCAAAGACACTACAAAAACCAAAAAAGGCATGAATCAACTTATTATCTGATCTAATCATAACATAACAATAATAGAAAATTTAAAATAATTCTCTGCTTTCAATCAGGTCAAACACTAGGTACCTGACCCCAGATTGTGTAATGCATTGAGCCAATTCAACTTGAAAAAAAAATATATCAAAGAATCAAAACAAATTTTAATCACTATTAGCAGATTGAGGGTCTTGCATGTAATAGCAATAGTTTCTTTTTTCAAAAAACTATACAAGGTATCATTAATGACATCAACAATAGTAAAATAATATCTACTACCACTACCAAAGCGCGAGTGTAGAATAAGTGGTGGAACAAACTTTGCCATAAATCAGAACAAAATCTTTATCATAATTGACTCTTCAATATCACAATTACAGCAGCGCTAGAAGACATCAGACATCAATTGGCAAAAGAGAACACGCTGCAATCCTGTGTGAGAGAGAGACAGCAACTGGCAGACTTACAGTACAAGAGGGAGACAAGCGCAGCCGCATTCCAAAGCGACATGGCTCGGTATTTGAGCAGCAGGGCTGTGCCAGAAGGTTATAAATATACATAAAATATAGGAGGAATTATGCAGAGATTGTGGCAAGTGGAAAGAGGTAGTCTCTGCCTACCCCACCGGGAAAGAGGTGGTGGTTTTATGTATGTATGTAAATGTAATATAGGATCCAATGGATCGGCTTACATATAATTATATATCCTAATTATATATCTGGTTAATTTACTCCCCCAGCATTCTAGGCGGTTTGGCCTGTGCATTGTCTGTCAGTCCAGTCACTCAGTAATAGAAGTAAATAAATAAAAATATACAGGTTAAATTACACAGATTAAGATTAAGTTAGCATTAGAAGTAAATTCGAAACTTGTGTTCCCAGATACTAACTCAACGATACTATATTTTTATCAATACATATATGTATTGATAAGCATTCAAGACCCAGGCCAACTAGAAAATGTTCATTTCTCATCATGTCCTTGCCAGGATTCGAACCTGGGACCTCCGGTGTCACAGACAAGCACACTACCGCTGCGCCACCATTAACTCATTGGTCTTACTCTTTATTTCAGTTCATTCTTCTCAACCCAAAATCACTCTGGAGCAAGTACAACTAGACGACGATAGGACAGACCTGGAGAATTTCCTGGAGAGTTGAACCCCGTGAACACAGATTACTAAAGTAGGATGAACTCATAGAATTCATAATAATTTAAGACAATAGAAATGGCATATTAAACTTGGAGCTACAGAAATGATAAGTTGTTGTTGAAAGGAGTTCTACTTAACTTTCTATAATATTGACTTGTTTCTCATGCAGTTTACTGTACAATTGTATAGTATATCTGGCTTATTTGCCATCTCATAACTGATATGGTGTCATAGTCAATTCTTACGACGTCATATTCACCAGTACTTACCACCTATATCTTAAAGAACTGTTTTCTTTATTTTGAATATAAACAGATATTTTTTGTTTCTAATAACTTAATTAGAATTAACGGTATTTCTACAAAGATTGGTTAGCAATGGCAGAAATGATTCTAAATAGTTGGTTTCCTTGAAGTATAAAATGGAAAAAAAAAATGTGTCGTCGTATCTGTTGGATGTGATGCTAGAGTACTACTACTATCATTCCTTTAATTTCAAGTACCGTACGGCACTTCTATTTTGTTATATTATTCTGAATTCTATGGTTGACCCATTGTTCTGTGCTGATAATAGAGCTTTTAGGATAAGTAAGACTTTCCAAAGGTACTGTTAATTATTTTTTGTTATTTTTTCCATAGTTAAGTAATACAATGTAAAACATTGGTGGACCACTACTCAAAGGTTATTTAAATGTTAAAACCTATTTATATACCTAAACAATAAAGCTATCTTGAATAATTTTGTCATTTTAATGAATTTAGACGGAAGAATAAGGCTAAGGTAATGGTACAGAAAGAGGATATAATCACTACGATTTAGATACAGTTAACAACATAAAAATGTTATTATGGTTTCACATTTTGATTGCAAAAATCGTAGCTTTTATATTTAAAATGTTGCCCTAGGATGGTCAATCGGGCTAACACGACAGTCAGTTATTTTTATGTTTTTGACTGTACTATTATCTCGATAAAGAGGTAACATACTATTAACAGGATTAGGTTAGGTTAGGGCCTTGCCTTGGAAAGAGGTAGTCTCTGCCTACCCCTCCGGAAAAAGAGGCGTGATTTTATGTAGGTATGTATTTATGTTACCTTGCAATGTTGCCGAGGAGAGAAGGGAATTGCGCTTTATATAAAAAAAAATACTGACGCCACCCACTCCAAGACCGCGTTTTATATGCTGTAGAGGGACTTGGTCTCCTGGTGAGAATGTTTTCGGGAACACCAGAAGAATGAAAACCTACTGTTTAACTATGGTTCAAGCTGGTCGACGTTGAATTTTGGACTTCACACTTATAAATAGCCTGCACGTTGCGTCCCTTCCATTGTGTCAAATTTAATTGAAATGATATAAGTTACTTTTGCCGTGCTTAAGGTAATAGCAGTGTCTCTTTCAGCAGACTCAGATTTCTCGCCATTACATACATCCAGACATATTTCTTTTTCTTTAAGTGTTGTCAAAATAATATCTCAATTCTGAAGTCATCCAATGAAATCACATAACATTTATTTTAATTATTTCGTAAAATATTTAAAGAATTCACGTTCCGAGTTGTGCTTTTTTTTTAACTGAAATCATTTTTCATAATCAATATTCTCACAATAAATCCAAAAATACAAAAAAATATATACAAAGCATTTATGACTAGTAAAATGAGCACATTGCTAAGGCCGCGGCATAGTTCGGTACGCGTCTGCCACCACGCCACACAACACCACAAAATGTATATCAAAAACTGATTGAAACCACTCAAAGTTGACGATCGCCCATAAAATGCATACAAAATTCACACACAATTTACTATTTTACCAACTGACGCATTCCACAATTTCAACCCACAACTTTCAGTGGCTAAAATTGCTTGTAAAGTGTATAAAAGTGATGGATGCTTCACAGTCCGTGTCATCAGCAATTGCTACGTTTTTCTCATAATAGGGTGTAGATCTCCGCCGCCGTGGGCAGACATCTTCGCCTTTCCGGTAACGTGTCGTTTGATTCGCGGACCAGCGTCCTTTATAGCGCCGGTTGTATCTTCCAGCTCTTCATCAGACGAGCAGTCGGACACGCACTGGGTCAAATGCCTTTTTTTGGGTGGCACAACGTGTAGCGTCCAGCGCATCGGACCTTTATGACCTTTGGCGGCTTCCCTCGCATCGTAGTCGGTGTCCGACGCCGCCCTCTGCTCACTCTTCAAACTCCGTTTAGGTTTATGCGTTTGCTCCTTTTTTTCCCCCCTCTGGGGGGCGTGGAAGTTTTTTAAATTCATGAGACTAGTGTGTCCTCTGGCGTTTAGGTCGGGAAAATTCTGAGAGTAAATAACTACACTGTCTACTTTTTCTTTATGAAATTTTGCCGGCTGCGTCTTGTTTTTCTGATCATCGGGCACAGACGGAGAGCTAGCCGTACGTTTTTCTGCAGAGTTCCCGCTGCTACAACTGGTGTTGCTGTTACTAGTGCTGTATTGCTCGACAGCTTGCTTTTCCAATTCACTGAATTTGGTGTCTATACTCTCGTCTGATGCTTTATACTGTTCTAGAGCTTCTTTCTCTAGTTCATCAAACTTCTTATCTACATTTGGAGGTCTTATTCTAGTTGTCGGTAGAACAATTTTAGGATTGAGTTTTAAAAGTCCAGGTGTTACCAATTTTTGTGATAATCTGACGCATCCTACTGGAGTCAAGTTTATTGGTGTAGGTGCGCTCATACTTAGGACTGTGCTGTAAAGCCTCTTTTTCCTCAATCCCGTTTCTAAAGCAGCTGCTGCACTGGTTGATGGCATTTGTCCGTCGGTTGCTATTTTTTCTGTAGGCTTTTTTTCTTCTTGATGAGTCTGCGTATTTTCTTTTTCCTGAGTTAGTTTATCCTCAGCTGGCGTTTCTTCTGGCTTCTTATTATTGTCATCGTTTTTAATGTCAAGTGTTTTCGCTTCCTCAGCATCAATTTTTGCGGCAACCTTTTGGCTATTTGTTCGTTGTACTGTAGGAACTACATGTGTGAGTTGAAATCTATGATCAAGTCTGGGCGAGGGGTGATCTCTAGGCCACCAGACACCGTATCTTCTGTCGGGACATCGGGCGGGGCGTTGTCCAGTAGGGGCGTATCTACTGACGTTGGTTCCTCTGTAGGGGGGACACCGGGCAGCAGTAGCCCTCATGACGGCTTGCACGCTGGCTGACAGCCGGCCCATCACCCGCTGGCATTCAGTGATGTTCAGTGAAGGCGGTCTTGGCGAGTCGAATTGGAACTGGAAATTAATAAAAGTTTAAAATTAATATTTGGGACACTTAATGGTGATTATATGGTGATTGGAATGTAGCCGGTAGAAGTAGTTGTCAAATTAATCAAAAGCTACTCGTATATTGTTAACACCTTGAAATATCATGTCAGTAGGTATTCATGACCCCGTGTGTTTTGTCTTCAATAAAAGAAAATAGTTACGGTTTTATCTTGGTAAGATCAACTTAAACATAAATTGATATGTTAAAAAGATCACGTTTGGCACATTTATTCGCATATTTGATTAAGATGAATTTATTGTCATTGTATGGTATTACCATACGGTACGGTAATACAGTCACACACGTAGTCTTATACGATCATATACATAACATGATAAAAAAATGATAATAACGTTAATAATAAATAATAACAACATGCTGGGGCATAACAGCCCAGTTCGTGGCACCGACATAAGCCTCTTATCTGTAACTCGCATCTTATTTCTCTGCTAAGTTGAAGAATTAATTTATAGCTATTGATAAAGTTGAGCCCTTCATACCTTGCATTTAGGATCGCACAGCAACTGCGCCGGCACCTCTAAGCAGTACGCAGGTGGTGGGGGTGCCAACGCTGTCAATCTTCTTGGTTGGCGGCGCCTCGCCCGTATCTTGCGAGACGCTATCGGCGGGCTGGGGGCTCTGGACGGCTGCACTACCGGCGGGGACCACAGGCTCCTCGTACTGAGGACCTTCGCCGCTAGTACCGCTTCATCGCCCACGGCCCGCGCCCCGGTCGGGCCCCAGCGCTCGCTAGCTGCCGATCGGTGCCCGTTAATAGGGAATAGATGAAATTTATAAACTGCTTGGTTAATTTTATGCTGATGGGAACGATAAACTTAGTTATGTTATCAGATCAAATTTGGTATAGACCATAGTGTTTTACGTTTTGGGTAGTAGGATATTATTTTTATACTCCTCCGCAAAGAGGGTTATAAGTCGATTATTGAGTCGTCTGTCCGTGTATCTTTCTCCCAAATAAGTTCAAAAGAAAATACGTAGTGATTAAAATTTAAACGCACAAATTGTCATCGGCGAGCATTCTATACTGTCTGCGTCGTCGAGGATATGCGCTGCGGTCTGTAGTGTCGTCCACCAACTTGCGGAACCAGTACTCCACCTGGAAGAAGAATCTATTTAAAATTTTTAGTTCATGTAACCTTGATAGGAGGACGTTTTGATGATAGGTCTGGTCAAGAGAACCTTGGTTGACGAATGTAGACGAAGCAAAAGAAATGTGCATGGATTATGCCAAGTAGAAAGTGTGACCTCTGCCAGAAAAGAGGATCTAATATTGAACTTTAGTTGAACAAGTCTCAACTCAACTTTTAAACTATCAAGCCTTGTGTAGTTATTTCAATTAGGTTGGGGCCAATTTTACAAGCAAAGCTTTAATCCTTTTCTAAAAATAGGGATTTCCGATTGCATTCACTTGGCTTCCAAGCTCCGTTGTAATAAGACATGTAATTTAATGAAACCACCCTTAGGAGTATTTGATAATTTGGTGTTCTACAAATAGGGTTGTGCTACTTGCGTATCTTATGCATCTTCTTTCAGCCTTAACTGCATACATTAAAACCATACATCATTTTCTATATTAAGTATTCTAAGATTTAATCATGTATTTAAAGCATGTCATGTCTCATATGTCCTAAAGAAATTTGAATTTTATTTTCTTTACTTTAAATTTTTTTTTTGCCAACTAACCTCAGGCAACATCCAACATTCTGTGAGATCAGAGTTTTCGCAGCCTTGCCCGTTGTACCCTCGACAACTACTTCTCTCGATAGCGTTTGTGTAACATTTCTCTCTACAACATAATTATTTAATGAAATACTCTTAGACCTTAGCATTACAACAATATTGACTGTGGGAGAGACTGGGAATTAGGAGACGAGAGAATAAGTGAAATTGCTTCGGCTGTTTTTCTTTATACTTCATCCAGTTGTGCTTTTATCGAACTTTGAAATTTTTCAGATAGAGAGAAAAGAAAAGATATCTGAAGTCAATCTCTCTATAAAAGTATATAACCGTTTGATTTGTCAGTGGGTTTCAGGTAGAGGGGTAAAACGTACAATTGCCTATGAATTCATACCCTTAAAATTTTGTGTTATATTTTTGTTGGTCTTTTATAATCCAAGAAGGTTTTTGTACCTAGATTCGTCGTAATAGAAATTCCCGTAAAACTGTGCTAATCTGGATTCAGGTATGACGTCTTTCACGCTTCTCCGACTACTACTACAGCCGGCATTTTCTGGACTTTGACTGGATATACTTCGTTTTTCTGCAATATTTAAAAGTTATTGTCATTATTGACGATGAAGAAAAATGATGCTCATATACCTGCTCGAATGAAAAAAACCGAGTAACCGATTTCGGATGTGTCATTCAGGCGTTCCGCAAGGTAGTCACTTGGATCAAACTTTATAATGAGATTTGAAAAAAGAGTTTTAAAATAAGGACTTCAGTAGGTAAGCAAAGCATAGAATGCTATATACGATTTTCTATTAAAAAAATTCAGGATTCGGTGTGTTTACCATATAAAGTTGTATCAATGTGATGTGACCATTCTACTAACCTATTTAATCTATTAGAACTTCATCAGCAAAATATAACGCTATTATTCACTTACCCGTGGTTTCAAATTGATTTTTTGTTTGTACACTTTGTGACTGTGATTCCACAGCAGTTTCCTGCAAAACTTGGGATATACGGCAATGTTGTGCCAAGAGGCGCTGAAAGAGGGAAGATCTGTAGATATGTATCATAATTATTTGTTTGAGTTCGTTAGTCCAGTTCTTGGTTTATAGACTAGCCAGAAAATCGCCTTTGCCTATTTATCTCCACAACCTGTGATTCTAGGTGTTTCATACGCTTCTTTTTGATAATTCCGGAGCCATAATTGAGGATTGAGGGGAATACCTACCACTCGAATTGCTGCTATGTAACTACCTACATAAAATGTGGGTTAGATCATTTGATTAATCCCAAATCATGTCGTCAAGTAACGGTTAATTTTCTAATCCAAAGTCTGCGTAGAATGTCATGCTTCTGAAAAATCGCTCAAAAACTAGACGGTCTGTCGTTCTGATGTAAAACAGCTGATAATCAAAATGACATCAAATTTCTCATGCTATGTTGTTGATGTTGGGAAGGTACCTGGTTGGCTATTGTGAACTCGTCCGGTGGTTCAGAAGCCCATGTGGTGTCCGCACATAGGGCTATGTGTGCCCACGCGTACCGATCCACTTCGAAGCTCATTCAATGTGACACACTCATACAATCAACTATCTTTAACATAAGAACAAACTAATATATATATCACTAAACTTCAAGAGAAAAATTAACGGTAAAACTTTTAATAAAAATGGAGACAATTTGAAATACATTGGCGGTTAAATCTACGATAACAAAATTTTCCTCTTTTTTGATAGATACCATGATATGTTTTTTTTTCTTTTAATTTGAATCGCTTTTCGAATTTGATTTGTGACTGATGTTGTCATCGCGATGGTTCGGTCTAAAGCTTTGAGGTTTTATTACACCTCTATTGATTGTTTGTTGTTTCGAAATTACTTATTATAGTTTATTGAAAGTTCACGGTATTAAATTCATTCATTCCTGCTTATGCAGGATCATTTAAAAAGGAAATAGAGGTATAAGATTACTCTATAAATTACTACATTTGTTGCAACAGAAGCAAAGTGGCAATTAAGAGAACTTGTAATAGTCACAATTGCACTGCTGAAGTCATAAGAAGCTCACTCCACGGTAGAAATAAAGTTGCTGCTGGAAAATTACTTCATCGTTTAGTTCTCTTGATTTTCACTAACACCGGCTTGTAATTTATTCAACGACTTTTTAATGTTCTCCGAAAGAGATAGCTGTCCGTGTTTTTCTCACTTCTATGTTGTCTTCTGAGCTGCTTCCTCCTGAAGTGATCCCATCAAACTTGTGGGTTGAAAGTGGGAGATAAGATATCTTGTCTCTATTGAGGAGTTAATCGAATCACAACGGAAGATCCGATAACGACTGTAGCTAATATACATGTCGAGAAGAGTTCTCTTTAGAAATAGAGAAGATATAGTCTTTCTTAACCTGGGAAATGGCTCGATAAACTGAGATTAGTAGGACGCTACATTGATAAATAACTATGTGAGCATTCCGGTTACTCGTCAATACAAGCCTTTTTGCTTGAAGTTATGCAGAATATATTACTATGTGAACAGAATATAGCAGTGAGCTGTGCACATTGATATGATTTTAGCTCACAGAAGTTCTGCTATTCAGTAGCCCTTAAACGAAGAGTTGGCAATGTTTAGAAGCTTTTATTTTTCGCTAGTGGCATCACCATGCCGGGCTCCGTCATCTCGCCCGTCCACTTCAGTCTGGCTCGCGCAGGGGGCGCTGTCGAACGTGCTACGCGCATGCGTACTGACCTCTAAGGTGTCTGAATGAACATTGACAACTCAAATAATTTTAAACAATTTAATGCAATTAAATACAGTTTAAGATAAATTATATGTAATAATAAATATAAAATTAAAAAAAAAATTGTATCTATCTATCGATGTAAAACAGTGGCGGATAAAAAAATAAATAAAATAAAAAAAATCGATGAAATATTTTGTTAATGCGGTTTTAGTTGAATTTGGGTGTTGTAAATCGACTTTTTGTTAGTTTTGCAACAAGTGCCGCTCATTTGGTGATGGTGTGCCGTGGCTGTGAAACAGGTTTTTAGACCGTTGGCTTTTTTGTGTATATATTGTTGTGTATGTATAATTTGCAAGTGGTCTCCTGGGATCCGTTAGTGATGCTGCAATTCAGTTACCACCTTCCAGTCTTCGTATGGTAAGTGTTATACATATACCATAGCAATAGTTTCGCCATTTACATTAGTACTTTCACCTTATCCTAATTCGTTTTTAATTGTTATTTTCTTTACATGTACTTACTTACTCATATGGATACCTATTAGAAGGTACAGTTAAAGAAATCAAGAAAAAATAATAGTTCCATATTTGAATTTAATTAAATAAAAAAAAAACAATTTCATATTATAACAATTAATAAGTATTTATTATCACTATAGTTAGTAATTCATGATGAACTAAATGTTCACAATAAAAGAATAAATCATCTAAATATACCAATCATACAATCTAAACGTTGCCCGAAAAACGCATTTCACATTTCTTTGTCTCTTCCTCCTATTACGTGTATCAACTCACCTAACAGCTATGCGGTAACTGGTTGCAAGTACTTACATAGGTAAAGTTATATGACATCTGCTCTCAAATGATTTTACTTCATTATATGCGTTTTCTAGGAAAACGCGTGTCGTCTGTGTAGTTCTGAGTACACTCAAGACATTTAATATGACGATTCATCCACTTGTTAAGCAAGCACTTTTTTCTGAAAAGAAAGTTGGTGGTCAATCGCCTTTTGTTCGACAGATTATCTTTAAAATCATCGATTTTTAACAAAGGTTTTTTTGCGCATATCCTTTTGCTAGTGCGACCGTTGTTATTTGTTTTTTAATACCAAGTAGTGAACATCGGTGTTTTCAAAAGACACCTACTAATAGTTTCCATTTATCCATTCCAAACCATTTCGACTACTTGCGAAAAAACTTTTAATAATTTAATGCTTCATCGAAGATTAGTCTAATCAGAAAAAAGTTCGGCCTGTCTTAAGGATTCGTCGATAAATTTATTGAATGAAATTCGTAAATTCTATAAATTCATCGTTTAAGGTTAAATAATAAAAATGTCTGCCTAGACTGTAGTTTGTTAAGTATAATCTCTATGGCAAACCTGATATTAATATTTTTAATGCAGTGATTATTGCAATCCGAAAATAAATATTACAAAGTAAATTTGAGATTCCTCTTGAAAGGTTCGTGATAAACTGATAATACCTGCATGTAAATTGATGTCTTTCTCTAATGAGATAACTGCACAGCCTTGTAACACTCTGATTAGATAAGCCTAATTTACCGTGAATTGAAACCAGTTCGTCCTTTCTTTGTCTAATTCAACATGATGTATAATTTACTTTTGGGAATTTGACGCAATTGATAGAATGTTACGATTTATTCAATACTCAAAATATTGAACCACGATCCATTTGTGTTTACAATGATAGCAGCAAAACATTGTTAGCACACTTTATGTTTTTTAATTCTGTACTTTCTTAATTCTGTAATATGTACTCAACATATGTATTTTTTACGTGATACATTTTATATTTATACCTTAACAACTCATCTTGTTTTTATAATTTTTGCATGCTATCTTTATCTGTATTGCAATGACTAATGTTATGTTTTGATTTTATCCTTTAACGGTTATAATGCTTTTTATCTGCAGGTTATGACATTCTACTAGTGTCAGCACGGGATATCATATCAATTATCTTTTTATCACTAATCGCTTCATGGTTAACTCGACTAACCGCTACGCTTTTAACTTTGCTTATTTAATTTGCGTGCTCGCTTATATCGCTATTTTTACAGTGGTGAAATTAATTCAACGCCTCATTATTTTACAACTGGGGGTCCGATTATACTCCGATTATAAGGGGAAGCCGTTATTTTTATTTTTATGACTATGAAAATATTGGTCTCCTTCAATCCCCATTTTTATATCTTAAGAAATTATACCTCATTATCACTTACCTTGAAGATATTATCAATTTGTATGATTATAAACGCTCTTACTTTGTACAGCAGTTGATTGATAGCAAATATCTGAATTAATTAATTCTAATACATTAATGTCAGAATTTTTTTGGGAAATAGTAGAAATATATTTCAAGTATAATCCTCTCACAGTTTAGTAATGTCTTGGGATCCATATCTGGCTAGCAAACGAGCGAGCCGAAACGACCTTGGCCTATTTGCCAAATTCAAGTTCCTGGGGGCAGGCGACGTGAATTATACACTAATACGAAAAAGAGTAAGAAGGAAGAAAGATAAAATATTAAAAAAACGATGATTTAGATAGGTACTAGCAAATTATATTTTGATATAGGTATTTAATCAAGGAAAAGACGCCACGGCGAAAGTTAGATCAGATAAGACCAGATACTTAAAGCACTTAGCACACAAATAGTTCCAATAAGGGAATCATTGAAAATTTTAATTGGTAGTCATTACTGTATTGTTACATTTTCGTGCATATTTATTTCTAGTTAATGTAAATGTGGACTATTTTTTCAGTGTGCATACAGTAATAAGTAAGGCATTAAGACAATTAACTATACATCACTCAATAAGAAAATTAGAGAAAGTTTAGAACAAAAATGAAAGCCTGTACACAAAAGTAATAAAATTTTAATAAGACCACAAAAGTGATGATAACAAGCTAGAAATTCATTAACCTCTCATTTCTAGCATAAAGCGATCCCAAAATCGATTATAACTTCAAAACAAAGCAACTTGTTCGTGACGTCATCCCCTATTGCATTACGCAGGGTGGGTGTCGGCACTGAGTCCCGGCGTTTTACCCCGAACGACCTTGGCCCAAATTCGGTCAACACCCCTGGCGATCCATCCCTTTTTTATACGAATGTCGTTTAGATAAATAATTTTTTAGATAGGAAAAAATATGGCACGTGTATACGACCCCATGTTTTTATAAGATGCTCGTCTTTTAGGGTCATGCATAAAGAAGAGGATGTTATTATTAGATTAGATGGATTATGTTTGAGCCGTGGATAGATGGGGCGTCATGATATAGTAAAAGCGACGATGCTGCAGCTAAAACTAACAACAAAACCTAATAATGATAAAATGAAACAGATCTTTACATCCATATGGTGATCATAATTTCGACCACGTCAAAATGCCATGATACGATTCAGAATAGCAATACTTATATTCTGGCGCTGTCTTGATAGGTACGCAAGAGAGTCAAATGAAACTGATCAAAGTCTGTTAAATAAGTTAGCAGTTAGTTGTAAAGCTGGATATTTTAACTAACCGTATTATATAGCAAAATACCTATTTAAAGTGCTCGTAAAACGCGCACGACTAATTTTCGTCGTTGCGTTGTTCACACTGACCCCAATAGAGAAGCTAATTTTTCATTTTTCGGAGGAAGCGTTTCAGCTGGTCGTAAAGTTATGAAATATTGATTGACTAACCCAGAATGGAGACCATTAATTAAAAGAAGGTCAATGAAACAAACGGTGGAAACGGTAATTCACATTTAAAATTCTTTGCATTTGCTCCCTCCACCATAATGATTTAGGACCGGACTCCGCTCTCTGACATTCATCTGTCCACTTGATCCAGCCTGCTACATCCTCAGTTTTCAGTCCATTGGTCCGCATAATATCTCAAAATCATATCAAACAGAACGAAAACTCGTATTGCTGTTAACTAAGTTCTTTGTCATGTTATAAAAGTTCCGTAATCGTGCCGAACCTGCCGGGAAAGTTTTGTATTTTCTGTGCAGGACAGTTGTTTAAGTGACAAGTTTCTTTCAATGGATTGTTTCTTGTAATCTAGAGTAGAACATTTGTACATACATACATATAATCACGTTTATATCCCTTGCGGGGTAGACAGGCGCCAACAGTATTTAAACGACTTATATGCCACATTCAGCTGTTCGGCTTAATGATAAAATTGAGATTTATATTTTGACAGGGTGCTAGGTTGTCGCCTAAAAAAGTTTCCCAAGTTTATAAGTCTATCCCTTAGTCGCCTTTTACGACATCCATGGTGAAGAACATTTATAAGATCACCTTACACACATTTTGTTTTCTTTGTCTTATGTTTGCGAAATTTTTTGTATTTTTATATCAGAATACTACTCCTTGTCTTATTTGTTTCAAAATTTTCGTTGCACGGAAGACGTTTTCAATGTTGTAACAAAAAAGGAGCCGAGCATACGAAGTAATCTTGTACTCTTTTTTTAGTACATCTTTTAAGAGATCATTTACAGATGTATGGAATCATACTGGTATACTCGTAATATCGAGAAGTCATATAAAGCAATAATACCGTACGCCTCATTTGGCGCACTCGAGCGCCAGCCCGCGTCGCATATTGAAAAAGTTTCGCATAATACAGGTCGAATCAAAATCTCTAGCAGTGGGATATACAACTGACAAATACATACTAGATGAACCTAAGTTGCAACAATAGTAACGACTTGAAAATATATCACAGATTGGATGAAGCAAAAGAAGAATGTAGACATCATGGCAAGTGAAAATTTATTTTTTCTGCCTACTCTTTGGACAAAGATACATGATTATATGGTTTTAATATAAGCGAAATATTGACAAATACATACTAGATGTGCCTAAGTTGGAACAATAGTAACGACTTGAAAATATATCACAGTTTGGATGAAGCAAAAGAAGAATGTAGACATCATGGCAAGTGAAAATTTATTTTTTCTGCCTACTCTTTGGACAAAGATACATGATTATATGGTTTTAATATAAGCGAAATATACGCATTCTGCCTATAAAATATTGCCATTCTTTAAGACATAGCAAATCTAGAAAAACTTACACTTAACTTAAATGTTGGAAACCAAATATAAAATGCCCTTTGAATTAGCTTTTCCACTTTATCCTTTGAATCAGGAGATCAGATTTAAACCTGCAATACTGTATTCAAAGTAGAGTCAACTTTAAAAAAGTTAAATTAAACCTCAATCAGAAGTAAAGGTACAATAAAAAAATTTACTAAGTATAGTTAGAAGTAACATAACGTTTGAAAGATTGCTAATTGGAAAATAACTTCACTCAATTATTATAGTGGTAAGAGGGTAGATACCTACGTAAGAATAAGAAGCCGTATGGAGCTTTATTGAAAAGGGTATGACCAAGATCCCACAGTAAGAATATAAAGATCATACTTAGATATCCAGTAAAATACGATGAATATCTATGTTACATCACGACACAAGTCGAAGCGGATCACCATATTCCCGTTATGCGAGAATAATAAAACGAAGTACGAGTAACTTTCTGCATGTATATCTGACGCCTGTACCACGCAACGGACTTTAATGTGATTTTCACTGTCATTTGGATAACACCGGGTTAGGATACGCTGATGTAGTATATTGTAAAGTTAGGATGGATTGAATGTGTGGAATTGGATCCATGCGCTTATGGGGTAGCATAAAAATACATCGGTGTCTTAATTATCGTTGTTTGTTGCTTGCAAAGTACAGGAATGAAATCAATTCGTCGACTTTGAGATCTAAACTTACATGACCAATAGCTCATATCATGTTTGGATTAAGTATCATCACTCTATGAACTCAAATGTGAGGATTGATATTTGTATTATATGCATGATTGCTGTACATTTTAACGTGAGCGAAACCCCGAAGAAAACAATGTGTCGAAATATAACAAGGAAGCAATGTCGAAGATATTTCAAAATTACGAGCTTTAATTGGGTTTAGGGTTAGGAATTATTAATGGGCTTCATTAAGAAATCTATTTTGAGGCTAAACCGTGTCGGATTTAGCGTAAGACAGAGTTCTGGAATTAATTATTCCTTTTGGAAACTTTGGTGCGTGAACATAGAAAATGAAATATTGTAATAGGTATGAAATTACCATTGAGTTACTGCGTTGTAAGCCAATAGTTTTTATGTTAATTTTAAACTGAAACATCATATCAAGACAAATCGCCAAAGGACAAACACAGATACTGTTTCCTTTTTCTTAGAAAATAAACTATTTATATTCCCAAACCTAAATATTAAGTGTTTAGTTTGAAGCAAGGTTGTTTGTTATCCATCAAGACATGTTTATCCATGATGTAGTGATGGCAGTGTATTATAGACGGATGGTAGATTATAGACCGATGGTTACTCAGCAGTTCAGTACAGTTGCCGTTTGTGCACAGATTATAAATAAACGCTTGCTTCCAGCTGTCGTTAATCTTAACTTTTTATAGACTAGATGTGTTGAAGTCATTAATCGGAAAGTATATTGAGCGTTCTAATTATTGGGTGACTATAGAATAGCTGAGAGACACTATACAATAAAGGCAGAAAAAGAGTGAAAAGGTGACCAAGTTTGTTTGCCCGAAAAATAATTAATATTTTTTATAAATTCAGTTTTCGTTTGAGGTAAAAAAAAACCAAAAAAGTACCTACAATATAGACACAAATTAACCTGCACCTATCCGCATAAACGATAAGTCTGGCTTCCAAAGCCTTTTTTGCGACAATCCGATAAAGCAAATAGTGAGTGTAGTGTTTCTTTAGACATTTACGTCTATCCCATCGGGGTAGACAGAAGCAATAACCACAAGAGACTCGAAGGCCACATTTAGTGACTTACTGCTGGAATTTATGTTCAGGAATTGTTTTAGACAATCGCCTTAAAAAAGTAATCCAAAAAGTTTTAGCCTTTCCATCGACTGTCATTTCAAAATGCGCGGGAAAAACACATTTTTGTTACTTCTCTTATAGACCCAGCACCATATCAGTACAATCTTTCACACAGTTTAAAGTGAAAACGAACATAAATAACCTATAAATAGTGCATTCAGTCACAAACATCTCCCACGCGGGAACCGTTGTTCACATAACCTAGTATTGTAACAATACGCTTATTGATTAGCCCGTGGTTCAGATAAAAAGTTATCGTGAATGGGCATGATTTTTATGTGGTCTCTTCAAGGAATGAAAGGTCTGTAGAAAGGTGCAACTAGGTTGATGACTCTGGTGTCTGAAACGAACTTATACTATGAATACTATTATGTAAGTACAATGCATATACTTAGTACATCTGCTTTGTGTTTGCATTTTGCGTACGTGGTAAGTGCATAAACATTCAATAACATTGATTTCAAGAAGACACAGATCATATTTCAAATCAAATCCTATTAACCAACTTCTAAAAGGTGTAGTTTAGACATAGACAGACTGTAAGTACTTCGTACTTACATCTAAATGGTCCTTCGAGACGGATTTATTTATATTTACTATAGTAATTTTTGCGTTTTGCAAGTTAGTAGTGTTGGCATGGTAACACTGACTTACTCAAAATTAATTAGACTGTTAAACTTCCATGAACAATAAACTCACTTTTACACACCGAGATAATTAGGCCCAATATTTTTGTGGAAAACTTTCAAAAGGTATCTTTTTTCAATATAGTTATTTGAACATCGTGTGTTCCAATTGTATTTAAATTTGAGGTAATAACTTAATAAGTTATCATAAATCTTTATATTATCTGCAAATTTCCATTCATTCGCCCGTTTGCAAATTACTACGGCACCAGTCCTCAGGTAAACTAAATAACTCAAATGTTTTTGTTCACACCTGTCAAATAATATATTTATTGTTTTCAAAACATTGTAATATATACATACACCCAAATCTGACTTACTGCCATTTCTTTATGGCGAGTCCCAGCACAATAGGATCCATTCAGATGGCTTCGGCTCCTTTAGAAATGTCTATTACAGGCCCTTATTGACGACATCTGGTGCAAGTCACTGTTCACATTAGTCAAGCCACTGGCCAAGTACATGACCACTGTGTAAAAAAGGGAATGAATGGGACATTCATACAATAATCACGTCTATATACCTGGCAAGGTAGACAGAGCCAGCAGTCTTAAAAAGGCGGCGTCCTGCTATATGGCTCAATGGCGGAATCGAGATTCAAATAGTGACAGCCCCTCGCCCAAAAAAGGAATCGAAAGTTTATAAGCCTTACCCGCCTTTTACGACATCCATGGAAGCAGGTATGAAATATAGGCAGAGTATATTCCTATCGAATAAAGCCGAAGAGCTTAAATACAATGAAAATTCGTATGGCCATCGGTACCTAGTCACAATACCAGTTTTGAGAATGATATGCGGCTGGCATAAGACTGACTTAAAACCAACGTCCTTTTATCCAGTAATATTCAACAACACTGTCTTTACGCTGAGGCCAGCGGTTGGCTCAATGTGAATGCCAATACGGCCTAACGTGTCTTTGCAAATGGCGTCATAAAATAGAGGGAAGATGTTTAATAAAGAAACAAGAAGAATGTATTTTGTGGCTCCACATTTGTTGGTGCTTTGAATAATTAAGTCGTGGGTTGCGGACCCCAGATCACGAAGTACTACAGCTGAGAATACAACACAGGTAAAGGTTACCTACTGAGGAAGAATTATTGGTTAGGTCGAATTATCTTGTTATCCTGATCTTAATTTACGTGCAGGTTATGATTAATAGACAAATCATTATCGTTATCATCATATAGTCACGCCTCTTTCTTAGAGTAGGCAGAGACTAAATCTTTCCAATGAAAGATGTAAGCCATGAATGAATCTCCATCTTACAAAAAGACAAATCAGTGGACATGATGATGAACACGTCACGTTACCCTTGTTCGTGACTTTTAACACATCGGCGCCTAGAGATATCAGAACAAACACGGAACATACAAACATAAACGCTATTTATCAACTATTTGAATTCAATTTAATTGTTTGAACCCGCGTTTATCTCTCAGATTCTCACAGTTATAGATAGTAACGTAATTACGATACTAAATGCAGGCACATGCACACGACACGAAATGTGAATAACTAAGTTAGTGGGGTCCCGGCACCGACTTCAATAATTACCTACTCTGGACTTCATATTGGCCATGAAAAATATAATTTTTACCATTTCAACGTTGATTGCTTTGCTATTGGTGTGAGTGTAAGTTAATGCAACTACTTGTAGTGTAGAATTATTCCTGCTTTGATGGTGAATTTCAGTACACATACTTAATTCATTAATATCACAAAACCAGCCATGCAGTCTGGGGGCGTTTCTAAAGGGGGTCAAAAATCTGCTGTAATTTTGTATAGAATAATTGGCCCAGTGCATTTGTGTTATTCACGTCAGTGGGCCTTGGCCACTCGAATCGAGTAATCGAGTGCACATGGGTTGAATCGATTAGCGTGTGACGTCATAGCTAGCGGGACTTCCATTCGCCCGCGAACGGGGGTCACTTATGAAATCGACTTGTGTGCTAAAATTTTGCTGAAGTTGCTGTTAGTGTAATGAATTTATTTATGTACTTTGCTTTTGAGTGTTTGTTTCACTCCCGTGAGAATTTCCACATATAAAATAAACAATTTCGAATTTTTCCTTAGCGGATATCTTTGTCATCATAACTATCTAAATATCTTTCAGCGAAATTCGTTCTTGTTTTGGCTACACGTTGATAGATGTGTCAGTCATATTTTATTTGTTCAAACTAGTAGTTCGTGGAACATCCGTCTTAGTGGGAATTAAATTAAAAGTAATAAATGTTTTGCTATATAAAGAGCATACTGACTGACTTATATGTAAATACGCATAGACCATACCCCTGAGTCTAGAGGTATTTAAATTAAGTAAGTATACAGATGCCATTAGCGGTCTAAAAGCGCATTAGAGACGATTTCTAGTATTTCCGCGGGTAAAGAAATTATCAGAATTTACGTACGCCATAAGAATACCCAGTTTTTTAAAATTCATGTTATGAACCTTTTCCGCTAGTGATTGGAGACAATACACAGCCGAAGTTTAAGACGGGAATTTCCAAAATTCACCATAAGCCATATTCTAACCTCTCTAGATACCTAAAATTAACCGAACAGCAAGATAGAAATAATTTATTTTGTCAATGTTCGTGAATGAAGGTTTACCTTCGGAATCGTCCCAAATTCGCAAGAATCAGACCAAATAAGAAACTATGTGTTGTTTCATCATAATTGCCCAACTAAAGATGGAGCAGTCACTAAATATGAGCCGTCATTGTCGGCGATCTTATCGCGATCGTAGGCCGTGTCGTGACGCAACCAGGCGGTTACAGGGCGACCAGCTAGTAGGGAGATATGGGATAACTTCAATGAGAAAGATATTCCAGGAACAGACAACATGGCATTGGTAAGGATTTCCTTCGATTCCATCAGTGCTCCAAGTGCCAAAATAAAATAGATATCGCACCCTTTGTCTAAAATATAAATCGTATATTTAATTGTAAGGATTTTCATCAATGTAAGCCTGAAATTGTCAGCTACATTTAAAATGTACACCAAGAAACAGGTACATATATCAATGTCCTTATAAACAAATAACTATATGATACTTCGGTATCATATACTATTCATAGTTACTTACTATTTATGCACGCTCCAGTTTATTAGTAAAAGTTGGTCAAAAAAAAAATTTTCTAACTTAAACCCTGGTCACCCCACTGTTTCAACGGTCTGCTGCACTGGCAGCGTGTCGTGTGGTCACTACACCTGGCCAAGGAGCATATGGCAAGAAAAATTACATTTTAACAGTCCTTTCTATTTCACTGTAATAAAACTTGCTGAATTGCTCATTGTATGGCATTGTCATTGCAATAAAGGTATTGTGGAGCAGTTTAGCCTTAACGAGTATGCGATTTAGTTAAAATAAATTGTACATTTTCGTGTTTTATCGTGTCTGAATTGGATCTTTAAGATTCTGTAGCACAACACATAAGAACGGAACTCGAATAGGTTTAATACAGTCGGATATGTAACAGAAAGTAGTGTATATTAATTATAACCAACTAAAAATTGTGAGAATTGATTTTACAAATCGAGTTTACAAACAAACAATTTTATTTCGATACAAGCTGTGGTGCGCGACTTCTTTCGCGAAATGAGTTATTTCGGCATAACATAAGGTTGACTACCTACCGAAATGAAATTGTATCTACCTACTCTATATTTTGCCCAGACTTTAAACTAAAACACAAAAGGAGGACATACCTATATCCTATCTTACAAAGAACTATAGTATAATTGCCAGCTTAAACCTTTGTTTAAATATATTTAATCATAAAGCACTTACCTACTTATTTCAAACTGTTTTTCTATGATATGATGACAGAAACTGGAATATTTAGTCTTATAATTCGCCAAAATCAAAATATTGATTGATATTAATTTACTATTTTATACTAAGTTTCGAAATTTCTGCAAATGAGTTTCTCTAAGTGTGGTAAAAGTATTTCATCATCAGAAACGTAGGTAGTATCACCAAGTTTTCTACAGCACTGTCACACAACAGTGCCAATTTGTGCATTATTGTTCTGCTCCAATAGCAGACACACTGCAGTAAAAACATAATGACGTGTCATTAGTACATTATTGCATGGGTTTTCGTATAACTAGTTATTTTATCGACTATTTTCTCTACTTCCCGCTACTTTCACAAGTTTACAGTTTCATAGTAGGCGTTTGGTGACTTTTCATCCTCCTGGCTAGGTTGCGTCTAGTCGGTTCCAAAAGGAGCCTGAAGTGCACCTATGATCTTGGATTGGGAAGCTAAGTACTTACATATACACACACACACACACACATACATATGTCACATGCAATCACGTCTATATCCCTTGCGGGGTAGACAGAGCCAACAGTCTTGAAAAGACTGATAGACCACGTTCAGCTGTTTGTTTTGGAAGCTAAGTTTTTACACAAAATGACTCTGACCTGACCTCCAAGCCCGCAATCTTTGCAGGGAAAGCTATTACCCTAAAATTTAACTATTATTTGTATATGTATTGTTCACAAGATTACAATTTCATCGTTCTTGTCTTTTCTAATTGTTACACATGCTTAGGTATATCACGTCTTCACCCATCACGGTAAGACAATGCCAGAAGTCACAAGAAGGCCTCATTTACCTGGTTGGCCCAATTAGAAAATTACGGGCACATTTTATTGTAGAACTAGGATATCTTTTCCATACATACTCTTTCTTTATCGTGGGTTAAAAAATAACAAATGATAGAATGCGTTATCAAATATCCAACTGGTGGTTTATTCATAAAACGCTTAGCTACGCGATATGCAGTATGGTCCGATGCATTGTAACACATTGTATGCAGTTTTTTGCACGTGACCCTTACGATATCAACTTACACTCTTGATAATAAATGACTGAGGAAGAGTATTAATTGTATCCATTATAAATGTTATTTGATGTCGCTAACTTTAATAAACTCCTTCACAGCTGAATCGCTTACCGTTTTTGACAAAGTTTTGTATAAATATCTGTTAAGTATGCTGCCCGCCCGGTTCAGGATTTCATCTTTCACTACCCAAAGGTTGGCTGGAAGAGATTGCTTAGCGATAAGTCCGCCTTCGCTCAACATATTCATAATTTATGTTCCTACTTACTACATATGTATTTTTTTATGGACAATAAAGTTAATATGTATTTATATTTGTTAAAGAAAGGCTACATGTTTCTCATTATTCCCACGTACGGAAGAAACGGGAATAATCGGAAATTTTGCGGAAAAAGTCTCGTAGTGTACAAGGGCACCATAAAGTTTCGTTAATGTCAATGCAGAGCAAATTTTTGCAACTATAAACTAAGTTGCTAGCCAATCACTTACAAGAAGTATTTCAAAGTTTCAAAGCCTTTCCCTTTAGTCGCCTTTTACGACATCCATGGAAAAGATATCTTAGACGATGGGCTAGCAACCTGCCACTATTTGAATCTCAATTACATATAGGTATCATTGAGCCAAGCAGCCGAACGTGGCCTCTCAGTCTTTCTAATACTGCTGGCTCTGTCTACCCCGCAAGGGATAGACGTGATTATATGTTATATTATGTTAGTCTGCAATCTGTTATGTATTTTAACCAAAGTGATGGGCATGGTCAAGTTAAATGACATGAAACTACAATTTACTTATGTGTTTATACATGTTTCTCACTTGGATATCCGAGAGGGCATTATTCTAACTTCGTGTTTGAATGATCTGTGAATCCAAACATTGAGTCATACAGAGTGGACTAATGTGGCTCGCCATTCGTCCACCACGTCCCTCGCCATGGTAACCAACTGCTTGGTATTAAATAGGACTTTTTCTTAATTCTTCTAGCCACTGCTGAATGAAAGACATCCAGGTATCCTTTTTTTAACCAAAAGAATTATTTTATCTGTTTTATTCAAGCATTTTTTTATTTATTTCTTTTTAACTCAACTATTATAAAGCATAAATCAAGAAAAAAATTAAAAGTGTTTGGTTCGTAAGTTCGTAGTTCGTTGGAAGATGAATAAAGGTAAAAGATTAAATAATAAAGAAAATATGAGTAGAAAGGGAGTAATTTGGTGACAATGGAAGAAACCTTACATACGTTACAAAAAAAGTGGAATGTGTATGGACACGTAGACATTATTTAATGTCACTCTCTCCTTGATTTTAAAGTTAATTCAAACAGCACAAATGTCTATTTTCCAGATTTAAACTAAGATGTGGTTACCCTTCTCACATCTCAATCGGCGAAGTGGAAATAACCGCAGACTACATATGTGATGTGTATAAAACAAAGAACTTAGTGAATACTATTAAGTTGGTTATAGAGGATAGACCAGCGACGTTTTGCTCTGCGGTTTCTGACAGAGTAGAAAAGAAAAGAGCCACTCCACCTTCCCTTGAATATTATTGGATTGGACATACTTACATGTAGTGCATCAAAAAAAAGCATGGTGATTTTAATTTCGTATGGGCCGGCCGTAAAAAAGTAAGTCACATCTCTTTAAAGTTGATATCCACTGATGGGGATGTTTTTTCTACTTGCGTGAAGAAGCATTAATATTTTCACAAAAAAAAAGTTTAAACTCACTTCATTATCCACGGATATACCTACCGATGTGTAAGCTTCTACTTTCTTAAAGTAAGCTAAAACTGAATTGTTCTCTTCTAAAATAAAGTAGGAATAAAATAGGGAAGAGCGGAAGAAATATTAATAGTGGAAGTATTTTAAGGAATTCCCATGGTCCGAATCCGAAACAAAACCAACCAAGCAGGCTTTATTATAGTCTGTAACAAATCCAAGCCTTTCATTTACTCCGACTGTATTACTTTCATGTGTTTATGTTCATGTCTTCCAATATACTGCCATTATGTTTTGACCTCAATGATGCGCTTTCGTAGACACACGTCACACGTTTTGTCGTCAAAGAGGAAATGTTTGCGAATTTGCAAGCAAGCTGTTCACTGTCATCGAGAAACGATGGGTGTACTTTACGAGTAACTAGTTACCACATAACCTGAGTTAACCCGCCTGATTTTCCTTATGGAAAAACGAAAAAAATTAAATCCATTTCAGAACACTTTTTGTTGAAGTTTGTTTCCTAACAAAAAACTGAATCGCTGACTAACGGAAACTATTCAGTGAACAGCGAACTATTTCTGAATTCTTTTCACAATTCTAATTAGATTCCGAATGGCCAATCTGTTTGGCTTTTAGCTAGTTAAGCTGAGTTCACTGTTAAGCTTTATTTTCATGATTTCTGAGTAAATAAGCAAGTTATTAATATTGTGGAATTCAAAGAATTTGGGATTATGTATGCTATAAACTTTATTAATTGCATTATAGAAAGAACAGAAGAAAGAAGAACATAAGATTACTACTTTTGATTTTTGAAAATTTGTAACGAATAACCTTAAAACCATCTCGACCGATTTTTATAAACTTTGGCATGGAGACAAACAAAACCTCACGAGTAACATCTGCTACCTGTACCCACGGGAGCGAAGTCCCGCTCAAACTATCTGTGATAAAAGAATAAAGAGTTACTGTTATTTCTCTTTAGGGCGATCATAAATAATAAGCTTTCTTGAGAAAAAATACAAAAAATCTAGGTACATAAAAATCGCAATATAGGTCATCTATTCATCATCTCATAGAGAGAATGATTTACAAGTGCAAAAAAATAACATGTAACATATCGGCCCAAATGGTGTCCCCTGTGGAACGCCTTTACTTTCTAGTCTTTTTTGCCTGCATCAGATCATTTGAGGTCATCGCACTCTATTAGGCAACGTGATTGTGGCCAATGCCAATACTTGTTCGTGATTCCATTAGACTGGTCCTACTCATCAATACTTGTAATAATATTTGGTTATTCTAACCTCGCATTAGCTGTTATAACTAAATTATATCCTTCTTTAATCACCTTTGTTTAAAATAGTTTTTTTTTCGCTATTTTCATTACACGTACTTAATTTTAAAAGCGTAGATAGGTAACGATATCATAAATTTTAATTTTTATTAGTGTAGTCAATTTAGCCTATAGGTACTAATCAGCTGTGTTAACTAATCTTTTCTTTCTCATTAATATCACCACACTTATTTTAAGTAATTTTATTTAAGCTTCTCTTTACAAATCTTAATACTATTTCATCTAGTTGTTCTACTATTGTTAATGCCACCTAGACGTATTTTTTTAATTGTATGATCTTTATTTTGAAAACCTGCATGTTTACTGTAATAAAAATACGTTTGTTAATTCTTGTCACTTAACGGTCCATCACAAATCAATTTGAAACGGCCCCTCGTATAGCATTGTTCTGTAAAGCTTGGTAGTACTTAGCCCCTTACTTGTGTTCGGCCAATTGATGTCCTTGTATCAATTGATGCTGTGACAGAACAATTGTTCTGAGTGATCACTTACGTTTCGTGTTAAGGATTCGTCGCTGTTTAGTACAATAGCTGTACCAGCATCTTGTTATATTTGTGTGTCAATGTCAAAAGTAATATTTAAGTTGGCTTAAGTGGAGCTATGATACTTGCGATCCATTTACAATGAATTAAATAAGCATACCATACTTACAGGTAAGGACTAAAAGGGTAAATTTGAATCGAGACGAAAAAACGCAAAAGCTCTTATTATCTGGATTACTTTAATTTTTGTAGATTTCCACAAGAATGAAGTTATGCAACGGGCAAAAGTATTGTCAATGAAAAAGCAAGAGATAATGCATAGCATACATCTGAACACGAACCTCACAACTTCGCCCAGATACCACATATTTTCACACACCACTTTCCCTGCATACTTCTTTTGCATCATCGATATTCGTCAATTCGTTCATGCAACAAGATTTTCGTTTCGGGGTAGGTACTTCAAAAGAGAAATTTCTCAAAATAACTGTGAAGGATGAACATGGATATGTAATTTTATCAATAACTGAGGTTTATAACCATCACTCCATATCTATGCCTTTCAAACTTGTAACTAAATTTGTACAAATCGGATCATTTCCACTTCGCCTGAGAGGAAATTTGAACTCGCTAAAACTACACAAGATGGATGATCTTCATCCCTTTCGTGACGTGGAAGGAAATTAAAATGAATTGACACGTTTCTTTATACATTATTTGTTTTTAAAATTATTAAACCGAGCGAGCGAAGCTATTGAGGTCTAACGTTCAGTTTGGGGCGAAAATACATTGATTTATAAATTTTTACGCGGCGAACAATTAACCTGCATTAAGTTTAGGTACCAATGTGGTCATATCAAACATAAAAGCATTCACAATGATTTTAGAGAGAGAGAGAGTCTTATAATAAGAGACATGAGTGTCGGTGGACGAACGGTTAAGATATCCGTATAATAAAACTGATGATACATTCTCTTTTACGGTGAGGGTTAAACACCATGATGAAACTGCAAGCACTTATAACTGGGTATGAAACCATGATCCATTAGGTATGGGTAAAGTGACCATACGTCCCGCTTTCGGCGGGATTGTCCCTCTTTCAGGCTGTTCCCGTGTTCCCGCTGTCCCCAGCGAGAGTAAAAACGTCCCGCTTTTACAAACAAAGCAAGTTTTTATACTTATTTTATATCAACATGGGTCACATTAGGTATGGGTAAGATAGATTTCCATGCAAGGTTACGGAGGTCAGACAGTAGTCGTTTCGTATGAAACCCTGACTTACCTATATAAAATATGTTTTTCTCTCTCTCAAACTTGGACTTCGGATGGACTTTGTCCATCTGCCATTCGTATAATCCCAATTACAATTTGTTTTCTCTTCACGCGTTATCTACTGAACCGATTTATGTGAAATTGCGTTGAAATTAAGAATCTGGAAAAGGATAAAGGTTACTTTTTTTCCTGTTAAAAACTATAGTTCCCGTGGAATTTGCGAAAAACCTATATTCTTTTGCGGATGGCGCACAATTCGCGCGATCTAAGCTGCGGGTAGAAACTAGTAATTTCGTAAATTAATATATTTGTTTCCCTTTGGAATAAGGATATAGGATCACAGATTTTCCTCGCTTCTACATCAATCTCTGTCGTGTCTCGCTCGCCGGTGGGTTCAATGACTTTATTTATCTTAAACCTATCAATAGCATCCCTGGATAGGCGTGTATTGATTACGCGTTGTCCATGGTTACCGACAGATGGTTAGGTAAGTAATATTTTATATTATAGGCAAAATACATCTGATAGAAAGGAAAAACATACTTAGTGTATGTACTTATGCTAGCTGATTCTCTTATCGAACAGATTGTAAAAGTCTTTCAAGGGAAAGCCTTCTAAATTTGGAATAACCCATGGTCTAGCAACTTGTCATTAATCTGAATCTCAATTTTCAACTGAAATTGAATGAGGCCTTCAAGTTTTTTCGAGACTCTGTATTAACACTACCTATCGACCCCGTAAAGGATAAATACGTGAAGTGTGGAACGGTTTATTTATCCTCTTCTGTACGATATTGTAAGATTCGTATTTCGTATTATTTTGGCTATAAAATAAAATAAATAAAATAAAATAAAAATAAAATAAAAATCGTTTATTTTCAGACAACAAAAGTCCATAGATTTGTTAGTAAAACTTAACCTAAGTTAGTAAATCCGACAGAGACATGAAACATAAAATGAAAATTAAATAGAAACAATAAAAGTGCGAGAGCGATTACAAAGGCGTGTGCGTTTCCCTAATCAATCTCCTCACTAGGCAGACCCATATAGGAGACGTATACCTATCTGCCAACGTTGTCAGTATGCTATTCGGACTACTCCGCACCCTGCGGATCAGCGATGTGGTCTTCTTCCGTATAATTGCAGGAAAACCATCTACTTGATATTCAGCGAACATCGCCGATGCGCTACAGTAACGGGGCAGTCCCAACAACATCCGAAAAACATTGTTATATTGAACACGTAAGGCGTCCAGTGATTTTTTAGTATGACTAGTCCACAGACCTCCCGTGTACATATTCTGGCAGTAGGCTTTAAAGAGGGTGAGTTTGACCTCTTCTGTACAACGGGAAAATCTGCGAGCCAGCATATTTCCTCTGACTGCTAACGCCCTACGCTCCCTCTCAATGTCGGCATCGTCTTTAAGGTCTTCGGCAATTATATGTCCTAAGTATTTAAATTTAGATACGCGTTGAATGTTCATGCCGTTCAGGGTAATATTGTGATTGGTTTCAGGACATTTACCGGCGGCCCCAAAGACCATGTATTCCGACTTTTTTACATTATATATGAGCCCATGCTCCATGGCATATGACTCACACACGCACAACAATTGATTTAAACCGCCCAAAGTCGGGGCAAGCAGTACCATGTCATCAGCATAGTTTATATTGTTGATGCTAACTCCATCAATTCGACATCCAACACGCATACTACTCAGCCCGACAATGAGATCATTGACATATATGTTGAAGAGCGTAGGCGATGTCAGGCCACCTTGTCTTACCCCGCTCTCCAACCTATATGCCCCAGACAGACAGCCAGCCCATTTTACATAATTGGTTTGGTTAGTATACCAAACTTTTATTTATTTATTTATTTATTTATTTATTTATTTATCTGGAAGATTATCGACTAAATTTACAACACAAACTGAAAAATAGCAATATGAAGCCATTTACAAATCTTCACTTATAGAAGTAAAATAAGCAATGTAAAAACCGACTTAATAGAAACATATTAAAAGCTAACTTATGAGTAAATTAACGTATGTACCTACAATACATGCTAATTGAAAAAGTAAAACTCAAGAAACAGAGAAAAAAGAAATAATAAGTGAGAGAAGGTTGCGCTAAACTAAATCAGAAAAAAACTTATTCATAATTGATGTCCTAAAAGATGTCAGTTTTTGTCCTAGAATATCCATGCCTAGCTCATGAGAAAGCTCATTGTACGCACGACATGCCCTATAAATAAAAGAATTTTGTCTGTAGTTAGTAGCTGCCACAGGCACTGAAAAAGTGGGGATGCTCCTGAACCTCCTTTGCGGAGCATATATTGCTACAGATTGAAGCAGTTCCGGACAGTCGACATGAGAACTCATAATACAATGCAAAAACACGAGATCCGATAGCTCACGACGATTTACCAGAGGCAATATGTGATGTTTTTTGCAAGATAAAATGTAGTCGGATATACATGATTTGGAACGATAATTAATGTGCTTTAAAAACCTTTTTTGTATATTCTCCAAACGATCAATATAGTCACCGTACATTGGGTTCCATACCTGGGACGCGTATTCCAAGTGGGTCCTTACATATGTGCAGTAGAGTACTTTAAGCGACTTTATTTGTTTAAAATCCCTAGTATTTCTAAGAACAAATCCAAGACCTTTATAAGCTTTTTTAATAATGGAATCTATATGGTCTCTAAAAATTAATTTACTATCAAGTATAACTCCTAGATCTCGTAAGCTGTTACACTTTTTAAGTACTTGATTATTAAGAGTATAATTGAAGTCAACAGGAAAAAACTTCCTTGTAAAAGTAATACTAGAACATTTAGAAGCATTTAGGTCTAGTCTATTAGTCCTGCAATACGCTTCGAGGCGATACAAATCTTCCTGCAATTTTTTGGAATCATCTACCGAAGATATAGCTTTAAAAATTTTCATATCATCAGCGAAGCAAAGTACTGAAGAATGGTGAAAACATGAATCGATATCAGATACAAAGATTGTAAATAATAAAGGACCAAGCAAAGAACCCTGTGGTACACCACTTGGAATACACGACCACGAAGAACTATAATTACCCAGAACTACAACCTGCGACCTGTTTTGCAAGTAGGAAGTAAACCACCTGAATAAGTCACCTCTAATGCCCGACGCGAGAAGCTTTTTAAGAAGAATGTTGTGATCTATACGATCGAAAGCTTTGCTATAATCTGTATATATAACGTCTGTCTGCACACCATTCTCCATATTAGAAGTCAGATTTTCTTGTAATAAAACCAAATTAGAAACAGTTGACCGACCAGCGAGGAAACCATGTTGATTAGGTGAAAAAGAGTTTTTAAGGGACAAGTAAACTTGATCATAGACCAGTCTTTCCAGAATTTTCACAATAATACATAATTTTGAGATTTGTCGATAATTCTCAATATTGTCCTTTGCGCCTTTTTTATGCACAGGAGTGATAAAAGCACTTTTCCAGACTTCCGGTATTAGGCCCTCGCTAATTGATCTCTGAAAAATGTTTGCTAAGGGAATAGAGAGTTCCCGCGCACACCTAGAAAGAAAAATGGCTGGTATATGGTCTGGTCCAGCAGACTTCATAAGGTCTAATTTACGTAATTTATCGTAGACTAAGTCTTCCGTAATTTCAATAGTGGACAAATCAGCATCCATAATTGAACAATTTACATCAGAGAAACTAATTGATGTGGTACTGACAAAGTCTGATGGTTGCAAGAAATTTGATTGAAAGTACTGTGAGAAAGATTCGCAGATACCGTCACCTGTATTAAAAATCCGGCCATCATATTTCATAACTGAAGGCATAGTGGTCGATTTCTGTCGTTCCTTATGAAAAGACCAAAAAGCTTTGGGATTTAGCTTAATTGATTCCTCAACTTTATCAATGTAAGTAGCATAGCACTCACGTTCCAGTTTTTTAGCTCTTTCTGACAATACAATCAATGAAAGTTTGTCAGATAACCTAGAATAGGTTTGGTATTTCTTAAAAACTTTATATTTTTCTTTAAGAACTTTTTTAAGAGGGGCAGAATACCAAATGGGATATGATTTTTTAGAAAATTTAACTGCAATTTTTGGAACATGCTTATCCCGCAACTTGTAAATAATATCATAAAAATATGCGACGGACTCAAAAAATGGTCTACTGCTAAGCTCCGAACACCAGTCTACTGAGCTAAGCTCAGATTTAATGCTTTCGAATTTAGCTTTATTATAACAATACTTAGTACGAGGCGCGGGTAGCAGATGAGTATACTCAGATAAGTCGGGAACTAAAACGACAGCCTCATGGTGCGGGTCAAGGGGAACAAGGGGATCTAAACATTGAGAAACGTGCACATTAATATTAGATAAAACCAAGTCTAAAAATCTTCCATACAAATTAGAGATACCGTTATATTGGTGCAAGTTTAAAAGGTCCATTGAGTCTATTAAAGTCTGTTCGTCATTACTCACGACATCATAAGGCTCAAAAAATAATTCTTCTTCTGAGAAGTACCATTTAATTGAACTCATATTAAAATCTCCTAAAACAATAAAATGATCTTGATTATTATTTATAATAATTTCCTGTAGCTTGTCTACAAACGTATTAAGTTGTTGAGAAAAACTATATCCTAAATTTTGAGCACACAAATAAAGTATACAGACATGTACAGGCCTAGAATGCAAGTCATTCGGTATTAAAGTTATCCATAGGTCCTCAGCTGAAGATGACCAGTCGGGTCTCGGAGTCACCTTAAGATCCCTGCGCGTAGCCAGAAACACCCCCCCGCCCCTCTCCTGCTGCAGCATTGCATAGTTGCGATCGCGTCGCCATAGCACATAGTTACTGTTGAATAACTCAGAATCATTTATACCGTCTAATAACCAAGATTCGGTTATACCTATGACATGATATGAGTTAAGTTCTATATTGCGACGAAAAATAGTGGTTTTGGTTCGCAATCCACGCACATTTTGATAATAAATCTGCAAATTATCCGTAATCACTTTTAAAACAGTTACTACCTCTTAATAGCATCACTATAAGGCATAAGAAATAATATATTAAGTAAGAAACCAAAGTAGATTGAGCGAAGTCATAGGCAATAAAAATAACAAAAGGCTCAATCAGCTCATTAGCCGGCTCCCGAGAGTGAACGGTAGCAGGTAGATAAATATTTCTCAATAACAATTGGTGCGTGGACGGTAATATGCAAATAAACGTACGCGCGACAAAGACGGATATAATTACTAATGGACACTCCTTAAAGACATCAGCGCAATTCAAAGGACTAGTTAATGCAAGTAGCATATAAAAAGTTGTGAATATGTATAGATTAATAGCTTAACAAATTTATTACTTCATCCGGTACACCCCTGTCTTCCAACTTTCTCCACAACTTATCATATGACACTAGGTCAAAAGCCGTAGATAAATCCAGAAAACAGCCGTACACCGGAGTCCGTCGCTTTGTGTAATATTGGATAGTGTGCTTAAGACCTATAATCGCACTCTCGGTGGATAGTCCAGATCGAAACCCGAACTGTGCATCATGTAAGTTAGCAAATTGCTCTAGATAAGAGTTAAGCACACCATCCAACACCTTGGCAATTGTTGTTGCCAACGATATAGGGCGATAGTTTTTGCTATCCGAGACGTCTCCAGTTCTGTTCTTCACAATGGGCATCACGATGGTCTTCAACATTTCTGGTGGCAAATACGAATGACTAATACACATTGTGAACAACAGAGCCAGTACTCTGGGAAGGTGAACACCCGCATGTTTTAAATGCTCTACGCTAATCCCGTCATGTCCAGGAGACTTACCGCCAGTCATATTCTTTAAAGCTTTTCTAACCTGGCCGGCCGACACGCGCAAGCACTGTACCTCTTTCTTGGGGTTGGTCTCCTCGAAAGATTGAACCGAGGGACCCAAAGGTGAATTTACCTGAAAATGAGTTCTGAACATCTCAGCAATATGCGCCGGCTCATTTTTTTCCTCCTACACTAGCCGGCAGACCAGGCTGAACATCAAGCTTCCTCGTTGCCTTCCAAAAGCGATCAAACTTTTTGGCAGATCTGTGTTTGGCGAGGATATTCATTTTAAGTTGATCCTGGTTTTGTTTACACCATTTTAATCGACTTTTAAATACTTTGCGAGACTCATGCATAAGCTCATAGATTTTACCGTTTTTAGGCCTATTATAAAGCAGCCACATTTGGTAGTTAAGCCTGGCCAGCTTGTGAGCCTCCTGAACATGCTTATTCCAGCCACATATATGCCTGCCATTGCTTTTCCTTTTAGACCGTCCCTTGTAAGTGTTTTTAGCAGCATTACTTAAGGCACAGATGATATCTTGGTACAAACGGTCGAGCACTAGCTTATGTTCACTGTTGCTACACATTCCGCGGCTACACTCAGTAAACTCGGAAGGAAAATCAATGTCACGCATACTATTATGGCACAGATCATGATACATAGCTGTTTGTGTTTCATCCCGGTCTCCCCATATAACTGTGCTTCGGTGTAGGTTAGGTAACAGTAACGTAGGCCTTACAATGTTTAGATCACATTTAATAATAAGCGGTAAATGATCTGACACAAACACGTCCTCCCTAACCTCAACCTCCACAACAGTCTGCCAAGCTGAGTTCGAAACCACACAGTGGTCCAACCACCTTCGACAGCCATGCGAATCGCTCACATATGTATAAGTATTACTGTCTATGCCTAGTTTTTCTGTATCAGCGCAAACCCAGCTTTGGTCTTGGCAAAAACTACTTAGTTCATTGAAAAATAATTCGCTTGGATGCGCATTGAAATCACCCAATATGAATACACTCTCAGCATTTTCACTATCTACAATTGCACTGACCTCACCTAAAACATCCGTAAATAATGGTAGATTTGTTTGTGAATCTGTAGGCATGTATACAGAAAATACTATTATAGTTCGCTGTCCAATAGTGGCCCTGATAGCAACTATGCGTTCGCTTGAACATTTTAATATTTTTACGGTGTCGAAAATACCTTTCCTCCAAAGTATAGCAACCCCTCCGTAAGGTCTTCCGATGAGGGGACCGACAGACGTGTCTACAGCAGACTTTCCTGTATACTCAAAATCATCGGAAACGGTGCCCAGTAAAGGTATATCATGAGGTAGCAAACATGTTTCTTGCAGAGCCACTATATCCGAATTCTTACATAAATTCTGTATGTCCTCAAATGACCGCGACACAAAATAACAATTAAAAGTCAAAAAAATCAAGTTTTTATCAGTGTTTAAATCCATAAGATAGAATGAAATGAAGTGAGAGATGTTAAGTCAAGAATACCCGAAACTGACGAGCTATGCATGAAGGGAGTTTAAATGTGGATGAAGCGAAATAAGTATGCAGGGATCGTGGTACCTAAGTGGAAAGATGCCTATCCCTTCAAGAGAGAAACGTGATTTTATGTATATAGGAAGGTGATCCTCATTTAAGCAGCTTAAAATATTAGTCAGAAAAGTTAGATATACACATAAAAAGTCAATGTCGTTCGAATGATTATCAAGATTAGTTTAAAGTGTGGAAAATATAAAAGGCCAAATTTTGTATAATACTAGAATATATATACAAAACATTCATATGAACAGATGGTTCATATATTTTCTGTATTTTTTGTGTCAAGTCTAGACTTAAGAAACTCGAGCACTCTTAAGCTGAAACGCCGATGTCGTCAATATGAAGCTCTAAGTATGGATTCCGCGGGCAAAGACTGGTGAATATTGAAGAGGCGATCAAAAATATTTTTACTGTAGACCTGCTCTTATAACCTAGCGGCCGGTATAAAGAACTAAAGGGACACTAAAGAGATTATGTAGGGAGTTATGAAAGGGTGCGTTGTTAATGGACTCAAAAAAGATTTTTAGAAGAAGAAAGGGTGCGTTGTTAGAGAGCAGCGCACTTCGAACATGCCTAAACATGTTCTACTACTGACTAGGTATAATTCGAAGTTGCTAGAGACATTGGTAGTGATGTGACAGTGACCTTTTAAAGGATTGCATAATGCTGTTAACGATGGAAAATTGGTGCAATATACAGGGATAATTTTAATAAACTAGAAACCCTATCACAGATGATTCTGTTTATCAAAACTTTAACAAGTTTTGATACTTATGCGACCATCCTAAAAATCGCAATATAAAATATATCACCTTCTTTATCCAAAAAGGCGAATGAAATGTATGATATAAAAGCTGTTTTTTCGCAGTTTCTTGGTCCTAAGTATAGTCAAATTAGATATGTTTCATATATTAAATAACCTATTTCAAGTATTCAAGTTAATAAAAAATACTAATAACAATATGGTAACTGATGGTGATAACAATCAGTTACCACGACATATTTACCAGTACTTACCACTTGTACCTAGTCTAATAATATTACGATATCTATGATCATAAACCACTATTGCAATTTCCCTATTGGAGATATTTAGTGTTTACGGTCTCCAACCCACGCTTTCCTGCTGAAAATCACTGCTGTATGATAGGCTAAGATAATAACAATATATTTGTATGCCGGGAGACCGCTCAGACAATAACTGCCGATTGATCGCGGGCCGTTTGTCATGTTTATTAAGTACAGTTGCACTCAAATGCTTTCTCGACTGCCTCCACATGAGCATGATCAGAAAAAAGGCCCGCCGGATTTGAAACCACGTCGTTTCAAATGCTTTTGGTGGCATTACCTACAAGTTCTTCGTTTAGTTGTTTGCAGTTTTGGTTGAATATCGTGATTGTATAATCGAAGAGATACATATTTCATACGCTTCGAGAGGTATTATTTGCCTATTTTCTGTTGGCTAAAATATAAACGGTTCCGATTAGATTTATTTCTCATTCTGTTGTTATTTTAGAAGACGTAGATGTTGGTGTAAGTAGATACTAACTGACTATATAATGATAATATAGAGCATACGTAATAATTTCTTAACAAATTCATAGTGTGGATTGACACACACATTTCATTAGAGGACTCGAAGCAAAGCGATGGAGAGTAGGTACAACTGGGGGACACGCAAAATAAGATTCTCTTAAGAGGTTGAAATGGCCAAAATTAAGTATCAAATGCAACGTTTGGCTAATAATGCAATTGAGATACCGATTTATCAGCGTTATATCATACTTGTAGAAAATCTTTCATAATATTCTTGGGGCCACATTCATTTATTTCCTTTATTCATAATTTTATTGCATTAGGTAGGTAAATATATTTGGCTGCCAAGTGTACTTAGTGGGCGTATGAGTAGGTGGATCCATTCAGACTCCGGGATTTGGCTTAAACTAGCCACAAATAGTGAATCAGATACAGTATTATCCGAAATTTTCCTTTGTGTATTATAATACAAATGCGATATTTAGTCACAGTAAATATTGAAATTTCTCATACCCAACACTTTCAAATCCTTACTTTGGCAAAAACAGAAAAAGTTGTTAAAACCGCTTTCGATGGTAGATATGGTTTATATGTTATCGAAGACCACAGGCGAAGACCAAAACATCACCTGCCAAAAAAAAGAAAGATATAGAAGTCGTCGGCCTGCGTCGGTAGCGATCACCATTTACCAGGTGAATGGTGATCGATCCAATGTAGATCCAAGAATTCCACAATATAGATAATACTTTACTATTAAGGAAGCTCAATGGGTGTAACGTAATCGTATGAGAAATATTTTTATAGAAAACCAACTTCTTCCCTGCATTTCAGCCCGTGTTAAACTAAATTTTCCAAAAAGAAATACTATATTGGCCATCGGACTATAAGTATTTAGTTCATACAAAATTTAGCATTTAGTATGGACACTCGTGATGTGGATGGTGGAGCTAACTAGTAACCCGTCCGTAATGCTTTGTAAATAAAGTTCGTATCTCGATGACCTTTACAGAACAAAGTCTATTTTAATATTGAGTAATTTACTCTTCTAACAAGCACGTCAAAATATAGGTATTATGTCATTTTAGTTCCCACGCCCACATGATCCTCTCGCCTTTTGTTTGACCAGGTTTCGACCTGCTTTGGGGTGTCTTTAACCATGAACCAGAATTAGATAAGACTTTTTTAAAGGAAACTTTACCTATATTGGATCATTGCTACACATGAAGTAACCTGAATGTGCAAGTTTCCTCACGACCCAATCCAGGATGTTAGTAATGTAAAGAGGTGCACTCCAGGCACCTCTTTACAACAAAATAGGCACGGCATTCTCACGGAAACGGGAATGTAGGAATTAACGGGATTTTCGTTTTACGCAAAGCCGTGGACGAATATCAGTTGATGTTAAAAGTGGTGAATCAGAAATGTATCATGTCGCATACGCCTTTAGTCGCATACGATTTTGCAGTGATTAGTTTAAACTGGTCTGACTAACCCGATTTCCGTATAACAAGCATGCTTCCGATCCGAACGGAAGCCACCTTGTTGACAGCACGGCTTTCACTGCTTATGTCACGGTCTTACCTCGGTTGTGTAATGTTTGTTTGTTTATTAAACAGTTTAATGATTTATTGAGGTTCTATGCTGTTAGCGATGAAAAAGTAAAGTGTGTACCTACCAGCCAGTGTGTAACCAGACAGCTACATTTTAAAAAAAATTGTAAAAGTTCATTTTGTAAAAGTCAATTAAGTACGAGAAAGACGCATATACCTATATATAGGTACCTACATATACACTAGAGATTCTTCTTTTAGGCTATAAGATAGCAATCTGTGACTATCTTATTCTCAATTCCATCATTGTGTCATTCAAGTGAACGTTGTCTACCAATATTTGGCTCTATTTAAGAGATGTAAGGGTTCCTAAGTAGTGTAAATACGTATCTAAAACCTATCACGGGAGCTTTGATGAAAACAAGTCCAGCATTAACTTAGAAAGTGAACCGGCAATCGATCAGCAAGTTTATTAAGATGCAGTCCAATAGATCTGTCGGGGAACTATTTGCGCTTTACGCAAACTCCGTTTGAATAGCACGACGGAGTTATAAAGCTAGGACACACTCAACACAGATGTTATGAAAACTTGTGTTACGGACTAATATAGATAGCAAATCATCAGACGCCTCAGACCTCAGACAGACCTCGCTGACGATGCTCCTCGAATTAGAGCCTCGACTACCCAAAATTTTAAGTGTTTTTTTTTTATTGTAATTTATACCGTGCCGGGAACCATCCCGGCACCAATAAAAAAAAGAATAGGACCACTCCATCTCTTTCCCATGGATGTCGTAAAATGCGACTAAGGGATAGGCTTACTAACTTGGGGTTCTTTTTTAGGCGACAGGCTAGCAACCTGTCACTATTTGAATCTCAATTCTATCATTAAGCCAAATAGCTGAACGTGGCCTTTCAGTCTTTCCAAGACGGCTCTGTCTACCCCGTAAGGGATATAGACGTGATGATATGTATGCATGTATGTTATGTATACACCAATCCAGGACATTGGTTCGCCCACTGACTTGTAAAAAGTAAAAGGTTTACGGGTTGCGGTTACCGTCTCCCTGTGTGACTACGGCCTGCAGACCGCGACTTACGATGTCGGCCGGTTCCCACGCTTGTATCAGCTCTCAAATCTGTACCAATGGGTAACCCACGCCGGGATTGCATTCCCCACCCTTCCATTCCGGCCTTCATTTTAAGCATCAATACTTTTTGACAGAGCAATCGATTTTTTTTAAATTACGTTGTCTTTCTAGCGTCCACCCAAAAAGCCCACAGCTTCGTTCGCGTAAAAGAAAAAAAAAACAGTTTGTCGTCTCAAGGAAAATACTTGTCAAATTAAAATTTTCTACGCCTAGCAGATTTGGCTTAATTTATCCAGCAGTTAGTCAATCAATAACGGAAAAATTTTGAAAACTATTATTTAATTATACTCGTATTTAATTCCATTGCAGAGAATACTTTTTCTCATTTTACGTATCGGTTTAATAAATGTGATAATGGTTATTCACGTAATATAAGAACAGTCCAATTTTCACATTGATACATGTGTATCTGAAAATATGTTATTCCCAGTATCACTTACGTAAGACGATATGACGAGACATTATCAGGTTACGGCTAGAAGCCTTACTTTATGATATTTTAGATGCCAGTTTTCTATATTACGTATATTTATATTTAAAATTATTTATAAGTATTATTATTGTAAATAAAAGTTATAGACATATTGTGATATAGATACATGTAGTTTTTAGTGTATTTTAGTAAACACACGTTTGAATCCCACCTCGGCCATGTACCAATGACTATTTTAGATGTTATGTACATTAGTTTGAATACTAACCGATGCTCTTACGGCGAGGGAAAACATCGTGAGCAAACCTGCACATTCAGGCAACTGAATCATACTGATCGATCCAATACGGGTTACGTTTACCTACAAAGGTTGCAAAGATCAGATGGGAGTCGCTCTGTGTAAAAACCTGACTCACCCAATCCAGGAGCCATGGTCAAAGGCATACCACGGGCTCCTCTCCAGAGTGGTGAGGATGCAACCGAGACTAAAGCCAGGTGGAAGAAGAGTGATAAACGTTATTTTCTTCTTCTTTAATTTAATCGTTTCCCACTCTTAACGTGGGGTCGCTACATTATGTAAGGGTTTACCGGTGATACACAGCTATACAAATTTGAATTATTTTCAAAACAATGAGACAATAGCAGCGAAGTGTCTTAGCCATAAGTTTGTATATAAATTTATACGATTAAATAGCCGGAAACAGCCTTCCTTATTCGCCAACTCGCGTCACTGGAATACCAATAATGTGTTACGTGCCACCATATTGACAATTCTTTTGTTCAAATAAACTGTACTTACTTATATAATTAATAGCTATAATCATATCCCAAAACCTCCGAGCTTGCGTGAAAAGAGTTATGAATGTGGATGAAGCGAAGGAAGTATGCAGAGATCGTGGCAAGTGGAAAGAGGTAGTCTCTGCCTACCCTTTCGGGAAATGCATGATTTTATGTTATGTTATAATCATATTAAAAAATAAGATTAAATCATTCATTCATTCATATGATCACGGTCTCGAAATGATTGAAAGGCTACGTTCAGCTGTATGGCTTCGTGATGGAAATGAGATTCAAATAGTGACAGGCTGCTTAGCTCATCGTTTACAAGTTTATAAGCCTATCCCTTAATCATCTTTTACAACATCCATGGGAAAGATTTACATTCTATTGTGCCGAAAACCATACGGTAATTTTTTTAAAATTTTTAAATTGATTTTCTTTTATTGCAGGTAAGGATGCTGTCCAATGACTTGATAGAAAATTACATAGGAACTTATAAATAGAGGTAGGTGTATGCATTGTTACCCGCAACGAATTAAGTTATAGCTTATACGGAGACATGCTGCTAGTCTATTGCCTAAAAGGAGAATCTCAAGTTGATAAGCCTATCCCTTAGTCGCCTTTTACAACATCCATGGAGGAGTGAGTGGTCCTATTCTTTTTTACTGGTGCCGGGAACCACACGGCAAATAGAGAATAGTAGAGAAAAAATCTGTGCTCTGAAGAATAACGTCGGAGAGTTGAACCGAGACCATCGACCTAAAGATGGGCAATAATACGAAGAATTTTAATTCCATTATGAAATCGCTAGTTTGAGAGCGTGAAACTCCTCAATGATAGCCTAATGAAGTCATTACCAATTAACTAATTGGCCCAACAATCAAGTACGAATTGACCCTCAATTTAAATTGATAAGGGCATCCTACCGAAGAGCGTCGATGGTCGAACGGTTAAGGTACGCGATTTAAAAAGTGTGGATCAATTCTTACCAGCGGTCGTGAAGCAATGACTTTTTCTGTGTTATGCATTTACATACTTTCATTAAGTTTTATCATGAACCGTTAGTGCCGTATCGTTCCCGTACTCTTCAGAATAGGACAACTCATTCTTGCCAATGGATAACGTAAAAAACGACTAAGGGAAAGGCCAATAAACTTGAGATTCTTGTAGGCGATAGGCTAGCAAGTTAGTATGGGACCTATTAATTTTTTTTTGCGTTCAAAATATATTTCGCATACCTCTAAAATTCAACAGTGTATGTCGACCTTTGACGCCCATTGTTTGAAATGATGAAATATTCAGAGCGGGAAGTCTCAGAATGTCAAAAGTGTGAATATACGGCCCATGAATATGTATTGGTCATTCCCGCGAGAGCAATGTCCTGGCCAAAAGCTGGGCTCACATCCATATCTATAGGTACTTATATTATAAAGCTGAAGAGTTTGTTTGTTTGTTTGTTTGAACGCGCTAATCTCAGGAACTACTGGTTCAAATTGTTTTTTTTTTTGTGTTGAATAGACCATTTATTAAGGAAGGCTTTAGTAATTATACTATAGACTAAAGCCTTCCTTAATAAATGGTCTATTCAACACAAAAAGAATTTTTCAATTTGTATTTCTTCGCTCCTAATAGTTGCAGCGTGATTAATATTGATCATGCTGCAACTATTAGGAGCGAAGAAATAATGGAAAATGAGAAAAAAAAAACGGGGCAAATTATAACGACGCCAGGGTTAGGTAAGTCAGGCCTACACGCAGCAACTCCCGTCTGACCTCCGCAACCATTGCAGGGGAACCTAACCCGTTTTGACCTTGTACGAGTATTAAATGGCAAACAAACCAGAAAGCTATTCCAATAATGCAAATATAGATATTTCAAATAATTCAATTTAATTTAATATAATATAAATAAATATGAAAATATAATAAACCATTTATGTGTACTAAACAAGTAAAACATAAGCCAACTAGTTTGAATTGTATCAAATTGCAAAAAAAACTAGAAAGCCAACGAAAGACTTAAAACATATGTGACAAAATAAACCTAAAGATTAAACAAACAAAATTAATTTAAAAAAAAATCGTTTTGACCTTATGCAAAAGACATCAACGCTTCCAATAATAGTATTTTTCCATTATATTTTGATGTACCTACAGACAGACAGACAAGGAACACAGCCGTGTAAATAGTGGTAGACATGTGTCGCGTGTGAACGAACCTCGCGCGATGAGAATAAATAATGAGAGTACAGTCACACAGATTAAAAAAATGTTTTTTTTTTTATTCTGCCCCATTTATCTACTATTGCATTTTTTGTTGAGATAAAATAATCAAATACACGGTAAGATAACTTGTTTTTAACTGAAATACTTGCGGTATTCTTGACCTGACCTTTTACCAGGACGTCCCTCCGTCCCTCCGTCCGTCGGGGATCGTTTCCCTTCTTGCGTTCCCACTCGGACATTGTATATTCGATTTGTAAACTGAAGCTGGCAACACACTTATATAGGCCACACTTAAGTATGTTGTCAGCAGAGACAGAGACTGTGCAGAGCAGTGGCTCTGTCCAGTAGTGGCCAGGTGTCACGTATGTTTTATCTTTGTTTTGTTTGCATATATACATACACATAAATATAGTCACGTCTATATCCCTTACGGGCTAGACAGAGCCAACTGTCTTTAAAAAGATTTGATTGACCACGCTCAGCTTTTTGGCTTGATGAGAGAATTGACATTTGGTTTGCGATTTTGAATTTTGGGTTTACGTCAGAGTTAGCGAAAATACGTGTAACTAATGTCTTGAACTAGATAGCACGGCTCCGTCCGCGTAAATAAAAAAATCCCGTTATTTCCCTTTCCCGCGGGAATTCCCGAAACTTCTAAGCGGACGTGTCCTATTTACAATCTATCTTCCTGCCAAATTTCATCTTCACTGGCTCAGTAGATTATGAGATTACGTGATCCTGTGTGTAAGTGAATGAGTAATTGTTTTTACTTTTTTACTCGTAATAGACTTGGAAAATTTACAAAATATACGCTCACGTTAATCATTGCAGGATTTCACAACATTCACGGCTGTAAGTGTACTTACATCTCGTATTAATACTATGCACGAGTCATTGTTGAACTGCATTGCTTGAAGGGCCACCCGAAGTCGGATTTAATGAGTTGCCTCGGCGTTGTTAGCTCAACTACCTACAGAGATGTGTTGGCTCAGTGGATTCCGAAATGTGTGACATTCCTGACAAGACAGGGACGGAAGATAAGTGTTTTTCATTGCATGTGTTCGATTAAATGTTTTATTCCAATTAGATAATCATTTGAGTTGGCATAGGTATTTCAAATTGCACGTGTTTGAAACCAAACAGGGTCAATGAACCAATTTTGGAAATAGCTACCTACATTAGTTTGATTGCTAACTGATGCTCAATTACAGTTAAGGAAAATATTGAGAGAAAAACTGCACGTTTAGGCAACTAGACCATCTAACGTGGGTCAGGTTCATGGAGTTCCGCCAAGAAGATAATGTATTCAAAATTGTATTAAAACACATAAGGAAAAGGCTAATAAAGTTGGAATTCTTTTTGTAGGCGATGGGGTACTAACCTGTCACTATTTGAATCTCAATTCTATCTTAAGCCGAACAGCTGAACGTGGCCTTTCAGTCTTTTCATGAGCTCTGTCCGCTCCGCCAGGAATATAGACGTATTATATGAATACAACGTACTATATGAATAAAAATAATATTATCTATAGATACTAAATTTTTGTGTCAATGCAAACACTCACCCGACAAACTTTCATGTTTATCAACACAGACTGTTTGTAAAGGTTACCACTGAACCATAGATATGTATGTTTTTTATTGCTCTTGATAATTGAGTAAATAATGTAAATAGCCCAACAGTTTCCGGCCTTCGATATCAATGCAGCTGCTATGCTGAGTTTTAGTAAATAAATAGGGAGATTCTTATGGCATTTTTTTTTAATTTCCTGAGATTTTTATCCCACGGAGACAATTTATTCAGAGTCGAAAAGTAAACAGATTTTCATTTTAGTACCTATTCTTAACTATGATTGTCTGTGCGAAATTTTAAAAAGAAATTCGTTCGATAAGTCACTTTGGTTGAATAATTTCACACTTCCTGAAAGAGCGCTGCTGGCGATTCACGAACATTACTAAAAGTAGGCGAGAAAGTCCTTTTTTCTTTCTCTTACAATACGGTTAACCTTAATGATAGAGAGAGAAATAGAGAACATGTCTTGTCAACTTCTAGTAATTCCCACTGGTGGCAAGAAGCAAGTGCAACAAACTGGCAATGCATTGCGTTAAAAACAAACTTAAAATAGAGCCATTGACCAATAAAAAATACCGCTCCTAAATTAATCTCTCCTCTCATGGGTCTACTGGAAGAGATTTCTTTTGAAATAAGTAGCACCTTTGTACAAGAATTACTGTAATAAATGCTTCTGTATATAATTTTGTGTACATAAATAAATAAATAAAAAATAAACTCAATAAATAACGTAAACAAGTGTAAAGCGGTCAGTTTCCTGCTAACTTTATCAATGCAGCTGTTGATAAGGCGAGGCGCGCGCGCCGATAGCCCTTGTTGAAGTAAACAGTAAGCTTTTCTATAGAATATATCTGATTTTTTTTCATCTGTAAAAATCCTACAACTTGTTCGCTACATTAGCCTGTTCTTCATTTAATAATTATATTTTGTGCTATGTCAAAAAGGGGCCACTTCATTTCATTCCCATAGATATTCTTAAAGGCTACCATGATACTCGTAATAGGCACACATACATCTAGTGCAGCATTTACCATGATCGAATAAAGATCCCCTGTAAAGGGCGCGGAAATCTGACGGTAGTCATATCGAGTAAAAATCTGACTTCTTACCCAATTCAGGTAGGTCAAAAGGCACCTGGCTCCTCACTTTCGTTGTTTTATTTTTACTATTTTACTTAAAGTTTAGATTACAGATTACAATCGAAACATCGTTTGAATGAATATAAACTTAACACATAATTATACCTAATAAAATATATTGTCACGGAACGCATCACCGCAAGTAGTTCTGATTCTGACATACGGTTTTTAAAACCTAATACCTAGCTTGCTGGTTTCATTTAGTGACTCGTGATCATACAAAGCAAGTTAGTATGCCTTTGTGATCGTTTACGTAGGAGCAGTTCGTCAAGGTCGATGTTTCGACAGCAAGCATTTAAGATTGACGTTCCGTGGGTGAAATTGATCGCAATGACCTCTTTACTCCAAAATGACCATAAAAGTACATCAATACAAGATAAAAAGGTACTTTAAATCTTAATGACTAAGCGGATATACAAGAAGAGTGTGGAGGGAAAGGTCGGAGTGGGAAGACCTAGACGAACGTATCTTGATCTAATTAAGGACGTCCTGGTAATAGGTCAGGCCAAAAGTACCCGAAACCGCTGAGCTTGCATGAAGAGAGTTATGAATGTGGATGAAGCGAAGGAAGTATCCAGAGATCGTGGAAAGAGGTACTGCCTACCCCTAGGCACCTAAGCACTAATGATGGAGGCTGCAACTGGGAATGCGCAAAGATGAGAGAGTCTGACCTCCGAGACTATTGTATGATGAGGATATTATTTTGTTTAAATACGCTAAATATTTTTGTGCTATAAAATCAATTTCTGAATGAATTAAAAAAATAATTCTCCATGGCAGCTTTTATTTTTCTTTTTATAAATCCCGGTCAAAATCAGCCGTGTAGCTACATAATACGGAAGTCCAAAACTAAAATAAGTAAAGACGCATTTATCTAATTCCTTTTATGAATTTAAAAATTAACACAATCATTAAAAATGGCGTTCTGTTTTCTTTCATGACTTTCAATCAACTTCAAACCTTACCAACTGTGAATAAAACTCAAAATTGATGACTAACATGGTCTAATTAATGGAATCTTGACAGTTTTATATTTCGGTGGAGTGGGTAGCTATTTCTAACTGCTATTCACGAGCTGTTAAATAAACGTGCCGTTTCGTCAAAAGGAAATCCTTATCTTAAATCTGGGTGAATGAAAATAGACGATAATTAAGTTACTTAAAAATAGATTAAATCTTGGAAATAATTAACTATTGATAGCTTTTAGCACTGATGTTCGTTAAGATTTCGGTCGATTTAAAATAATGATGACACGGTTTGTCTTGGAAACTCACTTCTCCCGATAATTTGGCAACATACTGGATTCAAAATGCAGATGCAGTCTGCAATCCAAAGTTAGCACCCAATAGAGGTCACGTAACATAAAATAACATATAATCACGTCTATATCCCTTGCGGGGTAAACAGAGCCAACGGTCTTCAAAAAACTGAAAAGCCACGTCCAGCTGTTTGGCTAAATGATAGAATTGAAATTCAAATAGTGACAGGTTGCTAGCCCATCGCCTAAAAGAAGAATGCCAAGTATATAAGCCTATCCTTTAGTCGTTTTTAACAACAGCCATGGGAAAGTCGGAGTGCTCCTATCCATTTTGCTATTGGTACCGGGAATCACACGGCACACGACCACATAAGTACCTACTGCAGAAAAATCGGACATCTTAAAATCTCTTTCTAGAAAAGACAATTTCTCGAAATTCTCGTGTAAAGATGCCTACCGACAATACCTTATGACCATTTGAGCTAATGGACTTGGACATAAAGTCCTCGAAAATGGCTTGAATCCAGCAGATCAATAAGTTACCGAATCAATATTCTGCCAAACAACTGGCAACAAATAGAGATTATGTAATGAGTCAGGAAAGAGTGCGCTGTTAGAGAGCAAATATATGTATGGCTACAGAAATAATTGAAAAAAAAAACAAATGGCATAACTAGTTGGGCATATCAGTTGGTCCACGAGGAAAACGTGAACGCAGACCAGCGCACTTCGAACATGAATCAGCTCTTGAAATCGTTGGCAGAGTCATGGGTGGTAGTAGGATTGTGACTTTTGTTTATATCCCAGATTTTGTCCAGCATTCGTTCTCGCGTTTAGTTAATAATCGTATGTCAATGCACGTATTGAGAATTTAATAGCGCCGGCTCACTCCCACACGTGGCCGTGGGCAACGGTAACATTGATTAATGTGTGGAAAAAGGTATAAGCGGTAGCGTTCGGGGTAAGATATTTTTTTCCTTGATACAAGAAGCTACTAGGGTTTTGAATATACGAAAAGATAGGTATATATAAATGTAGTTTATATCTTTTCGTAGCAATAGCTGGATTAGATGTTGTTTTGTACAAAATATTATTTAGATTCTCGGCTATAACATAAGAATCTAGGTCAATGAAATTCGGATTAACATTACATTTAGAAATTGCGTGATGCGTATTAAGAAGAGATGAATGGAGGAAGCTCCACTCAAATCCACTGACAAGAGTTAGCTCTTTAAAGAAGAATATGGAGAAAGAGTTGAATCTTTTAAGTAATATCAATCAGGTACTACTGGTGTAATCGAAAAATATTCAGTGTACTTACAAAGCATTATTCAGCTTACGGAAATTAACAGGAATTATCGAGCCGCAAGGCGTAAGTACTTAAGTTTGATTATAACTCGCTTCCGCCCACAACTTGAACGCTAGACTTCACGGCGTCCATTGATACCTATCTTACCATTCATTTTTCTATTCAGCCGTTACTCGTCCATCTGCTAACACAAGTCACGATTCCAACCATCTCTATAACCGTGCTATATTTAACTTTTTACCGACTCCATAATTTTACTTTTTTTTTGCAGCAGTATCATGGTTGCCTTGTGCCCTTTATCAAAAGACCTTTTACCTAGTTCAACATTTATTTTCAGAATCGATAAAAATACCAAAGAAAAAATCATTATCTGCGTGTTTAAATCAAAAGCATATCAATCTACCCAAATTCACTCTATTACTGCGTCATAGAGTTCCATGCAGTGTAACTTGATATGCTGTTGACTGTACTTGATGTGTTAAGCAGATTTTGGGTCGTGAAAGGAGTGGTTGAATATGCCATGTTGAAATGAAAGAAAATCTGAACTGATTAGTCGCTGTGCGGAAACATACGGTAATATTAGGACACTAGCTTTTGTGCGGAGCTACGCTACCGTGGGAAATTCCAGAAAAAGTGCCTATGTTGCTCCTGAAGGTATATTCTTTAGCTGTGCCAAATTTCGTGAAAATCAGTAAAGTGGTTCTGGATATTATTCGTTATAAACATACAAATCTGTTCTGTTCTCTAATAATAAATTTTTAGTGCGGATTGGTACCTACATAAATGCTCCTCACCACCTTAACTTTCTGATTCAAGCACTTTAGTTACCTACATTTGGAAATTAAATCGCAAAAAAATATGCACTTACAATTTATACATCCTATTTCCGACATTTTGTAAAAGAAAACTACAAAAACACAACGTTTCTCACGCTGCCAGCGAGCTGTCTGCATCTTTCCTCTATAATTATTTTAATTAAAAGAAGTGCAATCGTACCGGACTGTGTATTTAGTCATAAACGGAATGTACTATTAACCGTTCAGAGATAAAAGTCATGTTCTTCTCAGACATAGCAAATGCAAGTTGTAAACTTACATTTAATAAAAACAGCTGCGTACTCGCGTTTAAATTATTCATACATACATACATATGGTCACGTCTATATCTCTTGCGGGGTAGACAGAGCCAACAATCTTGAAAAGACTGAATGGCCACGTTCAGCTATTTGGCTTAATGATAGAATTGAGATTCAAATAGTGACAGGTTGCTAGACCATCGCCTAAAAAAGAATCCCAAGTTTGTAAGCCTATCCATTAGTCGCCTTTTACGAGATCCATGGGAAGGAGATGGAGTGGTCCTATGTTTTTTTTTATTGGTGCCGGGAACCACACGGCAAATATAGTAACTTATAGTAATTATACTATAGTACAATTTTTACTAAAAATTACAAATAAAACTTTTTATTTAAAATACATTGATTTTATTTTGCTGCAAATAGGTATTAGAACATAATAAAAATGTATTTGCATCATATTATGTGATCAAAGATCTGCGCTGAGCTGTAGGTAAGTTCCTTCATAATATAAATTAGATATTATCACTGATAAGAACTGATATTATTGTTATCAAATTTAAAATACTTTGTTCTGATTGGTGAGTAAATGGTCTTTGCGTTTCGTAAAACCAATCACAAAAAGCCTTCTGATGTAAGTGCTGCTAAATATAGAGAACCAATCAGGAAGAGCCATTGCCTATTTGTTTTTTACAGATTGGTTTGATATAAAAATATAATATTATCTACATTATACCTATTTATCGGAAACTTCTTTGTATGTTACCTACCACTTACTACTGTCAGATAGTCTATGGTTTGAACATTGGCTGCTGAGCGTCGGATCCGTTCGACATAAGTTCGAAGCTTCGAATCATACCGAGATCATATATTTACCTACTTAGTTCATATAAATCATATTTTTTGGCTAAATAAATTGGATGCACGTATTTTGACGGAATATATCTTGAGGAAACCAATTCATTCACACAAATACAACTGCTTACGGAAAAAGATACCGTACATTATTTTTAGTTTATGTATTTAAAAAATAATAAAAAGTAATTTTGTAGATATATGAAATTATTATTGCATTATTTGTCTTAACTCTTCATAACTTAATCTTTATTGTCGTGCACTGTTTACGAACTGGGTAACCTAAACCTTACCATGGTTTTTGTATTAATAACATAAATATCAAGTGAATTTGAGTGAGTAGAGGCCAAATAACTATAGCAAGCAATTATACTTAATTATACTACTTTCATAAACTAAATGTAACCTAAAAAGTTTAACAATCTGCTTGTTTTAAATATTTATTATTTTTTAATGCTAAGTGCGATCTTGTATATTGGACCGTTACTTTACTTTCCATTTTTTAAGGTGAGTAAATACTTTTTTAATGAACAGTCTCTGGTAGGTACCTAAAACGTCAAACTTCCCCGCTATTTCAGAGACTAAATTTTTAATCAAAGTAATTTAAAAATATATAATTTTTTTAATACAAAAGCATTAATTAAAATTTTTCTTTTTATAAAATGTATCTATGAATTCTAAATTAATAGGTACTCCCTTTTGTTTGATACATTCCTGACTACGTTGTTTTGGTGCAAATCTGTCATGTTTCCCTTACCTAATTTAAAAAGATTACATGCTACTTTTAAGTATCTATCACAATGTGAATTATTTATAAAACAAGGCATAGACTAGAAAGCAGTTTGGCGGGAAAACGAAAGTGCCGACTTCGCCAGGTTTTTCTCAGAAACTAGCAGATAATCGCACTAATTGTATGCAATTATGATGCTTTACGAGCAGAGCAAGCTTCAATGAAATTGGTAGGTGCAGCAAAAATCGTGTGAATGTGAATGAGGCATGTTTTTAAAATTATGAATTAAGTTCAAAGTAACTTTTCAATGTATGTTCATTGAACGATCTGATTACGCAAAGCATAAAGTAACTCATATTTTGTTTGAATTGTAAATTGATTATTGTTTCGGTAAACATAAAAATATTTTCTTTTTTTTTAAATTAAATAAACAGTGCATAATTTCCTCTATGACTGAAATTTTAGTTACTATGTCGACTGTCTTGACACTCTCATTTTTGTTTATCTAATATGTACATATTTTTTCTTTTAGTTAAGATGAGCGATAGATGTCTGTCAAGATATGTTATCGAAACCACATCAATGTAACATAAGGCGGCAGACCTTATCCAAAATAGGCAAAACTTCTGGCGACCAAAACTATATTTGGCACGTCTTAATGGCCCTCCTCGGAGTAACAATCTAATTCTCCCGAACTCCCACATGGTCCAAATTAGCCCAGTTTAGCCTAATATGTAATTAACAAGTTTAATATCCGAGTGGAAATGCCATAGCAAATATTGGGATAGAAGGCTGGCACCTATATGCAAATAATGTTGCTTCTATTAAAACCAACCAGTTACTTGCAAAACCTAGGTATCATTAAATTTATTTGTTCCTTACGGGGTTGACAGAGCTGACATTCTATAGAAACCTCAAACTTTGAGGACCACATTTGGCCGAACATGATGGCACAAACTATACCTTCTGCCACCTTTTATGCCATCCACCCACAGGAGTTAGAGTCATTACTGTACGTAAGTACCGGTAAACACACTGCACAAAAGTTAAAAAACTTTTAAAAAAAGATATGTACCTAAGTAGGTAATTCTTATATTTTTATTTCATTTCTAAGTCTTGAAGTTGAATGGTCATACTGGCGTTAACCATATGTTATGGCATCAACGATGGCCGAATGACCCGCCATTCCACTGTTCGCATCATTAATAAAACCGGTGACAATTTGGCAAGCGCCAATTTCGGATGACCGGGATACTGCAACCCACCTATTGACATCTAGCGTTTAGGCACATTCTTAGTATACTTATTACTTACGAGGTATAAAGAGCTAACAGTCTTAAAAAAAATCAGAAGGCCATAATCGACTGTGTGGCGTAATGATGAAATTGAGATTCAAATAGGGACAGGTTGAAAGCTCGGTTGAAGCTCGATTTGTGATTGTGACATATATATAGCGATAAATACGTAAGTTATGATATATGCGCTGCAAATTAATCTTAGGACCACCGATTGCAGTCACATCATGTAAAATTATGTAAGATCATAGTGATGTTCATAGAATAGCTAACGTTATTTAGATTTTAACGTGCACCCATTTAGTGATTTGAAAAAAAATAATTTCGACCAAAGAATTTTCTCTTTGATATACCTACATAATAATTTATAAGTAGTTTCAAAAAAACATTAATAATATGAAACTGTTTATTTTGCATTGTTACAGAAAGTCTTGGCGTAGGAGGTTGTGACATCTGGTGACCGAATGATGAGCGGGGTGGTCCGCCCGCTCCGCCGCCATGGCCGCCCTGTCCTGCTACCAGCCCTGCCGGTCACACCTCGCCCAGCCCGCTAGGTATATCATCGTTTAATTGATTATATTCATCTTCATCCTCCCTTTCATTGTATTCAACGTCATTTTTATTATCTTCTCCGTTATTATCACCAATGATAAAAGGGGTAGACTTCTCGTACCAACGTACTGTCGTCTTATTAGCCCTGCCAATCAGACCTCCCCAAAATTGAAAGGTATGTCATCATCGTTATCATAATTCATGTATCTTAAATAACTATGTCGTTATTATCATCAATGATGAGCGGGGTGATCTTATCATTTATCTCTATCTTATTCATCTCTTTCATAGCTCTCGTCATCATTTTTATTGCCTTCAATGTTATTTTCATCAATGATTAGTTTTGTGGCCTTTCCGTCCAATCTACTAACAGAATGATCATCTTATTCATATCTTTCATCGTTATTTTCATCACTAACTAAACTGCGCCGTTACTAAATAAGTCTAGCTATCAGATTTCTTAGTTAAAAATTCTGCACAGCTATCTTTATTTGAGCCAGCCCACCATATGGACTTATGACCACTTTTTGTCCAGGTGTTTGGATGACGATGACAGTCACGCAGCCACTCTGTCGCTCCGTCGGCAACAGTTCATAGAGAGATGCCACGAGAGCCGCGGCGTGCGATACCGGGACTCCATTCCTGAGGTGAGAGCAGAAGTTCATTCTGAATATAAGACATCTCATCATCCTCCTGGCGACGGAACGAACATGAAGTGACTCCCGTCTGTCGGTAGTGGATACCTGCATCTATACGAAGCATGGATTTCCTCTCAATATTTTTCCTCACCCATAAAAGTACTTTTTTCAACTTCGGATAGGTATTTCTGCCTCTAGGACGAGGATTAAACTAGTTTAGATATTCTAGTGGTCCATAAATCCATCACAGTGCAGGCCTGTTCAGATATATGGCAGTGAGACGAAGCTAGTGCTGGAGCGGCACAAGTAGAAGCTACGTGTCATGGAAAACGAGTATTAACCTTCTTCCCTGGTTTTCTGGTTTAAAATCGCGAAAGATGATACTTGTATGCACGCTATTGGAATTAAAATGGAAGATGTCGATGATAGTGCAAAGTGAACTCCAGGCTCCTACTACTGCTATGTCCAGGAGGGCATAGCAATACGAGTGGTAGGAGCAACCAAGAACGCAAAAATAAGAAAGATAATTACTTATTGTCTTATTATATGAAATTCCCAGGTGTCGGTAAAGAGAACAAGGGAGGAGCTGACCAAGCATGCGTCACAAACCCTGCCGCTGAACCGGCGGCTGGCCGTCGAGTCCGGGTGGTCGAAGGTCGAGGAGGTCCGCAAGAAGTTCGAGGGGGGCGCCGACGCTACCTCATTCTCTAGGTCTTTTGAATCTCCCCCAAGGTCAGTTTATTTTTTTTTTTCTGTATGAGGTACTAGGCAAGAGATTCCCCTCTTTTCTACTCTAATATTCATTGTCTTTTCAATTTTTTTTAATAAATGAAGATTAAGAAGAAGTTACTTCTGTAATACCTAGTTTGCGAAAAATCCTCCTTCTATCATTTCAAACCTCACTCTCATCTTTAGCTTTTCGATCTTCTCAATGTACTTTGTTCAGGGCTTCCACCCACATTTTATAAAACGTCTGACGTCAGCGTATGCAATATGGAAACCCTGATTTCATTAGGAAAGTAACATGTGTAGTTATTTTTGCTGAAATTGGAGTTACGCGTCGTTCCTAAGCCTTGCAGAAAACCTTCTTTAGTAGTTGTTGGGCCTCTACAAAGTTAGTTTGTTCCAGGCGTCGCTTAGCCGACTCTCTGTTCGCGAGCTTCAAGCTGCCGCGCAAAAAGGACGGCATGGCGCAGCCTCGCTCGCTCGCTCCTCAGCCGCAACAGAAACGCAAGTCTGCCGTCGAGCTGCTGGCAGAATCGAAGGCCTTCTACGTTAAATCTGAAACAGTTTTGGACAGGAAGCAGGAACTTCCTTTACGGGTAAATATATTTAGGATCAAGATTATTCATAGCTCAAGGCGTCGCTGTGACAATTGGTTGATGGCTCGCTTCTCAACGACAACAGAAACGCATGTCTGCCGTCAAGCTTTTCGTAGATTCAAAAGTCTTCTAACTATGTCAAGTTTGAGATTGTATTGGATAGAATGCAGGAACTTCCTTTGAGGGTAGACACTAAGAATTAACCGAAATGATCATTGGCGAAACCCGTATTCTTGGGGAAGGATCAACGGATATGAATGCCAGGAAGATAACGATAATAATTAATATTTGCAAGAACTGCAAGATAATAAATACACATCATTAAATTGTAAGTATGTTACTAGCTGTTCTCAAAATAACCTGACATTAGAGCTTTGTTAATGATGAGTCTTCGACCGAAGCTGCTTTGAGCTAAACAAGTTTGCCTGCTTGAGATGCTAACACGTGGCTTGGTTAGTAAAAAAAGGTTTGTATTCCATGTTCTAATTTATAAAGTTTTGACGTTTTTACTATTACCTATGTATACAGTACTAATCTAACCATTGACCAATGAGTAACTGTAAAGGTCGGGGTCATGACATAGTTGTATAGAAAGGTAAACATGACTCAGCAATACAGGTGAAACAATAAATAGCAATTAAGAAGACAATTTACTAAGTGGTACAAATACAATAGTCGACACGGGTTTCGAATGCTGACCTTCTGAGTGAGTGGAAATAAATTTTAGGGTAATTTGAGTGATATGATAATACGTATGAGTAAAGAAAACTTATCTAACGAAGGACCTTTCAAGCTATACCTACTGACATTGAGTTTCATCATGGTTACAAACAAATTTTTTCTCGTACTCTCATTTTAGAAGTTGATGGGCGTAACTACCACAAACTTTTTGACGTAGATTTAAGAAAAACTTGGATATGTGTCACCCAGAAATACATAGAATAGCTAGGCTGTCTCATGGCACTGTTAACTTTGTAATGTTTGAAAATCTTGATAGGTAAGGGCGTATTAAGAAAAAATACTTTTTCGTCGTAATCTGTTAAAGGTAGGTTTGTAGACTTATTTTTTTTATTAATTGTGTTTTCAACGCTTTTCGTTAGATCGTGAGCAGTGTTGTTGATTATGCCTTATATAGTCATAATCATGATTATAACTTTTGTCTTCTGCTCATATCTCCAGGTGAGCAGTGGACTGAGCCAGGCGATAGCTGCGGGCGGCTGTCACCTCGTCAGCTCCAGCACCCTCACCAACGATGCCTGCTGCAATCCTTGTGAGTTTTGCCATTTATCTTATGATTTGCCTTCCCCAGTACATTTTGTTTGCTGCTTATTTAACAGTACGTATATGTTCCATAAAGTCTAGTTACTGTTGTTTGTAGCTATAAGTATTTGGATTTTTGGTCTGCTTTTATCTTTGGATACCTTTTAATTCTCTATTTTACCGGAAACACAGATATGAAATGTAGAGAAACGTTTTTGGACGTTATGAATACTAAGCGTATATGATCCGAAGATAAGAACCAAGAAGGGAAGATAAAAATCTAGAAGAAACACGTCATTATAGAAAGTATTAATAAAGTCATTTTGGCTAAAAGGTGAATAGGTTATTATTAATGCTACCTTCGCCAGTCTAGTCTTTAAATTGCTAAGTTTTTAAGTCGTCACAAATCGCCCTGGTTTCAGATGCGACGACGCGTATTAGCAGCACCCGAAGAGCAGTCAGCGCTGGCGAGGGTCTGCAGAACACATTGAGAAGGCTGTTGGAGCATGCTGACAGCAGGGAGAATGTGTACGCGCCCAGTTATGGGAGTAAGTAATTTTCAGGTTTATATATTTCAAAAAGACCTTCAGGCGTACAAAGTTTACTTTATCAATTAAGAATTTTCGCTAATGAACCTATGAATTTATTCTAATAATATTATTTTTCTCTTTTCAGCACACAAAGTATTCTCCGACACTCGCCGCCTCAAAGACTCCTACCCCGAAAGAGAAATACGCCCCCACACAGGGACGTACTCGGGCACCTTCTCCGGGACCTCGTCCTCTGGGACCTCGGGCTCCAAAGCGCACAAGTCGGACCCTGACAAGATCAGCCGGCCCCTGAGTTTCGGAGACGCGCGAGTCTTCTTCCCGGAGTCTTTTGTGATACCGCGCCAGAGGGCCAGTGAGGTCGTTCTCAAAAACGCGTATTCTATACGTAAGTATTTAATAATACTAAGATTTTGTTAAGAATCTTTCTATAACTGGATTGCGATGTAATAAGTCACCGGGTGAAGAAATTTTCTTGAACTATCCACTTTTTTGGATCTAAAAAACCATAATCAATTTCTGCAGACTCTTCGTCTCCTCTGCACACTTCTTGGCCTTATGGTGCCGAAATTTTACGGTCATAAGGGCCACCCGCGTTCTTTAAAAGTATGCTTGAAACTGAAGATACATATAATGCTGATGTAGAAACATTCCATTCAATGGGATTCCCTGCTGCGGTAAAAGTGATGGAAAAAGAAAGCCTGGATTATGATTTGAAGGACTACTGACTCGACTTAATTCTTTTTCCTTCTAGCGAGCTCTCATTCAAGCCCCCGTCACATGGAGTTACCGGAACCCGTTCTAAGCGGGTCGGGCTCTCCGGCGGAACAGCTCGGAGCTATTAGTCCCCCCGCTCAGTACGCGCACTCTGCACCTAGATATATCAGGTCAGTTTTTATATCTGCTTTTTTATAATATAGCCTAAGAAAATCTCAAATTCAAATTCAAAGTTTTTAATCATTATTATGGGAGATTTCAACATCACTTAATAATTGTCATATCTTTTGGTTTCACAACATCGGTTGAGACAAATAAATTACTTAAAACTTAGTTTATTGCCGCTTACAAAGCGTCAGTGGAGAAGAAGCGGTAACAAACTCCACTGCAGCATTTTCTTCAATAACGAAATTTAAATATCTGTTGGAATATAAATATCTATCGGAGCCGAGATACAAACGTTGGGCGAGATACTACTCCATGGAAAGTTTTAAACACCCTCCGATTAGTGCTACCTCTTGTCTTAATCTGCCTTTGGCTACTTGAAAGACACTAGATACTAAGTGAGTCGATGTAAGGACTGACAGACTGACTACGTGGGGGTTTATACAGGTAAATTTAGTAGGCGCCTTTTCTAAACTATGGAGCAACTTGTCCTTCTCTAACACCAACAAGTACAGGACTTATCAGATCATCCCTGATCTGATAAGAGTAGCTAGTGGTAAAGTTTAGTTACCGTTGGACGACACGCCAAGAAGTGCACCCATACAAAAATTTCGAGAAAATTCAAAAATTCAAAATTTTTTATTCATTATTATAGGATATTATTATATCGCTTAATAATTGTCGTATGGTTTAACAACTTGGTTGACGTCAAATAAATTACTTAAAAACTAAGTTTACTGCCGCTTCCAAGGCGTCAGTGCAGAAGAAGCGGTAACAAACTGCACTGCAGAGAAAATAGCCTCAACATTCGCACAATTCAAACTTGGTTAGTTTCCTCATTAACAAAGTTACTTAGATTAGGCTTAGGGGGTCTCACCTGACCTTTCCCATTGCTGAGTCGGTAACTTGACATTTCCGTTGTGTCCCCAGATCGAATTCCCACTCGCAGCCGAGCATGCGCGAGGAAGACAGCTGCCCTAATATCAACAGCCACAAGTCTCTACCTGATCTTCATACGCAGACCAGATGTTATCCAGAACAGTAAGTATTCCACATACCCACTGAAACCTCGTCATGCCCTTTCAAAAATGTAGGTTTTCAAATATTGGTAATTAGTAACTTTACCAACTAACAGTTTTCATATTTTTCTCGTCGAAAAATAACTAAACTAGTCCTTTTTCTCTTTAATCAATCATTTCTCGATCGATTTCTCATAATATCTACTAATCGTCTCTCGTTTACGGGAATCCAAATAGTTACATTGTAAATTTAAATTAAGGACGTCCTTGTAAAGGGTCTGGACAAGAGTACCCAAAACCGCCGAGCTTGCATGAAGAGAGTTATGAATGTGGATGAAGCGAAGGAATTTTGCAGAGATCGTGGCAAATGGAAAGATGTAGTCTCTGCCTACCCCTCTGGGAAAGAGTCGTGATATTTATGTATGTATGTATAATTTACAGTGTGAACGTGGAAGGCACGGCCACCGCCGGCCGCTCCCCGCGCCGCCGCCGGCACTCCGCGCACCAGCGGACGGCCTCCTGCTCTTCTAAGGGCACCAGGTACCATTTCATTCATTCAACCCTTGTGATTGTTTTTCTAATTCCATTTTTCTAATAGGAAATACTTTTTAATGGAGAGCTAGAATTGGAAGGATTTTCCGCTTCTTATAGACGCGCTTTCCTAATGACAAATTTAAGCGTTCTAAAATCTTTGAAATCGTATTTTGTAATGGTGAAATCGTCTGTATAGATTATCTGTATATTAAGACAGAAGTAAGTAGTCCAAGTTTCTTTTAACTTACGTGACTTCTGGTGGTGATTTTAAAAATCTAACAAACGGTAATTTTTACTTCTAGATCTAATCACTCGTCTTTAATGTCATCGTGTGAAGCGTTCTCGGAGCATCCTTCACCAGGCGAGGAAAACTACCAATCCTATAACAGGTAAATAGCATAGTTTGTCCGTGAACGGGCCTTGACTATTTGTATTCATTGAAAATGTACAATTGGTTTGTCAGATCACTCGAATGTTAAATAACGATGCTCGAAAAGCGTTTAAGGGCAGTCCCTATAAACATAGCATTTGAAAAACAATGACCAATAAACCCTAAAAAACAACTAAAATAAACGTCTGACAAGCAATAATCATCGACGCAAAATAAGTAGAAGTTAAATTTCCTAAAAGTTACAACATGCAAGAAGGAATCAACTATAATAAAGGTAGAATGATGAATTAAGTGCCGTGTGGTTCCCGGCACCATTACAAAAAAGAATAGGACCACTCCATCTCTTTCCTACGGATGTCATAAAAGGCGAGGCGATGGGCTAGCAACCTGTCACTATTTGAATCTCAATTCTATCACTAAGCCAAACAGCTGAGCGTGGCCTATCAGTCTTTTCAAGACTGGTGGTTCTGTTTACCCCGCTAGGGATATAAACGTGACCATATGTATGTATGATAAATTAACATACATACATATAATCACGTCTATATCCCTTACGGGGTAGACAGAGCCAATAGTCCCGAAAAGACTGAATGGCCACGTTCAGCTGCTCGGCTTAATGATGAAATTGAGATCCAAATAGTGACAGGTTGGTAGCCCATCGCCAAAAAAAAGAATCACAAGAATGTAAGCCTATCCCTTAGTCGCCTGATACAACATCCATGGGAAAGAAATGGAGTGGTCCTATTCTTTTTTATAGGTATTATTATTAACAAATTTCATAAATAGTGTATGTAATTTGCCCCCCAGTCGCTGCGGATCATCGTTCGCCCGCGACTCCGGCGGCTCTAGCGGCCACTACACGCAGCGCAGCGCGCCGCCGCACGCTCACCAACATAGAAACGATTCCGGATCTTCCACACAACATGAACAGACCAGGTTATAAATACATTCATTTCATGTATTTGACAAGATTTTTCATGTATGTTTCCATTTTCTGTATAATAGTTTAGCTTTTCGTCGTTATCATTGCCTGAATCTATATCGTCACGAGCATCTTTGGCAGTATCCGGTTCGAAGGACCATAAGGTGAAAGCGTTAATTTTCCTATTGTCTTGTATGATTTAAATAACAGAATGTCGAGTAGTTAAAGCTTATAAATATATTTTACATAATATATAGGTAGATCAACTTCAGTAACAATAGCAATAAAATACACTAACCCTTTGTTGTGCCGTGTGGTTCCCGGCACCAATAATAAAAAAGAATAGGACCACTCCATCTCTTTCCCATGGATGTCGTAAAAGCCGACTAAGGGGTAGGCTTATAAACTTGGGATTCTTCTTTTAGGCGATGGACTAGCAACCTGTCACTATTTGAATCTCAATCCTATCTTAAAGCCAAATAGTTGAACGTGGCCTATCAGTCTTTACAAGACTGTAGGCTCTGTCTACCCCGCAAGGGATATAGACGTGATTTTATGTATGTATGTATGTATTTATTCTTTATTGTAACAATTACAATTTGTAAAGTACAATAGGCGGACTTAATGCTAATAGCATTATCTAACAGTCTACCATTGGGTTAAGCGGAGAACCTTTGTGTGGGTGATAATAATAATGTATAACAAACATACTTACTATACGATATTATACTAAAAACCTATACATAATATATACATATATACTACACTAAACATACATATATACATAGATTTTTCATGTATGTTTCCATTTTCTATATAATAGTTTAGCTTTTCGTCGTTATCATTGCCCGAATCTATATCGTCACGAGCGTCTTTGGCAGTATCCGGTTCGAAGGACCATAAGGTGAAAGCGTTAATTTTCCTATTGTCTTTAGTTTAGGCAAATCTGACATAAATAACAGAATATCGCGTAGTTAAAGCTTATAAATATATTTTACATAATATATAGGTAGATGAACTTCAGTAACAATAGCAATAAAAGACACTAACCCTTTGTTGTGCCATGTGGTTCCCGGCACCAATAATAAAAAAGAATAGGACCACTCCCTCTCGTTCCCATGGATGTCGTAAAAGGCGACTAAGGGATTGGCTCATAAACTTGGGATTCTTCTTTTAGGCGGTGGGCTAGTAACCTGTCACTGTTTGAATCTCAATTCCATCATGGGGCCAAACAGCTGAACGTGGCCTATCAGTCTTTTCAAGACTGTTGGCTCTGTCTACCCCGCAGCGGATATAGACGTGATTATATGTATGTATGTATGTAACCCTTTGTCCACAGCCGCTACAACTCGTACTACGCGGAGTACGGTCGCGGCGCCGAGCTTGAGTGCTACGTCTCAGCGCCGCCGCAGTTCCAAGATGGCGCGCCCTCCCCCCCACCGCCACTCGCCACCCCCCACTACGCGCAACCAAGGGTGGGGATACACTTCCAGGTAGGAATGGGTTAAGATCAACTTGAGGCAGGTGGCAAGATCTAAAGAACTGTGTTATATGAAGGCTTCTTTTGTTTAAACTGGCAATTTTTGACAATTTGACTAGTGTTCCATGTTCTTACATACATACATACATATGGTCACGTCTATATCCCTTGCGGGGTAGACAGAGCCAACAGTCTTGAAAAGACTGAATGGCCACGTTCAGCTATTTTGCTTTCTAGCATTTTAAAGGACTACTCCATCTCGCTTCAATGGATTTCTTTACAGGAATAAGAACTTGGTGCAATCAGGACTTGGTCTGATCCCAGGGTTCGCAGCATTTAGCTTGGAGAGTGCAACAGGAACACGCATAGGTGAAAGAGAGTTGTTTCTGGCACTGTAGGAAAAAAACCCACTCCATCACACTCCAGGGGATGTCGAATAAGTCTTTTCACCTGGTTCAATGACCACGATCCAAGTTTGCTTACGTGCTCTAGTTAAAAGAGTCATATCCAGACACTGGGCTCCTTTCTAGAGAGAACGAAACAACAACAGGATTTATTTATCTTTATTAGGGAAATAGAAAGTAACATGGTCGTAAATTAAAATTATCTTATACTATGCTGTAAAAACCAATAAAGTTTTCTCTGTTTACATATATATAATACATACTATCGAAAAGACAAAAGAAGGACGGGAATCTTTGAGAATTCCTTCATAGAAGCTTCTTAATGAATCGTTGTTTCAGGCTATAAGAATGACCGTTCCACAGCGCTATCTTTACCAACTTCTTTATCAAGTTGGCTCTACAATTCTTTCGGTCATACGAGCCAAATCATGGGAGATTTGCCTCTCTAATAGTGTTTTGATTTGATCCCAACGCACCCTTTATGGACTTCTACTGACAATTACAGCAGTGAAACTAGATCAGAATAAAATTACAATTTTTTTTTTTTATTAATTTATTTTTTTTATTTTTCCTCCAGGCTAGCGCGCCTCCCCCTCAGTTCCAAGACGAGCCGCCGATGTACGACTGCGGATACAAGACTCCCATCAAGTGCGTCCCCGTGGGCAGGAAGGATTACACCAGCTCCAGGGATTATAACAGGTCTGTTTATTAATTTAATGGGCTCGTCAACTAAAATATACAAACAGAAATTGAGCTTATACATTAAATGTTTAATTGCACCTTTTAAGTCAGACAGAATGCAGAGAGACAGAGATAGAATTCAAACGATATGATCAAAAGAAATTGAAAAATGGAAAATAATGTTGAAATGCCTTGACGGAATAAATTGGTCTTTATTCCCGACGCAAAAACGACGGAGTGTTTTGCCGTGTCTTTAAAATATGAATTTAATTAGTTGTGAGTGTTCTATGTTTTATAGAGTTCGAGCCAAGATGACTGCCATCACAAAAAAGAGTTACTTACCTAATTGAAAGTGAAAATATACACACAGACACATGGTCACGTCTATATCCCATGCGGGGTAGACAGAGCCAACAGTCTTAAAAAGACCGAATGGCCACGTCCAGCTATCTGGCTTAATGATAGAATTGAGATTTAAAGATTCAAGTGAAAATATACCTATTTTTATTGCTTCCAATTCCAAGATACCACGAGCCCAACACGGAGCTGGTGAGCAAGCAGCCTCACCACCAGGATCACCGCCCGAGGCCGCGCCTTGACGATACTCAGGAGTACGTCAATGCTACACAGGTATGCATTTAAAAGACTAACCACGTAATGTACTATGGACTAAGGCGACTATGAGAGAAGCTTTTAAACTTGGAAATCTCCTTATACTTAGGCTTGTTCGATCTTAGTTCCATCATTGAGCAGTCTGTCTACCCTTGCTGGGTATAGATTTAATTATATGTATGTATGTACTCTGGACGTCATATTGGTGATAAAATGACCCCTAAATTTTCGCCATTGACGTGAGTATTGACAAGAAAAACAAGTTTAAGAAATTTAATATTCACCAAATAAGTAGGTAGATACCGTTCACTTTCAGTAGAATTTCGCTATATGCATGCACACGGCAGTGTATGGGCCAAGTTCAGATAAAATTCTCAAATGGCCATTCATTCATACCAATATTAAGAAGATAATCGATTAGTATTTTTTTTTGTACAAATGAAACGCAAAAAAATACTAGATCGATTTTAATAAAAAATACCTATTAATAAATTTTAATAATTAATTTCCACGCCCATTGGGACCATGCCGACTAAAGCTTATCTTTGATATCTGGTTTACAAATTTAAAATATTCTTTATTTTTGCCTAGATATGTCAAACGGAGGAAGTGACGTCACCGCTGGGCACGTTCAAACGACAACGCTGCCTACGATACAAGCAGCGACGACCGCGGCCTATCCTCAGATCTAAATCCGATATTTCTGATAGGTTAGTATTTATTAATATACATTACTATAATGTAATATACTAGTGTATTTGGTATTTTGAAAAGATTATCTTCTTTTCTTATTGTCATAATCAAGGATCATACAAATTGTACAGCGATAACCAATAAAATGATTTCTCATTATTTCTCAATTTATATCCGAAATTGGTTAAAGTATTTTCATCCTAACGTAAGTTTGAGACTCGTGAATACTTACCGAGCCTCAGAAAACTCTATATTACCTAAATAGTTATACATGGACCCAAAATATTTTTATATAAATATTCTACAAATCACTGAATATTTTCTCCATCTCTCATTCTAAGTTTATCGCCACAACGATATTACTTTTATCACAGATACAGACGTTCAGACGGGCGAAGCCCCGCGTCAGCGCCATGCGAAGGCGAGGACTCTCCCGATAGTCCTTCAGAAGAATCCGCGCGACTCCAAAACTTCTTCGAGCGTCTCGGGCTAGATGCGAGACAGTACGACGCTCTTATACGAGATCAGCCCGAGGAGAGCCCCGTGTTCTTCTCCTCGGCCTCCACTGTGGACTCCAATCAGATAGCCGCTACTGCTGACTACACGGTAAGTAATTGGACATATTTCACACAGCAAGCCCTTCAGAAAAATCGACAAAACTTGTTCAAACTATTCGGGCTGAATACGAGATACTGGCTCTGATACGAGATCAACTCCCGGAGAGCCCCGTGTTCTTCTCCTCGGCACCTTCTGTGGACTTAAATCGGACTGCTTGCTGACTATATGATTAGTAATTTTAAGATATTACACATAAAAACTCTTTCAGAAGTTCTTCGAGTGAGTCGGGCTGGACGTGATACAATACGAGCAGTTATACCTTTCAGCGAGAATTCTTCTTATTATTCATCAAAACAATTGTAACCAAAATTAACTATTAATTTAACTTTTAAATGGATTTACTTTTATAAAACACTGGCACATTTTTGGAAGCCTGAACTGTTAGTACAAAATGGTCCTACGAACATGCTATGACTACTTAAAATAACTTTATACAACAGTAATTTTAAGATAAAATAAATTCTTATTCTTTGTTGCGCAGGTACAAGGCCCCGCTGTGCAGAAACAAATTTACCGTAACACAGAGCCACCCAGCGTCGTTGAACGAAACGCCCGCATCATCAAATGGCTCTGTCAGTGTCGTAAAACGCAGATGCAACCACCACAATGAGCGAACTTAACCCATTCGATATTATGTTTCTCATTTTTTGAATAACATTCATCAGAGTCGCTCATTTTTAACTGACTTCAAATAGGAGGAGGTTCTCATAACTTTAATATAAGACGATTGGATGCATTTTCTCAAGTGTAATTTTCCTTTTTTGCTGAACTAGCTATTTTAAGAAATAATATAGCGTTAATCGAATTAGATAGGAAACTATTAAACGTGGATAATTCTAAAATAAAAATAAACGGAATGACTGCACAATATCGATGTGTTCAGAAATCTGGGCAAGATATGTATGTGTTATAAATGTTTCCTTGTGAAATTGATTTTATTGCAAGATCACTGACTATGGAATATGGTAACTAACCGATACTAGTTCATTATTTAAGGTTCTTAAAATGTAAGATTTGTTTCTTAAACATATTACTCGGATGGGAAACTTTTTGTAAATCTATTGGTTCTAAACTCTTCTCTTTCTAGTCACGATAGAATTACTAAAGCCTTCTCTTATTCTGAAAATATTAGGTCGCTTTGAGTACCTACTTCCCGAAGGCGGCGAGGCGAAAATAATTATCTCTAAGCAAAAAGTGTAAATTTAACCCATCTCGAGTGACGATAACTTAGATTAAGTACATGATTAAACGAATCGTAAGTTACGCTGATTATGTCAGTAATAAAAGTTTAATTTCTGTTCTCGAACATAGAGCAGAAGTTAGAGTAATTATTTACAAGCTCACCAAAGATGCAGACTATACGAGTATTATATAATACGAAATTCAAGACTTGGCGGTGTCACAACCGTAAACAAACATGTACGTATTTTATTTTACTAGCTGTAAAAATTAAATTACTATTTAAAAATTTTATATTTTTGACCGACGCGGTTCAACAGTGTATGAGATGAATAAAATTTAATAAGTATCCATCACGACAATGTACAAGTTGCGAGCTTAGCTAAAGAAAGAATTTATGAAGATAAATATTTTCATGAAGTAATCGTGACTTGTTGAAATGTGGTTTCTACTGTGTAATTATTATTATGTAAACATTACCACATAATTCTTGTTTCAGAGCTAAAACAAATTAAAGATTTCAGAGCTAACATATTTTTTCTCAAATTTTTTAACATCTTGATTGTAAGGCGACAGTTGTTACGACAGAGGCTCAATTAATAGTATATAATTTATTTCATATAAGTGGTACCAACATTATTTATAATTGTATTTATAGTAAGACCTTTATGAATGATAATGTTGTTATTTTTAATTGTTGAAATTTGGTGAATGACAGATTTAATATTTTCGTTATTATTAAAAATAAGAATCAAGGAAACGAAATTTGGACCACGACCAATAGATCCAAGGCCTTTATTCTGGGCCACCAAAATCATTAATTCAGTAGAAACCATAGTTTTGAGATAAAGTTAAAACATGTTCCTGTAACGGATTTGTCTTGTTCATACCTCTAAATATTTTCAAGTCTGTATTTAAATATGTATGGATAGGTATAAAACTTTACAAGAATACACTGATCAGACGGATAGAAATAGAACAAATAGCAAGATTTCCATATTTACGTATGTAAGAAGAATTATTCATGTATCTATTTATATTTTTTCATACACTTTGTCTTCCTATGGGTCGTTCCATACAGAATAATTGTTATGTTGCTTTAATGATCATGTTTTATTAATCTATTCGTTTGATCACATATTAGTTATTCTGATATTAGATTGTAAGGTCAACGATGCATACATAATGTCGGGAGCACAAAATGGATCAATTTATATACCTACTAATAAATCTGTGCCAAATTATCAATAATTAAATACCATTACACGAATAGAAAATATTTCATTGGTTCTAATACCAAGAGTACATATAGTTCAATTACTGTAGTCAGCGCTCTTCTATTTTCTTAAACGGCTGTAAAATCAACGTGATAGGTACCTATCACAACTTCAATTAATTATGTATACAAATCTTATAAATTATGATATAGAAGATCGTTGTATATCAAAACAGAAGCATTATCCAAAATGTACCTATCACATATCTCCAAACAGCGTGATTATCCGACTACTGATTTAATGCTACACACTATGTACAATATAACTATGTAATAGAACATTCTTGGTAGATACCGCGGTACTACATAAAATTCTTACCGCATTATACTAGTTTTTACTGTGGAAATAAAGATAATTAGAACTAAATCATTAACTTAGAATAATAAAGACAATATTACAAAATCGAAATATATTTACTTGGTAAAGCATAATATTGACTATAACTCTGATATATCGCAACAAATCTATATTTAATCGACTCATGTAAATAACTAGGTATTACACTGGTTTATTCTCAATCTTAGGTACCGTTTCTAGTTCTTATCTAATACCATATAATTGAAAATATGACTGGGCTGTAACCCTGTAGTGCAGTATTTTTAAATAAAGATGATTAGGTACCTATTACAATTTACTGAAAATAAAATTGAACTGAAACTGATTCTTTTAGTATTTCAAATAGTGGTCTGTCAAAGCTGGAGTGTTAATAAGAGTCTACTACTGCATATGCTAGATAATATTACCTACTTGTAAGTTAATTTGAAAATAATGTCATTTTCGCATCGTTATTTTTATCTATAGAATTTATTCTGTTCTGTGATATATCACATTGACACACGAAAACTACTAATAATTCATATGGGTATTCATGTAGTATGCAGCTAATGTAGGTTCATCCAAGTGAACCGAACAAGCGACCATTAACCGATCGCTACATACTATTAAATACCTACTGATTTATATAATGTGTGTGTTTGACTTGGCCGTAACACTACCGAGTGCATCAATTAAAACATAAAATGGCTGATACAATTATATGATATTACTTAACGATACAATTTTGCGTGATTAATACGATACACCAATTTAAAGTAGGTAATTTCTTTCGAATCTTTGTTACTTGCAAACATATGGTTTGAGGTTTGATCATGGAAGTTTAACAAATCCGGAAGCCAAACTCTTTCTAAAGCCAAAATAAATTGTTTCTTTCTTTCTTTATTTTATAAATGTTTCGGAGTGAGAAAATGATCTCACAACAGTTTTTCGTTTCAGCTGAACGTAAATATATAGGTATACCTATGTATGCATCTCTTTTTAATGAATGAGATAGATTAAGAGGTGCGGTTAGATTGTTATAATGACGTTAAAATTACACAGTAGGTAGGAACTTTGTTAATATTTCTTTTCTGAAGTTGGTAAAAGAGTGTGGTTTCCAGTTTGTATTTAAACCTATTTCTGAGGGTCTCCGTAAACATCAAGACCAATCTATGATCTAGAGTACCAACTAAGGTCCTTTTCTGAGGTCTAGCGTAACAGTATTAGATAGTTTTAGCATTGGATGCTTCCATTATTTGTGTAAATAAGATTTACGTAAATTGTTAGAACTTTATTGTGAAGAAAGAATTTTATTGTGGTCTGATATAGAAGTTGTTTTATTTATTGCATTCCTTTATATAAAGCATTCAAGATGAGCAGTTCTATTTTCCCATTTTTATCGCTTTGTAAAGCTAATTGCCTCTCTTCCACGGCCATTTGTTAGATACGGCAACCGCACTTGATTGGGCATGTCAGGTATTTCGCGATGCATCAAAACCGTCCCGTTTCATCTCTAGACTAACCGATTATGTTATTATGGTAACATAGCTACACTAATATTTCAATCTCTCGAATTTGCAGGTAGCCTCGCGATGTTCCTTGAGGGGATTAGTCAGGTTATTCCACCTTTTTTGTCATTAAAATATGGACACAATAAAACAATAAATATACCCAACTATTTAATTAAAGAAAATATGTACTAAATTTTTCTGGAAGCGCCAGAAAATAAAAAATTTGTCAATTTATCAAAATCGGTCCATTAATTTAATATATAGTCTCAGCAACTTTTAAACAAAAATATTTCCCACAATTATCCTTAAGCATACAATACATGGCCGAGAAATGTTTAAAAAAAATTCACTTCAAATATTTTGTTAAACACTTGGCTGCATGAGCTAGTAGCCCTTTGCCTCCTCAATAAAAACGAGTATATAAACCAAAAAAAAAAATTGTTTACTAACTTCTTGTCAATTTGACAATCGCCAATTAAGATAGATAAGCTAGGTACTTAACTAATATTTCAATTACTCCATTCCATTGCTTAGAATTATATTTGAATTATTTTTATTTGGAAATTCTCTTTCTTTTCTTGATATCAACAGAAGTCGCAACAAACAAACAAACAACTCGCAATCCTTACGTGCTTCCCACACAAATCACCAAAATTATATCGAATATGCCGAAAAAGCGAAGAGTTGTGGCAAGTGACGCCAGCGACGATGAGAAGGACTACAGGGACAAAAGGAAAAGAAACAATGAGGTTATTATAAAACTTAAATAACAATTTGTTTGCTATTAGTTATTTGGTTAGACCAATCATGATCCAAAATGAGTAAAGTCACCATGGAAGTCGGACAAGTCTTAATTTGTGTTAAAGGAAGGCAATCTTTCAAACAAGATCAAATGCTAAGGGAAAGTAGCAAAATAATCCCTACATATTTTTGTTTTTATCTTAAATAAGTAAGGCAGGCACATAAATAAAAAAACATGTTTAGATTAATGGCTAAATTATGTATGTAATTGAGATTTATGTTTTTTATTTGCCATCATAGTAATATGAAAAATATTTTATTTAGAAACAAGAACAAGTACAATTTAAATTACATTGGATAACTATGACATCTGCAGAAATTATGAAACTATATCACAGATGTCAACGCCTGTTAAAATGATATGACATAAACTGATAATTTTTCCATTTCAGGCTGTTAAGAAGAGTCGATTTAAGTCAAAGCAGAGAACACAAGAGACATTTACCAAAGTGAGCAAACTAAAGGAAGATAACAAAGTACTTGAAGAGAAAGTCAAAATGTTGACTCGAGAATTGCAGTGTTTGAAAGATCTGTTCCTTGCTCACGCGGCTAACAAATCACAGACGTCGTTTGCCGGGATCGATCTGCAGAAACTCCTTGCAGATATACCTGACGATAAAGAATCAAGTAGTAAATAAGAAATGTGGGTACAATATTAAAAGTAAAGGGAAAAGTGCCTGTTAATCTCTCCATAATCATTGACAAGGCTTTTGTATTATCTTGTCTTCCTCTCTATTTCTTTTTTAAATATTGGAAATAAAAAAACCATAATCAAGTATGGGTTAGGTGCGGTAAGTAGGTTTGGTTAATAAGCTGCTTCATGTAAAAAGTTTACTCACCCAATAATAGATAAATTTCAAAAAAGGTGTATCCGGTTATGCCTCACCTCTCTAGAGAGGTGCCCAATCCTCTCGAGTGAGGTGAGGCCTAACCGGGACTAAAGCCAGGAGGTAGAAGAATGTATAGAGGAAGAGAAGGTAATATGCCTTTTCGAATTAACAAACATTAATTAATTGATTATGGTGCTGTTAATAAGTACTTGTTATAGTTTCCACTGTAGATTACACTTAGGTTTGATTAAGTGAAAAGATTATTGTTCTATGCTTGGTTAATGTCTCTATGAATTTTTGTTTATATTGTGTATTTAAAATTAATTTGTTGTACAGTACAAAGTACTTGAGAGATTTTTTATATAAAAATGTTACTATTTAGTAATGCTTGTTCAGCACAATCTGTTGTATTGACCTTTTGTATACATTATAAAAGGGAAAAAGTAAGCTTGTCAAGAATAAGTTTTTTTTTACCTTTTCTTTTTGTCATTGTACCTAGCTGCAGCTACTATCCCTTTACAAAAAAATATTTTAACATGACAAGCATACTTTTTTAAATTACCTTACTAAAATTTTATTTTTATATGATCAAATATAAATTGCCATACCAATAGAGCTTATCAAAACATTTATTTTTGTTCATATGGTATGAGAAAGACCCATTTAAAATAAATACAATAATTACTAAAGACTACATAGGTATATTTGATGTATAGTTTTTATTGAATAAAACAGTGTTGACATTGGTACTTTCTTTGATAAATACATATACATACTAGAATCAAGACGTTAGGCCATATCTAACGACTTTGAGCTTTACGGAGTAGATAGAGTCAATAGTTTTGAAAAGACAAAGCCAGGTTAATTATTAATGATGTAATCGATATCCAAATAGGGACAGGTTGCGAGACCATATAATCATTCATAATTGATCTAAGTGCGAATTCTAATAGAGTAAAAGACTTAAAAAAACGGAAGAACAGCGACAATGTTTAAATTTTTTTATGGTTAAAGTATCATTCTTCTTTAACTTCAAGTTTGCTTAATTTATGTAATTTGTCCCGTATATATCTATTAAGGACGTCCAGACAAAGGGTCAGGTCAAGAGTACCCGAAACCGCCGAGCTTGCCTGAAGAGAGTTATGAATGTAGATGAAGCGAAGGAAGTATGCAGAGATTGTGGCAAGTGGAAAGAGGTAGTGTCTGATTACCCCTCCGGGAAAGAGGCGTGACTTTATGTATGTATAAAGTCTATTAAGGCCAAGTGCTGAAAATTCATTGGGGAAAGGACTGTAAGTGATGAATAGTACGTACTTTAGATTCTTATGGCCATAGTATAATGATAATGTAAGGTTGTTTATAACAAGTCCAGTTTTTGAGATCTAATGTCAAGTCACCAACAGTAAAAATAAAAATCTCAATTTTATCCATAAATACATATTATTACTTTATTTCAATTAGGAAGAATTAATATAGCTTAGAAATAGTAATAATCACATTTTGTCAACTGTTAAATTGTATTCTTAAAAAAATCATGACGCAATAAAAGTTCTCTCGTCTCTACAGTAAAAAAGCAATAACATCCCCTTTGCTGTAAACTGTCATTGTCAATACGACATTGACAATTTCAATTTTGAATTAAATGTTGCGTCACGTTGTTTTGTTTACTTTTATTCATTGAAAAACTTCTAATTTTTGATTTCTTGAAGAAAATAAGTGCGTAATTCATTACCACGATGAAATAAACTTTTCTTCTTCGTCTACTACAGACCAAATAAGTGTACTGAAATATTACAAGTTTATATGGACATGGAGTAATGATTAAATCGTCTAAATAGTTGCATCACATTTTGGATTTAAATTGCGATTGTTGTGAAACGCTATCTCAGTCTGCGACCGTAGCCTGACGAAGGGTGTATGGTCCATTGTTTATTTAAGATATTTTCATGATATTAGAAGAGGTTTCGTACAATATGCCGCCACGAAAGCGCGGGAGACAGGGAGTCAGTGATGCGAGTGACGACGACGATGATTACCGAAAACGGAGAGATCGCAACAATGAGGTAAGATAGTTCTCTTTTACGCTTGTTTTAGTTGTTTTGTTTGGTACCGCCAAAAGTTACATCGTAATAATAACCTGCTCCTTTAAAAAAAACTAGATACATTTGCCGCCAAATATTATAATTAATTTATTAACTACCTTGAAAAGCTGGCCAGTATAGATATCGTTATTGAATAAGGATTTGAGCTATCATTTCATTGTGGAATAATTAATCCTCTTAAAGGGGAATTAATCTTATTCAATGTACTATCATTTAATTGTAAGTGTATTAAATACTGTAATATTTGTTCTAGGCTGTAAAAAAGAGCAGGTTTAAGTCAAAGCAACGGACACAGGAGACATTTACGCGGGTCAACAAGCTGAAGGAGGAAAATAAAGTTCTTGAAGAGAAAGTTAAGACGCTAACAAAGGAACTCCAATTTTTAAAGGAGTTATTCCTTGCACATGCTTCAAACACACATACCAATTCTAAATTTCAGGGCATCGACCTGGAGAAATTATTGGCAGAAGTTCCTGATGAAAAGGAACAGAAAAAGAGTAAATAGTTTAATTACAGCAGACCTCGGGGTTCAAAACTGATAGGAAAATGGGGTATTTACAAAGATTAGGGAATTTAGTTTTAAGACTGCAGACATTAATTTAAGTACAACTGGTGTAATGGTGATCGCAGGTGAAATGTGAAAAAAATGAGTCCTGTGGACTTTTTGACTGATTTGAGTTTCTATATTGATTTGATGATATTATGTCAATTTTAAAATATTTGATTAAAAATAATTAGTTTATTTTTGTTGTGTTCAATAATAAGTATTTATTTCAATTAGCAATCAAAGATCTTAGTAATAGAATCTTTTTTCCACATTCATAATATAAGACTTGTATTTTAAAGTACTACTTAATTACGTAGACATTATAAAGTTATGAATGAAAAATTTTACAACTTAAAAAACAAGAAGTGTAAACAAAAAAAAACAAAATTTAAAATGGAGGTTTTTGTGCCAATACAAATTATTGTTTTTGAATACATACCAGTGAAAAATCATACAAATAGTAGGTTTTATTGTTTTGTTTCCTGATAAATTAATAATATTGTACTGAGCTAAGTATTTTGCACATTTCTACTCAAAATCATGATTTTTTATAAATCTCAAAAGTCAATTTTAACATAAACTTTAAAATTTGTGAATTTTTTTTTTATTGTGAATTTGACCAGTTTAAGTAGCAAAGCAGTTTAAGCAAAAATAGTATTATGCCTAGTTAAGAAAAAAAACTATTTAAGTAACTATTTTAGAAAATTGATCATATAAATAAAGGAAAATTTTAAATTGATGCATTATTTTTTCTACCAACACGAGATATTATTTATATGAAAATTATTAAAAAAGTAATTTTACTATAGACACAATTATTATAAGATATTTGAGATTTCAGCTCCTATTCTTTAACAATTTTTTATAACAGTCCTTTAATGAAAACTGCATTGTAAGAAAATTTGATTGTATGTAAGAGCGCTCTCTATGTAAAATTAGTATGTTTTTTATATCTGTTGAAAATAAAACATGATTTTGTATTACCTCTGCTATGTTTATCTTAGTTAATACTGGTTATTTTGATAATAACTATGATTAAGGTACTATAATGCAAATATTGAATTAGCTAGGAAAATCTATACTAATATTATAAAGCTGAAGAGTTTGTTTTGTTTGTTTGTTTGTTTAAACGCGCTAATCTCAGAAACTACTGAACCGATTTGAATAATTCTTTCACTGTTAGATAGTCTATTTATCGAGGAAGGCTATAGGCTACATTTTATCCCGGATTTCCTACGGGAAACGTCAACAATGCAGGTGAAAGTTGAATGAGTCGGCCATCTGCGAGCTTTCCACGCGAACGCTGCGCAAACCAACAAAGATATAGTAAAACAATGTACTAAAGATGTGAAGTACTCATTTTTTGCCACAAAAAAGTCCGCGAGAGCATATATCTATCTCTTAAGGTTTACTTACAATAACCACTTTTATGTTCATTTTTTAGATTATTTTTTCATTTTAAACATAAGTTATTTTGAAACCAATTTTCTTTAATTCAGTATTAATCCTTATCCAAATAAATATGTTTATTACTTTCGGCTTTTCATGTAGACTAAAATTGCCATTTACAGTATATAAATCAGACGAATAGGTTTTGAGATATAGTCGTTATAAGCAATTTGCAGCGAAACATTTAATACGGCGAACCAGCGTTCTTTCTAATACGCGTGACCGCCTGACTGCAAACGCACAACCTCTCACCCTAAACGCATATACATATACGGTCTCCGTTCGGTCGCGGGTAATGATGTGGGCCAAGTCGTTTCCAAGTTGCTTAACAATTAGCAGCTAAAATTGATAAAGCCGAGGAGGATGTTTGCAAAAATAAATATGATGCCCAAAATAACTATTCCACGCGGACGAAGTCGCGGGCACAGCTAGTGTCTTTATATGGCTCTAGGTTTTCTTACCACCAATTGGTCCCTTAGGCCCTTTATATAACACTAGAGGGTCGCCCGCGACTTCGTCCGCATGGTAATCCTATCAATCCCGTGGGAACTCCGGGATAAAAAGTAGCCTATTATGTTATTCTGGGTCTTCAGCTACCTACATACATACCAAATTTCATTGTAATCGGTTCATTAGTTTTTGCGTGAAGGAGTAACAAACATCCATAATGACATACTCACAAACTTTCGCATTTATAATATTAGAAGGATTCATTCTCTACCATTGACCATGTATAATTTTGCAAAGTATTGTACTGGGAAAAGATCTTTCGGTGGTTCGGTAATTATAAGGCACATAAAGAAGAAATAAGTATTACTCATGAAATGGCCTACTGAATTTGTAATAAGAGCAACAGGATTGCACAATATTAGAAATAAAACCACAACCGTTTTTAGTATCTAAGGTATAATACATTGTGTATTGTAAATATTGCACAATATTTGAACCATTTAAAGTACAACTCACGACGAAATAAGGAACTTTATGTTTGTAATGTTAAATAATTATTTAAAAAATCATGTTATGTATTTCATATTTTCAGAAATGAGTTTTTAATGTATCGAATCTCGATCTTTATTTGTGCTTAAAAAAAGCTTTCAAATGATATTTTAGCGAGATAGATTTCGGTGTCACGTCTATATCCCTTGCGGTGTAGACAGAGCCAACAGTCTTGAAAAGACTGATAGGCCACGTTCAGACATACTATGTGTTCATTGTAATAACATTTTTAAATAAAACACAACAAAACATTTAAACAGTTTTATTAATGAAAATTGAGTTATTAAAATAATTATCTTATCTATGTACATGCAATAATCTATATCAATAGCTATACTTAATACCAATATAATATTTGAATCTACAATAACTTCAGTCGTTTTATTTTTAGTTTAAACAAGATTCGCCATTTTCTATTTCTCTCATGCAATCCATACATATAATAAAATTGTAACTGACCAATGTACTGTACTTGATAAGGATATTGCCAGAAAATCAATGTGGGGGGATCGATATAAGGCCAACAGAAGCTAAAACATGTGATTTTTAGAATTTGTCTGTGTATTTGTATTATACTTGCATCACGCGAAACTTATTGCTCTGATTTGAATTCTATTTTCTCAAATGTGTTAGGCTTGGTATAACTGAAAAACTGGTATACAACATTTTCTACCCCCACCCCTGCAAGGGGACAATACATGGGGTCAAAACCGCCGTTAGACTAAAGCTGCGTATACACTGAGCCAATAATTGGGTTCGCATGTGGTCCTGTCTACCGTGGGCGGTATAGGAAAGTTGACTTACTTTTCTATGTGACCAAACTTAACTAAAATAAGCACTTAACTAAAACGAGCATGTCCAGCTTCGTAGAAAATGAAGCGGTAAAGTGGGTGTAGTCCTTATAAATGAAAACCATTAATTAATTCGACCCATCATGATTAAAAAAAACACTTTATTTAAAAGTAATTTCTCAGGGGATTGATATATTTACCTGTGTTAACTTGAAAGTTATTATAAGGATTTAAGTAGAAAATGTCACCATTTTTCACTCTAGTGTACGGATCCCAAGGTGAACAAAATATTAATAATAATGTATAACAGAGTGACATTTTTTAAGTGAAATGATACATTTAAGTCTATTTTGTTCACCCGTGTAGATAGCACATGTGGTACAAGCCGTCTTGGAGTGACTTAGCAATTTACAAACTTTAATAACGACAACATTAACAACTTTTTTCGGTATCTTCAAAAAAATTTATACTATACTAGTTTTTTCTAAATTTTTATATTTTAACAGTTTCATTTGCATTCCCAGTGCGGTCGTCGGCGTTATTTTATTGAAGCCTTTATCGCCATATTAAATAAATACATATATGAAAAGGCTAGCCATTTCTTTAAAAACTAACTTCTATGCGGAAATAAAAATAAAAAAAAATATTGTAAAACTAATGTTTATTTGGGAAAATAGTAAATAAATTGCCCTCATGGCGTATTATTCTACAGCTATTAAAAAAATACAAATAGAATGTCCATAATCATTCAAAATATCACAAAATGTAAAAGGAACTTTAGTAAAAAATATTAAGAAAGCTAATCTTACCTAACTTATTAGTACGACATCACAGTGGGCAAAGATTATACTAGGCTAAAACATTGAAATTATCTAATAAAAATATGTAACATATGAAAGCTATTCCTACTATGTGAATTAACAATAATAATTTTAATGAGCCTCATGATTCTCTCAGTTACGTTATTTCATTTGTCCCCAGTAAGTGCAAATGGGAACTTATCTAGCCTTGTCAATGTGATTCCACCAATAGGCATCGTTGGTAACAAGTTTTTAAATTTCGAATTCGATGTTCAATTTACTTCAAAATTATATCCGAATCTGACATTAGAACAAACATTTCAAACTCGAACTTTAATAATTAAAAAGTTGACTTTAAAAAAATATGTTATAGCTTGAACAGAAATATACCAAATAGTTAATGTCATATTGAGTAATGGTGAGGTAATTTTGACAATATTTGTGTCAAATAAGGATCCATAAACAAGGCTTACTTTTTTTTTCAATAATTCACATTTGAATCCGCAATATGGCGTAGATGCTATATTTCTGGTAAAGCTATTTTAAAAATCTAACGTTTAATTTCAAATTTCGAATCATTTCCACACATTTATAACGCCATCTGCCGACGAGCTGACCAAGTAGTTCTTACTGCCTTCTACTATGGTAACATCGGTGATCGGCGCCGTATGGTAGAAAGATCTAGACTCCACCGTGCGGTAAACGTTGTCTTCTATCAGTGGCGCTGGTATTGTGGGATTCAGTTTGCAACACTCTTGTATAACTGTAGTGCCGTCAATTATTCTACTCCTGAAATATAACAAGGAATATGTCTTTAATAATATTATCATTATCATACTGAACGTCTTATAAAATAAAAATAATTGGACGGATGATACAAATTGACTTACTTACAAGTAAGATCGAGACTTAGTTACAGAAAATATGTAATAAGTCGCAATAACACAATGATTATATAAGCCAGTCAAAAACTTACATTCTGACTAGGTTCGAACCCCGGCTATGGCATGATGACAACAAACTTTTTCTGATTGTCCTGAGTCTTTGGTGTTTATATATATAAATACGTATGACATGCGAGCCAATGAACTGAAATCCGAGGACGCCGAAAACCGGACCAAGTGGAGAGAGAAAAGTCGGAAGGCGGACTCCGGGCTCAGAAACACTTCTATGGAGGGTGCAACCGGAAACACGCAGAGATTTGAGAGATACATATACATACATACATACATAAAATCACGCCTCTCTCCCGGAGGGGTAGGCAGAGACTACCTCATTCCACTTGCCACGAACTCTACATACTTCCTTCGCTTCATCCACATTCAAAACGCTCTTCATGCAAACTTTATGTTTATAGTGGCGGTTTCGGGTACTTTTGACCTGACCCTTTAGAGATATATATATGTGGCGACATCTCTACGCCACTCGTCACAACATCCAATCAAACAACTACGGTAATCATCGCGAAGAAATTGACGCGCTCAACCAATAGCAGCGAAGAATCTAAGACGCGATTTCAAAGATTTCACGGATTGGAGCTATATATACAACCTCCGACACAACATCGTCTGTCGCGCGGTTCCCCAGGCATAACACCTAGCCTGGCGGAAGATCTTCCCTTTGATGGCGGTCGAGCCGAATCATCGCTCCCGCTACATATGTATATATATATATATATATATTTACATACATACATACATATCATCACGTCTATATCCCTTACGGGGTAGACAGAGCCAACAGTCTTGAAAAGACTGAAAGGCCACGTTCAGCTATTTGGCTTAATGATAGAATTGAGATTCAAATAGTGACAGGTTGCTAGCCTGTCGCCTAAAAAAGAATCCCAAGTTTGTAAGCCTATCCCTTAGTCGCCTTTTACGACATCCATGGGAAAGAGATGGAGTGGTCCTATTCTTCTTTTTATTGGTGCCGGGAACCACACGACATATATATTTATTATATTTATTAACCTATATTTGACGGAACCGGGCGTATTCAACTGGTCCCCCGGGGCGTGAACCAGTATGTAGGAGTCCTCCGGATGCTCGAGGTCCCAGTGCCGTATCCGCTGGTCGGAGCCGCCCGTGACGAGGAACCGGGAGCCCGCCCGCGAGCCGCAGTACGCCGCGCTCATGTAGTGCGACGCCTGTGCAAAGATAAAAACACAAAACATAAAATAATCAACTTTTTTGAAGAGAGAATTTTAATTCTTTTAGAGAATTTTTTTCGGTTGTCTGAAAATATTTTGCTTGGATACCTCTTAATTTTTCTCTTTTGTCCCCATACTTACAGTGTCCGCTTCAGGCATTTAAGGTTATTTTTTATTTTTTAATAGTACAAATTCTTTAAACATAAACATTAACAATTTTTTATTCTATAGTGCCGTGTTATTCCCGGCACTTTTGAATAGGACTACCTCTCTTTTCCATGGATATCGTAAAAGGAAACTAATTGATTTAATAACTCAATTTGTATTATTACCTTATGATTTTTAGATGATCGTGAAATAATAAATTATTTATTTAAGACAATATTTCTACGTTATTTTTCGGCACCAATAGAAAAAAGAATAGGGCCACCCAATCTCTTCTTCATCCCCATGGATGGCGAGAAAGGCGACAAAGGGATAGGCTTAATAAACTAGGTATTCTAGGCGATGGGCTAGCTACCTGTCACTATTTGAATCTCAATTCCAACATTAAGCCATACAGCTGAACGCGGCAAAGTCTAGAAAGACTATTGGCTTTATCTACCACCTATTGACTAAAAACGTGATTATATGTGTATAAAACGGCCTCTGTGGCGCAGCGGTAGTACGCTTGTCTGTGATACCGGAGGTCCCGGGTTCGAATCCCGGCCAGGGCATGATGAGGAAAGAACTCTTTCCGATTGGCCTGGGTCTTGGATGTTTATCTATATAAGTATTTGTTATAAAATATAGTATCGTTGAGTTAGTATCTCGTAACACAATTTTCGAACTTACTTCGAGGTTAACTCAATCAGTGTAATTTGTCCCTTATATATTTATATTAATATTATATATTTATTTAAAACATATGTGTATTATTATGATAACGGTCGGAGTGGGAAGACCTACACGAACATATCTTGATCAAATTAAGAGGTAAAGGGTCAGGTCAAAAGTACCCGAAACCGCCGAGCTTGCATGAAGAGAGTTATGAATGTGGATGAAGCAAAGGAAGTATGTAGGGATCGTGGCAAGTGGAAAGAGGTAGTCTCTGCCTACCCCTCCGGGAAAGAGGCGTGATTTTATGTATGTATGTATGTATTATGATAACACACATACCGGGGTGTTATACTGCAGCGGCTGCGGAGAATTGGTGCACGGCCATAGCGCGTGAGTCCTCTGCGTAGATTCCAAGCACCAGGCGCCCGAGTCCCGGCCGCCTATCGCCCAAATCTGGGAGCTGTTGGTGCCGAAACCGATGATGCGACGGACGCGCTCCGCTGGAAAACAATATTAAACACATATAATCACGTCTATATCCCTTGCGGGGTAGACAGAGCCAACAGTTTAAAAAATACTGATAGGCTACGTTCAGCTTTAAGATAGAATTGAGATTCAAATAGTGACAGGTTGCTAGCCCATCGCCTGAAAGAAGAATCCCAAGTTTATAAGCCTACCCCTCAGTCGCCTTTTACGACATCCATGGGAGCGAGATGGAGTGGTCTTATTCTTTTTCTATTGGTGCCGGGAACCACACGGCACTAAATATTAAATATATTATAAATTAATTAGCTGTTATCCGCGTCTACGCCCGCGTGAGAAGCGGCGTATTCAACGCCATCTACAAAAAAAAAAGCGACGAAATTAGCGCCATCTACAGAAAGAGACGAATAAAGCGCCACCTACAAAATAATACAAGTTATTCGAAAATCTCAAGGGAACGATAATTTATACCGGGAAGAAAAAAACCCAAATCAGACCAACGGTTCGAAAGTTATCGCTTAACAAACATGCATACATATAAAAAATATATACATCGCCCCAAATTGATTGGTAGGTAACAAAGATTTCCTAAAAAATACTTACCATTAGGATGTTTGACGTTACTGACGGGCAGTTGGAATCTCAGGTCCCAAACAGAGATGGCGCCACTGGAAGTGCCAACCGCCAAATAACCAGAATTGTCTGCGTACAAGCACGTGTACACTCCTTGCTTCAGGTCGCCTTGTAGTTTCCATGCGTTATCTGAAGAAAAAAAAGAGAATATTTATAACTAGAGGACGCCCGCGACTTCGTACGCGTGGAATCAATCCCGCAGGAACTCTGGGATAAAAAGTAGCCTATATTTAATTCTGGGTCTTCAGCTACCGAGGTAGAGAGGTAGCAAATAAACTTAGTTTCGCATTTATATTATTAGTTAGGATGGAAGGTTACCTATGTAGTGGTTGCCTGGAACCCATTGCATAATGCGATAAGGCCGATTTATGTACATTATTTTAGCATTTAGGATAAGTTATTTTTGTTATAATCATATTCATTTATTTGACAACTTATGTAAAATAAATAATCAAATTATCAAACAAAAAAATATCTATCGCTCTCAATTTTCTCACATCTTAAGAATGCATAATTAAATTATACAATATAGGGTATACTATCGATGTATTCTTATGTATAGTGGTATACGGTATACGACCCTACGGAGTTCATGTTGTACCCATTATTAAACCAGTGACTATTATAGTAGCATACATATACACATAGTCACGTATATAGCCCTCGCGGGGTGGACAGAACTAACAGTCCCGAAAAGACCGACAGGGCACTTTCAGCTTTTTGGCTTGATGATTGAATAGAAATTCAAATAGTGACAGGTTGCCAGCCCATCGCCGAAAAGAAGAATCCCAAATTTATAAGCATATCCCTATTATAGTACGAGGTATACTATTAAAGTAGTTAGAACTGAAATGTACAAAATGATATGTAAATAAATGAATTGTGACTGACCGGGCGCCCTGAGGTCCCAGCCGAGCACGGTGGCGGCGAGCGTGGCGTAGGCCAGCACGGCCGCGCCCGCGCCACCCACGCCGCACAGCGCCGCGCAGCCCGGCGGCTCCAGCTGCCGGCACTGCGACATCGTCATGCGGGACGACCCGCTTTGTCTGGAACCAGGTGGAGGTTTGACGATAATGGGATCCGGCTCGAAGGACCATGTATTTAATTTGTTCAAATTGTCGATATTATCATTAGGTATTAACCGTTTTATCTGAAGGGAGAAATTCGGATCAACAATGGGATCCGGCTCGAAGGACCATGTATTAATTTTTTTCAAATTGTCGATATTTACATTAGGTATGAACCGTTTTTTCTGAAGGGAGAAATTCGGATCAACAATGGGATCCGGCTCGAAGGACCATGTATTAATTTTTTTTCAAATTGTCGATATTATCATTAGGTATGAACCGTTTTTTCTGAAGGGAGAAATTCGGATCAACAATGGGATCCGACTCGAAGGACCATGTTTTAATTTTTTTCAAATTATCGATATTATCATTAGGTATGAACCGATTTGTCTGAAGGGAGAAATTCGGATCAACAATGGGATCCGGCTCGAAGGACCATGTATTAATTTTTTTCAAATTGTCGATATTATCATTAGGTATGAACCGATTTGTCTGAAGGGATAAATTCGGATCAACAATGGGATCCGGCTCGAAGGACCGTGTATTAAATTTGTTCAATTTGTTGATATTGTCATCAGGTATGAACCGGATCACGTATGAACACTTTTATTGAAAAGTGTTTTTGAAGTTAAAAATTATTAAGCAGCGTTTAAGTGATAAAATATATAAATCCAGCGTCAAAACAAGTGGCCTGATCGAAAATTCGTCACCATAGAAAAAATATGTCGGCACTCTCGGAATGCTACACTTAATTTTTTTTTTCTATCGCAAAAAACTTGGATTTTGTTTATTGTTGTTTACCTTAGCACAAATATGCAGTCTTGTGTAGCGGCTACTAAAGACTGTCCGCCCTCGCACGCCGCCATTGAGATAACGGGGCCCGCCGCTCTGTTGTACATAGACTTCGACCTACACAATGAAAATTAAGTTTTAGATAAAGATTTTCACTGCTAAAATATATTTTTTTATAATAATTTGAGAGCGTTTGACCTCAACCTGCCATGTGGTAAGCAAGATGAGGCCTGAGGCAGTGCCCGCAAGCTTAAATATTGCCTATTCACTCTTGCCTTGAACATCCCCAAGTTGTATGTATCGGGGAAGAAAGAATATAAAAAAAAATCGCAAATTACATTAAGATTAAATACGGGGATTTTCTAAGTGAAATTTGAAACTCGTTTATGAATTTCCGATTCAATTCAATTCACAATCCTTATTGCACATCATATAGTTGAATTACAGTAAACTACGTATAATATATAATTACAGTAACTGCCTTTAACCTGTGTACTATCTAAATCCCAATTCCATCATCAAGCCATACAGTTGAATATAATGATGTCGTCCGGCTCGAAGGACCATGTATAAAATTTGTCAACTTGTCGTTATTATCATTAGGTATTAACCGTTTTGTCTTGAAGGAGAAATTCCGATCAATAATGGAATCCGACTCGAAGGACCATGTATTATTTTTTTTCAAATTGTCGATATTATCATTAGGTATGAACCGTTTTTTCTGAAGGGAGAAATTCGGATCAACAATGGGAGCCGGCTCGAAGGACCATGTATTAATTTTTTTCAAATTGTCGATATTATCAAATTTGTGATTGGTTGTTGTGACTTGTGGTATAGAGATGTGTCCACATGCTATTACTTCACCTGTTAACATAAGCGTGCCCCTGTAACTTTGCGTCCCACAGTCGCACGGTACCGTCGTCGGAACACGAGGCGAACAGATTGCTCGGAGCGGCCAATGTCACTAGTTGGTTCACCCGGGCTCTGTTATAAAACAAAAATCGTGTTATCAGACGTATTATATGAAATATCATAATAATGGAAATTTACCAAATTCTGTAATTAATAAATCTTTTCAAAGTTATGTACATTAGTTTGAGTCGATAGATTCAGACGGGTAGAACAGTCGCTTCGTGTAAAAACCTGACTTACTTACGTAATCCAAGATCTTAGTCAAAAAGCGCGCCCCGGGCTCCTCACCTCTCTGGAGAGGACCTTGAGGTGTGCTTATGACCATGTCCTGTCCCCGTCGCATGTCTGCCGTAGTCGTCAGACCTCCGCAACCGTGACTGAAAAACTAACTAGGTATAGTGAAGGAATAGGACCTATACATCTCTTTCCCATGAATGTCGTAAAAGGCGACTAAAGAATAGGCTAATAAACTTGGACTTTTTCTTGTAAGCGATGGGCTAGCAGCATGTTACCATTTGAATCTCAATGCTTTCATAGAGCTATACAGCTGAAAGTGGCCTGTCAGGCTTTTCGAGACTGATGGCTCTGTCTACCCCGCAAGGGATTAGGGACTTACTTGTGCTCATGTAGATATGCCAACAACTGGTTTCCGGGCCTCCAAGACGCCGGCGGGGCTGTGTCTTGACTGCTTTCATTGCATTCCTCGTTGCTACTGTATGATAAAAAAAAAATATTGTCAATAATGACAATTCAGTCTTTGCGTCATATAAATTTTATTGGAATCATTTGACAGCATAAACTTTTATGGAAACTGACAAAAGATGATTATGCTAAAAAATGTGATGTTACGTGAAATTAAACTTAAAATTAATTATACCATAAAATTTAATTCGAACCCGGGATCTCCGGTGTCACAGACAAGCGTACTACCGCTGCGCCACAGAGGCCGACATAATCGAAATTTAAATACTTTCACGAAGAAAATCACTATCAGTACTTTTATATTATATAAATATACGTTTATATGATATAAAAAAATATATATATGTTATTCACAATGTATTAAAAAAAATATAAACTCTAATACCGCTGTCCTAGAGAATTACAACTTCTTAACTATTTGACTCATATACTTATGCCATAACGAACAAATTATTAACTTATTTAAAAAAAACAGTGAATCATACATACCGCACAGATTTTTGGAATTTTTGTTGCATACGCGCCGTAAGATTTCTTAACTCAACGCGGCACGGGGCCATGCTATCTATAAATAAAAAAAAAATTACAATATTGCATTTTAGTCTTTTCACTGTTGATATGAAAAAGTTAAAGTAACCCCAGCACATTGAACCACATAAATTCTGGTTGGAAGATAAATAAAGTTCGCCTTTTCGGCCAAACATTGTCTTTCTTACAGGTTAAGTAACAAAAAAATAAAGACATATTGTACCCAACCGATTTGTGCCTCCAGTGGTACCACGGGATATCATCACGTCTCTTTATGCCACAGTATACGTACATTGCACGTAGCTAGCGCTCTGCCCCATAGAGTGCGACGGTTGTACTGACACGGTTTGCTGCACTGTGGCCGGCGCGACGCCCGCTTGCGATGTAGCCGCAGATTCTGTTTGGCCTGTGAAATCAATAGAAATAAACAATTTTTTAACTAGGAATGTTATGAGAATAAATAGTCTATGACACAAACATTATTGATGAGAAATTATATTTTTTCTAATTGGCCCGGTCTAGGATGTTTATATACTTACATTAGTATTTATTATAGAATTATTATTTAATAGAAGGCTTCGAGGCCAACTCAATCAGTGTAAATAGGAGTTTTAAAAAATATATCCTCGACCTGAAACGAATAAAGTTCTTGCAATTCCGGTGAAAATTACAAAAATCCTCTCAGTGCCTCGCTACAATTCCCAATACATACCTACTAATATTATAAATATGTCTGTATGTTACGCTCCCACTTGGAATTTTTATTTAATAATAAATAAATATATAAAGAACAGATTACACCGATTGATTATAACTTCGAAGTATTTCGGAATATAAAAAATTACACGTGACTGTTTTACCGACTGCAGTCGGTGATCGGTTAGCGCCATCTATTGTATTATTACATGGTTTCTATTTATTCTATGAAGTAATAATTTAAATTACCTTTTGATATTTCGTTCGTATTGAATGAAAAGGTTGCAGAGGTTAGACAGGAGTCGCTTCGTGTAAAAAGACTTATCTACCCAATCTAGGATTAAAGTAAAAAGCCTACCCCGGGCTACCCTCCAGACAGGTGAGGATGTAACCGGTACTAACGCTAGGAGGAAGCAGATATTTCATTCGTACATACATACATACATATGGTCTATATCCCTTGTGGGGTAGACAGAGCCAACAGTCTTGAAAAGACTGAATGGCCCACATTCAGCTATTTGGCTTAATAATAGAATTGAGATTCAAATAGCGACAGGTCGCTAGCCTATCGCCTAAAAAAGAATCCCAAGTTTGTAAGCCTATCCCTTAGTCGCCTTTTACGACATCCATGGGAAAGAGATGGAGTGGTCGTGTTCTTTTTTGTATTGGTGCCGAGAACCACACGGCACTTCATTCGTATTAAAAATAAATACGAATGAAATATCTGCTTACGTATAGATAAAAGTCACTCACCCCTCACACTGTGGTCCTGCGAGTGGCCGAACATATGTTGCCATTCCGTGTTCATGTGAGTCTCGTGCGACACAGACGTTTTGGCGGTTCTTCTGTTGAAATTGACAAAAAACATATTTACTTTACTCATACTAGAGGCCGCCCGCGTCTTCGTCCGCGTGGAATCAAACCCGTGAGAATAGTATAATAAGTAAGTAGTACATAAGTAGCCTAAATGTTATTCTGGGTCTTCAGCTACCTACATACCAATTTTCATCGTAATCGGTTCAGTACTTTTTTGCGTGAAAGAGCAACAAACATCCACACTGACATGCTCACAAACTTTCGCATTTATAATATTAGTAAGATGTTTTGTGGCAAATAGCATTTGTTTTTTCTTAACTAGCTAAATAACTGCCCTGGTTCGATAGAAAATAACACAACACAACACAACATCGCTTTCGGAGTAGACAAAGCCAACAGCCTCGCAAAGACTTAAAAGGCGACTTTTATCTATATGCTGAAAGATGGAATTGAGATTAAAATAGTGACAGGTTACTAGCCCATCACCTGAAAAGAAGCATCTCAAGTTTATTAGCATGCCCCTTAGTGGCCTTTTACGACTTCCATGAAAAGGGTATCGAGTGGTCCTATTCTAAAATGCTTGGAATCACACGACAGCATACGAAAAATATAAGACATTTTTGATGAAATATGAAAACTTACTTCTGCGTGGAGGAATACAATTTATCAGGGTTGAGGGCATCCGATGGGGAGACCAGAGGCACTGACTTCGATATGCCAGTGTGCTGGAGGACCAGGCGGCCTGGGGCTTCTGTTATGTGCTAAAACAAATAAATGGAGATGTCGGACAATACAAAACAAGTAATACCTAACGTGAACGGATATCTGCGTAAATCTTTATAACATACATACATGTTATCACGTCTTTATCCCTTACGGAGTATATACAGGGTGACATTTAAAACAACTGCATCCTTTTAAACATAGACTATACCCATGCTTCTGAGCCTTTTGAGCCTATTTTTATTTAAATTAAACTTCATCATTTTCACATTTAAAAAACCCTCAAAAACTACATCACACGCTTTATTAAAAACCAATACTACAAAAAGAAATTAAAACTAAACATGTAAATAAATGTCTGAAAAATAAATTATTATTCTAGTATCAAGCTCAAGTAAAGTACAGAGTTGTCGAGATCGCTCAGCTGAATGAATTGTGTCGTTGACCTCTGAATCTTACGCGTCGCTTTTCCGCCGGCCGGGGTGATATGACGTATTTAGGATCGTGGATTTTGATACTTTTATTTTTTTTCGTACTTTCTGAAATATGAACCGATATTTTTCTTTTAACGTTTTTAAATATCCTTTAGATGAGTACATTTCACAGTTAAATTTATGCAATTGAATTAAAAGTCACCCTGTATATTTATATTTATACCGAATATATTTTATTGTAGGACCTAACAATATTTGTCATAGTCTGAACGAAACTCACCTGTGTTGACGAACCCTGGATTTTAATGAGGTGAGTACTCATCGCCAACAATTGGTTCTCTACATGCTCAGTCATTCCTGTAACAAAATTCACATTGTTTATTGCATCATCTCCAGTCTTTGGCCACTCCAGGCGTACTCTCTGGAGAGGAGCCCGACATTCAACTCATCTCTCAATAACGATTATAAACCTTACACAGGGGTAGACATGACTCTTGAAAATACTGAAATGCCACGTTCAGCTGTGTAGCTTAATGATGAAATTGAGGTTCAAAAAGTGACAGATTGGTAGTCCATCGCATGCAAAAAAACAAACCAAGCTCATTAGGCTTTCCCTTAGTCGTCTATTACGCCATCCATGGAACATTTCAACACATTTTCTTGTGGAAAAGAACGAATAAAAACGTCCTCACGTTGTGTGTTCAATTTAGCTTATCTCTACGAATCTAGTATATAGGTAATTAAAAGCTACGAAGTTTACCTACTAAGTAGAAATAATGTGATAATTACCATCAGACGCCAGCCTCCTAAAGAGATTTCTCATTTGCTGACCCATTTCGGAGTACTGCGGGATTGATCCCTGCTTGGCCTGCAAAAATAAATCAATCAATTTTTCTTCTTCCACCGGGAGCGATGTTTCGGGTTCAACCGCCACCAAAGGAAAGATCTTCCGCCAGGCTAGATGTTATGCCTGGGGAACCGCGCGACAGACGATATTGAATCGGAGCTTGTATTTATGCTCCATTCCGTGAAATATTTAAAATCGCGATTTAGCATACGCCCTGTGATAGGCTGATGGCTTGTGACGTTTGAGATACCACCAAGACACTTTGCTGCTATTGGCTTAGCGCCTCGAGTTCTCACTGTGATTGGATGATGGCGTGTGACGTTTGAGATATCTCCACAGACTCTTTGCTGTTATTGGCTTAGCGCCTCGAGTTCTCACTGTGATTGGATGATTGCGTGTGACGTTTGAGATATCTCCACAGACTCTTTGCTGTTATTGGCTTAGCGCCTCGAGTTCTCACTGTGATTGGATGATTGCGTGTGACGTTTGAGATATCTCCACAGACTCTTTGCTGTTATTGGCTTAGCGCCTCGAGTTCTCACTGTGATTGGATGATTGCGTGTGACGTTTGAGATATCTCCACAGACTCTTTGCTGTTATTGGCTTAGCGCCTCGAGTTCTCACTGTGATTGGATGATGGCGTGTGACGTTTGAGATATCTCCACAGACTCTTTGCTGTTATTGGCTTAGCGCCTCGAGTTCTCACTGTGATTGGATGATGGCGTGTGACGTTAATGAAGCCAGGGTGCGTCTTTACAACCATGATCCTGGATTGGGTGAGTCACGTTTCTTCTGAACTTTAAAAACTTTGCAGAAGAAACTGACCTATATTGAAACATGGTTACACATACAGTTGCCCGAGTGTGTAGAATCATCGCGATGTTTTCTCTCGCCGTAAGATCATCGGTGAGCGATCAAACTATTGTACATAGCTCATAATCTATACTTATATTATAAAGCTGAAGAGTTTGTTTGAACGCGCTTATCTCAGGAACTACTGGTTCCAATTGAAAAATTATCGTGTTGAATAGACCAATTATCGAGAAAGGCTTTAGGCTATATAACATCACGCTGCAACTATTAGAAGCAAAAAGAAATAATGGAAAATGTGGAAAAAAAACCGGAAAAATGATTCATCCTTGAGGGCTTCAATGATGCCCAAAATAACTATTCCACGCGGACGAAGTCGCGGGCACAGCAAGTGCTCCTAAAAGAGTCATTGGTTACATGTTCGTGGTGGGATTTGAACCTGTACCTACCTCCACACTGTTTTTATTATAATTTCAATTCTGTAAACTCATAAATGAATGTGGTAATGTGATTTAAAATTTTATTTTGATCTTTTTAGGGCACTTAAATAAAAGCTTGTGTTAAAAGTTTTTTTTATAATTATTTTATATTTTTTAGTTTCAATCGATAGTTATCGATCAAAATTGAAAGTCCATCTATAAAACGGAGAGTCCTTCATGGTGGGCCTACCAAGTGCCTATCATAAACGAATGCGTATACGAAAGTTCATGTCCCTGCTATTTACCGCTGAGGAGATTTCTCGTACGGAGCCGATCATTGTCATCGGTTCTGGACCAGCATGCAAAATTTCAGCTCAATCGGATACCGGGAAGTGGGTCAAATTAAACTTGAAAGATTTGTTAACATACAAGTCAAACTTAATAAAAGCTTTTAATAAAAATATACGTACACATCTGGTAAAGTCATACAAGTAAACAAAAACAAGAATAAAATCCATCATATTTAATTAATTGATAGCAAAAAGAACAACTCTTAATTTTTTTGTATTTCAAGATTACAATTACTTTTATTCCTTTGAGACACACGGTAGTCCAAAACCATTGCAGTTTTCGCCAACTCCGTGAAAACGGTTACTCTTTTTGACGGCTTGAATACCCCTTGGTAAATATGTTCTTTGCAAGTGATGGTCTCACCGCTATCTAATGTCACCACGACAGCCGTCTGTTGGTCCACCTCACCCATTGACACCCACAATTTGGTGATTTTGCCGCTGGCTAAACTGGACAACGAAATATCCGCTAGAGTAAACACTAACACGACGAACAGTACCGTTCTCATCTTGCTAAAGTGGTGCGAATTTGTAAGTATTCAATCAAATAAACAATTTATATGATAATCGCCCTAGATTGTACTGACACTTTGATTTTGACACCGCGTAACCGCTCCAAAGTGATGCGTTTATATAGCGTGCTTGACGATAATTCTTACACCCTGGTAATTTTCAGGTCTCGAGTAAAATATTTATACAGTCAGCTTGACTATTATCAATAAGTCAAATAACGACCAAACTTGTCCTTTTATACATATTGTCACGACGCGATAACTAAAGAGCATCCTGCCACACAAAACATTTTCCATCTTAGTCATGTTATTATTGCCTAAATTACAAATAAAAGAAGCTGATATCGTTTTTGTTAATATAGGGTTGCCTGTCTATACTATTTTTAGTTAGGTTAAGCTTTCAAGGCAAAACCATTGAAGCGATTTTTAAGAAATTGGGTACCGAGATAAGACTTGACCCCGAGGAACTATTGCTCATTCGTGGATCTCGAAGAGGCCTATGACAGAGTATAGAGGAATGAATTGTGGTCAGCATTTTCTAAGCATGGAGTTAGCAGTGCCTTGACACTGAAATATTTATATAGTATTCGAGAGCTTGTATCAGCAGAAATAACGGAGCGCACACTGAGTGGATTTAAAATTGAGAAAGGTGTAAGACAAGGATTTGTTGCGTCACGGAGCTGTTAAACCTATTTATGGATGGTTGTTTGACAGATATAAAATAGTCTGAAAGTGGATTTAGGGTAAATGAGTTACTCGTCAAATATCTTCTCAGTGCCGAAGATCAGGTTATACTGGCCATCATCAGCCGAGGAGTTACTGGAGATGGTAAACTGTATGGTTGAATCTTTGAATAAGAAAGGAATGAAGGTGAATGTAAGTGAAACAAAAACATTGGTTTATGAAATGGAAATGAAGAAGTAAATGACAGCATGATATATTTTGAATGGAGGAGAGGAAGTAGCCCAAGTAAAAGAGTTTTTATATCTGGGATCAAGTTTACATCAGATGGAAAGGGTGGACAATGGAATATGGTGAATGGAGTGTTGCATGCCTTTATGAGCAGTTAGAAACTGTCCTAAAAGGATCACCTGGCTGTGCATAAAGGAGTGTTGGTTCCAACATTAATGTAAGGAAGAAAAGTTTGGTGTGAGAAAAGAAGCACGAAAGCAGAATAAATGTGGTGGAAATGAGAGTGTGGTTGCGAGAACATGGTTTTCATTTATGGTTTTTCTTACGACCACCGAGCACAGCTCAGTCTACCAGGTACTATTCAATAACACGCTTGCCATAAAGCGTTGACAACCCTGTATGAACTCTGAATAGGGACAAATAGTACTCTTATCAAAAACCACAATGATGACTCAAACAATTGTCCCAGGAGCATACATTATTAGTACAACCTTGGTCTAAGTCAAATAAACGAACGCCTGTACACCGCGCAAGATGGATAAAAAAATATTAATTTTATATGCTGTCTTATTTATTGACAAAAGTTTGGCTTACGGAAACACGGGGTGTAATATACCTATTGAAAATGCAGGAGAAGTGCATAATTTTCTGATACCTCGCCGCCCATTATCAAACATCGCGAGTGGAGTATTGCAAATAAATTACAGAAGAGACGGCAATTGGTACGAAGCGAGGGGCACTAGACATCACATCATTCCGTATAATGTTCTACGTGATTTCTACAATACAGCAATTCTGAGATCGCAAAATGATATGGACGTGTTTAGATCGCTGGGGGATTTGTTCGGCAATATAGTCGCCAGTGCGAGAACGACCTATGAGAACTACGGCCGCAATGTGATTCAAACGAGTAATTATATGCTGATAAATGCAGAATCGTTCGCACGAGACATGCGTTCAGGCGAGGTGGGTTTGAACTCAAATTTGGCTGGGGACCAAATTAGATCCATGGAGTTGTTGAAAATTTTGTATATATGGATGCCTGGGAACATATTTATTGGTCCAACACCGCCTTCAGATCAACGACATCAAGATATTGTACGTATGGACGATCCAGGGCCCGAATTTGAAGAAAACGCTGCCACAATCGTTGGACCGGCCAGGTTTCAAATATTGAAGAAAATGTATTTAATAATGAAAGCGTACATCAGGGGCGAACTTGAAATGAGAATCGGTAGCCACACCGTACCTGTGACTGTAGGAGAGATAGCTACACTGATACCAGATATTGGTAATTATATATCACTTTATAACATAGGAATGTGGACCCATATCACCGAAGCTTTCCCTGTTGAGCTGATTATAAATCAAAGACATAGGTCAATTACGCAGGAACGTAACAGTTCCGAAAATCCGAGACAAAAAAGAGATAAATCGACCCCGGCATTGTTTGTATTTAAAAATTTTCCAGATCCATATTGCGTGAATGCATACCTTGAAAATGTGAAAAATATTGCAGCGGTACTGTAATCAAATATGAAATAAACCTATTGTGGCATACATTATACATGTAATCTTACTTTATCTCATTCATGTTATCCACAATAAATATAAAACTTAAAGCAAAGAAGTTAATAAAAAATGCGTAAGGAATTGGAGATATAACGCTTCCTGGTGGAACGCCAACATTAATAGGACAACAAGTTCAAAGGAAGTTCTCAATGTGGATCCGCCGCGGGGTCCAGACATATATAAATAAAACCAGCAGTTAACGTCGAAAATATGTTAGGAGAATACAAAAAACCTACTGTATTGAAGGCGTTGCTAAAAGGAGGAACAAACAGCAACTATTGTGTACCTACACCCCGTAAGTGACGTAATAATTATGTTCATTCACACTACGAAAAACTTACACTACAATTTCTATAATTCCTTAATTTGATAATTTCTTACATACAATACATACCATACATACATAAAATCACGCCTCTTTCCCCCGGAGGGGTAGGCAGAAACTACCTCTTTCCACTTGCCACGATCTCTGCATATTTCCTTCGCTTCATCCACATTTTACCAGGACGTCCTTTATAAGTTGTTAGTTTTTGTTAACGATCTTAGTATCTGAACAAAGTATGTGCCCAATTTTGTAGCTAGCTTATGTTCTGTGGAGGAAAATAAATAAAATTATTATTATTTAAATAAATTACCTTAATCCTGGTGTTCCGCCTCTCCCTCAAGGTCTGCACCAGCCTATCAACATCACCGTGCCTTAGCACCGCATCTAGAACTTTCCTCGGTATGGGCTCGGCTAGACTCTCTAGCAATAATTCTGCTCGCTCAACCTATAAATTATATATGTATTATAGGTAGGGTAGGTATATGTCTATAATTTGTATTTCTGTTAATATATTATTGTTAAAAACACAGTGACTTGCCGCTTTTTACTTAATTATCTAGTACCATTATTGTTTGCCGGTTGACTGGAAGAGATAAGCCCGCCATTGCAAGTGATTTGTTTCTTTTATAACCATGTACTATTTCTTTTAACTGTGTAAATTTCTATGCAATAAAGATATTAAAAACCTACAAACAAACGTTTTCTTAATCGTTTGGCTCGCTGCATACTTCTTTTGCTTCATTCACAATCATGACCCTCTTTATAACGTTCATACTGACTTGAACTTTTGCCAGAACTTCTACGATTTGAGCAAGGTACGAATGTACTTCCATACTCATATCATAAATAGGGAAGTCTTTCAGTCTGATGCTTATACATAACTAAACCTAGGCCGACGTTTATGAACTATGGATGAGAATAGTTGAAGTTCACACATGTTAAAAATGTTCGCAGGCGTAGTCGCGGGTATCAGCTAGATATCTCATAGACATAAACTTAGAGATATTACAATGTGTAACAAAAAAGGATCGTTGCTATTGACTACACTGACCTCTGTTACTATACATACTCTTTATGGTAATCCCTTACAGGCCAGTAGCAAATTGTTTTTTTTTTTTATCTTAACCGACATTAATGAAAGTGTAGGAGGATTTCACTGACCTGTATAAGCTTGTGTTTAAGATGGGGCCACACCAAAGGCAGTATCTTGCAGTTCACATCAATAGGGTTCAGTAGACTTGCCACGCACGACACCAAGCCGCACACCTCGTGCCTTATCTGTGTAAAAAAAAAATTGTTTAATTTTTTTTTTATTATAATTATTTGCTGTTACAAAGCTGAAATATGTTAGAGAAATCACTTAATCGGTTTATTTTTGTACAAATAATAATTTTTGTAAAAGCAAAAAGTTTTGTAAAGTTTTTTTACTGTAGATAACCAGGCGCGAAATGTCACTCCAGACACAGAATTAAATTAGATTTTTAAACGAACAGATTTGTTAAAATCACAGAGTTATTATGATATCATAATTTTGATGATTAATATTGAATTAGTCTAGATGTAGACGTGAGTGCCGTGTAGTTCCCGGCACCATTAGAGTGCCGTGTGGTTCCCGGCTCCATTAGAGTGCCGTGTGGTTCCCGGCTCCATTAGAAAAATAATAGGACCGCTCCATCTCTCTCCCATCGATGTCGTAAAAGGCGACTAAGGGGTAGGCTTATAAACTTGGGATTCTTTTTTTAGGCGATGAGCTAGAAACCCGTCACTATTTGAATCTCAATTCTATCATTAAGCCAAATAGCTGAACGTGACCTGTCAGTCTTTTCAAGACTGTCGGCTCTGTCTACCCCGCAAGGGATATAGACGTAACCATATATACATATGTATGTATATAGTATGTAACTTACCCACAAATTAGGATGAGCAAGGTACACCGCACTCTCCGCTACTAAATCGCACAGCGACTGTTTCGGCAGCAATCCTAACTCGGCGAGGCTGCTGGTGGCCCGCAACGCTTTCGCTATGATCCATTCCGACTGGTCAGTTAGGCCCTGTTCAGAAACATTATCATATTAAACTACCATTTTACCATATATTATCATTCTATTCTTTTTCAAGTTTGTAAGCCTATCCCTCAGTCGCCTTTTACGACATCCATGGAAAAGAGATGGAGTGGTCCTATTTTTTTTTTTGTATTGGTGCCGGGTACCACGCTTACAAACTTTGGATTCTTTTTTTATCATTACCCCAAAAAGCTGAACGAGGCCATGCAGTCTTTTCAAGACTATTGTCTCTGTCTACCCCGCAAGGGATATAGACGTGACCATATGTATGTATGTATGTATTATCATAGTACCTGTTAAAAACTTAGGAACTTTAAGGAGCGTTGGTGGTCAATAAGGTGCCCAGTTGCCGTTGCAGTGCATTGGGTTACTCTTCGTGTAAAAACCTGACTCTTTCAATCCACGATCCATGGTCAAGGTCATGAAGAAAGACATGGAAATATAAATTAAAAAAAAACTGTATGAAAAGTTTAAATCTATTTTGATTGGATTAATGAAAATAATGCATTTAATTGTTACAAAAAATGTATTTTAGCATTTTTTTGACATATAAAACGTACACTGTCAATGCCAATTTGAGAAAGCCTCTGCGCGCTACTATGAAATTTAGCGCGCAGGGGCTTTATCAAATTGGCCGTGAGGTTTTTTTCAATTAGAACTGAAAATAAAATCTTTAAGGCCATGGAAGGATACTGGCAAGTATAAACAGTTGGAAATTGGAAATTTTAAAAAGGGTTTAGAACTTATTTAAAATTTAAAGAATGCAGAACGATACTGGCTGATTTGTACAACTTTTTTTTACAATCAAAAAAGGTTACGTATGAAGATGTGGATATTGAAAAAATATCTATGTAAGGGATTTTCGCAAATCTTTACTATGGAACTTAAGGAATTTTTTTTTATGGATAGACAAACATACATGTTTACTAACCTGTTGCAATAAAGGCACTAAAATAGGTGCAGCGTGTTGTCCGACATACGAGGCTACCCCCACCACTCGGTCGAAGAAACATCCGCGTAACGCCACTTCCTCCTTGTCGTTTAGAAACGTTACCATGTGCGATAAGATCACGTCGTTTGCTAGAACAAAAAAAAATATTATTAATTGAGTACGTATATAGTACGTTATAAAGTTAAAAAAGTCGAATGAAAGCGCCAAATCAAAATCAACCAATCACAGCGCTGTTTTTTTTGTGAACATTTCTGATTTGCCAATGTCGCTTTGTAAAAAAATTCTTTTTGGGTTGAATATACAATTTATCGAGAAAGGTTTGAGGCTATATAACATCACGCTGCAACTATATGGAGCAAAGAAATAATGGAATATGTAAAAAAAAGGAAAATTATTCATCCTTGAGGGCTTCAATGATGCCCAAAATAACTATTCCAAGCGGACGAAGTCGCGGCTATATAGGGCAAGGTCACTATCGATAATATTGAAACTCAATATCGAAATTACCATCGATAAAATTGTAATTACCGACACTATTTTAACAAACTCTGAGCTATCCACACTGTCGATCTTCTTCCAGGCTATAGGATGCATGAGGATGCAACCACTCTGGAGAGGAGCCCGGGGTGTGCTTCTGACCATGGATCCTGGATTGGGTGAGTCAGGTTTTTACACGAAGTGACTCCCATCTGATCTCCGCAAACTTTGCAGGTACCTAAACCTAACCCGTATTGGATCCATGGTTATACATCCAGTTGCCTGAATGTGTAGGTTTCCTCAAGATGTTTTCCCTCATCGTAAGAGCATCGGATAACCGATAATTTAAATGTGTAATAATAATATAAATGTGTAATAAATAATGTAATGTGTAAATAACGATGAATAATAATATTCAAACTAAACGTACATAACTTCGAAATCATTGGTACATGGCCGCGATGGGATTTGAACCGGTGCCTTTATGCGAAACACGCCTCTTAACCGGGCACCTTACCGATTCGACCATCGACGCTCAACTTCCCATTACTTAATTGTTATCAAAGGTAAATCCAATAAGCATAACATAACATATAATCACGTCTATACCCCTTGCAGGGTAGACAGAGCCTTTAGGCTTGAAAAGACTGAATGGCCACGTGCAGCTATTTGGCTTAATGATAGAATTGAGATTCAAATAGTGACAGGTTGCTAGCCCATCGCCTAAAAGAGGAATCTCAATTATATAAGCCTATTGGGAAAGAGATGGAGTTGTCCTATTTTATTCCATTGGTGCCGGGAACCACACGGCACTCCAATTAGCAACCCGTACAATATATGAATGAAGTGCATTCCCAAAGATAACAGTAAATGTGCTCACCTTTCTGTTTCCCGAAGAATATGCACAGTTTGGTGATTCCATTGTCGACTAGAGCGCGTTTGACTACTGCTTGCGAGTCAGTCAGGAGGTATGACACAGTCGATCGGACCTGGACAAAAGTTTTAAAAAAATACATTTATATATATAAATAGTCAAGTCTATATCCCTTGCGGGGTAGACAGAGCGAACAATATTGAAAGAAACGTGGTCTACGTGTGTCTACGTTAGCTGTGAGATCGCCCGCGGCACCGTGCGCGTAAAATGAAAATTCCGTTATCTCTAATTCCCGCTGGAATTTTCAAAAATCCCTAGTTAGAGGACTTCTCCTAGTTTCCTGCCAAATTTCTTCATTTCTTATTGGCTTAGTAGTTTTTGAGATTTTTTGATCAGTGTGTAAAATTAGTGAGCGAATGAGTTAGTGGATGAGTGAGTGAATGAGTGTGGGTGGATGAGTAAGTGAATGAGATGGCGAACGAGTAAGTATTTTCGCTTTTATATCTATGTAAAAGGTTAATTTATATGAATAGATTTACCATTTCGTGTAGAGCGGACAATTCCGTTTCGTAGTTTATTTTAGCAGCTTCTTTATCCACCATATTTTGTGTCTGGTCGAGGAAACGTACCGCAGTTTCTGCTAATTTCGCTGTAAATAATAAAAAGGGTTTAGATCATTATTTAATCACCGATTACTAACATGTCAAAATTTGTTTCTTTTCTTAGAAAAATATTTCATAATGATTTGTCCAACATGCGAGCGAGACGCACAAAGCAATAGGGATGCCGCTCGATAATCCACTAGGTATCGAAAGTTTGGGAAAAAACAAAAGTATCGATATCGATAGTATCAATATTATCGATACATGTAACTATTGATTGTGCAGAACAGAACCACCATCATAATGGATACTTTTAAAACTGTAATATCAAATATTGCAAATCAAAAACTATCGATATATTTTTCCTACTGATTGTACAAACTATCGATAATAAGGCAATACTAAAGTACCTATAAAATAATGACAAAACTTAATTTACCAATGTTATTAGGCAATACTAAAGTACCTACAAAATGATGACAAACTTTATTTACCAATGTTATTAGGCAACACTAAAGTACCTACAAAATGATGACAAAACTTTATATACCAATGTTATTAGGCAACACTAAAGTACCTACAAAATAATGACAAAACTTTATTTACCAATTTTATTAGGCAACACTAAAGTACCTACAAAATAATGACAAAACTTTATTTATTTACCAATATTATTAGGCAACACTAAAGTACCTACAAAACAATGACAAAACTTTATTTATTTACCAATATTATTAGGCAACACTAAAGTACCTACAAAACAATGACAAAACTTTATTTATTTACCAATATTATTAGGCAACACTAAAGTACCTACAAAACAATGACAAAACTTTATTTATTTACCAATATTATTAGGCAACACTAAAGTACCTACAAAACAATGACAAAACTTTATTTATTTACCAATATTATTAGGCAACACTAAAGTACCTACAAAATAACGACAAAACTTTATTTATTTACCAATATTATTAGGCAACACTAAAGTACCTACAAAACAATGACAAAACTTTATTTATTTACCAATATTATTAGGCAACACTAAAGTACCTACAAAACAATGACAAAGCTTTATTTATTTACCAATATTATTAGGCAACACTAAAGTACCTACAAAATAACGACAAAACTTTATTTATTTACCAATATTATTAGGCAACACTAAAGTACCTACAAAATAACGACAAAACTTTATTTATTTACCAATATTATTAGGCAACACTAAAGTACCTACAAAATAACGACAAAACTTTATTTATTTACCAATATTATTAGGCAACACTAAAGTACCTACAAAATAACGACAAAACTTTATTTATTTACCAATATTATTAGGCAACACTAAAGTACCTACAAAATAACGACAAAACTTTATTTATTTACCAATATTATTAGGCAACACTAAAGTACCTACAAAATAATGACAAAACATTTATTTATTCACCAATATTATTCGCGTACGCTATCCTCACCGCCAGCGCGGGATCCGTGGCCCTGGGCGCCAGCTCCGGCAGCACGTACTCCGGGAACACGTTGCAGTCGGCGGGCGGCAGCGAGCGAGCGAGACGGACGCATCGCGTCGCCGCTTGCACGCCCGCTGCGCGCACGCGGGATAAGCTGTCGTGGGAGAGGTGGATCTGTGGAGTTCAAGTTTTTTTTTATACGTTTTAAAGCTGCTTTTTTTGGAACAAAAAGTACCCTGTATGTTATATTATTAGTTTATTATTTTTATATGTTTTAAAGCTACTTTTTTTGGAACAAAAATTACCCTGTATGTTATATTATTAGTTTATTATTTTTATATGTTTTAAAACTACTATTTTTGGAACATAAAGTACCCTGTATGTTATATTATTAGTTTATTATTTTTATATGTTTTAAAACTACTTTTTTTGGAACAAAAAGTGCCCTGTATGTTATATTATTAGTTTATTATTTTTATTTGTTTTAAAGCTACTTTTTTGGAACAAAAAGTGCCCTGTATGTTATATTATTAGTTTATTTTTTACCCGTGCAGATTAAATTTTAACTAAATCCGTCCTGTAGATTATGCGTGAAAATAAAGCAAACACACTCATCATTAATAGGTATATATTATACGTTTTGTTTGGCCGGACCGTCTTTCAAGACTGCTGGCTCTGTCTACCCTACAAGGGATAAAGACGTGATCATATAGATTGATTTGTTTAAACGTCTGGAGATGGTTCTAGGCCACTTGTTATGCCGGTAAAAACTAGTATAGTAGGGTTTAGCGTAAAACCTGTATTCTTTTATAGGTGGCGGTAAATTCGTGCGTGTAGGTGGCGGTAAATTCGCGCAAAGCTAGTACTTACAATGTACGGCAGTATCCGATCCAATATAGTCTCCGAACTGGAATTCTCGCATAGCAACTGCAAAATCTCCAACGCGTACAACTTCGACGTACAATGATGCAACCCCCTTATGCATGACGTCACCAATGACGTAATCAAAATCAACCCCTCACTGTCCTGTTGCACATTCACAATTTCTTCTTCTTCTTCGTCATCGTCTGTGGTATTCAACGACATCACTTTGAACCCGTCTTTTTGTAATGTTTCAATGCCGGTCTGTTTAACTGTTGCCTCTTCGACTAGGTCCTTATAGTTTTTTGTGTCCGAGGGTTGAGTGAAGATTTTTATGATGTTCTTGATGTCTTGATGGATGCGAAGGATTTTCTCATCGGCTGGCAGGATGGGCTGGGCTGAGAATATCAGCATGTAAGACTGGAGGAACGAGTAAAAGTATTCCGGGAACAAGCTGAGGACAAAATGTGAGTTATTAGGAATGCTTGTGTGTGAGATATTACTTAAAAACCTTTTGACTCTAGTAAATAAAGCCTGAATGTAGTTGGAATCTCTAACGCTTTGAACTGACTTCAAAACAAGAGTAAGATGTTCTCTTTTTTAATGTATGTTCACTGATTGTTAGTTATCTGTTATCAACATAATCCTACTACCGTTTTTTTTTCAAATTGCACTGAGCTTAAGGATGACCCAGGGTCCGCTAATGATCACTATGCAAGAATTATTGAGCTGACTTCAAGTCTAGTGTAGTACGACTTGAAAGTTCGGATTTCTTCAAGATGCCTTCCCTAACCTGACTGTTTTACTAACAGTATTGAAAATGTAATAAATATGTAATGCATTTGTGCCGTGTGGTTCCCGACACTCAAATACTACTCTACCTCTTCCCATGGATGTCATTAGTGGTCACTATTAAAATAGGGAAATTCATCTTGTGCAGGTTCCCCTGTAAAGTTTGCAAAGGTGACGCAGAAGTTGCTTCATGTAAAAACCTAACTCACCGATGCATGCATCTTTTCCAGAGAGGTGAGGATGCAACTGGGTCTAAAGCCAAAAGGAAGATCTATTAAATTTTATTGCATTATACTCACTTGCCCCTAGCTTCGTCTAAATACAACTCGGCGCTCTTTCTATCCCTCGGGTTCCTCTCAGTCATGGAGTGCAGTAAATTCCTCAACCTGGGGTCATGACCTTCGGGCAGGGTCATGGTTGAAGGCCTATCTTCCCCGTTGCGGTAACACAGAAGGCCAGGCAAGTCCAAAGCTGGTGTACCGTCGTTCCATAGTTCTAGTAGGGCGCAACTGTGGGAGAGAATTTAGATATAGACAAGGTTTAATTACAAAAAATGATTATTTTTTGACTTTTTTTATCTTTTTTATTAGTAGTGTCAACATATTGAAGGTAAACAATAACTTTTCTACAGCGATATTATGTGACAGAACTTTTTTAACGAGTCAAAATAAGGTAAGTTACAACGTCAATGTAAACGTTAGAACCTATGTTACAAAACAAAACACTTATGAAGAAAATATATGTATATCTAATCTTACCCCGCAGAAAATATGTCCATACTAGGCACTAGCTCCCCGACTTTGCACGGGGACTCGCTCAGCAATAAACCACCTGATTTGTCGTCGGCCTGTAGAATAAAGGAGCATTTATTAACACATTGTCACTATTCGAATCTCAATTCCATCATGAAGCCATACAGCTGAACGTGACCGTTCAGTTTTTTCAGGACTTTATATATGTATGTTATTAGTCAATATTTTTTACAGAATAACATTTAATGAATTTGAAACTGATTTCGTCTTAAAATTTAGAACGTCAGGTGAATAGTACCTTTGCCGATGGTTCATGAAGAGTGTTATGAATGGATGAAGCGATAGAATTATGTGGGGATTGTGGTAAGCGGAAAGATGTAATTTCTTCTACATCAAAGATAAGTAACTAAAAACTTCATAGTTTTCTCCATTTATGATTATCTCACAAAGTAGATTAAATCAGTCTAACAAGTCTGTAATTAATGTTACCGCCAATCCAGAATTCCTAAGCACACAGATGAAAGAGATTCAAGCTTACCGCTGGCCTAATGTTAGGGTCAGGCGCTCTCACAAATCTCTCAGGCGCGACATAGCACAGTCTCCTTCTAGAAGTGTCGAAGAAGTAGCTGAAGTCTGCGGGGTTGTCATCGGGCAGGAATGTAGGCTTGAACGACGCTATGTCGGTCAGGAGCACCCATAGCCATGACGTCACCATAATGTTCTCAAGCTGGAACAAAGAAACTTCTAATAGAATGTTGTATTTTAAACTCAGAACACCTGTGACTGCGGCGATGAGAGTAAGAGTTAATTAATTGCATTAAAAATAACAGGTTGAATGGAACTGAGACAGCCGCCAGAAGTAAATGTTAAAATCAAACCGACATCAATATTTTTTTCTCTTGATAAGGGAGTTTAAAAGAGTTAAACATTTGTTGCCCCCTCACCTAAAATGCACAACGCTCTAAAAAGTATTCTAAAAATAAAGGGCTCGCAGTTTGATTAACCACGCCTGAATTGTGGGTACACTGTACATGTGCCCTACAGCCGCGCACGAATCTGGACAATGAGCTTCTTTCAATAGAGAACACAAAATAGACCAAAACCAAGTGGATAACGATGATCTGATAGGCAACAACAGCGTCTCATATGATGATTTTCATCATTAAGTCATCTAATATCAGCTCTGTCTACCAGCAAAGGATAAATATTGATACTTTGTGTATGTCTGTTGAGGTCAGGTGACCCCTAAACAGAAGCAGGCTTAATTAATCAACACAGTACACACCTTAACAGTTGAAGGGCACACCAAAGATTTGAAAATGTAACCAGGACACACCATACTATCACACATCAAAAATAAAAGGACAAACCTTAATATCACCGTGGCAGATCCCCAACTTGTGCATGCGATGCAGAGCATACAGCACTTGGAATGTGATCCACTTCTTCTCCAGTGTGGTGAGGAAGGGCCTCGTGGACATGCGGTCGTACACACTGCATTTGCAGTACTCGCGCATTATCAGACCTGCTTTATCTGTCAACTGAAATAAGTAGGAAATATTAAATATTTATTTATTTATGTACACAAAATAATATACAGGAGCATTTAATACAGATATTTTAGTACAAAGGTGCTACTTTTTTCAAAAGAAATCTCTTCCAGTAGAGCCATGAGAGGAGATATGAATTTTGGAGCGGTATGGCGTGTGCATAAATAACATTTAACTAAAGATACATGCTAATACTTACATAATTAATTTTTATTAATTAAACATACTAATATATATACTATAAATCTATTTCGAGAGTATATATATAATATAAGTCTATCTCGAGAGATAATAATCTTTAACTCATCGTTTGAATGCAGAAAGAGTTTGGGAATCGCGAATAACATACTTCATAACATCTCTCTTTGCATTGTATTTGTCATTACTTAGGATTGTGACACCCCACAGAATCACTATACATATAAATACCTACTATAAGTAAAAATGTAACAGCTGTTTACGCTTACTCTTTCCCAAAATATCTAAATACAGGCTTAATAAATTACTTTTCTGGGAATTTTTTTCAAAAAAGACTGTATCAGGATAAATGATAAAGAACAATAATAGAACAACTGTATGATTTCATTTTATTTTTGTGCAATAAAGAGTTGATATAGTTATCTATAAAACCAGACTTAACCAATTCAAGATCATTGTCAAAACCCACTCTGCAGGCTCCTCTAAAGAAAGGTGAAAATTTAAGTGAGATTTACTCCAGGAAGAAGGGACCTGTTATCTGTACTCCTTAAACACAGTATGGAAAACAAATCTGGTAAAAATACCTGTCAAACAAACACTTACTATAACTCTCTGGAACGGCAAACAGTTAAATGCAGAAGCAAGTTGCTCCTTGATCTTCAGAATCTTCTCCCTGTGTTCAGCCAGAGGCAGCGATGGATCATGCACAGCAAAGACTTTCACCACAACAAGTCCTTCTTGAGAGCGGGCTCGAGCCACCTTCAGGAAACGGGTGGAGCCGAGGCTGAAATTATCATGAAATTTATTACTCCATGATTGCATAGTGTTTTCCATGTGGAAAGTAACTATTGATTCCGTTTTACTTAGATGCCTATGGATCTCTTTTGCTTTCTATAAAATTTTATTGATTCTTACCTGCCACTAATTAAGGCTACAGTATTGTTATAATAGAAATAATTCCCGATTATTTGAAAGTAATTAAATAACAATTATGTTATTTTAAGGCATCAAGTTATGAACCACATGGTATTTTTTCAATAAAGCCTTCTAATTGTCGCTTTTGTTTAAAATCGAAATAAGGATAATTAACATGTAATTTATGAGATTTCTCTTGGTAAATTAATTACATTAGCATCCTCTTAGACATGAGATCATCATAAACATCCATCTTACACAATTAAGTCTATACAGCTGACAAATACACAAGTTTTTTTTTGTGATGCAGACAATGAAAAACCCACGTGCGAGAGTGAGGGACCAACCAGCATAAATGCGTAAATTTTGTGTGGATGAAATGTGGACTTACAATCGAATAAAATATTACAATAATAACAAATTAATAAATATATACCTCTGGTCAAAATGTAGGTCAACATGATCGCTAAGATAATGCTCCACAGGATAAATCTGCGAGGGAGCTACTCCTGCCAGCTGATTCCCCATTTTTAAGTCCAAAAACTTAAATAAAAAATATACTTCGCTCTACGATCCAGCAACGAAACAAGACAATTAAAAAAACATTACGGTGGCTGCGCTGTAAGGCGATACTTTTTATTTATTTTAAAGATATCTAATTAAACAATGTATGTTGAACAGCTGCGAGACCAACACAAAAATATTTTGGTTGACTTGACTTGACAGTTAATTGACAATTGCCAATAAACACCCCACTGGCAGTGCAGCGCAACCCAAAGGCGCAATGCGCTGTTTTTCTGCAATTATCTCGCGTTTCGCTAAACGGATTTTGATGCCGTTTTCAGGAAAGTGTTTGTTACATTTAGTAGAAGATTTAAGATATTTAACCGATTTAAAAAAAAAATGGTTCTCTTTTTTGTTATGTTAATATATTTTTTTAAAGATTTTTGTCGAGTGTTAGTTGTGACTTTTACACAATTTTATTTTAGGATGGGACAGAGAAATCTTGTTTCATCAATTTATCATCCATAAATCATTTCATAAACGCCTCCAGTTTAATTTAATAGATGCCATTAATAACACTGTACTAGTTTACGCAACGTATGATAGCTGTTCTCAAATGTAATAAAAAATTAATTTTCTATTAATATATTAGTATTATCATATTATTTTTAGTATTAAGTATATTATTATATTAATAAAAGATAATTTAGTAATATTTATTCTGCTAAGTACCTCATATATAACGAACACCTCTAAAACTGAGATGACAAAGCTTTAAGTGTACTACCGAAGTTTAGTCCAAAGTTTTTCCGATTTTCCTCCAGTATTGGATGATCTGATCCCCCAGATCGATGGAAGCTTGTTTACTTGAAATTTTTAATAAATTTATCTAAATTAAAAATATATATTTTTTATTATTCATTTTCTGATCCTGATTTTAGTTAGACCCGTTTTACCCCTCTTTGCTTCTCTTTTATAGTCATAGACAAAAAAAAATCTAGTCGATTACCAATTGCTTGTCAAATTACACCTCATCAATTGCTACGCTTCTTTTGTCAATCTATGGTAGTCTATGATTCTTTCTCTTTTCTTCAACAAACAAGCATTCCACCCATTTTATTGAATTTATACGGTTTTAGATAATACTTCACAGAAATGACTTCTAAAAGTGAAAAAGACCGTGCTAAACAGATCCAGGATCGATGTCAGAATGTGTTAATGCTAATGCTGAAAGACGAAGACAATAAATATTGCGTTGACTGTGATGCTAAAGGTAAATCTTTTGGTTTTTTGTAATATCAATTCTCATGATCAGTAGCGTATAATAAGTAGGCTTGGTTCAGCTTCTCTCTTTTCTCCTTTTTGGCGTATAAGCATCTCAAAACATGAGAATATATGTACTGTAGAACTTGTTTCTACAGTACTAATATTCAGTAATAATTCTCCCTTTATGTGAATCTCTCAGTGTTAGCATATTAAATAGTTGGCAAATTGTATAGTCTTGTGACCTTAAAACATTTTTACAATAAGTAAACATATATATGTGTTTTGTTGACACCTCACTCACCTCATAAATGTAGGTGCTGTTGCTTCCTATCATTAATTGAACACGCAACTATTAATATAATATAAATATTTATTTATACCTTTACTAAATTCCGTCTGTGGATTAACTCTAGCCTATGTGTTACTCTTATGTATGAACTAAATCCACAGGTAATTGACCAGGCAAACATTTCTTATCTTTCCATTCTCTATCAATACAGGCAACCCCAGAGATGGAAAAAGAGACAAGATAAGAGCATTCCTATAGGAATTCCAGAATAAACCACTATTTAGTAGTTATAATAAACATACATTCTCAATAGTAAGGTCTGTGCATGCACAGGAAAATGGAAGCCCTAAGGCCTAAGGATTATGAATGTTTATAATAATACTTGAATAAAAAACATACATAATCAAACTTTTTCTATTGAATTATTTGCACGAAATTCTAATCTTACTTAAAGGAATGCTTATTCACCATTTGAAACTTGCAGAGAATGTATTAGTGTACCTCAAGGTTTGGATTAGAGATTACTAATTTAACTGAGTAGTGGTTCAAATTAAATAATGGAGCACTCAGTAAAATAAACAATATATTATTTTAAGTTACATATATTATTATGTATTAGATGAGAGGCAAAGACATGACTTGAATGTTAAAAAAATTTATATCAAAAAATTGAATCAATTTAAAGATGGAATTAGAAGAAAAAACTCTAAAGAGGTTTGCCTCTCCAACGGTAGGCTTTGTGTATTTTTAGGGTTCTAGAGCCCAATGGCAGTGAAACACTTAGTTTTATCATGTCTATATATCAAATAGTGTGTGCATCCCATGCAGATTGTAAAAGTCAATCAAGGAGAAAGTAATACACTTGGAGTTCTTCTTTTAGGCGATAGGCTAGTCACTATTTAAATCTCAGTTCCATCATTAAAGCCATGTATATTAATATGGTGACTTTTTGAGACTGTTGTCTCTAGATGAAGACATGATTATATGTATGTATATCTCTATGTTGGCATCATTTTATTTGGACATTATAATTATATAGGGTTAAAATTTTAAAGGTGAATTTAATGAACCATTATAACTACTTTTTGTTTCACATGGGCGGAACAGGCATTCTTGTGTTGGAATATATTTTCATTAGATATAGTATGCAAGTCTGACTTCCACTTGGCTGGTTAAGTGTATGGCCTTGGTAATTTGTAGTTTCCTTTTCAAACCCATCCAAACTAAGTCAAGGTTGAACTGTTAATGAATTATGTAACATTTGCATTTAGAGTTAATTATGATGTATGTTGCCAACAATTTATTAATAATTACTTCTTTTGCGATGAGTGAATTTTTATGTAACATTAGTAACTGTATCAAGGCAGTCTAAACAAAGTAATGTTGACAATTGTTTGTTAACATTACTTTGTTTTTGTTATTTTGTTGAGTACAACTTTTTTAACAACTACTAATATTGGTGAAATAATTTCATCAATGAACAAAATGTGCCTGAGACATAATAACATATCATATATGTATTTGGGCGGGTCCAAAATTCGCAAAACAAAAAGAGTCATTTTATTTATTTAGTGTACCACTGTATGCTACAGTGATACAGGATATACAATCTAATACTTATGTCAATTTAATTGCTAAATGTGCAAACTATTCCTAGTTGAAAACAATAATAATGATACACAAAGTTTGATAAAGTTCTATTTATATAATTTTTCCAGTCTGATCAACCAAGTGGTCCATTCATAATTAGAATTATTGCTTTGTGTGATCTGATCCACTCTAAAATTTGTGAGTCTAGGCGGTATAATAATTGTTTTAGTGTACCTATTTTATTAAACAGCACTTTTGAATTGAACTGAACAATGTATATGTATTAAATTAGGTCCTCGATGGGCGTCATGGAACCTGGGCATTTTCTTGTGCATCCGTTGTGCGGGCATCCACCGCAACCTCGGTGTGCACATCTCCAAAGTGAAGAGTGTCAATCTTGACTCGTGGACTCCAGAGCAAGTGGTAATTTAAAAAATTAAATTTGTTTTATTTGCCACAGTGATTAATTAATTTATTATTAACTATCTATCATTAATTAATTTAAAGTCTTAATAAACATACAGAAATGATAGGATCCAATAATTGTTATTAGGTGATGTGCATTTTTTAAATCATAAAAGTGTGGAGGGAAAGGTCGGAGTGGGAAGATCTAGATGAACGTATATTGATCAAATTAAGGACGTCCTGGTAAAGGGTCAGGTCAAAAGTACCCGAAACCGCCGAGCTTGCATGAAGAGAGTTATGAATGTGGATGAAGCGAAGGAAGTATGCAGAGATCGTGGCAAGTGGAAAGATGTAGTCTCTGCCTACCCCTCCGGGAAAGAGGCGTGATTTTATGTATGTATGTATAAAAGTGCATTTTTGTTACATTTGGTGATTCTTCTGATATTTTGCTTACATTTTCCATTTCGTATCCAGGTATCCCTCCAACAGATGGGTAATTCCCGAGCGCGCGCCGTGTACGAAGCGAATCTACCGGATTCTTTCAGGCGGCCGCAGAATGACTCCTCGCTGGAAGCCTTCATCAGGGCCAAGTACGAGCAGAAGAAGTATATTGCCAAGGAGTGGGTGCCGCCGACTATCCCTAAAGTTAACTGGTATGGATTGATTGTTTATATGTTTTTTTTTCTATCAATTATGAACAAGCACAAGCATTTGCCAATTACTTATTATCCTTCGTTTAGCCCTCGGACTTAGAGCAATTACTGTACCCTTGGTAGAAGCTTGTATTGTCCGTATTTTAACTAATATTGTTTGTTTGTTACCTCATCACAGTAACTATCTATCTTAACCTCAAGAAAATTCGTATACATGAAGTGTGACGTATACACTATAGACTAGCCAAAAATATAAACGTGAGAAAATTGACCAATTTCATTGTTTTTCTAAATTATATAATTTCAGGGATAAAGAAATAGACGAAGAAATGGAAAAACAAAAGCGGAAAAAGAAGTCGACATCGTCGGGGCTCGGGCCCCTGCCAGCTCCCACTACTAGCGACAAAAAGTATAATGTAAGTAAATGTTCTGTATTATCAATATTTAAAACTGTTATTGAGTGACTGACTCCTCGCTTCGGCTGTGTGTTTTTTCCGCCGACTACGCACAGCCTAGAAAGTTGAAATAAGGTATGAAGATTCCTTAGGGAGTGTACACTAAAAAAGGATTTGCGGGAACGGAATTTAACGGGATTGTTCGATTTTCATGAAAGCTTCAATGCACTCTGCCTTAGTAGCAAAATCAGAGTAAATCAAATTACATACTATAAAATTTTGTAAGTGTAAGTTTAGCAAAATCCTTTTGTTTTTCAGAAATCTGACGTGATTCCGAGCATCCCGAAACCAAAGTCCTCAGTCAGTCCGAAACTAGGCAGAAGTACGCCCACAAGTCAAGCCGAGGCTAAACCTTCAAACGGATCCGCTGACCTACTCGGACTAGACACGGCCAAGACAGAGTCTAAACCTAGCGACGACATTTTCTCAAGCTTCTTCTCAGCACCGCAGGAGAAACCAGCAGAACCCAAACCGGAAACCAAACCAGATTTGAAGACTGAAGAGGAAAACTTCTTCAAACAACCTGCTCCCACAGAAAAAGAGAAATCAAAGTTAACTAAAGACAGTATATTAGCACTGTACAGTCAAACACCTTCTACGAATTTAGTTAACCAATTTAACCCCGTGCCGCCTGCGCAACAGCAGTTTGCTTTCGGTGGAGCGTACCAACCTCAAGCATTTAACAATGTGCCGGCGCAAAACGGTATGCAATTTAACCAATTCCCACCAATGGGAAACCAGTTTCAGCAGCCGTTCCCTGCTCAACCAGCCATGCCTCCCTCACAACCTTTCAATCAAGGAAATCAGTTCTTCAACCAACAACAGCCACAACAACTAACTCAACAATTTGGAGGCTTAAACCTAGGACAGAGTTTCCCAAACGCGTTCACACAACAAAATACCAATGTTGCCAGTAACACGTGGCAATAGAATAAAAACTCGTTTTAAAGTTGTTTGTTTGTAGTGATTCTTTTGTCAAAGAGAAAAATGACGTACAGTTGTGTGTGCTGGTTTTTTTTTTACCGACATTCCATTGTTTCGAGCCATTTTTGTCAGTATTAAAAATAAAAAAAGTACTTAATGCTTCTCGTACAAAGTTTCCACAGACAAACAACTGTCTTAAATGCGTGGGTAAAAATATTTTGTTTCAATTACTGCATTGTAGATCAACGCGAGGTTTTAACAGAATTGTATATATGTTATTACAACATGTGATACAACATGTAACATGTAATACTTGCCATTACAAGTTTTATGTGTAGTTCTCAAACATTGTGAAAAAAGGCGTTATGGCGAATTCCTTGTACATCATGAGTCTTTGCGATATCGTACTCTGATTTGTTATACGCCAAAGGAAATTAAGAAGTTTAACTAATATATAATTGTAAATCCAATTTGGCACTGGAGTATAATTTTTTGTGTATATTGATATATTGCAATAAATGTGATATTTTCGTATTATTTTTAGACGTAATTTTGATCAAACCATCGCTGTTGATGCTTTCCATATTTTTTTCTTCTACGGTTTGTGCAATGCGTCCCGATACTTATTTACTCAAAAAACAATTTTTATTTTATATAGTTTTTAATATTTATACATATTGGATGTTTTTACTTCGCGATCGAAGAAATAATTTTGCACATTCTTATAACACAATTATAAAATATTTTGCACAGAAGTACGTAATTTGTGTTCGAGTATCAATATATTTTGGAATAAAAATAGGTGTTAATGTTAAGTAGGCAATTTTATTTTATTAATAAATATTGTGAGATGTTATACCTCTAAAAATTGGTCATTTGTGCAAGTGGCAACACCATTTAAAAAAAAATCTCAAGTGTTGCCATTCTCAAATCCGAAGGTCCTATTCTTCACGATTGGTACCATTTGTAAATGGTTAATTAAAATTATTTCTAGACTTCATTTAAGCCCGACGTTTTATGACAATAATATTGGTTTTGCAACAATTTTTCATTAATTTTTGAACTGTCCAAATTTGTATTTGAGAACTTTTCTCATATAAAATTTTTGTTAGATCTCATATCGGTTTCCCGGATGCATCATCACAGCGTCCTCTTTGCTTCAGAACCTGGAGAGTTCTTTTTGGCACAAGTAGAACTTTCATTCCCTATGCATTTTTAAATTTATGATTTTAAAGCTATGACAAAAGTGGTATCTCTATTAATTTTTAAAAATCTATTTTCTTGCTTCTCTAAATATACATAGTTGTTTGGTCGTATATGACTGATTACTATCATTTTTATGGTAATAGAATGCAGTTCTTATTTAATAAAACGCAAAAGTGACTGACTGATCTAACAACGTACAGCCCAAATTAGTGCACTGATCGAGGTGAAATTGGGCATGCAAATAGTTACTATGATGTAGACAACAATGATTTTCCGAAATTATAGCGGGAATGTAAACAGCGGGATGTTTCGTTTTACGCGCGCTGATCGTGCTCTAGTTTCGTTTATAGGCTGTTTTATTATACGTTTCGACGGACAAAAATGATAGATGATGCAAAAAAAGCCGGACGTTTCCAGAGTGGAGGGTTGAGGTTACTACAATGGGAAAAATTTAAGCTACTTTTGAATAATTTTTTATTCAATTATTCATTTAAATTTTTATTTTAAATTAAAAATGATTATGTGTAGCAGTACGTAAATGTATTCACTGAGAAAACATTTTGGTGTATTATGTTCTAAGATAAATGTGATTGAATAACCTGATGATTTAATAATAAAATGTATAAAACCTATAAACCAGATATTCAGGGGCCATATTGGCTGAGGCCATTGTGCCTGTTTTCAGTTTACACAAATAAATATAATGCCAATAGATATTTTGTTTTATTTTCTTATCATTGTGAGTTCCGTGTAGGTGCCTCCTGAAAATACTCATTCAGTTGCTTCAATGTTCACGATTCTTAACGATGTTTTCCCTCACCTTAGGATAGGAACCTAATCGCTTAACTCAGAAAAAAAGCATTGGTTGCGGTCAATGGAGTAGAATCAGAATCGAACTGCACTTTTTTAAGATTTCTCTAAACGAATTTTAATATTTCACATTCCATTACCTATTTATAATTTATACGCGCACGGCGGCGCACGTAAAACGTAGGTACCTTTATTTTATCTCTTACGTTCGAATCCTGTTACAACGTTTTTAGGAAGGAGGTGTATTATGAAATAGATACTTCTCCCCACGCACAGATTTTAGAAATCAATCAAGGGAAAAGTGGTTCGAAACTTGGGTATGTACCCTATACGCTTCCCGGTCACTATCTCTGAATCAACTTGATATCAGCTAAATGTGGTCTTCCGAGTTTTGCTCTGTCTACCCTTCAAACTTAAAAGATTCCTTATCGGCGATGTTATTCCTGTTCAATTTGGTTGCAGGCGACACTTAATCGCGATAAATTGTTGCAACTATAGAAAAAAAAAATACGATTTCGAAACGAAACGAAATTATTTGCGTGAAATGGATTCTATCAGAGTTTGGTTTGTTGTGAATGTGAATTTGTGTGTTGTTTTCATTAATTTTGCGTTGTTTTTCTGAACATTATACATTTTAACAGAATATAATGGAACCTGAGTAAGTTTTTTTTTAATAATTGTTATTTTTTATCAATATTTTATGCTATCATATTGCAAAACCAACCAAACTTTTGTTTTGGCGCGCGCAGCCATATTTGTCAAAACAGCTGTTGCGAGAACGACTCCAGTTGCTCCGCATTGTTTTCGAGACACAAAATGTCTATTTATTCAAGACTCAAGTGTAAACATTGATAAATTATCTTAAAGTAGTATTCAATCAATAATTATGTGAAGATATAGAATGAGCTAATAATATTATACATTATTGTTAACATGGCTTGTGGTTTTGATTACGGTGACGTTCCTGTCGAAGAAGAGGAATTTCAGGCGAAATGGAGCAGGTTTTCGGACTGGTTGCATTGTGTTTGTGTGGTGACCTTCGATTTGGAGCTCGGGCAGGCTATGGAATGTGTATATCCGCCCGATGTCAAGTTAACAGACCAAGAGAAATGTAATATATGTTACTTGGCGTTTCCCGATTCGAATTCTGGATGCATGGGAGACACTCAGTTCCACGTGAGGCTCCGGACAACAGCGGGACTTACGAAACAGCAACTTGTATACAATAAGGACGCCGTACCGACGCTTTGCGCAGATTCCTCTCACTACTGGGGCTTCGTATATTTCAGACAAGTCAAGGACCCTTCCCTACCTCGTGGTTATTTTCAGAAAAGTATTATTCTGCTTACAAGGCTACCATTCATCAATTTATTCTATAAAGTGATACAACTTATAGCACCAAAGCATTTTGAGGATGGAGAGAACAGTTTAGAAGCAGCTTGTCACGATATAAATAGATGGCCATTGCTGGATGCAGGACAAAATGTATATTTGCCTGTACTGGGATCAGTTTTCCAATCATACATTCCCAATCAACAAACAGGTAAAATAACCCGCTCTGATATAGCTAAGCAGGTACATTCTCCAAATGTTCCACATATTTTGGCATCCATACAGGATGTCAATATTTTTGATGCTTTATCTTCCTTAATATCACATTTGCATTTATTATGGGAATTAGTTTTGACTGCGGAACCGATAGTGGTTATGGCTAGCTCTCCAACAGAAAGCTCAGCATTAGTGCAAGCTCTCACTAATTTAATTCAACCACTCCCCTATGCGGCTGAGTATAGGCCTTATTTCACAATCCATGACAGTGAATTTAAAGAATTCACAAGGCAAAGATTCAACCCGCCACATGTAATACTTGGGGTGACAAATCCGTTCTTTACCAAAACATTGCAACACTGGCCACACACAATCAAGTTGGGTGATTCAACCGCAATAAAAACGAAATTGCGCAAAGTAGGTAATATAAAATTGTTGGATACAGCACCTGGTATTTATACCCAATATAAGACTTTTTTAGAGAAAGACAAGACAATAATAAAAAAGCTTCATAATGGGATGAAAACAGATCGACCTTCAGAAGTTCAGACAGCAATGGTGAAAAGACACTTATTGGAGTTGACACAGAGTTTTATGATTCCTCTGGAGCGCTATATGGCTTCACTCATGCCTTTGCAGAAGAACATATCACCATTCCGAGCGCCACCCGTCCCAAATCCATTCAATCCAGAGGACTTTTTTGCAACATTACAGCAGTCAGGGCCACAGTTGACAACTGGCATCAAAGGAGATTGGAATGGCTTGTACAGAACATTTTTCAGGACTCCTAATTTCCATGATTGGTTTCACCAAAGACATAATAACTTGACAAATAAGTTGCATTCCTTACAATTAGAAGCTTTAGCCGGGAGTGATTTAAAAAAATGGTCAGTTGGAAAGAAAGAGGTAGAGATTGTGGATATGGTCCTCAAGTTGCGTGAGGTGCTCAAGAGTAACCGTCCTGTTCCTGATAATACCAGAACATTATTGGCACGGCGTTTGGAAGATCTCAATTGTGTGCTGCCAGAGGATATGAAAACTATACTCAATGCTGCTTCGTGACACAAACACTGTTGCTCCTTACCGAGGAGCTGTGGAGAAGGCGGTCTGGCTGGTTACGAATACAGGTGTATAACTTGTATGTAACCTTCAAACAAAATCAATATAATTTTTGTTCCATAGTCCATGAAACTATTGCAAATTGAATTTGAAGTACAAGTGTGAAAAACGCTGAACATTGAGCTGAACTATTTTCTTTGATCAATGCATAAAAGTTGCGCAGAGGTTTTCTATCAATAAAATTTAATACAGTTGTCAACAGAAGTGTTAACATTAGGGAAGTTAATTCCATTTTGAGAAGGCTAGCTAGAATGGTTATGATATTCACGTAAATATATTTGGAGGCTAACAAACATGGGTTATGCTCATTTTGTATAACAAGCTGTTGAATTGCTTGATGTACTTTAAGTTTTTTGTATATTTTTTGCTGGAAACCTGTTTTAGCTCTTATTGATAAAGAATTATTTTTACTTAGCTACTTACTACTTTTTGTTTATTTGTTAGGGCTACAAAGGCGGGCCGCTATTATATATAAAGGAATGTGTAATATAATCATATTCCATTATTGAGATCAAATAAATTTACAAGTTATAAAATATTATGAAACGGCCAAGTATAGTATTAAGTATTAGGTAAAGTTGACATAATTTTGTAAAAATGTTAGCATTACATTTGTTACTTTGATAAAATCAAACAAACATTGTCAAATTATTAAACAAGTTATATTTGCTATATTCCTAAAAAAGTGATTGTAAATAAGTACTATGTATGTAGTTCAAATTATTTTTGTATGTTTTGAGTAAAATGTTAAGTAACTTGTTAATACTGCAATGATTTTAAGGCTGGCCTTTTTTTGACAACTAGTTTATTTTTAATGCGAGAAGAACTAAAAAGGTTAAATTAATTATTGTACAAGTTAAAAATAAAGATTCAAGTGATACTTGTACAACGACTTACCAATGATTTGTTATACAATAATAAATAAATCTGTGTACTTCAATTTACTTTTGAAATAAAGTTACTTAAATTTACAATAAAATTCTCAGGTATGACACACACAGACTGTTACATTTTGCATAACAAAACACTAGGTATCAGTAAACCGATTTTGATATTATGCAATGCATAAGTATAATGTGTTAAAATATTTAGGCGATTACATTAAATTAGATAAACTTAAATGTAACATAACATATATGAGTTAATTATTTTTATAGGTAGTCTTATATTAGTTATTGAGGGTTTGAAGATATTTAGAATCTCCAAGAATTGCTTGTCATTAAGTGCTTTCCCATTAGTTTTCGACTAGAAAAATAATTTTATTTTTTAAATCTAACGTTCGTCTAATCCAACACCAAATGACTGTCAACTTAACAATGCCTACTCCATTTCTACCAAGCAAAACTATTTCAATTTTGTTTAATTTAAATGAAGTCTCAACCAGTGGCGTAACTATACCATTCGTGGCCCGTGGCAAATTCGGATAGGTACGTTCTATAACTGGGTTACAACCCTTTTTTTAACAAAAGCTCTAAATTTTTAATATTTTTTTTAACTTGTGTGGGAAACTGAGTAGGTAACAAAAATAAATCAAAGACTAAATTTTTTTTTACTAAACATGTATAAATAAGAAATGTTGGGAGTTGGGATTCTCCTCTGACCGGGGGCCCCTTCCGGCTGGGGGCCCGTGGCATTTTGCCGACTTGCCATCCTGTAGTTACGCCACTGGTCTCAACTAAAAAAACGTTAGCAATTTATAAATGCTGACAGATCGCAGAAATCTTCGAAATACGCATTGCTTTTATCAAACATGTTACTTATTTTCTGTTGTCATTATTTGCAAAAGCCTTTTTATTTAATACGTATGAACTTATGCTAAAAACTGACATTATTGAAAAGGTAATGAAGAAACACTTTTGACCTTGACTTTACGCTATCACATATCAGGAAAATCACAAGAATCTATTCAGTAGAGCCACTGTCGATTAAAATTCTTACAAATAACTTGTTTCTGTGTTCAAATAAAGTTCGTGATAATCCACATATACCGTTTTAATCACTGCATTATTTGTAAAGCTCCATTTTAATCAAATATCTTTTTTCCCATATAATATTTTAACCCCTAAATGGAGTGAGCTTGTAATAAGCTAGCTAGTAACAGTGAGAGGTAAAAATCGTCTCAAGAAAACTTGCGATAAGCGACTATCATGAGTTTATAAATTTAAGAGAAACCTTAATTAAATCACAACTTCATTTCTATTTGTGATTTAGTTAATTAGTTGGCTACATGGAAAATCATACCATCTTGGCTACTTCTACGATACTCGGGCGGTATAATTTTCTATCTGGGAGACTACATTACAGTTATAGAATATCAAAGTACCTACTAATGGATATAAGTCCGGCGCAAAAATTTATCGGTATAGCGCATTGTCATAAAATCCCTCCACATTTATCTAAAGAACTAAGCTATAATTTGTATATCGGCTTCAATGTTAAACTTTGATATAGGTTGTAACTATATGTTAGATAAGAGTTGGTTAAATTAAATATATATATGTATCATTATCTTTGCGAGTTCTATTATATAATTGTTTGATGTCACTTCTGTTGAATACTTAGATACATAAAGTCATTAAATTTATTATGACCTCCTAGACATTGGAATAATTTAAGGCGGCAGAAGTGGTAATGTCGTATAATATTTTATAATAGTTGCAAGACGACGACACATCACATCATTCTTATAGTTTCAAGTACAATGTGGCATTTATCCTATTTTATTCCGATGTCTATTTCTGTTCATATTAAAAGATGAATTAGGTTTTTGAAGGCAAAAATGCAATTTATTACTTGTCTAATTGACAACTGTGTTTACATACTTTTTTATTATTTTATTTCAATTATATTTTAAAAATAATGTCATTAAAATCAAAGGTAAAATGCACTAAAAATTATTCAAGTATTGGTGCCAAAATGATAAAACACTACTAAACAAGCAGTTATATCACGAAGCAGTTTCAGCTAAAATAGGATATATTTTCGAATGGCTTATTGCTCAATGCTATGTTGTATGAAAAGCTTAACTTCCATTTTTGTATTTGTAAGACATATCATTGTATCGAGCCCTTATTAATAAAAGAGATTCATGAAAAATGTTATACCATATGTAGGTAGACAGAGCCAACAGTCTCGAAAATACTAAAAGGCCTCATTCATATAGCTTATGATTGAATTCAGATAGTGACAGGTTGCTAGCCCATAAGAAGTATCATTAGCCTTTCCCTTGATTGACTCTTACAATCTACACGTTAAGACAAGCAGCTAGCACACTATGTTTTTTCAATAGCAAATGGTATAAACATATATAAATAGTTTAAAAAATGCGTCAAATTCTGTCTCTCTTATTTTCAAAATATAGTTAAAAATAATTAAGGGTTATAAAGGGAAAAAAAATCTCGTTATAATTTATAAATTGTGTAGTCCCTTTGAATATTGTTCCCACGGCAACGTGCCCAGAAGGCTGGTCAATGTATAATATAAAATAGTCCGCTATGTGTTATTTTTGTATTTACACATACAACAACAAATAACAGTGTATGATGACGACTATTCCATGTTTACTTTGACGCGTTACCACAATTCAAGATGTAAATAATATTGTTCTTTATCTTTAAAGCACAGAAAATAGAAATGCAGTGTTATAGAAATAGGTATGCTTTATAAAATAGAAAATAGAAATCTAAAATAGAAGTAAAAATTTGGTTATCACTATTTCATGACTTGTGCAGTTGTCGGATTCTCGCCTTTGAACCAGGTGCCGGGTTTGATCCCCGGTCAGGTCATGATGGAAAAAGAACTTTTTCTGATTGGACACCAAATTTTTTATTCCTATGAATTTTTTCTATGCAGGTATTCGTGATTTGGTGCAATTTATAACTTTTGAGTTATATAGATAGAAAAGTTTATCTCACTTAGGTATTTATCATTGGATACTGTGAATCAGCAAAGTGTGGCTGTGAAAAAGATGTTTTGTGCACCTCTATATCATATGAACGTAATTGCACTTATGTCAGGAGTTTGGCTAATCTTAACTATTCCATTCCTCTTTTCGTTAACAAGGGCTTCTCATTGTAAAAATCATTGTGTACAAAAGCATCACTATTACAGTAGTTAGTTATAATAAATGGAAATAAAACATAATTTTTCAAACAGAATCTTTTAATTAACACATTTTTGCTGCCACATCGATGGCACACGACCTGCTGACACGGGGATCACGGTCCACAGGTTGACATCACCTTTCCAACACTGGACATAGCACGAGTAAGTCCATATTGGCATCTTTGGTGCTAAAATAAAATAACAGTTTATTTACATAACTTCTAATAGGCGGAAATGGAATCACAATCGGTTGTATCTGGCCTTGCTCCATATGTTATCATTGTCTGTCACTAGTGTATAGACTCCTGCGAGGGTTAGGCCAACTGCTGCTCCAAGGCCCATGGAACGGAGACCTGCGGTGCTCTTGTAGATCATCCCTGTGGTTGCGGCAGCTATGAATGTATTTGCGGTGTCTTCTTTGTCACGAATCCAGGTCACTCCGAGGGCAATGCAAGAGTAGAACGATGCGATAATGCCTAGAGTGCAGCCAGTAGTTGTGCCTGTAAATAAAAAAAAATATTAAAAATTAAAAATTTTTACATACATACATATGGTCACGTCTATGAACCCTTGTGGGGTAGACGGAGCCAAGAGTCTCGAAAAGACCAAGAGGCCATGGTCAGCTATTTTGCTTAATGATAGAATTGAGATTCAAATAGTGACAGGTTGCTAGCCCATCACCTAAAAAAGAATCCCAAATTTGTAAGCCTATCCCTTAGTCGCCTTTTACGACATCCATGGGAAAGAGATGGAGTGGTCCTATTCTTTTTTGGAATTTTGTTTGCTAGAAAATAGTTCATTTGTTCGTAGAGTTATTTTTGATAACACTTTTTATTATTATATTTAGGTACCTACCTTGTTTCATGACATAATTGATGACTTGAGTTCTTCTCACTTTTCCAACCTGTCCAGCCAGAGTGGTAGCACGAAGACCCTTGTATAACCCTGTAACTCCACCAATTCCTGTAATATTAAAAGCAGGGTGAATTCTGCACCATATTTAAATTAAAATTTTGAAGCATTTAAAAAGGATATTACAATGCATTTTGCTATGCTGAAATTGCTTACTTGATAAAGCCCTGTCTAACCCTTGGTTCATCCAATAGTTACATCCCCCCTAAAATTGCATCATGAGAATGAGACTTCTATGTTGTGATTATACTATCAATACACAAGGTTATGTAAAACATTTGAGGTTATATTAGGAATCATATTGTTAAGTTACCTGAACCGCTCATGAAAGACATTCCAATGATAGGAAGAGCAACATTGGACCTTCTAGCAGTAGATGCCATATGTCTGTCATCAGGATATAGGAATTCTGGCTGCATTTTCGGTATTATATGAGGGTCGAAGTTTAGGTAGGGAGACAGGCTCGCGCTCGCCTGATTGTTCGTTTTTTCTTCATTTTTCGGTATAATATCGCCGAATAACGACATTTTGTATTTATATCATATAATTAACTAATCTAAAACTAAAATCGTGACTTTTATAATCACGCACAGATTTTGAAGAATTGATCCAAATGTCAACTCAACCGATTCTATCAAACGAAATCAAACGTCACTGTCCTGTCAGTGAAAAGTCAATGTCTTTGGAAATATCCATTATTATATAAAACTGTAAAAACATAAAAATGTTGCCACTTGTCAATTACATTTGCCAATTAACTTAATTAAGGGTACTTTTTAAATTAAAGAGCTGTGATTCTTTCTTTTATACTCTCAATAACATTTCTTCGTTTGTGATTTTGCATCAAACTTATTTTCTCCATTCTCTAGTATGTACCACATCTAAAATGCTTCTATCCATTCACTATCCTTCTGTCTCAATAGCCACGCTTTGCGTATATTTATGCCCTAAAAGTATGCTTTTGTGGCGATATCTATACGCCACAAATCAACAATAAAAAATGAAATCACGCGACGTTATCAGTCAAAAACAGCGAATAACCTAAATCGCGCAAGCAAAGATTTCACGGCATATATACAACCTCCGACACAAGATCGTCGGAGCCGCGGTTCCCCAGGCATAACACCTAGCCTGACGGAAGATCTTCCGTTTGGTGGCGGTCGAGCCGAAACTTTTTTCGCTCCTGCTACATTTTTATTATTATTTTTTTAATTTTTCCTTTTTTTTGTTTTAGAGAGGAAAGAACACCTGAAGATGTCCGAAAAATAATCAAAACTGCAAAACTTCATGAGTCTGAGTTAACGGAAATTACACAGATATTAAGATTTCCAGACCCAAGTAAACAAAACCATAACTTAAAACTTATACAGCTGGATGCCAACTTGCTGAAGATAATAGAAGAAGGCCAGGAATTATTATTCAAAGGTATTAGTAATGACAACATTTTTGAAAAATGATAACATTTTTGAAAAAGCATTCCATTCAAATATTATACGTGCGAAAATAACTCTATCCGTCTGTTACGCTTTCACGCCTAAACTACTGAATCAATTTTGATAAAATTTAGTAGAAAGTCGACCTTGAGGAAGATAACAAGCCACTTTTTATTGCGAAAAAAAGTAAGAAGGCGTTAAAAGAGAGAAATTTTACAGCGGACGAAGTATGGGCAACAACTAGTTGCTAATAAATTATACACTTATTTTACTAATACCTATCTTGTTCGTTTAGGAGATCCAGATGAAAATGTTGTGTTATGCACTAGTGATAAGACATACGATGTTAAAGAAGCAGAAACATCTAACAGCCTTCTCTTATTGCCTGACATGTTGTTCGCTGCATCTACCGGCCTCGACGATACCAAGAAAAATAATTCCATGGAATATGATTCAGACACATCTTTAGAAAAATCGAATACAAGTTTGAATAAATCGACAGAATCTGATGAGGGTAAAAGTCCTAGGATGATTCAGAACAAAGATATTATTAACACTTTCTTCACCTATTACGAATTGAAACCCTGTCAACCTCGTTTATCAAAGTTGAGAAAAATCCTAGAACCTACCAAATATCAAGGATCTGAATTGGAATATGCTGTGGATAAATCTAAACTTCTAACTTACGAAGCAATATTCGATCAGACTCAAGCATCTAAAACTGAACTAAATGCTGAACTTAACAAAATTCAGGCAATTGAAATCGATGGATATTACCGTTTATTGGAGTTTGATTATGAATTTCGAGTACTTTCTTATATGATAGACTTAATAGAAGAAAATTCCTGGCCGTTGAATAGAATCTCCAAAGAAATTACTTTAGATAGTTTAAAAGATCTTGTACCGTTGGCTATTTTGGAATCAATGTTTGGATTTTATACTTTCGAATCAGTTAAAGAAGGTGGTGTCCAGTATTACCAGTATAAGGAAGATAAAGTATGTAGATTCTTAGCGAGAGTACTGCTTAAAAATGCTGGAAAATTTAATCTTGTCGAGTTTTTACAAGCGTGGAATGACTCTGTTCCTGAAGGAATGACTCCCCATGTAAGTATACTTATCTATTCAATAACTCGACACTCCTATTTTATTTATTTAAATATTCAACTCTTAACTCTAACTCATTTCATGACATGACACAACTTTTGGTTGTAAGACATGTCAGGTCAGGCAACAACAACATAAATTTGCGACTACTGCAAGAGACTCTTACTTTTTTAGGAATCTTTGCTGTCTGGTATTGCATTAATCGACAAAACTACTACCCCTAAAGTTGTGTGGGGTTTTAGTGAGAGCGACTTACTAGAAGATATTAATGAACGATTCAAGATTCTGTTTCAAACGAGACCGAAATGGACAGTTGATGAGATATCTCCATACATCAAGTAAGTCACTTTATTATTAACTAACGATGAAAAAGACGGATATTTGTAATTTTAGCGTGAAAGCCAAGAAACAGCTATACTACTATTAGAGGAAAGATTTGTATTAATTTTATTTTTGTTTTAACGAATTATCGAAAAAAAAAAGAGATTGAGATAGAACAGACCTACAGAAGTAATTTGTTTTTTTTTTTTTATATTAGTACGGGAGCGAGAAGCACGGGAGGGAGAGCAAATTGATAGCGACAAAGATGGTGGTGATGATATTGGTATTTGGTCATTATAATAAAGAACAACCAAATTTTAATGAATCGTTATATATATATATTTCTCTAGTCTTTCTCCGTTACGGGGTAGACAGAGCCAACAGTCTAATAAAGACTGAAAGGCCACATTCATCATTCACCTGTATGGCTTCAAGATGGTATAAATTATTGTTTTTGTAATTTTTCAGTTGTTACGCAACGGATAAGATGAATGTCAATGCGTTATTAACAAAGTACGCAAGAGCCTCTACACAAGATGGCGTGAGAGTATTTTCTGCAAAACATATGAAGTAGCTCTATACCACCCATTCATATTCAGCCTATAAAGCTAGTGTCGGACAAGGTACTCGAAATCAATCATATTTTGATCTACTGTTATTGTTGTAAGGGCATAATAAAACAATGTTGTAAAAAGTATATGATTTTTATTGGATTGATTTATTATTAAGCTAATTTATTATGTACTTACATTAAGTAGCACTAATATTCTAAAATTTATCATAACTTAACTTATTAACACAGCCATCGTATTTCTTTCATGTTCAAATACGTCTTCCAAAGATGCTACCAGTATTCTATTTACTCGTTGCGACTAATGAAATACGGCATACTAAGCATTCTTTTTATACATATTCAATAACACTTAATTAACAATTAATTCGATATTAATCAAGGAATGTCGTAAAATTAATTTTGCCTATATTCGTTAGATCATATTTCGCCATTGCGATTCATTTTACATATCTTTGGTTATATTTTATGACGACTGAACTTTCTTTCTAAGAGTTTCAAGCTCGTCCCACATTTCTTGAGGTAAATCGGCTCCGACTTCTTCTTTGAAATATTTTCCGATAGCATCAGCCTGAGAACAAAATAAAAAAAAACATTGTTAGTGTTTTGTAAATAATTTTCCAGTTGAAAAATTACGAAATCTCATTGATTACCGTAACATTTACGTTAAAGTTACCAAAATCACATAGGTATTATTAAAAATGACTTTTACCTCTTGCAACCAGAAGTCTTTGGGTATACTGAATAAACTCTTCATGTCGATAGATCCGAGATCTTTAGTGTTGAGGTCCCCTTCTCTTGGGACATAGCCAAGTGGAGTTTCAGTGTAGCACGGCTCGTTGTCACAGCGACGGAGAACCCAGTCCAATACACGAGAGTTTTCACCGAAACCGGGCCAAAGGAATTTACCCTAAAAGAAAAAGCAAAAATGAAATAAAGAGTGGAATGTTTGCCATTGTAATCAAATTTATTCACAAATCACATTATGTGCGTAAAAAAGCAATCGCAATCTACGGCAGACATGCATTCGTATTAACGTATTTAATAAAAGATTTCATACGGAAGTTTTATAATTAAGAATAATTGATAATGGAAGTTACCTCATCACTCTTACGGAACCAGTTGACATGGAAGATCTTGGGCATTTTGCGTCCTGCTTGCGGCATCGACAGCCAGTGCTTCAGGTACTCTCCGAAGTTGTAGCCGAAGAATGGACGCATAGCAAATGGATCATTCATTACGACTTTTCCCTGTAATAACAATAAATATATGATAAAATCTTGTCATCAAACTATAAATAATACCAAGATTCATAAGAAGAACAAATATAAAAATAAAGGTTTGATTTTATATATGTATATTTATATTATATATATGAAGAACAAAAAATTGCATTGAGCCTGAGCCAAGCTGGAATTAGGTTCCCATATCAATATAAAATCATTTCGTGTTGCTCGTTGCTGACACATTTTTGGATCGTGATTATTATCGAACAGACAGCTAGACAAACGCAGAGATTTGCAAACTTACGCTGTGTTCCGCTGCAGCAGTAGACTCAGATCTCATAGATGCGCCCATGAAGACGCCATGTTTCCAATCTCTCGCTTCAACTACTAAAGGTACACCAGCTGGGCGTCTGCCACCGAGTAATATGGCGGAAATAGGTACTCCCTCAGCGCTTTCCCATTCACTGTCGATTATCGGGCACTGGTCTGCTGGGGTGCAAAATCTGCAAAAAAGTTTGGTGTCACTATATACTAAACTTTAAAGCTAAATTTATGTCTCATCTTACCTAAGCTAACAATAATAAACTCTCATTCTCGGCATCATCGTTATAACAATAAATAAATAAATTAATTACTATGGCTCGATTTATCCTATTAAAAAAATACGAGAAAGTAACAAGTGCTATTAACTCAATTTATGGGGAAAATTTATAATTTTGCAACATTAGAACCATAATGAAAAATGAACTTTTAAAACGGACATTGAAAAAGTTTAAATGCAGCCAACTAACCTGGAGTTGGGATGAGCCGCAGGGGTCTTCGACTCAGGGGTCCACGGTTGCCCTTTCCAGTCTGTGAGCTTGGCCGGGGCCTTGCCCATGCCCTCCCACCACACGCCACCGTCCTCCGTCTCAGCTACGTTTGTGAATACGGTGTTGCTGAATATCGTCGACATAGCGATTGGGTTGGTGGAAGATGAGGTCCCTGTTTATGAGAAATGACGATTAAATAAAATTAATTAGTAAAATTAGAGGCTGGGCCTGTAGAAGTGGCTGATATTAAAACGATTATTTTTAAGACTACGCCAAATTTTCAAAGGCTTCTTACCAGGAGCAACTCCGAAGAATCCGTTTTCCGGATTTATAGCTCTCAAGACGCCATTTTTGTCGAACTTCATCCAAGCTATATCGTCTCCCACACACTCCACCTTGTAGCCAGGCAGAGTTGGCGTCATCATGGCAAGGTTGGTCTTCCCGCAGGCGGACGGGAACGCCGCGGCGATGTAACGCTTGCGACCTTGAGGGTCTGTTATGCCCACGATCTGGTGAGGAAATGGTTTGGCTTATTTTGGTTCTGATTGAAAAGTTTTTCTGCTTTTGGATTGAATTATATGGAAAAACATTTAGTAGTAGGCAGTCCCCCCAAGAATAGGGAGTGATTAATACAGAACTAAAGGGACATTAAACAGATCTTGTAGGAGTAACGCACTCCTGCTATGAGATCCATGGGTGGTGATGGGAAAGTAATCGGTAAATTTATATCTCCAAGTAGAACGTTCCTTGCAACAGACACAGAATATTTTCCTCCTCATCTAAGAGTGTTGCCAGTTGCATTAGCACAAGTCGCGCATTAAGGGTTACTGAGCCTGGGGGTTGATAATAAAATTAAAAAATGTGTCTATCGTGATGACATCTTACCAGCATGTGTTCAGCAAGCCAGCCCTCGCGCCTGGCGATGACGGAGCCGATCCGCAGAGCGAAGCACTTCTTGCCCAGCAAGCTGTTGCCGCCGTAGCCGCTACCTGTACAACAAATTAAGCATTTTAGAATCCAACTAGCTGTACCCGGGACTTCGTCCGCGTGGAATAGTTTTTTTAGGCATCATTGAAGCCCTCAAGGGTGAATAATTTTCCCCGTTTTTTTTTCTCATTTTTCATTATTTCTTTGCGCCTTCTATTTGCAGCCTGATGTTATATAGCCTAAAGCCTTGCTCGATAAATGGTCTATTCAACGCAAAAATAATTTTTCAATTCGAACCAATAGTTCCTGAGATTAGCGCGTTCAAACAAACAAACTCTTCAGCTTTATAATATTAGTATACCTAGATAAGTATTATCACAAAATTTTGTGGACCCACAGAGATTGCCAAGGTGCCAGCAGTTGTGCAATTATTTGTCTTTCATTATTTACGGGGGATAGCAATATTAAGGCAGCAGAGCTGAAATGGTTGCAATAATAATACCTAAGCAAGATTATTAATATCTTAACAGTCCCAGCGGCAGCAACTGGACAACTTATTTCGATCAAAGATTCCTTTGACCAGTCTTGCAACAACTGGAGCGAATTAACTTCAAAACTATGGCGACCGTAGGAAATTACACTTCCAAGACCCAGATCTAATCGAGAACCCCAAAAAACTAATGAATAAAACCACTTATTATTAGTTAGGTAATAGGAGAATTTAATTACTATCTGTTACCGCTTCTTCCGCACTGACGCCTAGGAAGCGGCAGTAAACTTTGTTTTAAGTAATTTATTTGATGTCAACCAATGTTGTTAAACCATACGTTTTGACAATTATTAACACGTTGTCTGCCATAGTAGATTTGCTAATACAAAGATTATATACCTGTCAGTCACCGGTGACTGACATGGCTGGCTATGTGTTAAGCGATATGACATACATACATATGGTCACGTCTATATCCCTTGCGGGGTAGACAGAGGCAACAGTCTTGAAAAGACTGAATGGCCACGTTCAGCTATTTGGCTTAATGATAGAATTGAGATTCAAATAGTGACAGGTTGCTAGCCCATCGCCTAAAAAAGAATCCCAAGTTTGTAAGCCTATACCATAGTCGCCTTTTACGACATCCATGGGAAAGAGACGGAGTGGTCCTATTCTTTTTTGTATTGGTGCCGGGAACCACACGGCGGCACATTAAGCGACATGAAGTATCCTATACCTACCTAATACCTAATGAATAAAAATTTTGAATTTGAATTTGGAATCTCCTGGTTTAGGAGTCACTCACCAAAGCTGACGATCTCGCTGTCGGCGGGCCTGTGCAGGATGAGCGTGCGCGGCGGGTCGCACGGCCAGCCCGGCGCGCCCGCGTGCCCCAGCGCGTGGAGGCACTTCACGAACGACTCGTCTTGCCGGAGGGCCTCCAGAACTTTGCTTCCTGTGAAAGTTCTTTCGTTACAATGATGTGTTCTGGTAATTAACTAAAATAAATACCAGCGTCGTCTACAAATTTATCAGATTAGGCTGACCGCTAGTAAATTGTTCGAGAGTTGTGTTTTGTGTGTTTAATTACACCTAAAAGTTCGAGCAAGTATGCACGAATGCATGGTTAAAATAATAAAAAAATCGATTGGCTTTTTAGTAATTTTAGTTATCGCTAGCCATCGAAGCTTCTTGTTTGTTTTTTTTTTCTTGTGAAAGAACTTTGAATAATAAATAGTGAACATAGGTTACTTTAAAAAGAATAAAAATAATGATGGTGGTTGATTGGTGTTATAAATACCTACTTACGCAATAAGGTCTTTCCTTATAGTAAGTATCTAAAACACTCAAATCCAAAGATATTTCAACGACACTCTTTTAAGAAAGTACCTACCACGGAAATACGTGCAAAAATATGCAAACTTACCGATCCTGGTCATGACCCTCATGGAGTAGACGACGTAGGGAGAGTCCGTGATCTCCACGCCAATCTTGGACAGCGGGGAACCCACGGGACCCATCGAGAACGGAATCACGTACATGGTGCGACCTTGAAGAAAACGAATAGATCTTACTCTTACTCGATACTTTCACTCTAAAGAACTATATTATGAGGAAAATTTTAGCGTTGAAAGATTTAAAAACGTGATTCGACGATTATTTTTAGAATGCAAATGCTTCTGAATAAGTACCCAAGCTGAGATGCCTATCAGCTAATTATACACCCATGACCACACAAGAATGAAAACAATATAGGTTCTTAAAACTACGATCGTGTAAAATATTTCGTTGTTAAATGTTACTTTTGACGAGTTCCAAGTATTAAGGGAACCAATAAAGCGTCTACCAGGTAACGGTCTCCCAACCAAACAGCTGAACGTGGCCTATCAGTCTTTTTAAGACTGTCGGCTCTATCTACCCCGCAAGGGATATGAACGTGACTATATGTATGTATGTACAACCAGGTAATTCTGTGACATAAAACAGTTAAAGTCCTTCCACCAGTTTCACTTACCTTTCATGCACCCAGGGAATCTCTCAGACACCGCTTTCTCATAATCACTGAGTGTGATGTAGTTGCCTAATGCAGACTTCTGACCAGCCCTCGCTATGGGCACCACGTCGCGCTCCTTCTCCGAACAGATGAAAGTCCGGGACTCAACGCGGGCCACATCGGCCGGGTCCGTGCGGGCTAGCCAACTGGAACAAAATGGTATATTATCAAGTAATTTGATTTTGATAATAATACAAGGAAATGTTTCTTATATAACCACCCGGCTTCACGCGCCCTGACCAGCATAGATGTGTTGGTCTTCATTTTTAAAAAGGTTAGTAGTTTAAATACTTCTAATGTTCTTGTCTCAAAATGAATTTATGGTTTGAGGAACTTAGCAGAAACGTATTTGGTACATGCTTGGTTAAATATACAAATCTAAGTCTTTTAAAAGCACTCCTGTTATTGTTGACCAAATAGGTTAGAACATAATAATTTTGATGTATTTCTTCAAATCCTATTCACAGGCACAATTGGCAAACTATCCTCATTAATTATATCGTCATTAATTAACCAAACATAAAGAAGTACCAAATTAAGTACGCTCGATTTTTTATCATTCGATGAGTCATCATACAGAAGAACAAGCGACAATGCAAAGTTCACTCATCGATTCCATAAGCCATAAATTCAAACGAGATACAGAGTAGTAAACTTTAAACTATAACCAGGGCGATATAAAAACAAAGAAACGATATTATCTATCTTTGGTGTTATAACGATAAGGCATTGAAATCTGCTGTGGCTTACTTTAGTCATAACAATATAACTTGAATTACTAGATATGCAAAAGACACTTAATTTTACATTAGCGTGGTATTAAAAAATATAATGGATATTAACGAAAACGATAATTACATTAATCAAGCAAATTATGAATTGATGTTTTGGTAATGACAAAGAAATAACAATAAAATATTAAGAAGTTTCAAGTATTTGTGATACAATATGTTGATTCCAAAGACGATCAAATACCTTTAAGATGAACATCCAGTAAGATTTCTTATGATCAGAGCTTAAATAACACTTTTTCTTATTACAGAGCGAAGAAGACATCTCGATCGGATCTCGAATACAATCTCCGTAGTCCTAACTTTATGAATTTGACATTGGCGTAATGAAAGATGGTTTGAAGTATTCTATTGTAGATAATGCGGTTGCCTTAACATAACCTGATAGAAAGTTATTGCGGGCCCTAAATCCTGTATCTAAGTATCACTTTTTTAACATAATACGACATATATAAGAATAAACTAAACTCACCAGTTGTCATATTTCGGCAAAGGGCGAATGGTTCCCTGTTGTTGCATGAGCTGCAGCAGGGCACCGGCCTCGGCATCGGAGCCGTCGCACACGTGCACATGGTCAGGCTGGCACAGAGCCACGCTTCGTTCTACGAACGCACGGACCTGCCAATAAAGAAGTTTAATTGTAGTGATATAAAGTGTGGAGGACCAAATATCGGTCCTTGGGGAAAGCCAACCACCAATATTTCGTTTTTTTAATTACTAAGATAATTTAAGCGATAAGTTAATTTTAATGAATGCAGGTAGTTGTGAGTCAAAACGCCGTAATGCCAGTAATAGAAAACAGAGGACCGAATAGCGACCCTTGTGGATGGCCTATGTCTTGTTTTGTTACCCATTTTGAAATAATAAAACATTTGAAATGCTATTTGATGGTTAATTATAAACAGATTGTAAACTTGAAGATATTACAATTGAAGCATAAAAGACATTGTCACAGGCACAGTTATTTTACGTTGTCGTTAAATTCTAGTTTAACGTATTGTTTATAACTTGATTTGAGAAAATAATGTTGTGGATCGTTAAAAAATTATTGATAAATTTTAAATGATTTAACATCCCGTCCATCAGCAACTTGCTACGTCAAATTGTTCTTTGTTGTTTAAATAAGATTACAAACTTGTCGAAGAATTGAAAATAACCCTAAAATATACCTTGGGTGTAAGAGTAGCGAGCTGCGCCGGCTTGACAACCCCCCTGGCGGCAGTCTGGTGCGCCGAACGGCACCCCAGGGCCACTTGCGCACATCTAGAAAGAAATAAAGATATAATAAACAAAATGACTCAAAACAAAGGAAAATTAAAACTATATCTTTGTCTTCTTTAACTATTAAAAAATCAAGGGTCAGATATTACATTATTCAAAAATAAATTGCTACTACAAATGGTTGCTGGGGACTGCTTTTGCGCAGCTGTATTCGAATCGTTTTATTTCAGCAATAAGTGGTCATAATTGTGTATCGTTTAGAAAAAAATAAACCCTTGAATTGTATTTTTATAAAATTCAAAGTAAGAAGAAAAACATACTGGTTGGATCTATAAAAGTAGCTAGCTGTCGTAAGTGCTATATTAACTATATTAAAAATTATGTTGTACCGTAGATTAAGAAATAAACAACGAAAAAAGTCTGCATGAACTACTCGTACGATATGAATTAAATCTGATGAATGCAGATCAGGTGAATTTGTATGATAGACCAATAATTTTTACAAAGCTCATTCCATACCTACGTACAAAAATATGCAAATCCAAGAGGAACAAATACACCAGAGACTAACAGGAACGATATGTTCAATGCACTGTACTACTATCACAGTATCACTAAAATTAAATTCGATGTGGCTTTTAAATATCAGACAAATATTCTGAGCAACTCAACAAGGTCATGAATTTAATTGATTTTCCAAAGATATCTGAAGCTAAAGATGGAACAGGTATAATTGCCATCTACATTGAGCATTCAGCTGATCACGTTGTATGGAAAGTAGAGATTAAAGTTTTTATATCTATAGAAAGTTAATGTCTCATGGATGGAATGGGAGAGTTATTCTGAAGTTTCAGGGATTTGAGTGCTTAGATACTTGTAGCTTACTACTTATATGTATATAAATGTTTAATGACGTGAAAAAGTGCCTGCGAAGGCATTTTTCCTGAATAAAATATGGAATTTGATTTTGATTTTGCAGTCTAATAGTCTTCCCCGCATGGATGTGTTCGAGTATGTATGTATAAACCAGAGTGCTTAGTGGAACTTCTATGATTTCCTACGAAATATTGTGTTTGATATGGTTATGTTTTGATTGCAAAACCTGAATAAGCAGGAGTTTAAACGGAAATGATGAAATAATACTCACTGCGCGGTCTTCTTCACGTAATCCTCCGGGACAGTATTGAAGTGCAGCATTTTGATTTATTTATAATAAATAATTTACTTTTAAAATTAAACCGGTACTAACAGGTACAAAATATATAAAATAAACTGTAATACTTTCTGATTGAAAAAATATAAAAACTAAGTTGGAACTAAATCTTGTCAAAATTACTGAAGCTGAACAGGAATATCAACCATCTATAATACCCGATAATATTTAATCTATCACCCATTTATTAATTAGATGCCTATAGATCCAATTCCAAACTTCGAATGTGACAAAATGCGCTCGCGCAGTTTATATATAGAATGGGAGTGTTTGAATGGCGCACTCTGATTGGCCGATAGCGCGGGTGTGTCTCTACGTGTAAAAATCGTTATAATGAAACTGGTTACGACGACTAATATCTTGTTTTGTTTTTAATTGACCTTTGCCATTACATTGTGTGGATCAAAAACAATATTTAGCTGTAGAGAAATAGAGTTGCAGGTTTCATCAGAAAGCTACAATTTCTCAAGGCGCTATTTCGTCATGCAAAATGCCTATCTCTAAAGGGTCAACGTTGGTTGCATACAAATTGCTATGCATGTGTGATTTTACTACACCAGCCGTTGATTTCATGTTATTAAATGTTGCTTTTACTTGTACGAGATTGATTTATTGAAATTCCACACCTGTTTCTTTATGGAGCACTGAAGAATCAGATAGTGCCCTTTTGAAATCAATTTCCTGATGGTTTGAAAATATACTATCACTGCAAAGGTATTTCTATTAAATTTCTACCAACAAAATATCCTCTTGGTATAGTAACTTATTATACCTTGTATAAAATTTATGGAACCAGTCTCAATGTTCTCGTTTCATCTCGATCATTCACGTTTTCTCGCGACTTCGAGAGATCGTAGCATCTAAAAATAAACTGAATTGATTGAATACGAATTCACCGCTGGAGTTAATTTCCATTAAAATGGCCCACGAAAATACATCAAGGTTTGTTTCATGATCATGATAAGAATTAGAATCTATTTCTGGGTCTCAAAATACATAGATACAGTAATTATTTGCTATTAAGTAGTTATCTTTTAATCTCTTTAACTTTCATATCTTGAGTCATCGTTATTTTAGTGGGTACTTATATTATCTTAATCTTTATTTGATAAAGATTAGATATTATTCTTTGTAAGTATCTTTTGAACTCAGGACACAGTTCATCCAACTTCTTTACAATTAAAAATACTGCAATATGTTATTTCTAAAGGTCTATCCTATCTGTGTATAGAATTTTATTATTTAATGTTGTAATATTTAAAATTTTATTAGTTTATAAGTTTTTGAGTTAAATGTAGATTTAGTAGGTACTTATTTGAACTTTACCATTGTACTGAACATTAGTGAAAAATTAATAAGTATGTAGGTACTCCGAGTAATACGAAATAACGATGCCATAAATAATTGCCAAAAAGTATTAAAACTTATAAATTGAAGTAATTAACTCATAAAGATAACTACTTAGTACAGCATTAGTTTCTATTAAAATTATTAAGCTAACCCAAAGCATAAACCGCGCTGGGTCAAGAGATATAAAAAAAAATCAGGATCTTTTGAAATTTCTACGGCAATTTGACATATAACCTACTCTAATAAAATAACTTCTAGTAAGTACTTGTCATAATTTTGCCCACTCTTTTATTTTGCCCATAAGAAAATAATAATACCTAATTCGAGAATGTATCCTAAAGTTTGCAACTAATAGGTAATCAATAGATCCTATCTTTATAGACCTAAGCACGTTTAGCGGCACAAGGTTCATACAAGCCCAAGGATAACGGTATATAGTGTCATGTGTACCAGTTATTGCATCAGCCTACGTAACCACGTGTTGGGAAAAATGTCGTCCCGGGAATAGAGGTTCCCTGCAAAGGTTGCGGAGGTCAGACGGGTCGAGGCGCTTCGTGTAAAACCAGACTTGCCGAATCCAGTCCCCGTACGGCAGACGCAACGCCGTTTTTGCCGCGCGAAAAACTATTGTTGTTTCTCTTTTTATTATGACGTGAAACGGGACAGCGATAGTTTACCGCGCAATGGAGGACGGAGAGTGTATTAGTTATCTATATCTACTAATATTATAAAGCTCAAGAGTTTGTTTGTTTGTTTGAACGCGCTGATCTCAGGAATTACTGGTTCGAATTGAAAAAATATTTTAGCGTTGAATAGACCATTTACAGAGGAAGCCAGGAAGGAGGAATTTAGGCTACCTATATAACATCACGCTGCAACTATAAAAAGCAAAGAAATAATGGAAAATGTAAAAAAACACAGCGAAAATATATTAATCCTTGAAAATAACTATTCCATGCGGACAATGTCGCGTGCTCAACTAGTTATTACTTATATATAACAAAATCATTCTAAATAACTAATTCAAAGTAAGTCTTTCAAAATGCCCATTTCAGATTTACTTAAGTATATCTGTGGTTTTGGAACCACAATTTGTTAGTTGGGTGTTTCTTGCATCAGCCCACATGGTCACTTGGGAAGAATGCCTTGATGTGAAAGTATTAAAAGCAAAAGTCCCATGCGATTGTTAAAATTGTAAACACAAGTAGGTAAGTACGTTTGTTTGGAATTCTAGCTGAGACAGTGTATAATTATGATACCTATAAATGTCATGATAGATAGATAGATAAAATGTTTATTCGACAATGCTACAAACACAAACAAATATACCTATATAACAATAATAACAAATCCTTAAAACTAACACAGGTGTGCTGTAGCAAGTCGAAATGGTCATAACTTAGCGATTTTTTGCACTGAAACAGTACAAAAACGCTGATTTTCAGTTATAACCATTTCATGTAGATCCGGGTACTTAAACAAATAATAAATAAAAAAAATATTTTAAATTTATTTTAATATTATTTGGTGTCACGCATAATTTACTAACACTTAAAAAAAGAAGGAATAGTTTTCTATCTGTACTGTTCATGCACCTATTATCAAATGAAATAAATAATTGTTTACTTATGTTTTAAATTTAAATTGTTTACTTATAAAAATTTAAAGAATTATATTTTTGGACTAAGGGATAAACTTATAAACTTACGATTCTTGTTTTAGGCGACAAGCTAACAACCTCTCACTCAAACAGCTGAACGTGGCCTATCAGTCTTTTCAAGACTGTTGGCTCTGTCTACCCCGCAAGGGATATAGACGTGATTTTATGTATGTATATATATTTTTGACTTCTGTTGGTCCTATTTAGATCCCCCAGACTTATCGACTTTTTTGGTAATATCTTTTTGATAATAGGTAAATATCTTTCATCAGTAGGTACAGGCAACGGTACATTACAACGAGTATTTTAGTAATGTATGGATGGACATGGATTGAAATCGAATTATTCTGTCCCCAAATCAGAACTGCGCAGTAAGCTTCGAAAGATCCAGATATGCCAATCTCTCTTTTAAGAAGCCAATTAAACCATGATCAAGCCATTATTTAAGATAATGTCTAATTAGTAGAAGTGTAGATAAACAACAGGCCAAGTCCACAGTCCGCTGCGCTATTTCCTACAAAGATATGAGAAATCACTTGACCCACTACTATAAACGCGTGTGGTTCTAAGTGAAAAAGTATTATTTGATCATCTAGAGGTAAGTAAGTATATTCTGATGAAATAAAAGAAAAATTTGAAATTCAGACGACAGAAAAAAGAGAAACAATAAAGATTGCTCCAAGTTGCACTTAACTCTACGCCGAGTCAAACTTAAATTAAAAATAGGGAGGAATTTGGGATTAATTTCCTTTACATACCTACAACTTCCTTTAGTTTACGCTGTCCTGACTGTTGGCTCCGTCTAACCCGTATGAGATAAAGACGTCATTATGTATTTATGCCTTATTTAATTCTCGGTTATTTGTTGTCTCAGCATTTGGAGATTCCAAATTTATTTTCATTCTTGTCTCTGTTTGTTTTAACACACATATATACTAATATTTTAACGCTGAAGAGTTTGTTTGTTTGAACCCGCTAATTTCAGGAACTACTGGTTCGAATTGTAAAATTATTTTTGTGTTGAATAGACCATTTATCGAGGAAGGTAAATACATATATTACATCACGCTGCAACTATTTGGAGCAAAGAAATAATGAAAAATGTGAAAAAAAACGGGAAAAATTATTCACCCTTGAGGCTTCAATGATGCCCAAAATAACTATTCCTATAAGTATAACACGGACGAAGTCGCGGGTACAGCTAGTTTGAAATAAATTATATTATGTTTATATTATTGCAGTAAATTAATGCGATAATACCTATATGCTCAGTACCTACTTCGCCAATTACGAAAACGTCAATAAGTATTGAGTTTTGCGAAAAAAACAAAAACTAAATCAGTTCTGTGGCAAAAGTCACGTAGTCAATCATTTATCGTTTTGTTTATAAATAAAGTGGTATTTTCTCGGAGCTTCGCTTTCGCTGTTTTCCAAAAGTAAAAGTCCTAGATAATTAATATCCATTATATACCAAGGTAACTCCTAAAGCTCCTCATAAAGTCAGTATAGGTACGATATTACATCAAGGACCTATTGTTTTTTTTTAATACGATCCTACCGCCAATCGGTAGCACAATAATATCACAAGACTAATAAAATTGGCATTAAAATATTGCAATTGGCGAGGCACATTGCGATATTAACACAATTGCTAAGTAAAGCACAATAGTTTTTGCTGTATAAACTAACTACAATAGGTTTTGTGTACAGTTACCAAGATTTGACGTCGGAGAATGTAAACAGTGACGTTCGTCGACGCACGCGCATGATGAAACTAACCTTTTGTTCGGGCCTTCTCTCCCGAAGGAGTTCCCCGAGTCGGTTCAAGGTTTGGGGTCCGTTAAATTTATTATACCTACTCTAATTAACAAATAATTTATCGTTCATATCGCCTATCTGATCCGTAATGATTATGCCCAACCTTGGTTGAAGATGGCACAAAAAGCAAAATGATAATAAAAAAACTATGACTGCGTAACAAGTCATTTTCAGTTTCCTATTTCCACTACCTGAACCTCGTCTAAAAATAAGAAGTGTAAGTATATAATAATATACGTACGTTTTGAAAGGTTGTTTGTTGTTTTGTCTATCAATTTATGTGAGTAAGTATTTTTAGTTAATAAAAGTTGGCAGGTGTCAATTATTATATTTATCGGTGAATTTTCGGCGAAACGTGACTATGGGAGGAAGGCTTAGGTAAGAAATGGTATGAGGCTAAATGTAGGTACTTTTTTCGCGACCATTTATTAACATTCATCTCTCCCTTCGTTTTACGTAGCCTATTTAATTACTATACCTAACTACCTCATGGGCTGTCTGAATAGTTGATAAGGTGAAATCCGGTTTTCTTGCCAAGGAGTTAACTGGAAAAATACCCAAGGAAAGTGATGGTAAGGTTATAAACTTGACATTCTTTTAGGCGATGGGCTGGTAGGTAAGTGATAACCTAGCTATCACTCTGAATACATATATATCTAATTACGTCTTTGTAGCATACGTGGTAGACAGAGCTAATAGTCGTGAAAAATTGGACGGCTACATACCGCTGTTTGGATTAATTATCGTCCAAAAAAAGTGTCTTCTTATCTGAAAGACCTGAAAGTATGTTAATAGAAATAGTTGTAGAAAAATTATGTATGTTTAAAGATTTAAGCGGAATATTTAACATCTGAGAGACAAAGAAATTTAACCTCTTGAAATTATCAATATAGATATCACTGAACAGAATTATCATATTGACACGCTCTATGGAATATAATATAGTATCTTTCCGATAATTTTAATACCGAACTAGCAACTGAGTAAAGTTCCATTGCAGTGGGTGTGTCTTGGGTCTTGGACCGGTCCGGTGGCTTCTTACGACATTTATCAGAATTATCAGAATGCCCGTTGACAGGTTTACACACCGTTTTTTTTATTTACGGCGCTGACGTCAAATGTTTTCGCCATAGATATTGAATTTCATTGTCTTATCATCTTGTTTTTTGGGTATTTGAGAAAATACGGATGTAAATAGATTACGGGTTTTAAAGGTGCTAGTACGTAGGGTGAATAAGTATATTTAAATATTTTTTACATTATTTAATTGTACAAAAAGTAAATGAGGTATAATATTTGGTAAAATTATTAGTTTGATGCAATTAATTCTTTTGTACATATTTCTTTAATAAAGCTTATTAAGTAAGTAAGTACTTTGATACAAAGAAATTTTATTTGTAACTTGATATCTTAAAGAATTAAATTTATTTCAATATCCCAAGGCTCCCGAGGCGAGGAACCATAGGCGATACATAGAACAAAAAATGATGAAAAACAAATTCATAATCGCAATTTGATTTTCATGTTTCGATTTCATACCTTTCTTATGATTGTAAAATTGTCTCTCATAAATAAAAAGAAATAAACAAACTAAATGCGTAAGTAAGCAAGAAGCAGACAAAAGAAACAACTTCTATTTCTAATATACCCGGATATTTTCAGTCCGAACCAAAATGTTTAGTGTAGGTAAGATTGCAAACATGAGTGTAAGAACTTCCTGATTGGACAAAGAATCGAACCCGTTCCCCGCTGGCCGCGGCCTTGGCGACCGGTCCACTGGACAAAGACAAGATTTGTCGCAGAACGACTGATTGCAGAAGTTCCATTGACGTGAGTTATCTATAGGTATATAAACACAAAACCGTAATTAATTCGTATTCGTATACCGTATTCAAATGCATTGTTTTATAATTTTAGCTTGCCTGTTTATTTATTTTTCCAAAAAACACCCGAGTAAAGTCTCGGCGGGTCGCTAGAATTGATTTGACATAAACATTAAATTATGTTTAATGTTTACACAAACTTCATTTTCTGCGAAGAGCGATGGGTCATTCATGATAAAAGATTTCATGTTATTATTAAATCATGTTGATTTCGAAAATGTCTATTTTGCTGCTGTGATAAGAATATTATAGCCGTGTTTACTTTAGGTTAGCCGGTCGGAAGCCTAAAAGACATTTGATTACCTATGTTCACACGTAGGTAGGCTGACAAAGAATGCACGAAAGCCTCATGAGCTAATTTGCTTCAGGGTGAAAATTTCATGCAAACTTCGATAGCAAAATTGTAGGCAATAAAAACGACATCGCGCGTGCCATTCTGCGGAAGCAGAAACCATTTTTTTCTCTTTTTTAGTGTTAAACTAAGAAACATTCACTTTTTAAAATTCTGTAATCCGAATCTTACATTTTAATCTACTTATACATACATACATATAATCACGTCCATATCCCTTCCGGGGTAGACAGAGCCAACGGTCTTCAAAAAACTTATAGGCCACGTTCAGCTGTTTGGTTTAACGATAGAATTGAGATTCAAATAGTGACAGGTTGCTAGCCTATCGTCTAAAAGAAGAATCCCAAGTTTATAAGCGTTTCCCTTAGTCGCCTTTTACGACATCCATGGGAACGAGATGGAGTAGTCCTATTCTTTTTTATTGGTGCCGGGAACCACACGGCACTAATCTATTTATATAATGACCGTATTGCTTATTAAGCATAATGTAAAAAGTCTTGAGTTTTTTTAAATTAGACTGACTGACCTCTAACTTGTCTTGTAAACTTTTCCTACCTACCACAATTATTTACTGCCTTTGAACTTAAGTCACCTCTCATTTCACGTTACATTAAAATATAAGCACAATATAAGGTAGGTCTGGCCTGGTCTGAATTACAGGCAATTTATTGTGTGCCTTTTATTTTGGGCCTTATTGTGAAGTACTTAGCTTCAAAAATATTTATCGAGCCATATTTACGTCTATTATGTATATAAGTACATAAATAGAAAATTCATTAAGAAATAGGACAAATAAACTAATAGAAATTAAGAAAAAACTTGGCTATAAAAAAAGTAAACACAGACAACCCAATTAAAAATGACCTGTAAACAATTTTGTCTTAGACGATAAATAAAATATTTATTTGTAGTAAAATCTTTAATATATCATCAATGAAAAAGAATTTTTAAGACGTCTTCTAGGAAAAAAAAAATCATACTGCGTAGTTTCACTTCAATTTTCATATCATACAATAGGTTATCTAATTTTGGCAAATTTCTATGGAAATTTCCAAGAATAAGATTTTCCTACAGACGAATATTCGTGTAATTTTTTTTACGCGTTACATTTTTGTGTGGTCTCGTGATAAATATCGCGAACTTCCCGGATCTTAACTATCTTTGAGAAATATGCATAAAATAATTTAATTGAGTAAACTAATTAAGCATAATACAGTTAATTGGCATTTTTTATGTTTGTGATAATAATAATTAATTATTATTGCGTAGATAATAGAAGGTATAATTGGAGTGAACAGATGTTCTAACACGTATTGTATCCTGCAAGATGGCCGCGGCGTCTGTCTTTCTTCTCTCTATAAAGATCTCTATCATTAAGTAAGTAAGACAGAGCCAGCAGTCTTTAAAGGCTGTCTACCGCGCAAGGGATATAGCGACGTCATCAAAGACGAGTTTCAATTGTTAAGTATATGTATAGTGTGGCTCATGGTGGTGAGTGGGTTCATTCCATAAGATGAAACGACTTTAAATCTTCAAATATATATAAAGTAGATAGTGACTGACTGACATTACAGTACAGTCCAAACAAATGAGTCTCGAGATTTTAAATTTGTAGGCTTGATAGGTATGTGGTGCAGTGTGGTGATCAGAGTTGTTGTTCCGAATGATTCCGCGGGAATGGAAATTTTTTACGCGGGCGTACCTACTCGAGTAGAAATAACACCTACTTACCTCCAAAAGATTAAAGAATATTTCACAAAAAAGCAATCCCCTCCCACGTTAAGCGTATTTTACTTAGAAAAATGCGTCCTTAATATTTTGAAAGGGGTTTCGACCCCAGGTTAAATGTTTTAATCCCTACATTTCACCAGTTAGCTGTACAGTGACTTATAAAACACCGTAGCCACCACACTAGGTAGGTACCTATGGTTCTGATTGGTCTTCTGTTGGTTCTGGGTAACTTTGAAGACGACGAAGAGGTAAGTCACATCACATCGCCCGGATAACCGGGTAGGTATTTCCAATAATTTTCAGATCCGGGTTTGCGGATCAAGATCTATTTATAATTGATGATGAAACGAGGGTGTGTGACCGTGCCTTCACTGACCCTTGGTCTTGCCGCGATAACGTCAGCTTATATCATTGTTGTTGCTTTTTACGACTGATAACAGCAGATACGTGTCAAAAGACAGTATAACAGCTGACGTTTTAGTACATTTCGATTTATTATTTTACGTGGAATTACTGGTATACAAAAAGTGAATAACTTTTGTAATGAAAATAGAACTGCTTTTTATCGAAATTCTCTATTTTTTACCTACTCCTATGTGTAACAAACACTTTCCTGAAAACCGTTTCAAAATCGGTTCAGCAAAACGCAAGATAATAGCGGGCAAACCTACATACAGGTCAAACTGAGAACCATATGTTATTTTTTTTGGTTAAAAATACGTAAAGGCGGTTAAAAATACGTAATACCTAGAAAAGCAGCTGTAACTGCAGAAAATACAAACAAAAGATTTTCCTTGAACATCATAGAAGTCTCTAGAAATAACTGGAATTAACTTGAACTTTGGAGATATTTCCCGAATTTTATAGAACCCTCTTGAAATTTCTGGTACTGTATATAACATTGGAGTTATTTCCATTACATTATTAGAAATTACTGGAACTTTCTATAAAACATGAAAGATTTTATCTTTCTTTCACTTTCGTTCGTCGGGTGTCGGATCCATTTTTTATCAGGTACAATCGAAAGTTAGAATTTTTTATTAGCGTATTATCATTAATTCTAGTAGATCACTGACCTTTTTGTAAATCTTGTGACGAAGTACACCATCTTTTGAGCAACGCACTCGCTTTGTTTCTGAAAAAATAAAATAAATAACATCTATTTAATTTACAGGTCAGTGACGTGAAACATATTTTTGATAAATCCTAATTTGGGACAGGAAAATAAATAAGATTTAATAATTATATTGCATTGTCTTTGATCTTAGCGGGATTGAATAAATATTTTGCTCAGAAGATACATAGTAAAACGATGACTTTTAAGACGTAGCAGTCTACTATACTCAAGATTGGGATGTTTATTATATTCTCAAGATTGAGAACAAAGCAATTTAAAAAGATGTTCAGAAAGCCAAAGACCATGCCATAGGAATCGTAAGTAAGATTAAGTATTTAGATTTCTAGGTACATACTTTCGTGATAGTATTGGTACTAGTACACAATAGTCCTGATAGTAAAAATATTTAGGTTTTGTAATTTAGAGCTTACACCCTTACTCATTTACTCAATAACATTACATCTTTCTAGTCTGTAAATTAGACTGATCATACCTGCGGACTGACAGACAGGCAGTAAGATATATAAACTTATTAAAACTATAAAGATTCTTAAAATGTCTGGCGAACCCTAAACTTACCATTACATTGGCCAGATAAAAGCTGATAAGTCATACGATTTTTTATCAGAATCAAAATAAAAGTACTCGTGTGGTATTTGTTGCCAATTGCTTTATCTTATCTGAACACATGATTTTTATCCTGTTGCCTGTTCGTTACACACCTACGAATAGTAATTTTTTAAGAGATTTACGTGCCGTCCCCGGCACCAATAGAAAAAGAATAGAACCACTTCATCTCTTTCCCATGGATGACGTAAAAGGCGACTTAGGGATTGGGTTTATAAACTTGGGATTTTACTTTTAGGCGAGGGGCTAGCGATCTGTCACTATTCGAATCTAAATTCTATCATTGAGCCAAAAACGTAAACGTGGACTTTCAGTATTTTCAAAATTTTTTGATAACATCATAATTACGAAAAGTGGGAATATAAGATACATATGCGACATAGTGTGCCTCGTCGGCGTTCGTGAAAAACCTTAGCGAATAACACCGCAACCCATAATGTTTTTCCTGTTCGAAAAGGTATCGGGAGCATTCCTAATACTACACCCGAACTCGGTATCGGATATTTTAACTACTTATCCGCCATTAAAGTTACTAGCTATACCGCATAGTATTGAGAATCAGGTGCCGTACTGTCTGTCTCACTGATAAAACCTACATGAAACTCATCCATAAAGCGATACGATAAAAGCAATTTTAACGTAAAAGTACAGTTGCAACGTGTTAACATAAATATTGTCACAATTATTATGCATTGTCGATTTTTAACTTAACTTCTTCACTTTTTGTAAGGTGTTTAAATTCCATAAAACAAAGATTAAAAATGAATCTATTCTTGAAGAATTTATTACCTTAATCTTCATACACAGCAAACTTATCTTTAAAATACCTATCCTATTTAAACCTACTTTACATAGACCTTTTATACTCAAAGAGCAGACATTATTGTATAAGCTGAATGCCGGCCTGATAAGCCTGTCTGTACGTCAGTTGTTTACATATATAAACACCAGTAACAATAATTCTGTTTAGTGCCATCGTTGGCCGGAGGTCTCCATATCTCTTACATCATTTATTTACTTATATATTGCACTGGAATTTTACACATACTTGTAAACAATTCTATACTCTTACTCATTATATTGTATTAGCTAGTCTTTGTATTCTCGAATTTCTGCTATATTTAATTATTTCAAAGTGGTGGTTTTCTAAGTCTAAGTATTAAAAATATTTTTTTTTTCCAAGTTGCATATACTTTTTATGGGTGTAATTGTGCATTTTAGCTCTTAATTATTCATACAAGTAAAAAATTATAAGCCACATAAAAATGTATTTTAAACAGAACAATGCAGATAGCATCAGGTTAAATGCTTACGTTAAACTTTCCATAACAATTGCATATTTATTGAACCAACGAGACAAGCAGTTGGGTTCGAATTATGTAAACTTGAAGACTGCACGCGGCTGAAACGATTCAAGTATATCTCAATTGAATATAATATAAGTATTTTAATATTGTAAATGTGAAAGTGTGCTTGTGCGTTTTTCACATCATAATATCTCAATGAAATTTAAATTTTGCATACATTAGTGGAAGTCGGGGAAGGACATCGGGTACTTTACACGCGAGTGGAGCCGTGAGCGAAAACTTGTATATGAAATGAAAATGCACAAAGTATAAACATAAATTTGTTGTTTAAATCAATCAATTGGGAAGTGGACGAACTTCACAATACTCCGGTTAACGGTAAATTAACGAGATTATTTTTAACGCGGGTGAAGCTGCGGGCATTATGACAAAATCTAGTCATTGTTAATTTATAGAAATCTGGAAATAATCAGGCAGGCTTCAGACAGTCAATAATACTGTAAATTTAAATTTGGAACGAGGAAATGAAGACGTGGCCCCGATGGCAACAGGCGCGGTATGTAATGTGTTGGCATGCCAACATGCGATGCACTTCACTTGCTTTCAAACTTTCCTGACATATTATGGTGTATCTTTATTTGTGTTTTTTTTTTTTTCATCTAAAAGGTACTTAGGTTACTTAATAATAAGGTTTTACTGGCATTGAATGACAAATTATTATTTATTATGCTTGCTATCTGTTATCTAATATTTTTTTTATTATGTATAAGTGTATCAAATTAATGAGCTAGAAACATTTTTATAACAATAACAATAAGATGAAAACGATTAGTTTAAATCTTTTTTTTGGAAATGCGCGTTTATGTCTTTTGTTACGAATAATAAAAAAAAACATATATTCTAAAAATAAACACAATATTCTAATTCCTACCCACCCAAACAAAACTTCACACAGTAACCAAAACGAATCACGACACTGTACTTACATACAGCTCTCTAAAGGTCAGCACTCACCTCGTCGAAGTCAACGACCTTATAGCAACTGTATTGTATAAAAACTGTTTCCCATAAGTCTTTACAGAGTATAAATTATATAAGTGATACGGTGCAACGTGTGTATTGTTTTCGACGCGGCTACACACTGATCGGTCTTGTATTTTTCCACTAGTATCAACGGATGTCTCTCGGACGAATCATTTGGATATTTGTCAATCATCCGATAAAGAGAAATTTGACGATAAGGGATGTGTAATCAGATGAGGTGATGGGAGTTTTGTGGGCGTAATAAGAACTTATGTATGTAGGTTAGTATTCATTGCGAATTGAAGTGAGATAATTGAGTGTGAGTGAATCGAGAGGGAGGGTAATATTAGGCTACGGCCAGTCTTATCGGTTATTGTGATTTAAGAAGATAACCTTTAATTATTTTAATAAATAAATATATAGCATCAAAGTACTTTGTTGTAGATAAATTATCGAAATATAATACTTAAACATTTTTAGTGTAATTGCTGAATATGTCTATTCCATGTCCTGAATAGCAAAAAAATGCGAACAAATTTTCAATTAACACCAAGTAAGAAAGATATTTATAAATTATTATCAATTACTATCAAAATTAATATAACACACGCGTTAGACTAGTTACATCACTAGTCACATCGATAATGACTCAATTATTTGTAAATATTTATTTATGGGTATCAAAATTAAACCTACCTTCATAATTATAAATTAATGGAATTTTAAATGTTAAAACGATAAGGCGGTGATAGAAGAAGTAATGTTTCTATGAAGCTCGGTACAATGTGAATGAAATACGACACAAATAAATGAAAAACAAACGGTTCTCTTTGTATTTGGGAATATTATTCTTTAGTGAGTTAAAAATCAACTCCAATCTGCATACATATACTTACATCTTTATCAGTTACAGAGCCAACAGTATTGCAAAGACTGAAAGGCCACTTTCAGCTATATGGCTTAATAGTGCTATTGAGATTCAATCAGTGGCAGGTTGTTAGCCCATCGCCTAAAATAGAATTTCTAGTTTATTAGACTTTCCTTCAATCTGCCTGATAAAAATGAGATGAAGTATACCTACCTATGTTACACGCTCTCACGTCTACCCCACAAGGGATATAGACGTGACCATATGTATGTAGGTACGTAGGCATGTAAACCATGATCTGACTGATGGAAAGAAAAATGTCAAAGCGTTGTGCTGATTGGCCAATAGACGGCCGTGATGGAAATATGTGGCGTTTGTGCAAACTTTATGGCTGTTATACCTATAATTTTGAATATTATTATTGTCAACAAAATATATAAAAGTATTGCAATGCCTACGCGCCCTTTAACCCTTCAAACATTAAAATGACAATACTTTCATGAGATTACTGATGGACCGATAAATATATATATCGAAATAGATGACCAAAGGTTCCTTTTGTCCGTTTGTCCATAAAGATCCATTGAAATACAACATATTCATAAATAACGCTATTCTAAGATCACACAGGCGCCACCTGGCGGCTCCCACGAGTTCTACAAAGGTGGGTGAAGTATCAAAGAATTTTAATCTTCTTACAAGATGGATAGTTGGAGGCAAATCCAGTTGTTTGCGCTTTTCAGGTGTCCCCGATCAGAAATACTTGATCAAAAGGTTCTTACCATTGTATTGTATCCAACACATTTTCATACTTATATATACAGCATGTTACAAAGAGAGTTGGTGGAAGGTACCTAAGGCCCGAGGTTCGAATCCCAATTTGATGGTAAAATTTCCAATATTACATAAAAACAATACGTCTTTATTTCGTTCGAGGTAGACAGTGCGAATAGTCACAGGATTAAGGCCATGGTTAACAAGGTGGCTTGATGATGAGTGAAAATTAAAACAGCTAGTCTACGACCACAGCAAGAATACCATTGTATATGCCTGTCCCTTGATTGACTTTACTGTGAAATATTTGAAACTAACATCTAGAATTTTTAGTGTATAATACACTATGACCTGTCGTAAAACAAATAAAAGCATTTCGCTCATAATAAGTCTTTTAAAGGATATAACCCGCGACATAACAATAAAGAAACCATTTTATAAATGTGACCAAAAAGCTTTAAAAGACTATACGCCTTGACTTCCAATCTAGCACAAGTACTGGATTAGTCAAAATTTAAATCATACCGAGGCAACGTACGACTTATCTTTTTCTATCTTATGTAAATTAGTTTAATTACAAACCGATGCTTTATCGGCGCGGAAAAATATCGTGATGAAACTTACACATTCCAGTGACTGGATACATGACTTTTTCCACGGTGAGAATAGAGTAAGTGTTACTTACAAGAGAATATTTTATTTCCTCAAGGAGGTGAGGATGTGGAAGCAGCACGTATATACCTCGCTTCTTTGAATGTTGTAGAAAGTGGTAAGAGAAATAAAGTATTCACAAAGCACTTGTAGGTATTTAAATGTATATTCCCGATCATTCCACTATACTTCCCACAAGGCTAAATACAAGGTAGTAAACAGTACGCCAAAACTTTTTGATAACTTTAAGTTTAATTGCAACATTGTCATTAGCGGATCCCTAGACAAGAAAAATTTGAAATTATGAGTAGGAATTTGAAACAATACTGTCCAGCACCCTCCTCCAATTGAGGTCAGTGAGGTGAGTGTCAACTTAATTTTAGATTATCTCCTGAAAACAAGGATTTGTGGTATAAAAAATTGTATTTTCGTAATGCAAAATATATATAAAAAGCAATTGCTATGAGTATTTTTTATGATACAAAAATTGCATGCCTGAAGGTGGAAACTGTCGTTATTTTAAAATGTATTTCCATCCACATGCCTACACAGTAAAAAGTGTTGTTTTTATCATTTGAAGTATCACATGGATACATCTGTCCACCAGCTTATTTGTTAATTGTCAAAAAAGCTGAATGAGGTATCTCGTGACCGGAGAGCTGGAGATTATCTGGCTAAGAGAATAATGTTGCCAGCATTCTGGGCACGCTCCCGAAGGATGATACTATGCATGGACTTAACAATTACAATTTATAATTATTTTTTTTATTAATATTTGTTTATTTTCAGGAATAGAAATAATTATTGTACCTATATCTGTACAATTTTAATTTACGTTTTTCATTTAAATTAGTACATTAAACTATCACCAAGCTTTTGTTGCAATTCACACTCAATTTCCTTTAGTGTTTGCGAAAAAAGTCGTGCACCCAGGAATCCCAACTAAAATTACAAGAAATTCTTCGTATCTGAAGAAGTATTTACATGGTATATTTTCATTTGCACATTTCATCCCGGTGACAACTTTAGTGCCCGTAGGATTGGCGAAAAACCTGTATTCTATTGTAAAAGTGGCTGTAAATTCGAACGGGCGAAGCTGCAGGTAAAAACTAGTGCACCATGAGAGACAGAGTTGTAAATATTCACCTGTTTTGCTCATAGCTGACAATTTGCCCCTTTAAGGTGCGCAGGACGCCTCTGTAACAGTATAAAAGGTTGAAAGGTCCGCGTTTTCAAACACTTTGAGGGCAAAATTGTAGCCGTTTGTGTCAGCCGTTCGTAAAGTTTGTGATATGAAAACAGTGCATTGCAGGTAAGGTTTCTTGTAAATAAATATTAATATTGAGTACTTTTAGTAGCAAATTTCGATAGTTTAATGTAATTTTGATTAACACTTTGAATTGAATTTTATTAAATTGATTAATTATTGTTAAGCACCAATTTATGTAGGATACAGTTAAAGCAATAACTATGCCAAGTTATAATGCAAAAACTTAAACCAAATTTAATTAAGTAGGTATATTAGATATTTAGAAATAGGGTCTTGTGCTGTGGTTACCTAGGGTTCACTACGCCAAATCTTGTTACACTTTAACTATACGTACTTTACGATCGACCACTTGTTTGAGCGAGTCTTAATTTTTTTTGCAACAATGGTTGTCACAAAGAAATTATATTCAAGAATTATTTTGCTAAAAACTATATTTGGTGGTTTTGGCTTAGATAGAAGATATGTGCGGCAACTTAGTTAGTTCTACTACATAGGTACATACAATCACATACATCTCTTGCGGGGTAGACAGAGCCAACAGTCTTGGAGACTAAAAGGTCACGTTTAGCCGTGTGGATAACACACTGATGGAATCGATATTTTAAGAAATCGTTCTACTTATTTGAATGATTTATTGTATAAATAAATGTTTTATACTTTTCTTTTCTTGTTTTATTTTATTTGTACCAACAATATAAATAATTAAATTGGAATCATGAGATTTATCCTTATTGCTTTAACCCTGATATCAGCTAGGGATCTAATAAAAGGTACATTTTTGTGGATTTAACCCGAATTATTTGTGCATGGACAAAATCCTATCCAGCCTTTACGTCAATTTACATTATCGAAAGTATATTCGTGGATTTGTTTTATGAATGTTTAGGTTTTCAGTATTTTCTAGAGTGTTGGCTCTGGCAACTCCGTAAGGCAGAGAGACGTGATAAAATGTTTGTTAACATTTTTCTCAAGCGTTATAAGTATACTCTAGAAAACAAATGAACCGGTAAAAAGCGTAGACTTATTACTATTATACGAGTACCATACTCATCTTTTTTATCTTAGAAATGCTACATTACAAAATAAAATTTTATTCTGAAAACCTCTGTTAGTGCAATTAAAAATTCCCCTAGGATCGAAAACAGACAAATCTGTCGATTCAATTCCACGAGACTATTGTTTTATTTATGTTATTGCTCCAAAAAGCATGGTTAAAAATAGGTAGGAAGAAAGTTATTTGAAATCTTAGCTAAGTACTAGGTACTTAAAATTGTTTGGATAAACTTGAGTTCTTTGTGTTAAACCTTTTGCAACGCTCCGGGGATCGTGAACAATTTGTTTTATTTTGGTGGAATATAATTTCATTTACTCAAAGGTTATTACGTTTTAGTAAAAGTTTACTAAAATCTACAAATCAAAATGGGCTTAAAATACTTAAATAAAACGATAACTTTCGAATGTAGACTACATATCTATAGAATTTTCAAGTTCGTGGTGGCATCAAAATCGGTAAAGGCGTTTTAGAGTTATTAACAATTTTGTAAAAATTAAAAGTGTTCTTGAGTTCTAAGTTCGCGGCAAACAACAAGTTCACTCGAATAACTCTTCGAAAAAATATTTCATCAGAAACCATTTAAAATATTTTAATTTTAATGAATTCTCTTGTCCACATTTCTATTCTATTTCTAAGTTTGGATAACTGTGAAGATGACGTTATTGAAGAAAATGCTGCAGCTGTTTGTGATGTACCGCTTCTTCTGCACTGCTTAGTACTACCGCTTCTACTGCAGAAAAGTACTTAGTGGCATACTAAAAAGTTTTAAGATGTAATAGGGTCCCTATTACATCCTTAAAACTTTTTCCCGTGTAGATTTTAAACATCAGTCAAAGGAAAGACTAATAAACGCGGGATTCTTCTTTTAGGCGATAGGCTGGCAACCTACCACTATTTGTCGAATCTCAATTCCATCATTATAGCTGAACGTGGCCTTTCAATCTTATCGAGCCCGCTGTAACTACTTTGTAAGGGATAAAAAGACTTAGTTATATATATATATATATATAATGGATGGTCTTCCTGAAAACGAATAAATCCTCGACTTTCCCCAGGGGAGTGCCAGTGGTGGCGGTGTGGCTGCTGGCGGGGGCACTGGTCTCCGCGCAGATTACCTTCAGCCGCGACTGGACGGGGGGCAAGCGGGCCGCCCCCCAGTTGGCTTTGGACTGCGCCCAGTTTCCACGATTGTGTCGGCATTTTGTTGTAAGTTATCTTTATTCACCTCTCTCATACACTGATATAATCAAGAGGAGACGGGTATTCTTCACTAGTATCGTTGTCCTGCTTGCGTTTAATTAGGTTACATCCTCACTATCTAGGAGATCAAAGTCTTCCTGTGAGCACAATCGGAAAGAATTTCCGATTTTACGGAAGTACTCCTTTTTCAACATCGTGAGCGACAGGAACACCTTGCCCAGCTAAGAACATGGTATCTAATGCAATAACCAGGCACCACCATCAACTTTAACATGATGTCTATTCGTATTTACATGATATCTATAGCCATTCCCAACAGTTGTCGGTCTCCAAAAAAGAGAGCGCAGGTATGAGTTTAAGTAAATAAATAATAAATAAATAAATTACACAGATTAAGTTAGCCTCGAAGTAAGTTCGAGACTTGTGTTACGAGATACTAACTCAACGGTACTATATTTTATAATAAATACTTAGATAGATAAACATCCAAGACCCAGAGCAATCAGAGAAAGTTCGTTTCTCATCATGCCCTGACCGGGATTTGAGTCCTCCGGTGTCACAGACAAGCGTATGACCGCTGCGCCACAGAGGTCGTCGATAAGTCACCAATACTTTAAGTTTTGAAAAGTGAAGATATAGGTAGCAAAATTTTTAATGTCATCACCCTGTCCGAGCCTTATTAATTAGTCTTTTGGTGCACAATTTTTTAAGTCGCCTCTTAAGACATCCAAACGATCTTTTCGTTTCGGAAAACATTGCCCAATGGATCATGGAAGGCTGTGACTTCTTCCATGGTCTTCCAAATAAAAACTGAATATAACCTTGTTTCCAGCATGATCTCAAACAGGCCATGTCCTCAGATACGACGAGCAAGCACCGGCGAGAAGAAACCGAAAACAAGGTCCCTCCCATTTACGACGATGACAAATAGTTCACACCGTCCACTGTCCGCCCGCCATTATTAAAATGACATGTTCTTATTTTAAACATTATTTATTTGATTGCGATCTTTTTAAGATATGTATGTGGCCAGTGATATATAAATTTGTCTTTTTTCAATGTTGCCAACACAACTTATAATTATGTACCAACATAACGACTTTGGTACTTAATACTTAAGCACATAACCCAATGTATTGAAAATGTTATCAATATTTATATTATATCTACTAAAATTATTAGTAAACTAATAATGTTTGCTTTTGGTTTTTGTGTTTAGTTATCCATTAGGGATTTTCTGATTAGCGAGTATATGGTTGTGCTATGTTTGTATCATCATATCATGTAAGTAATAGATATCCATAATAAAGTAGTGATTAGTAAGTATTAACGTACTAGGCTGGCTAGTCCATTAAGGCTGGGAAAAATGGCTTAAGCTCTTCTAGTCATTGTTAAGCTATATTTAAGATCATTTAATTACTTCATTTACATATTTTTATTGATGATATTTAATTTTAATGTGTTAACATTACGTGTAAAAGAAAATTACATATTTATTTTTTTGTAAATAGCTTTTACCGCTGCAGCTTCACCTGTGTGAATTAAGCGCGCGCCAATTTAACACCACCGACAAAAGAATACAGGTTTTTTGCAAATCCCCAGCGGTACTATAGTTTTTACCTGGATGAAAAGTACCACCTAAAATCTACCAATGACTATTTTCGAAGTTCTGTATATTAGTTTGAATACTGACCGATGCGAACGGTGAGGGAAAACATCTGAATAAACCTGCACATTCAGGTAACTGGAGTGTAACCATGTTCGATCCAATACGGGTTGGGTTCCCCTACACAGGTCACGATGGACAGATGGAAGTCGCTAGGTGTAAAAACCTGACTCGCCCAATCCAGAATCAATGGTCAAAGGCAGCCAAGGATCCTCTCCAGAGTGGTGAGGATGCAACTGAAATTAAAGCCAGGAGGAAGAGATTTAACTTTCTTTCAGAAATGTACTGACTGAAAAATTTTATTGTATATTATAATTATTATAAATAATTTTATAATTTTCGTTAACTTACGATTTTATTTATTGGGTAAAACTTGTTAATACCTTCGGCTGCTTCTACTCTTAAAATATTCGTAATGATTAACCATAGAATGTAATTTTATATTATACGAATGTACATGAATGAAATGCGCGACCTTATGACAGAAATGTAAGCCCCAAATTGTATAGTAGTAATAAGCGTTAAATAAAGATAATAAAGCAAGTCAAAACCCATTAGTGACCTCATTTATATACCACTAGCTATTACCCGCAGGTTCGCGCGCGTGAATTTAGCGCCACCTACAAAAGGACACAGGTTTTTTGCAAATCCCACGGGAAATTGTCGCCCGAGTGTTTTAAGCGCCATCGACAAAAAGCAACGAATTTAAGTATTTTACAAATGTTTTGGTTTAGCTGAATTTTTTTTCTTCTGTAAGTGGTAGGGAAAAGGATTCGTTAACACAATAAAAAAAACTTGTGAACTTACAATAAATTTATTGTCATAAATTGATTTTATGTACATATTATCATGTTAAAGAATAAGTAAATCATATATACTGCACACGTAAAACCAATCAATATTATACATACATACATACATATGATCACGTCTATATCCCCTGCGGGGTAGACAGAGCCAACAGTCTTGAAAAGACTGAATGGCCACGTTCAGCTATTTGGCTTAATGATAGAACCGAGATTCAAATAGTGACAGGTTGCTAGCCCATCGCCTAAAAGAGGAATCCTAAGTTTATAAGCCTATCCCTTAGTCGCCTTTTACGACATCCATGGGAAAGAGATGGAGTGGTCCTATTCTTTTTGTAATAGTGCCGGGAACCACACGGCACTATTACAAAAAGAATCAATATAATATTTACTTCAATATTAATTTAAATAATACTATATCAGAATTGCATAACGAAAAATATATAGCCATGACTAAAATATATTTTTTTTTATGATAATGATAAGTCATATGTGGTATTGCCATATAATTCGGAATATCATAAAGCTATAGAAGTGGCAAGTAATGAAGAATGTGACGTTGCAACTGATGGTTGTGAAATCTTAATGTTTTTGTACTATGTTTCAAGAGAGAGATTTTTGAAATATATTAAAACGGCTGAAAATCACTTCATGTATAAGACGCCGCTCCTGAATCGTGGTTTTAAGCGAACCCCGGCCTAGTATGCGATGTTAATTTAAATCCAATAAAGAGAAAAGATTTGAATTTTTGTATGTTTGTAACGAAAAAATTCAAAAATGACTAAACCTTGATGAAATTTTGGTACACAGATAGAATAGAATTTCCCAAGGCAGCGAATCCTCGCGCGAAAGCATTATTTTGGTTTCATATGTTAGAAATATATTATGGCCATGACTATTTCGACTTAATCAATAGTAAAATATAAAATAAACGACATAATAAGTACCTACTAAAATCTAGTTATAATCTTTCGAGTTACCAATCTATGTATTCCACATCGTACCACACTCAGCTCAGCTTTATATCTACCTACACGATACGGTTTACATTTCAACGTCTTAACTATCGTCCAAAGCATCAACCATATGTTTTATTTAAAACTTCTTACCAAATATTTCTAAACAAATAATCGTTCGAACATTGTCCGAAAAATTCATCAAAATGATTGTTTTTTAAATTAAACTTAAAAATAAATGTGATATAATATAGCAACTACAGTATTACCACTTTTAAAAATTAAACTGACACAGCTGCGCTGAAGTCTTTTTATGGCGCGAAAATCTTGCGCGTGAATTTGAACGGTTGAGCCTATCAGAGCGCGCTATTTGAACCCGCCAACCGAACTTCCCGCTATTGTACTACTACTTCTTTGAGCGAGACAACAGGAGACATTGTTTTTAGATTTTAAGTTTAATGTACTTGTAATAAGGTCGTAATTTCATTGAGTTTCGATGCGGTTTGATTCGGCGGTAGGTTGCGCTATTCTGTGCCGAATAATGCCGACTTAGAAACGTGGTAGTACTAAAGAAGTTTTAATCGATACAGGGAATCTATCCTATGTTAGTATCAGTACAATATTACAGCTAAAATTTTAAAGCACAATTTGTGCCCTGTCAATTCTAATGTGTCAATTACATACTAATGATATAATGAAAACCAAACTGCGGTTTTCAAGTTGAATTCAGACATGCATAGACGGATCTTTGACGTCACAGGCGAATGGATATATAACGATATGAAGGCGCGTATTACACATGACTAAATTCAGACTATGATTCAGTAATCAGACGAGTGATGAAACATGACTTTTCTGAATTAGTTTCCGAATCATTAAGGATGACTGAATTAGATCAAGTGAAAGACGATTTATTTATAACTATTAGATTAAATATAAGTTGAACATACGTTAAAATGAAGGGAAATATTGCGTGTGTAATGTAATACCCACAAGTCATTTAAATTTTTGGCGCTGCCATTTGAATCAAATACATAAATATAAGTAAGAAAAGATAAACAAATACACATAAATATAAGTATTTTACATAATTTTTGTAAGCAATGTCAAAATACGGATATTTTTTTAAGTCTTCAAAATACACTACTATATGCTTTGTCAGTTGAAATGATTCAACTGTTTAAGGTATGTCCATTGACAGACAACGTACAGCCGAAACTACAAAGAGTGGGAAGTTGAAATTTATAGTTTATATTTTCCTTTGCGAGTGTAGTGATACGCTAAGAGACCATTTTACCAATTTCCAATAAGAACACAAAATTCTCATTTTAATGCTAATGAAGTTGCAAGAAAAAGTTAAACAACAAAATTAACCACCGACCGACACAATAAGACAAATATAAGTTACCTTCAATTTAAGTCTTCTTTTTTAAAACATCATTTTGCCTCAATGTCAAGTAACTTAAAAATGAAACCACAATTCAAGTTAAAAACAAATGCGTACATTTTAAGATCTCCAAACGACCATTACCAACATCCAAAATCAACTGTCGCTTGGACATCTAAAGGCAACATCGCACTGTCAAAATCATTTCTCATCATCCGTCGTGGAACACCTAACAAACTCCAATGCTCTGTTCAAACAATCCAACCACACATCCCTATCCTTAGGCGTGTCGGCCGCCAACAGATGCCTCCTGATCACGGAGCCGTCTTCCCTTCTGAAGTAGACCAACGACCCGGAGTCCGGGACTATGAGCCCGGCGGGCACGGAAGTTTCCAGAAGGATCGTGTTCGGCCGGGCGCAGAGGTCGCGCGGGGCGCGCACGGCCTTCTCTGACGTCACCGTTGTTAGGTCTATGTCGCCGATCGGTAGCTGTAAATAAATAAATAATATATAAAATATTCTTTATTGCAGTAATCTTGGTTACAATAATTATGCAAGGTCTTCCCAGGACCAAAACATTTATTATAACAACAATGGAAACAAAACATTTATTATAACATATCTATAAGTACTAATATTATAAAGCTGAAGAGTTTGTTTGTTTGTTTGAACGCGCTAATCTCAAGAACTTACTGATTCGAATTGAAAAATTGTTTTTGCGTTGATTTTTTTATTTATTTATTTATTTGTATTTTGTACAGTGTAGTTTAAATAAACAACTAAATTCATTTACCAGAAAAATTAAGTTGATATGCTTTGCTATGAAAAAGCTTTTACGCGCGAAAAACTATCGTTGTCCCGTTTTACGTCGTAATAAAAAGCGAAACAGCGCTTTCCACGCGTCAAAAACGGAGCCGCGTATGTCATGGCTATGGCTGGTCTTATTATTTATGTTGTTTAGCTCTCAGTTTGAACAGCTAGGTAGAACTCACGTGACACTAGATTATTACAGCCAGTGTAACAAGACCCTTCGTCTAATACAATTTACTCGTGTTCATAACTCACCTTCATTTATGTATTTATTTATTGATTTTATTAAAGAAACCAACAGCGTATACATTAAATATTAATACAGTATTAAACTTATGCTATTATAAGGCCAATGACAGGTTTCTCTTACTATTACTGTAATAAAGTCAATAGTTACTGATGAATAAAGTACTTATCGCTTAATCAAGACGCAAGTATGTTTTAAGTCTCTAATTTTAGGTGTGAATAAAAAAGTTTAATTTAACCGAATTAGAATGGCAATGGCAATCTGTGGAATGAGTGGTTTGAAGTGCTTAGATTAACAATTACTCATAAAAATTTAATGGAGTGGAATCGAGTAAATAATCTATATATACTAATATTATAAAGAGATATTAAAAAATAAAAAAAATAAAAATACAGGTATACATATGTATATGTATGCCACTGGACATTACAAGGGATCCTTACAGTAGGCGATTTTCTATTTCGAACAGCTACACGCATACTACACAAAATACCTTGGGATCACTACAAAACTCTCGCTAATCAATGTAATAAGACCCTACGTTCAATACAAATTACTTATGCTCATAGCTCACCTTACGCTGGACGTCTTCCGGATACTTCCAATATGCCAATTGGGGTGCTTGAAGTTTGAACCAGCGTCGATGCCAAGCTCCCAGACCTGATACATCGTCGAAGGCCGTGAGGAAAGCCGCGTGCGGCTCCGGGGGGGAGACGAGCAGACGAGCCCGCATTGATATTTGAACTGATCCTTCTAGGGGACTGCCACAGGGCACCTAAAGATAAAATAAATATTTTACATGCTGTATGCATCATTACGTGGGGTAGACAGAGTCAAAAAAGTCTTGAAAATACTGATAGGCCGTGTTAATGATAGAATTGAGATTCAAATAGTGACAGCTTGCTATCCCAAGTTCATAAGCCTATCCCTAAGTCGCATTTACGACATCCATGCGACCGAGACGGAACAGTCCTTTTTTTAACAGTGCCGAGAACCACGCGGCTCCAAAAACTGAGAAAAACTTCCGAGTTCAAAAATGAATAAAGAACAACGGTTACCTTGCTCAAAGTGAATGATTTGCGCGAGGAATGCTGCAACGCGAAGATGCAGTAGCCGTGCAGCGAGAAGTGCGGCGAGCGCACGGCGCGCGGCCCGCCCGGGGACTCCGCGCGCGGCGCCTTCAGCGGCGCCGCCCGGCGCGGCGTCAGCAGCTTGCTGGACTGCGACACGATGTTACAAACATGTTAATAATATCAATAATAAGGCAAAATGTGGCGACATCTCTACGCCACTCGTCACAACATCCAATCAAACAACGACTGTCAATCATCGCGAAGAAATATTGCGCTCAACCAATAGCAGCGAAGAAACTAAATCGCGATTTCAAAGATTTCACGGATTGGAGCTATATATACAACCTCCGACACAACATCGTCGGAGCCGTGGTTCCCCAGGCATCACACCTAGCCTGGCGGAAGATCTTCCCTTTGGTGGCGAGCCGAATCATCGCTCCCGCTACACAAAAGTTTGGCAGCTGTGGAGGGCTGTCCGTTGGCGTATCCCAATGGTTCATCAAGAGACAGATCTCCACAGCTGCAGCCATCTCACTTTAGAACAAAAGATACCAAAGGGCCTCTTCATGTTGGCTTCGGCCCCATGAACACCTCCCAAATAACCGGTTCCCTAGTATGCTTAATGAGGCAAAAGATGTTATCGGTTATAAAACTAAAGATGTAGGACTTTCTTTTTCTAAAACATTTTAAGTTTTTTTTTTCTTTTAATGAACAATAAAGCATTTACTTACTTAGTATCGCAAGAAATGTTGTACTATGGTTTCCACGCCTTCAATAGTACTACATGAAGAATGAACACGTTTGTTCAAAACGTGATGAACAGTTTTTAATTCAAAGCTAACAACTTAAAATGTACTTGGAACGCCATGATTAAACTTATTAATTTGATATATTTATCTTCTACATGGTATATGCACCTTACCTTTTTATTCGTGATGTGGTACTTGACTTCATGCGGGAGAATTTCTTTTGACGCTTGCAACAAATAAACTTCAACAGTGACCTGAAATGAAACAAAATATGGTTTGAAAATTCTTAACCTTCTAAACGGGAGAGGGTTATGTAGTTTGTTACATAATGGTGGAGGACGGTTAAAATTGATTTTACGTTTATCGTATTAATAGGTGGCAGCGGTGGGATCACAAGCAAATAAACCAATAGAATAAATAAGTGGGATTCTCGGTACGATTAATTCTGAAATTAGATCCTTCCGTTACGGCCTATAACAAAGATTTTTATTACGCTCACTACTGTCACTTAAGTAGGGCGCAGTAGTGGGATCACCATTAAAAACAGTATATCACCAGATGAAGAAATGGCGATTTTATGTACTAAATATTCACCTTGAAGTCGCTAGTGAGTCCGTCCATTTGTATCTCATCTGGGAAGTGAAGCAGCGCTGACGATGGCTGAGTGAGTTGCATGCTGCTCGCCAAAACGCGGTCGCGACATTTTAAAAGACAAACTGCGTGGTGTCCTACGGCGCCATCTGAAATTAAATTACTTGTTTTATTATATGATCACGCTTACAAATCTTGCGAGATAGATTCAACAGTCTTGAAACGACTTTTAAAGTCCACGTTTAGCTGTATGGCTTAATGATAGAATTGAGATTCAAATAATGACAGGTTGCTGGCCCATCGCCTAAAAGAAGAATCCCAAGTTAATTAGCCCTTCCCTTCCCATGATACGGAAAAGGAAGCAGCTATATTAATACTGTTGTTACAATCATGCTAAGTTAGAGTTAGGTTAGTTACAGAAATGTTATGTACATTAATATAATACTCAGAGGCGTAACATATTTGTTGGACCCGTGTTAATAAAAAAAATAGAATCTTAAGTGGCGGCCAAAATTATGACATCTCACTCGAACACTATAGCCGCATAAAATTTTTGTTTAGCATGGTGATTACTTACTCACGAAAGAGTTTTTTCACGCTTTTTTTCTTACCCTACGATCCGACACGATTACTTAACGCCAGTACATTCGGATATAGTAACGCATTGCGATTGGCTGACAACAAATTTAAACGAAGAACTGGAATGGATGGAACATTTTCATTCGTTTATTTCAAACCATAAAATGGTAGATATACTGGCCTTTGCAAATATAGACTGGCCACAATCAACACCAAGACAAAAAAAAACAAATCAATTTAAACATAGAACGTGATGTCGACCTGCGTTGAGCTGCCTCACGTAGTCCCTCCTCAGCGGCACGGAGACGCTGTTGATGTGCAGCGAGGCCATGCCCTGCGTGGCGGCGGGGCCGGCGCCTTCCACCTGCAGCCTCTGTACTTCTTGCACGCACGCTTGCCGGCGATGAGCTGTGGGATATTGAAGATGTTACTAATATTTTCACGTTTTCATAAACTTTTTCTGCCGTGTGGTTCCCGGCACCATGGATGTCGTAAAATGCGACTAAGGGATAAGCTTACAAACTTGGGATTCTTTTTAAGGCGATGGGCTAGCAACCTGTCACTATTTGAATCTCAATTCTATCATTAAGCCAAATAGCTGAACGTGGCCATTCAGTCTTTTCGACTGTTGGCTCTGTCTACCCCGCAAGGGATATAGACGTGACCATATGTATGTATGTATGTATGTTTCATAAACTTCAGTTTTGAAGCAATATTGCTAAGGATACGACTGAGAATAAATACATCATGATTAAAATTGGAGGTTATTCATCAATCTCTTAGAGACTCTCAATAATTTTTTGTCAAGTGGAAGTAAAGTATATGTATGTAATAATGAATATTTTCATAGTTTTAAAGCGTAAAGATATTTTACATAGGAATTTAATACAAAAAATTCGAATGATTAAAGAAAATGCTAGTAAATTATATACGAACTGGCTAACAGAAGCAGCCTTTCTCCCTCCGCTTGTTCCGTGGAGCCGCTGAACTCTATCGTAGCGGCGCATAAGTTCAGAGCTTGGCTGGCCTGAAAATATATAAAAATAATAAGGAAGACGTGCTTTCGAAACAATGGTGAATGGCGATTTTAATATTAGCGCACTAAATAATTTCTTTCATATATGGTAATTTTCGATGTACCGGGGAACTCAACCTTACCTACTATTTGATTGTGGTCAATAGGCAACCCAGGGAGCAAGTAACCGGGTTTAAAAGATGATGTTAATATAAAATACTAAGATTAGAGAAACTTATTTGGGTTTGAGCCATTGAGGCTTAAATCCAAATAAGCTTCATTATCTTAAAGTTGTTTGCAAATAAAATATATCAGTCACCGTGGGGTAGACAGAGCCAACAGTCTGGAAAAGACTGATAGGCCACGCTCAGCTGTTTGGCTTAATGATAGAATTGAGGTTCAAATAGTGACAGGTGCTAGCCCATTGCCTAAAAAAAGAATCTCAAGTTTATAAGCCTATCCCTCAGTCGCCTTTAACGACATCCATGGGAAAGAGATGGAGTGGTCCTATTCTTTTTTTAATTGGTGCCAGGAACCACACGGCACTTAACTAAAACTTTTTATTATGACGTGAAATGGGTCTGCGATGACGTGAACGGCGTCGGGCGTGGACACGCCGTTGGACACATATTTTCTTCTTTGAGATATATACATATATAAAGGTAAAATAACACACAAAGTCAGGTATTTAATCAAAATGATAATATTACCTGTGATATGATGGTCTGTTGTTTAGTAATCTCCGCTTGTAGTTCCTTGATTCTCTGTCGTACTGTTGTGACCTGGGCCGCTGGTTCCGGGGTGGGCGGGATCTCGCGTTCTGGAGAATGGTGGCGCACTACACGCATCGGGGTGGTGGGCGTCGATGACTGGAAGAAGAATAAGAAAATTAAATCTCATTAAGTTAGCATTGTGGGAATAAGAAATATGCCGTGTGGTTCCCGGCACCAATACAAAAAAGAATAGGACCACTCCATTTCTTTCCCATTCAGTCTTTTCGGGACTATTGGCTCTGTCTACCCCGTAAGGAATATAGACGTGACTTTATGTATGTATGAATATGGCAAAAGGAAACATTGTGGGATTACAAGTTCGAGTAACTGGATGTGTAACCAAAATTTTAAGCTTATTAGGGTTCTCCTTTAGGGTCGCGGAGGTCACACGGTCCATTCTAGGACCGTGGTTATAGGTGAACCCCGGGCTGACCGAAGAAACGGGACTGAAGCCAAGTAAATCGTAATGATATAGAAAGAACCATAAACAGATAGACTCATGAACTTGCCATACAGCTGAACGTGACCTTTGAGTTTTTTCAGGACTGTTGGGCTCTATCTACCCCCCAAAGAATATATGCACGTTTGTATTGGCTGACGGCGTGTGATCGCGATATCAAATTTATGACGGATATTAAATCAGCGAACACATGTTTCTTGTTGATGTTTTAGTGTATTTTTTGTCTCCCTTCCTCACCGCCTGCATCCTCCGGTAGAAGCTGACGCTGTGCACTAGTTCCGCGCCGCGGTCCCGCGCGGGCGTCGCCGGCTGCGTCTTCAGCGGAGATTTGAACTGCGACTTTTGGTACACGAAGCTTGTCGATGATAGGCTTCCGTTCTGTAAGACAGTTAATTTTAATTATTAATAAACGTTGTGTCTTACTAAACTTGCATGAAAGCAGTTCATGAATGTGTCATCCTGCATAAAAAAAGTACTTTGTAAAGTTTGGGCGGCGTGGGGCCCTCGCTATCGTTGAGAGCCTCGTCCAGCATGTCGTCCAGCTCACTGTCCCTCACCTTGTTCAGTTTGGGCGGCGTGGGGCCCTCGCTATCGTTGAGAGCCTCGTCCAGCATGTCGTCCAGCTCACTGTCCCTCACCTTGTTCAGTTTGGGCGGCGTGGGGCCCTCGCTGTCGTTGAGAGCCTCGTCCAGCATGTCGTCCAGCTCACTGTCCCTCACCTTGTTCAGTTTGGGCGGCGTGGGGCCCTCGCTGTCGTTGAGAGCCTCGTCCAGCATGTCGTCCAGCTCACTGTCCCTCACCTTGTTCAGTTTGGGCGGCGTGGGGCCCTCGCTGTCGTTGAGAGCCTCGTCCAGCTCACTGTCCCTCACCTTGTTCAGTTTGGGCGGCGTGGGGCCCTCGCTGTCGTTGAGAGCCTCGTCCAGCATGTCGTCCAGGTCACTGTCCCTCACCTTGTTCAGTTTGGGCGGCGTGGGGCCCTCGCTGTCGTTGAGAGCCTCGTCCAGCATGTCGTCCAGCTCACTGTCCCTCACCTTGTTCAGTTTGGGCGGCGTGGGGCCCTCGCTGTCGTTGAGAGCCTCGTCCAGCTCACTGTCCCTCACCTTGTTCAGTTTGGGCGGCGTGGGGCCCTCGCTGTCATTGAGAGCCTCGTCCAGCATGTCGTCCAGCTCACTGTCCCTCACCTTGTTCAGTTTGGGCGGCGTGGGGCCCTCGCTGTCGTTGAGAGCCTCGTCCAGCATGTCGTCCAGCTCACTGTCCCTCACCTTGTTCAGTTTGGGCGGCGTGGGGCCCTCGCTGTCGTTGAGAGCCTCGTCCAGCATGTCGTCCAGCTCACTGTCCATCACCTTGTTCAGTTTGGGCGGCGTGGGGCCCTCGCTGTCGTTGAGAGCCTCGTCCAGCATGTCGTCCAGCTCGCTGTCCCTCACCTTGTTCAGTTTGGGCGGCGTGGGGCCCTCGCTGTCGTTGAGAGCCTCGTCCAGCTCACTGTCCCTCACCTTGTTCAGTTTGGGCGGCGTGGGGCCCTCGCTGTCGTTGAGAGCCTCGTCCAGCTCACTGTCCCTCACCTTGTTCAGTTTGGGCGGCGTGGGGCCCTCGCTGTCGTTGAGAGCCTCGTCCAGCTCACTGTCCCTCACCTTGTTCAGTTTGGGCGGCGTGGGGCCCTCGCTGTCGTTGAGAGCCTCGTCCAGCTCACTGTCCCTCACCTTGTTCAGTTTGGGCGGCGTGGGGCCCTCGCTGTCGTTGAGAGCCTCGTCCAGCTCACTGTCCCTCACCTTGTTCAGTTTGGGCGGCGTGGGGCCCTCGCTGTCGTTGAGAGCCTCGTCCAGCATGTCGTCCAGCTCGCTGTCCCTCACCTTGTTCAGTTTGGGCGGCGTGGGGCCCTCGCTGTCGTTGAGAGCCTCGTCCAGCATGTCGTCTAGCTCACTGTCCCTCACCTTGTTCAGTTTGGGCGGCGTGGGGCCCTCGCTGTCGTTGAGAGCCTCGTCCAGCATGTCGTCTAGCTCACTGTCCCTCACCTTGTTCAGTTTGGGCGGCGTGGGGCACTCGCTGTCGTTGAGAGCCTCGTCCAGCATGTCGTCCAGCTCACTGTCCCTCACCTTGTTCAGTTTGGGCGGCGTGGGGCCCTCGCTGTCGTTGAGAGCCTCGTCCAGCATGTCGTCCAGCTCACTGTCCCTCATCTTGTTCAGTTTGGGCGGCGTGGGGCCCTCGCTGTCGTTGAGAGCCTCGTCCAGCTCACTGTCCCTCACCTTGTTCAGTTTGGGCGGCGTGGGGCACTCGCTGTCGTTGAGAGCCTCGTCCAGCATGTCGTCCAGCTCACTGTCCCTCACCTTGTTCAGTTTGGGCGGCGTGGGGCCCTCGCTGTCGTTGAGAGCCTCGTCCAGCATGTCGTCTAGCTCACTGTCCCTCACCTTGTTCAGTTTGGGCGGCGTGGGGCACTCGCTGTCGTTGAGAGCCTCGTCCAGCATGTCGTCCAGCTCACTGTCCCTCACCTTGTTCAGTTTGGGCGGCGTGGGGCCCTCGCTGTCGTTGAGAGCCTCGTCCAGCATGTCGTCCAGCTCACTGTCCCTCACCTTGTTCAGTTTGGGCGGCGTGAGGCCCTCGCTGTCGTCGAGAGACTCGTCCAGCATGTCGTTCAGCTCACTGTCCCTCACCTTGTTCAGTTTGGGCGGCGTGGGGCCCTCGCTGTCGTTGAGAGCCTCGTCCAGCATGTCGTCCAGCTCGCTGTCGCAAGCACTCGCCGAGCTGTCGCTGTCGCACTCTCTGACAGCTTTCTTGTAGCTCGTGTTGTTCTTCTTTACCACCTGCGTACAAAGGTATTTTGTTACAATCTCGAGTCATTTTTATATAAGGAAGCGTGTATGCATACAGCGCTTAGAACGATATATCATAAGGGCAAACCGATTTTGAGAAATCAAGGACATCCAAGTAACTGCGAGTGTGCAACCGTGATCCAATATGGATTAAGTTCCATTGCAAAGGTTATGGAGTCAGACGAGAGTTGCTTCTTGCCATAACTCAAGTTACACAATCCAGGACTATGGTCATAAGCGCACCTCGGGATTCTCTCCATAAAGGTGGGAAGGTTTGAAAAACTGCACCCAGGAGTGGGAGGAGAAATGTTTCACGCGACCACAGGACTCTGCTGGCATTTCGCAGTATGAAACACACTTTCATGCTGCCTTAAGCTTACTCCGTCTTTAAGCCATAAACTGAGAATCGGCTATAAAAAGAGAGTGAACAGAAATACTTACGTTCATGACTTCTCGTCCAAACGAAGTTTCGGCCCAGTTGTCAGATTTATTTAGATTGTCCTTCAGGTTCTCACTGAAATATAAACAAAAATATGAAAATTTGTAAACTAGATATTGTTTTTTAACAAGGAATCTAAAGCATTTTTGCACATACCAGTGATTTATTGAATAATTAAAGTGATTTATTAAACAATTTGACAAGATGAGTGAGAGGGTCAATTTGAGTGAGGGAGAAAACAATAAGTAGATGTTGCTTGTAGTGTGTCTTAGCTGTGATCGCTTTCATTCTCAATGCTTTGCTGTCCATTTTCAATTTATTATTTAAAAAAATATCATCAATTTAATTTAGTAATACTTAACAGGCGCCATAAATCAGATTACGCATGTTTGAACAGGTGAACGTGATCTTTACATTTTTTATTAAAACTGTTGTTTTAAGGCTCTATCTACCTCGCAAGGGGTGTTTGGCTACAGTCAGTCTAGGAAAAGGCTCGGTATTTTTTTTAATTTTGGCTTTAACGTAGCCTTCGAGTTTCTTGCGTCTTTCTGCTCTGTCTACCCCGTAAGAGATAAAGACGTGATATGAGTATGCGCAGTGGCTTTCGTATTTCACAAGCTTGATCTCTCTGGTGGCAGTCTCGCTGTTCTGGCGAGGATATAGAGGATCAGAGATTCACTCTTGACCACAATAAGAGATTGACTTGGCTACGTAATGAAGCGGAACGCCTGCCATCAAACCTTCGTGACTCTGCCAAGGGGGACTAGCGCATGTGGTAAGGGTGATTCCAGAGTATGGAGCATTATTTATGTTTCCCTCATCGGTAAGCATTCAAACGTAGCGTAATGTCAGTCATTGCATGGCCACAGTGGGTTTCGAACCCGGGTATCTCTCTTCTATACATGCGCTTTGGAAGTAGTGGTTATAATTAGATTTAAGTAATGTGACGTCAATAAGTGATACCTTCTATCCAATTTTGAAAATAAATCTATTCTACTCTATTTTATAAATTGGGATATTTAACTACTTCTTGCCTGTCATTAACTACGTAACACCACCAGGTAAAGTAGTTCATTTCCAGCCGAATTCAATGCCAGGACCTCCGGTTTATTTTGACCACAGCAATCTTTACCATAGTATCCAAACAAATATTATAAAAAGATTTGTTTTGTATTTTGTTTGTAACGAATAAACTAAAAAACTACTGGACCGATTTTGATGAAATTTAGCACGGAAAGGAAAGACCTTTAAGAGTAACAGGCTAACGTGGGATAGGTCGATCTTTCTGGAATTTCCCATGAAAGCGAAACCCGGAGCAAATGTAAGTATAAATATAAAACTATGTTTATTACTCCATTCATAGGTTACTAAGGATTTTTTAGACTATGAGAACATATTTTGAAAAATACAGAAGGGTATTCACTATTACAGCGGGACATTTTTAGGCGAGGGCTTGACGCTCCTTTCCACAGCCTTTTCGGAAAAAAGCGCGCAAGGGGCTCCTAGGCAGGACGAACCCCGAGCCTTTGCCTGTTAGCAATACAGTCTCTGGACTATTACGCGTTGCGGGGAGGAATCAAAAACAAGTAAAAGAGTGGCAGAGAGAGAGATAAAGATTGCTTCATATTGGTTTACCCCTTTGGTTAAATTAAGACCTGTTTTGAATATAATTTGGAGTTAGATTGTCACTGTGCAGAGCCCAGTTAAAGTTTCTAAGAAAAACACCGGGGCAACTTGTCATTATATATATATATATATATATATACTAATAATACCTACTAATAAACTACCAACTAATGATCACATTAATATGAAGTTCTTTGTGAGTGAAATGTAAAGTTCTTTCATCATCATTCATTTAATGTAATTGTAAACTTGTCAATTTGGGGATTTTATCTATTTTCGTACACTTAGAATATTGCTGTGCTACATCGGAGTTCAAAGCGGTCTACGTTATATCGGTGATAAAAAAATTTGTCATCATGTATTTCCGATGTAATTTTCAGCTTTTGACTGCCAAACTATTTAAATTGTGTGACATATAATGATTTAGCCGTCAAGGACCTTGTTTGCCTTTGGATTAATTTATTTTAGTCTATTTATATAAATATAAAAAATAGGATAAAATATTGATTTTACGTGAGACGCCTTATAACGTAAAAACGGAAGTTTCCGAAAAATGGACAGCAAAGCATGGAGAATGAAAAGTCTCAAATGTTTTTGTAAATTTTTATTCTTACAAATCTTTAAAAAGTTTCTAATTATCACAGACAACAAAACTTAACTATAACTTAAATCAATTATCTGAAAAAAAATAAGATTAGTTACAATACATAAATATTACGGAAATGGAACGCGGACATGCCATTGAATGATTCTTTTGTAGGCAATAAATGTATTGAAACATTAGAAGGTTTAAATGAATCCTAAAGTAGGTATATAATAAAAGGTTCCTTAAAATTATTAAAATAAATTATGTTAACACAACAATAATTGTACTGAACATGTTTGCAAATTGTAAACATTACGGGATTTTTTTTGTTTCGTAAATATTATGGCGTCGGCTAATTTTAAATAATATTAACTAGAAAAACGGGTGAGAACTTCTGTCTCCTGACTAATCTATCTATTGATACTGTTAGCAATCAAGGAAACAATATATTATATCGAATTTGCCAAAAAAAAGTCAAAACGCAAGTTGACACATCAAAAACCTTAATAAAAGAAATATTCTCACTAAGACAAATAGCCACATGAGAATTGAAACAGAGTGTTAATAATATTAAAAAGTCAATTGACGAATATTTAACTACTTTTTTTTTTACGACAATATCAGTTTTGTCTGTATAAATTGGATGAGGATGCATTTTGTATAATAGTAGCAAAACTGGTAGACTATATTTTACTTTTAAAGTGAAGGGCACTAGCGCCACTTTTAATTTTAAGCTTGGAATGATAAATTGATAATCGAGCCAAGAAGATAAAAACCTATTTCTGAATTTTTCAATTGAGTCTAAGAGTATAGAGATTATACAAAAGATTTTTTACTTTAATATTGACATTGTATAGTCTTAAGTAGGAAATATTTTTGTTATCTTAGTTACAACCTACACGAACGCATAGAAGTATAGTATTATTAACTTGATAAATCCTTATAACTAACTAGTAGGCAACATGCAGTCTTGCGTAATGATAAACTGGGTTATTTAAGTATATCTCAAAAACATAGAAATAATTCTACATCTGTGCTCAATATGTATTTACAGAACAATTATATTTTTTGTGGCATTTACAGATTTAGTACGCACATTAAGTAGTATTCTTTGTTCTACATAGATAACCAAAACTATGCAAATCGTCTAAAGCAATAAAAAAAAATTACTTGCCCTGAAAAGTGCGGTAAAAATATATTGCGATGTAAATACCACAATGATACTACCTCAACTAGGTTGCAAAGCAAAATCGCACGCTCAAATTACTCTACGCAGTTAGCTCAATGTGTTTTAAACAGTGTGCAAATGTACAGTTGAACACAAATAGATATACAACTTTAACATCTAAAATTGTTGTACTTACATAGTTGTGGGACTGGGGACTAACAAATTATGGACTTAATATTTTTTTATATGTAAACTGTCTGAAATAAAACAAGACATAACACTTCGAATTACAACTTGGTATCATTTGTTGAATTCTTGGACCATTATAAATGGTCTTCACTAGTTGATTTAACATTGTTTATCATATGAACAGAATAAAGGTATATTTGACTGCAAAAATGTTTAAATTAGGCCTAGATTAGGTTGTAAATGACCAACCTCCTTTGTGTAAAAAAAAAGGTTTTGTAAGTAATTATTAAATGCATAATTACTTGAAAAACCAATGTTATTGTATTACATATTTTTTTAATTACTGCTATTGGCAATTACCACGCATTTACGAAACTATTATAATAAGTTATTTTTAGCGTCAGTATCTAAGTGATACAATGTTGAGAAATAGTTTAAAATTTAACATTATTTTTTGTAACATGCATTTTTCCTCTATTGAGTATACCAGAAGACAACTTTATCACATGGAGTGGAACTGACTTTCGTTACTGACACGGGCTAATGTTACTATTAGTTGTGAAATCTCCACAACACTTTGCATACCGATTGCGGTGAACTAAACTACCTCTCAGTTTGAAGTGTTTGACTTCTTGGCTATTTTCTTAAATAAATAAATATAAACATGTATACGGGGCAATTTACACAGATTGAGTTAGCCACGAAGTAAGTTCGAGACTTGTGTTGCGAGATATTAATTTAACAATACAATATTTCATACTAAATACTTAGGTATATAGATAAACATCCAAGACCCAGGCCAATCAGAAAAAGTTCTTTTCTCATCATGCCCTGGCCGGGATTCGAACTCGGGACTTCAGGTGACCTTTTGTAAACTATCTACGCAAAATGATTGTGCTAAAAATTATTTATTTTTATGTCGTAAACAGGATGATAGTTATTATGATAGAAACGTGGTGTACAGTCAAAAGCATATTTAACTACTCAAATTCACTGCACATTCGCCTCTATTACAGCTTAAGAGATATTACAGCTCTATTACAGCTTCCATGCAGGGTAACTTGATATGCTGTTGAATGTACCTACTGGGCAATACAATATTACATTTTAATAGTGCTTCTTAGACATGTGACGACCGATTTGGAACTGCATGTAACAAGCAACCCGCCCCGACTTCGCACGCCTAGCATTTATACATATAAACCTATCTCTTGAATCACTATGTATGTAAAAAACTGCATCAAAATCAGTCGTGTAGTTTTAAAGATCTAATCATACATACATTCAGAGGGACAGAAGGTGGAGGTGATTTTGCTTTATACAATGTTTCATTTCTTTATAATATGTAGCTATAGATGGACTTTTTATAACCCAAATCCGAATACTCAAAAGCGTTTAAACTAATAAAAAATGTCCTACTTAGGTGAGAGTCCACGACTTTTTATAGAGAGATAAATTTTTAAGTATTCGGCCGTATATGTACATAAGGTTTAATAGAAAACTGTCAGTTGTATGTATGTATGGTAGTTATGAGAATAATTTATTAAGTAATGTTTGCACATTTACTCATTATTTTACGGTGCGTGATTCCGAATAGAATTTGTTAGTTTATTACGTACATATGTAAATGCTTTAAACCGGTTGAGAATGATATAGTAAATGCATAGAAGTACGACCAAAGAGGTTTTGATGCATATGTTTATTTTATTTTTATATTTTTTAATCATTTCTTTTATCGTATATGTAAGTGGCTAACACTAAAATCAAACTATTACATATTATACTATTAGAAGATGTCTAATAAATTATTTATTTATAATGAACTAGTTTTAAGTTGAAAAAAACGAAGTTAAATTATATATAAAAAAAGCTTTCTACTGTATCAAATTTGTTTGCAAAAATATGTAATGAACCTAACCTTTTAAATAAAACCTTTTTTTAACTTGAAGTTCAAGTGACTATTCTGCACTCTTAATATCTGCTGGCGGCCTAGTTTATAACTGTGTCTCGGGCAAGGTTGGATCCTTCCTCTCAGTACTACATGGAGGTTGTACAACTGATTAAAATCTCCTTATACGTAAACTTGCGTTTATCTGAATCGTAATAAACCGACAATGGGTCTTATTATCAGTCCACATAATGACTACAAAATATTAAATTATTTTTGCCAAATATATTTTAATAGGTAAGTGGCAATTTCTTTAATTGAATTTTAATGAATCTGTGTCGGATATAATCCAATGTCATTTTTAATATTTTCTTTTTATAGAAGAGAATAACTTTTTAAAAAAGAACCAGTAAAACTGGAATTTTCCAGATGATATGACAATTAATTTCAAATTAAAGAATGAGCCATAAATCTAAGTAATTAAACTGATATTTATGTGATGAGATACACAATACTAAGTTATCCATTTGAAATGGTAAAGTCATTTCAAAATCTTTTTTTTTTAGGCACCGTCGCGTCAGTCTAATTTTAATGATAATTAATGAATTTATAAGACGGAGGAAGGAGCAAGCGTCTTATAAATTGTACTCTTTAATGAGTAAAACAACATATAAATCAACAATATCGTTTGTGTCAATCACTTTAATTTGCGATTTCATTTATCGTACGGCAAGACAGTGATTTTATATGTAGGATACACTACTATATCCTACCATTTGTGTCATTAAAAATTAAATATTTAACACAATTGTTAAATAAATTGACAATAACTAAATGATAATAAATGACAGTATGCATTTTGATTTTTAAATAAATGTCTTAGTACCACTTAGTACATTGTACTTTATTTGACGTAAGGTATGTTGAATAATGAAGCAATCGTAAAACAGGTTATGCCACGGGCCGATTTATTCGCCCGCATACAGCACAATAACCAATAACATCTTTTAGATAAATCTCAATGTCATTTACATCGTTAATGTCATATACTGGTATACCTTGTAAGTATAGGTATAACATAACTAAATAATAAAAGTAAATAAGTATTTCTATACAGCTTGCGCCGCTTTAAAGGTGCACACACATCTGCGAAATAGTTTGTAAAATGATTACACAGTCACATTTGTCAACTTCCTTTTACAGACATTCGTTAGATGTGAACACACCTTTATTCAAAACGGATTTCGGCCGGTGACAAAAACTGACACACCCATTTCCATATTCAAAATTCACATCCCGATCGCGGCTCCGATCATCTCGATTTCTTCAATCATTCGCCATATTTTTGAATCGTCAATTTTCCGCCATAACCTGTAAATTCAGATACATAGGAAGAAAAAAATGCATTCTAAAGTGTAGTGTCCACACCTTGAGCCTCCACAGTCGGAGTATTCCTCTTGAGTGTTCGACGTGTCCGTTTCAATATCAGATAAATGCGGGTACAGACTTGTGGGCTGTTGCAAAACTGCTCCGTTAGTTTGTGGTTCCTTTTTGTTGTTATTGACTTTTATCCTTTTGACATCCTCTAATACTGATAGGACTACTGGAGAGTCTTGGGATTGTGAGCCTGGAAATAAAGATAATGCGATTTAATTTAAAAAGTGAACCTAAACTTTTGGCGCCAGTGAATCGTTAACATTTTCTAAATAGTCATTAGACGTCTGTGTTGAAACCATATAAATTATAGTTCAAAATCAATTGAATATGCAGAGGTAAAAACGAAAGATAAGTAAATTCTACTAAAATTAATCACGTGTATAAAATTAATCATTTAAGACGATGAGATCAAAGGGGTTGTTTAGTAACTTAAAAATTTGAACTTTGAGCATGTAATATAGTCGGAGATGAATGACCTACATGAGGAAACGTGACGAAACTAATGAGTCACACAAAAAAAGGGTTAACAAACTTTATGCACTAAAAATGTCACATGACCTATTTGCCAAACGGAATAAAGATTTATTATTTAAGAAAATCTGTGGAATAGATATAGTTTAAGTAGGAGGCATATATTCACTGGTTTTCTTGGCAGAATTGGCTCGTGCATAAAAAAATCTTGCATATAAATAATTTTGAAATTATCTTTCAACTTATAAGTATAAGTACCTATAAGATATACGATGCAACAAATATAAGATGCTACTTTAGCACAAAAAAGTATGTTATAATAAAATAAAAAAAGGTACAAATTGTTTTCGACTGATGGCAAATAAATGACCATAATATGTATTACACCATATATGATTGCAGTTGCATGACGCAAGTTGCATCAAACTCGTTCAGAGAACTACAGTGTTGTACCCACTTTTCTATTTCTTGTACCTTGGCCCATATGGTTTTGGGCATAATCCCACGGGAATAAATACATCGTAAATTTTTACTATATTGGATAAGAATTTAAGGTTTGAAATTAGTAAGATACTTGAAGTAGTGTATTTCGGTAAACAAATTCGGATTATGAAACCACCGTGTTGGCTTCATATCGACATTATGTGAAAAGTTTTGGAAAAATTTTACGGTTAGCAATAATACACTATTTCACAACATGCAGAATAACGGAACAGATTACGGAACATTGTAGCAAAATTAAACATTAAGCAAAGAAAATTATACAGAATTTTCACATTTCCTAGAAAAAATAAACCACAGTCAGTATGACAAGGCTTTATACAAAGAATGTCAGCATTGAATCATCAAAAACTTAAATTCTTGCTTAATGTAATAAAGACATATTTCCTCGAATGCTTTTTCGCTTAGTTCTTGGTATTTCCAAACACGTTTTTATACTAGTTAACATCTTATTATAATCTTCTGCATCAGGATAATGATTTACATACTTGCATGGAAATGTTTTGTTCAAATGTCAAGGAAACCTATATATTTTTGTCACGATTTCCCTTACTTTATAAACTATTGTTTACAGCTGTAAAACTATGCTAGACATTTTTGTCCAACTTAGTACCTATCCATAAAGCAAATTTTACCTAGTTAGTTTTAAAACTCTGACCTCCGAAGCGCTATTGCGAAAGACCGCTACTCTTACTACGCAAAGTTAGACGTTATGCTTAAAACGAAATCTAAAGTACAAAAAAAAAAAACAATCGAATAACTTACTTCTTCTCTTGACCGGTTGTGAGCCAACAACGTTGTCCTGTTCAGCTTCTCTCTTCAAAGAGTCTTTAACCTCCTTTTGTCCTTCATGTACTTTGGGTATGTTGGATATGATTTCCGGCTTTTTGCTAGCGAGAGACAGGCTGGTGGTACTACCCATGAGAGGCACCTTCTCTGAGGGGTCATGTTCTTCGTCATCGTCAGAATCACTGTGGTGCTCGTCAGATTTCCGTTGTTTAGGCTGGAAGTCAAAAGATAGTAGATTAATTTGGTGTTCACCCATACTGATATTATGAATGTCAAAGTCTGATTGATACGACTAAACCGCTAGATCGATTTTTAAGGTTATTTTAATGATACGATAACGCTTCTTTAAATGCATTCAAGTACATATTGACCTGACCTGATGAAGACTTTCTGGGTGTATTGAATTACTTTATTACAGTGTTCAAGCTAATTCTCTATATGCTTGTTATCCGAAACAGCTGAGCCTGCATAAAGAGAGTTATGAATGTTGATAAAGCGAAAGAAGTATGAAGAGATCGTGGCAAGTGGAAAGATGTAGTCTCTGCCTACCCCTCCGGGAAAATGGCGTGATTTTATGTATGATTATATGTTTGCGTTTTATCTTCAGTACTTTTGCAAGTTCACATTAATTGTGCAAATGTCTGTGATATTTATTACACAAGGTAAACCTCTATTTCAAAAGTAAGGATGATATCACATTTTGATTTAGTGAAATCACTTCTGAGCCATGTTTTGGCGTCTACGAAACGCGATATCTTTTTTTTTTTTAAATCGCGTAATGGCCCCAGTTTCTACTGGTAGGTGTAAGTTTGTACAGAAATTATCACATTTGGTGCGCGAAAGCCCTTAAGTACATTTCATAGTTTTTGTTGCTAAATATCTTACATAACACGTAATTTTGTTAAATATTATAAATACGGTTAAGTCATCACCTAAACACAATTATTAAAGAATACATTACAATTTATAATATTTTGGGTGAGATACATACATACATACATACATACATATCGTCACGTCTATATCCCTTGCGGGGTAGACAGAGCCAACAGTCTTGAAGACTGAATGGCCACGTTCAGCTATTTGGCTTAACGATAGAATTGAGATTCAACTAGTGACAGGTTGCTAGCCCATCGCCTAAAAAAGAATCCCAAGTTTGTAAGCCTATCCCTTAGTCGCCTTTTACGACATCCATGGGAAAGATATGGAGTGGTCCCATTCTTTTTTGTATTGGTGCCGGGAGCCACACGGCACCAATACAAAAAAGAATGGGAAATTTGGGTGAGATGAATGTTATTTTCTTTAGTGATTCGATTGAAAAGGATCAAATATTATATTTTCGTTGTCTAAAACATGTAGAGTGCATTCCTGCTCGTTATTAGGAATCGTAGATAGGAATATTATAAGTATAATAACATATCATTGTCACAAAAAGACATGCACATTATTCAATCGAGACAGAGCCACGGCGAGAATAACTTAGGGCGAGAGACGACAGACGCACCCCATTCTAAATTAAGACCGAGTCATAGGTACTCCTGATATATATATCTGATAAATGTTACTGGTTTGTCACCCGTACTCGTATTTAGAAATTTTAATTATTACAGATATATTACCGCGTTTCTCTATTACAGATAATCGCGGCGTGTGCCGTACAAACTTAAGATCTCTTAATAACCTTAGTCAAATTGAACCCTTTTGAATAAAGATCGCTTAAACCTTGGAAAGAACAACGAATCGAAGGCAAATTCTAACATTGAAGCGGAAGAAATTCAAAACAAAATGTCACCTTGTAATGGAATCTACTCTGCAACATCTCCATCTCTCTCTCCCTCTCTTGTTTGAACTTATTCGCTATCGTCGACTCGCTTATAGTCTGCTCCTTGCTAAACAGCGCCGCCAGTTTATCTTTTATCCCTCCACCCACGGAACTTTGACTGACACTGTCTTCAGATATGGCCTCTTTGGAATTAGTTCTAGAATTGCTTGAAGAACTATTATTCGATCTCGTCGGTGTGGATTTCGTACTGGTTTGCACCGGTTTGTGTGGCTTTTCTGAAAAAGGAGCGAGTTGAGTGAATTATGTTCTTCAGTATAATAGGAATGATATTAGAATCAGTGCCAGCTGTTTGTTATAAAAATACTTAAGCAATTTCAATAAACAGTTTTAGGTAAAATAATTCTAAACGTGAAAGTCTTAGTTTTTATTTATATAAACTACTTTGAAATGAAGTAGATTTATTTATATCGTGTAACTAACTTGCCGTAGCAACATATATACTTATCGTAGATAAGTATCTAACATCAAACAATTACAAGTAAAATATGGTCCCAATTAAATTAAAAAACAACACTCAAAATGGAATAGTTCTGTTCTACTCTAAACAAATCAATTAACATACCTATGATATATAGTTATGTCTATGACAGACAGATAAGTTTCTAAAATAAGTGACATTAATTGTAAAAAATTGACAAAGAAAATCCAATCAAAGATTATCGTACATCGTGGGTAGAAAAGAGTAATTAAAGTCATTGTCATCGATCATTAATGATGATCACTTCCAATGTTTCTTTGGTCGCAAACGACCTCGTCGGGCATCTGTTTCGTGTCCTAGATTCGCACAATTCCATCTATTTGTGCAAACCCGATCGCCCCGAACGGGAGGCGCGGCTCGTCCATTGTGAGAACACTTGTTAAGTTCATTAAACTTATTAAATTTGTATGAAAGTATTTAAAAATTATTTGGATAGATCTGTATGTAGAAATGCTCCTAGAAAAGTTATTTTATATATTTTAATAGCTTAATTAATTATATCTTTTATATTTAATATAAGATAAAATGCGCAAACTCGTGAATTTCAATGTCATCCAAATCTTAAGATTATAAGATTATTCGCTAAAAAAAAATCTTCATTGTTACGTACAATGAAGATTTTTATTTTTAACGGCTAACTTGAGGATGAAAATTAAAAAAAAAATATTTGTTAACAGAATAATGAATTGAAACGATAGGTTATTTAGAATAAACTATTGCTACCATAAGGAGTCTTCTGAGGGTTATTGAAAACTCTTTACGAGGATTTGAATTAGCTTAACCCTTAAAATAACGAAAGAAATTTTTAACTCGCTATTGTGTGCAATAACTACTTATACCTAGATGAAGTTTCTATTTTATCAAAAATCTGACGAAGAAACCTATTCAGGTTTTTGCTCTTATCCTCATTTATAGCGTTTACCTTGAATAGTAGAAGCACTAAGTTTTTTTTTTGATGTCAAATATAGTGCATGACAACTTGTTTGCATATTTATGAGTAATTTTAAACACATTGACATTCTGACTGTATTTTGATTTTTCAACTTTTTGTACAACAGAATTTTAATGTCAAAGTTCACATTACACATGCGAAAACATGTGAGTTCTCTGATGTTTTTCTAAACATGTAACTTCCCAAATAACATCCCTTGCTAGCCGTTGGGGTAGACAAAGCCAAATATTAGTGAAACTAAAGCGGTTTGGCTTTTAGAAGGCGGGTAAAATGAATTCTGCGTGAGTACCTAATGGAAATGTTAGCACATTAACTATTTCTATTGAATCGTGCTTTAATTTTTTTTATAAATACAGTGTGTAATAAATATATCTTGTACTATTTCGATTTGTCTGCTCGAATGCTCAGTTTATAAATTAAGAATTTATGAAGAATTTTTGCGGTTTAAGGTAAATTATTAATATTAACCTTTTGATTTCTGATTACAAGCTATGAAATAACTTTTTTTTAATAGTTCAGTCGACAAAACGCTGATACTACAAAATAATGTATTTAACGATATTTCAATATTTAAACTCATACATTACGTACATAATTGCGGAAACTACGATAATTACAAAAGCATTGTTTTACAAATGCTGCATTGTCTTGACACTTGCATATTGCCTAGACAATGTCTTATTTAAACACTTCTTACAAAATCACTAACGGATATGGCTTGATGGATTTTTTTTATTTTTATTATAAAAACTTAAAATTGATCAGATCACTTACAATAAACTTTTTACACCGAGTTTTGCTTCGTCACTGTCGTATTGGTATTTTCATCACAAAAATCCAAAGAAGCAACAAAAAAAAGTATCGAATCACGAACACTGGCCACAAAATCACGATTTTGCGTGAAACGAAACAAAAAAAAAACAAAAATAACAAATTTAAAAATCGAGCGTTCTGTTTACGCGCCCAATGTGGAATGGCACGGCGTTTATTGCTAACCGTAAGTCCACCTCCACCTCTCAAACAGAAACAGTCAATAATGATCAGTGCTTCCGAATCCCACGGTATGGTCAGGTGTGACCAACCTTTTAGCGTCGCCACGCGTCGCTGGGCGCCCCATTTTTGCGTATCATCATCCATCGCCAGGTGTCTTCTAAAAGGCTGACCGAATGGACGTAAAATCCTCAATAAATAATTTTCTATTAATTATACTACGCTTAATTGCAAAGGCAATCAAGTATATTTTTTGTTTGATTACCGATGTGGGTTTGGTTTAAGCCTGTTGTTTATATTTATTATAAATTTGTAGAGAACAAAGAAATGTGTGACAACTTAAAGTTAAAAATAAGTAAGTAGGTACCTTAAGAAAAAAAAGTAGCTGCACCTTTGGACAAGAAAAGCTTTAAGAAGGCTAATATGATTCGTTGGGCGTATGGATCTTTTTTGGTGTCAATGTTAATACCCTGATACTGAAAAATTAAAATTAAAGCTATGCTTGTCATTAAGATATTGAGACTTATTTCAACAACAAATTCACAGTAGAGAAACACGTTCTGACGCTTCAATGTAAACAGCTAGGGCTCCAAGCTCTCGGTACGTCAAGCCAAGGTTGGCGACTCCTGTCCTGGCAGCCTTGGGCTAATCATGCCGTTTGGAATTCGGCTACAGTACAGTAGCCGCAAATCATATTATTATATTTTGTAAAATCATTGCGTTTTACGCCCGTTAAATTAATTTCATCAAGTGTGGTTTTGTCTTTTATGAATATCTGATTATTGTGCCGCGTGGTTCTCGGCACCAATAGGAAAAGAATAGGTCCACCCCGTCTCTTTCCCATGGATGTCGTAAAAGGCGACTAAGGGATAGGCTTATAAACTTGGGATTCTTCTTTTAGGCGACAGGCTTGCAACCTGTCACTATTTGAATCTCAATTCTATCATTAAGCTATACAGCTGAACGTGGCCTATCCGAATTTTTAAGACTGTTGGCTCTGTCTACCACGCAAGAGATGCAGACGTGATTATATGTATTAAATTATTTTAACTTATTCATTTGTTAATTCGGCACTCTCTACCCTATCAATCTATAAATACAGAAATCTTGAGTCACTGATGGCCTGCTTGGGGCATTGGTACGAGTAGTATTCCTGCCGCTTCAGGTCTCGGGTTCGAATGTGAAATTTTTGGGCACGTATATTGATGAACACTTAAATTGGAAGAAAGAGTTATCGTCAGTTGAAAGTGCCCTTGCATCAGCCTCTTTTGCTTTACGTAGCCTTCGTGAAGAAATTAGTATAGAGAAGCTCAAAATGGTCTATTTTGCGTTAGTTGAGTCCAAGCTTTGCTATAGCATAAAATACTGGGGACAAAGCTACGATTACAATTTAAATAGAGCTTTTGTATCTCAAAAGCGAGCAATTCGCGCTATGGTACGAATATCTTCACAAGAATCTTGCAAACCACACTTCAAAAAGTTGGGAATACTAACGGTACCTGGTCTGTATTTGCTTGTGGTCCTATCTGATTTTAAAAAACAGCTTCCGCAACTTGAAACGGAACAAGAGAAAATCGAACGTGAAGGATCTAGACGAAAACACTTCATTTCCAATATAGTACCCAGTCTGAATGTTGTCAAGCATAGTCCATACTATCAAGGGGTGAAGTTATTTAATAGACTGCCAGTTGATTTCAGAGGAGATATCAGTTTAAATTTATTTAAAATCAAACTGAAAAATATGTTAATTGTCAAAAACATTTATGACATTGAGGATTTCTTCAACTAATAATGAATTATTGCACTTATCAAAGTTTTGTTGGATATTTTAAGTTTAATTGTTCTTTTTTGAAATTTTATTTTGTATCTATTTGTATTCAGACACGATTGTTAAATTGTTATATGAATAAATGATTTGATTGATTGATTGATCCCCGGTCAGTGTATGACGAAAATCTAACTTTATCTGATATACCTAGATAGAATCTTGGACGTTCAGATATACATAAGATAGATAGATAGACTCTTTATTGCCCCATAAGACAAAGAAAAACAGAAAAAAAAATTGACAATATTTGTAATCTATGTGAACATCTATTCAGCAATTAAGTGAATTTCCACAACAAAATGATGGCCAAAATGCCGAGAGGGATGAGTACAAGGATGTTCTTTGTTTTTTGTTTGACTGCTATACCAAAGCGGAGCTGGTTTAGCAAACTAAGAATGTAGTCAGCACAGATGGAATAGAACAAATCACCAACATGATGTTTCAGTGTCATTCTGAGATTGTTATCATTGTAAAAACTACTCCGATCCAAATATGGAGACGGCAAGGCTAAAAAAGAATAAACATCAAATACATATGTATATGAAATTGTTTCGAGATGGAATTGAGGTTACCTGTTGCCTCAAAGAAGAACTCCCAGTAGCTTTTTTGCAGTGTGGCTTTCGGCATTTAAGAAATGGGCCACTCCATATCTTTCTCACGGATGTCGTAAAAGGCGTCTAAGGGATAAACTTATAAATTTGGGATTCTCTTGTAGGCGGTGGGCTAGCAAGCTGTCACTATTTCAAACTTAATTCTATCATGAAGCAATACAGCTGAAGGTGGTCTTACAAGTTTTTCGAAACTGTTAAGACTGTCTACCCCGCGAGGGATATAGTCATGTACAATGCGAGAAGAGAAACATAAACTTTTTCAAATTATTTAACAGCATAAGTAGGTATCACTTACATTAAGACCCACTGAGGTCGGATCTCGTAAAACATATCCAAAATTTGATTCGAAAGCAGCCAAGTACTAATGACATATCTAGTAATGAAAGTTACAGAAATGAGCCATGACGATCAAATTACATGTTGTATAGTGTATACTGGATTTCTATTGACACAGACTTTTTTGTACCACACGGCTACTTTACGTATTAGTTTACAATACAAATTATATAGTACCTACTAAGCGACTTGCATAGAATAGGGACCCTTTTCTGTCAAGCGTTTCTTGTAAACGTATTATCAAAGCGACGACGCATGCGCAAATAATAACATATTTATAGCGCTATTAATATTTGTAATGTGTGTTTCTTTTCAAAATTAGTTTCTGGAAAGTTGTCAAAGCACCTGCAATTGGTACGAGTGCCTAAAACGTTTCTTAAAAAAATTGATGAATGTGGATGATGCAAAATCAGTATGCAGGAATCATGGCAATTTCAAAGATGTATTATTTGCCCTCCTCTTTTTGAAAAGAAGCATGATTATTATGTTAATGCTAATTAAAACATACAAAGTACATATAATAACGATTATAATCCTTGGCGTGGTAGACAGAGCAAATGGTCCCGAAAAGACTGATATATAAGACGTTAAGCTTGGCCTTAGGTTAATAATAGAATTCAGATTCAAATAGTAGCAGGTTGCTAGCCCATCGCTTACAAGATGAATCCCAAGTTTTTAAGCCTATCCTTAGTCGCCTTTTACAACAACCACGGGAAAGATATAGAGTGGTCCTATTCTTTTTTCTTTTATTGCCACACGTATTGTTTTGAATAAGTGAAGTGAAATAAGTAACGAAATAAGTGTCTGTAAACTTGTTCTATTAAGTTACTAATACTGCATTAAGTTTACGGAAAAGGTTAAAATGGTTTGTGTACGGAGCGAATTGTCCTCGTACCTATAGTGGTTTCACTCAAAATTTTGACCTCTTTCAAAACAGATGTGTGTGGCGAACACTTTCTCCTTCCTCGGGCAAATCTGACGGAGCGACACAAGCAGAAACCAAAGATTCGTTCCGTTACTCTGAAACCCAGTCAATATACTCTATTGACGTTTAGAAAGCGCATTATGCAAGCCTTCGAACGCGGCGAACGACTGCAACTTAAGGCGAATCACTCGACTGTGAAACTGCGTGTCGTAAAGAAAACATGATAGATAGGCTTTAATATTTTTAATTTTCAGACATCTAACGATTACGTATATTTGTTGGGGCCAGTCGGTTTTCTCTGGCTCAAATTTAGAGATAGACTAGAATCTATAATCAATATTTCAAAATTATTTTTACATACAAACATATAATTACGTCTATATTCCTTACGGGGACAGAGCCAACAAGAAAGACTGAAAGGCTTTTTGAGAAGACTGATAGGCTACGTTAGGCAGGATGATAGAATTGAAATTCAAAAAGTTGCTAGCCCATCGCCTTAAAAAAAGAATCTTAAGTTAAAAAAAACCTATCCCTTAGTCGCCTTTTACGACATCCATGGAAGAGAAAGGGATGGACTGGTGCTATTCTTGTTGTAAGAAAGTCTATTCAGATTTACTTTGGGCTATATCTTTCCTAATAGGGATAAATATGTGAAGATTTTTAAACCATAGATTGTATGCACATACTGTCACTGTTTCATTAGGATACGAGTATCGAATTTTAAATTAACAATTTCTTAAGGAGCCAACCAAAGGGAACGTAACATTATTCATTTCGCCACAAAAGCCTTAACGTTTTTCATACCTTTCAAGCATCATTCTCACGAACGCGAGCCCTTAATTGCTTATCCATAGACAATGAGGTTCTATGAAATTTACATGTCTTTGAATCTTTGGCCTCTGCTCTATGGTCGTCACCTCGTCAACTTGAGGTGCATTGTCTTACAACGGCGTATGCAAAATTGTATAGGTACAACGGGTAGGTCACTGATCTAAAAACTGTTGTCTCTGTCTTCCCCGCTGGGCAAGAGGCGTGGTTTAATGTATGTTCACCGATTTTTTGACCGTGAAATAAACAGACAATTTTTAGGGTTGAGGTTAGTAAAGAACAAACGAACTACAAGTATTGTATTAAACGTACCCAAAAATGCCGTGTGGTTCCCGGCACCAATACAAAAAAGAATTGGACCACTCCATCTCTTTCCCATGGATGTGAAAGGGCGACTTAGGGATAGGCTTACAAACTGGGATTCTTTTTTTAGACGACGGGCTAGCAACCTGTCACTATTTGAATCTCAATTCTATCATTAAGCCAAATAGCTGAACGTGGCCATTCAGTCTTTCCAAGACTGTTGGCTCTGTCTACCCCGCAAGGGATATAGACGTGACCATATGTATGTATGTACCCAAAGAGTGTTTGCATCAAGATGTAAGACTATTAAATTTTATCTTGAACCAGCGACCCGCCTTGGCTTCTTACGGATTTTCCTCGGAAAATCCTCTTTCAAACGTTTTTAACAGAAACAAAATACAACTTTCCAACATTAGCGCAAACCGGACTCAGAAAAAAGGTCTTTACTTTATAATATGAAGTAATGTAGTGAATAACATATAGGCTACTTTTTATTCCGGAGTTCCAGCGGGATTTATCAATCCCGCTGGAACTCCGAAACCCGATAGGGTTTCTATGAGGACGAAGTCGCGGGCGGCTTCTAGTCATCCAATATTTCCTATTGCATCCTCACCCGTCTATAGAGGACTCGGGACCGACTTCGACTACATTGAGTCACCAGCGGGGATTACATGGCATCGGCGACGCCGTTTTTATCGCTGTTACGTTTTTTATTATGACGTAAAACGGGACAGCGATAGTATGGAAAACTTTATTTAAATGTCGATATCAAGTACTTACATGTTCAAGTAGAAGTTTGTTGAACTTCCTATGACAAGGTTCTTCTATTGTATAGTTTTTACGATGGCAAGAAACGAATCAATGCGTATCGTCGACCTTAAGAGGATTTTATGAGCGGCAGAACCCTCTAAGAATTTGCATTTGTTCAACAGAAACTTGAATCTCATGTTTCTGTCAATAAGAGATTTGTAACCTATGACTAACTCCTGAATTTTAGATAAAGATGGAACCTCTTTACGGAAAAGGCAACAACAGTTATAGACGCTAGAATGATAATAATCTATACCCATATTAAAATTATGAATGCGGATGCCAATCTTACTGTAAGGCTTTCAAGTCTTAATCGCTGGGCCGATTTTGATGGTAGTTACTGTGCATATAGTTAATAATCCGAGGTCAAATAGAACCTATAATATTCTTGGAAATTCCCAGGAAAACGGGAAAAATACCAGTTTAACGCGGGCTGCGTAAAAGCTATTGTCTAATATAGTGTCTAAGCTGCATTGATTTTAGGCAAAAATTTCACAGTACTACTTCATTTTCTGCCGCTTTAAGGACTTAAAAACCAACATTTCACAACCTAGAATATGCTTTAATGAGAAGCAATAAAGGAAAATGTTGTTGCGCTAGATTTTTTGCCTTACAAGGATGACTGTACCCAAATGTGGGTCAGACTGTATCACGGAAAGACACACGGAAAGACCGACGTATATAATGTTCACAAAATAATGACAGTACAAATCTTGATACAAATATCCAAAGGTTTAAGATAATAGCTTTTAAAAATAAGTACCTTATCTACCTACGTCTAGTACTAAAGCGGTCAGAATTGCAAATGTTAAAACGTTTTATTACAACAAACTAGCTCCCCGCCCCGGCTTCACACGGGTAGCAATTATACACATAAGTTTAACATTAAAAAAATTGCATTAGAATCCGTCGTATAGTTTTAAAAATCTAAGCATACATACATAGGCAGATACGCGGAAAGCGACCTTGCTCTAGACTATGTAGTACGTACTAATTTTTATGTCAAAAACTTCCTTCCAGGTGCTACTTCTATTAAATTTATAATTTGTCGCTAATATACATATTACCGAGACACGGTGACATAGATAGACAACACCGTTACAGAATTTGGCACTTCCATTTAAAGGATGCAAAAATGACACCGGTATACTTATTGTTTGTCTTGAACGTGTTAAAAACTTTAAATATATCAGGCCAGTGACAAAAAATAACTGTTTAAAAATAAGTGACACGATTTGTCTTATTGGTCTCCTAACCCGTGACTTCGTCCAACTTTAATCTCTTTTAATTTTAATTTTTCTTTTATTCCAATGTCTAAGTCATATATTGCAAAGTTTTATAAACAACATATTTAGTAGGACTCAAGAGTCTTTTAATAAGTAAAAGCCTTGGTAAATCGTTTAAAAACTAATTTTTATTGGTGACTACTTAAGATTTTCGGAGCTTCCCTATATCGATGGCCCTGTCCAATATACCATGTTTGTTATTGTCGCAAACTTTAGCAATTACTATAGGTATCGCACCCCGAGCACGGAAAATCACTAGATTACTGATATTTAAGGAGATGTTTGGTTATTACTGATAATCGCTTTGGCTAAATATAGAATAATAATATTATACCTAGGACTGATTTACTTTTGCAACAATGTGCGCTAAATATCTAGATCAGAAAACAAGGTGGATATGGTCAAGTAGGAAAACAAATCTGTTTCTTATATCTGCAGATAATAAAAATATAGATTTGACAAGATGTAGTTCGTAATCAGGTCTAGTGCGTAATCGGGGAGCATAAAATGTAATCCTTCAAATTAAGAACTCCTTTTTGCAGCCGCTTAGGAAAAGAAGTACTAGGTACAGATCACACAAAGCAAAAGGTAAATAATATGAATTAGGAAAAATATTAAATTTCTAAATGGTATGCAAACTAAAATTGACATTCGTGTAAATATGTCGTATTTGTGTACAATTTGAATTATTGAATTAATTTTTTTTGGTTTCTACCTATAGTATACCGCTGCTATTAAAAATTCAAATTGATGTGCTTAATTAAACCATATCTCATTATTTCTTTGATCCATGGAGACAAATGATAGAGGAAGCGATGGGCGGCCTCACAGGTGTACGGCAGGTGAATGAAACGAAATGGCATTGCCATAATTGCAGGTTTGTCCTCTGCTGACAGCTGTTTCAAACGCATCTTTAGCTGTTTCTAACACATCTTTAAAAATGGACATAGCTTGCTAGAAGCCTTGATAAACTGTTAACTTTTTAAAGGACTAGATTCCATTTTATTTGCGGTCGACTCTCGTCGGATTGAAAATTTTACTATTGGTGAGTTACGCGTTCGTGGTACTTTCGATTTCAAAAACGAATTAGGTTCTCAATTATTCAGTTTTTTTTTATGTCAGTGTTTTTATACTATTGTTTAATTTTTTTTAAGCAACACACACTTGTATTTATTCCTCAAAAAATATTAAAGAATGCGATTGCACAAGTGGTGACTGGTGCACAATTACAATGAATTCCGTGAATCGTATAACCAGTTTTTGCTTTAGGTTAATTCATGAAACAACGTTTTAATTAGCTGAACAAGGATAAATACTGTTATTTTTAAACGGAAACGCGACAAAATTTTGATATCTCTGCAAAATTCAAAAATTGTTTCTAAAGAAGTAATTTAGACCTATTATTTATTATGTAGGAAAAGTCCGCCATTGTAATTAGTAAAAAAATACGTTTTTCCTTATTGGATATTTCACTGTCTGCTACAATAAGTTGAGAAATGAACTATTCTAAGTACCTACTTCAATTTCAACAAAATAATTTAAAAATTGCGTTTTATATAACCAAATAAAAAACAGACATTAAAAGAAAACATCATATTTCTTTCTCTTGCAGACCTTAGAACCACTAAGTTTAATATTTATTATTAGTATCTACTTAATATAAGTTAAGACTTAAGTCTAATCATTAGACATAACACGGGCACAACATCAATTTGAGCCGCTTAAAAAACGCTTCTCCAAAAGATTGGCATAATCATTAGTCATAGTATAGCCAAATTAGCATCGGTGTAGTAAAAAAAAACACATACAATAATCCAATCACTTTGCATAGTTCGATTCTCCGTTATGACCTCATGTTTTATTAATGGTAACACTGTTACGGTAAGAAGACAAGAACGAACCGTATTCAGTCGCGTGTTCCGTGCAAAGGGCTCTTTTTTTGTGAACTCAGGCTGTCGATATTCATCACTCGCGTAAAATAATCCTGCATAATTACGCTCCGGTGGGAATTTTGGAAAATACTCTTCTAGTGCATCCGAACCACACATGGAAAATATATCAAATACTTTCAAATTTATAGACCTAGTGGTGCGGCCTGTACGTCAATCAGTTTCCTCTTTTATATTTTTGTTTGATTAATTATTTGGTTTTCTCATCCCGCGGGATGAATTAACTGAACCGGCGGTTTGAGTTAACTAAATAACTGTACAAATAACAGGGCGAGACATCCGCAGCTCTATTTTAGTCTGGCGCGGTGATATGTTTGTTTTGCGGTCAGTAATAAACTTCATTTGTGTCATGCCGGTCAGGTATGTTTCTCATACATACATACATACATATGGTCACGTCTCTATCCCTTGCGGGGTAGACAGAGCCAACAGTCTTGAAAAGACTAAATAGCCACGTTCAGCTATTTGGCTTAATGATAGAATTAAGATTAAAATAGTGACTTTCATCAGACACTTATAGGCATCAACAGCACAAGCCAGCCTTTTAGTTTATTCTATCAAATACATATTTATAAACAATATCTATAGTAAATTGTCGAGGCTTTTCATATTTTCTTGGCAGAAGTTATCCGTATAGGGCAGGATTTATGAAGGTATTTATATTGCTCATAATTATCATTGTGCGTAGACGCATTGTTTTGGAATACAACTTTTACTTCTATTTTGTAAAATATTAAAACACAATGATTTGTAACCCACTAATAATAGTCAGTAGACAGAACCCTAAAAATCAGGTTCACGATTAAAAACTGGGATCGTCTGATAAATAGTTCATAGATTATAACTAATACAAGATCATTGCATTGCCTAATCTGTCTAGACTTCTGTCCTCGACATGTCAATTAGTTGTATCAATTAATAGTCTCAAGCAGTCTTAACAAATTCAATAGTGTGTATTTTAAATGCCACTTGTATCTTTTTTCAACACTAAACAAAAAAGACATAAACTTGGCTAGCTAAAAAGCCGTCTAAAATATTGAAAGAGATTAAAAAAAAGATATAAGGAGTACTTACTTTTTAAAATGTTATTGATGTTCTAGCAAAGTTATAGGACTAAAAAACTTGCAAGTAACTAATACTTTGCGATAAGAGCAAAACATTATTGAAACTTCACATTGCCATATAAGCTGAACAACTATGGAATTCGCTTTGTGTGCCTGGAATGTTAGCCGCATACAACCGTATGGTATGGGAACTGCACAAAATGAGCGGTCGAATGAAAGTATTTTTTATTATGTGGGACACATATTAAATTTGCCGAGTAAATATTAGCATTGATTGAATATTATATGTAAATGGGCTCTATTTATTGGCTTCGACTTACGACTTATAACTCTGAAGGTATACAAGTGAAGGTTTATTATTTATGTAAATAATGAGGTTATTGGAATCCACTTAATTATATACTCACATTTTTCTCAAATTCATGTGAAGGAGACCTTAAATATACTGAAAGTATGTTTTGACTAGGTAACGATTCAGACCATAAACATGAAGTCTAATTGGTAAAATTTGTAGTAACACGTTTAATTCAAATAACAGTTGGCACTGAAATAAAAATAATGAATTGACTCACCTTTCTCGCCGTGCAGTGTTTTGACGGAGGGGGCCATACCAAAGGGCGCTTTAGGGACAATCGCTACACCCTTGTTTTTCTCGAACAGCGCTTTCCGTTCCCTTAGCGACATCTCAGCCGGGTCCTTAGCCCTCGGACTACCAGCTTCAAACATAGCCGCTTTCGACAGCACAGAACTTCTATCAACATTTCCGTTCAATTTGGGAGCTAATTTTTTGAGCGGCGACGCGATCACCGGTTTGTCAGGGATCTCCGGCTTTGTTTGTACACAATCACTCGCATTGTCATTCTCCTCTCTCTCCACGATATTATTCTCTTTGTCTTTATCACTGTCACATTCATCCTGCTTGCTGGGAGGCGTCGGAGCTCTGTACTTCTTGATGGAAGGTTTTTTCGTGACGGTGTTGGCCGGTGGCGAGTTCGCGACCATTGTAGCCATGTTGGGGGCTGCAGTTGCACTGGGGGTTGCCGGCGCGCGCTTCGGCTCCTGTCGGACGGGATCGGCGGTTTTCGTCGCGGTGAAATCGTATACGAGCCGCGATTTGCTGGCGGACACCCGCCGGTAGCCCTCGCTCTCCTACGATTGGACAATGGCGTCGTAGGTGCAGGGTGAGCACGTGTTTACGTCGATATTTGTTTAGCGCCGCGAGGCGGGAAGGCGAAGTTGCATCACTAGTCGTTTTTTTGAATGGGGGTATTGTTGTGGTCGATTGAGCGTTGTTATTAGGACCGTTACGTATCGCGTGCGTATTGTGGAGAGTAAGCAGCGGGTACGCGCAGGCGCGCTGACGTTGATCGTGCGACTGGGCCGGAGGGAACTCCACACGTGCGGGGAACCGGCCCAGATGATGATTATATTTTGACGCGCAACGTGTCATCACTTTTGCAATAGTAGATATGAGGAAGACATAATTGGCTGACAGAAACACCATACGCCGCCGCGGCTTGTTGCATCATGTCATGTGGTATAGATCGTTAATATACAGAACAAAAAGTTATTGATCAAGAAAGTTGATAAGTTGATAAGCAACACCTGAGAACTATTAATAAATAAGTAAATGTTTTCATATAAGATTGGTAAAATCCATAAGAACATTTTTTGTTGTTTCAGTAAACATTACTCAAAATAATTAACTGAACTAATCAAATAAATATTTGAAAAAGACATAAGACATACCTATCAAAAAAAGGAAAGGGCCAACATTTATTACCTTCCCATTCTAACCACAGATGTAGGGACAATCCGAGGGTAGGTAAAAAATTTAATTGTTCGGACCCTTGGATAATTCAATAAAATAAAAAAAGGAAATACATTTAAAATTCATAATGAGTATGGCTATGATGACAGACATACAGTCGCCAGCTACAGATATTTACTGTTTTTTATGTTGTTTTTAACAAAGCTTCTTACTGTGCCGTGTGGTTCCCGGCACTTTAGAATAGGACCACTCAATTTCTTTTCCATTAATATCGTAAAAAGCGCTAGCGCAAGTTTATTAGTCTATCCCTTAATAGCCATTAAGGGATAGACTAATAAACTTGCGCTTCTTTTAAGCGATGGGCTAGCAACTTGTCGCGAATGTAGTGTCTGTAATGGTAGATGTAAGAAAGTAAATAAATAAATAAATAAAAAATCTCTTACTCTATCCTCAAAAATCAAACAATATTGACATCGGAATGAAAATTGATGGACGTAAGAGGGTTCTAATTCGAATACAATGAATGCATAGTTCGTGCTGACATAATGTAAACAATAAAAGTCTTTGTAACAACATAAAACACTGAACATAGATCAAATATCATTCAAAGAAGGTGTAGATGGTGTGTCTGACACCCAAATTGTCAAACTCGCTATTCAGTTTCCGAAACAACTTGTAAAAAACTTTAAAAATAAATTTATAATGAGTAGCAATTAAGAACGCATAGATATGTTTAGGCAAAAAAAAAATACAGACCTAAAAATGTGGAGCTATAAACAACAGTTCCAAATGATTTTGTTCACGACGGTAGAATCATCTGGGCGTTTTATCTCTATGACTATTACATGATAATTGGAAACCATGGTACAATTTAAGATGTGAAAGCGCTTTGTTTGAAATTAGAAAAAGATAATAAGTGTAATTGAACGTCAATTATCGGCGGTACCTAATCTTTTGTAAGTTCAGAACTACGACCGGTATTTTGAAATTATATTATTTATTTATTCTTTATTATAATAGGCGGACTTAATGCTAATTTATTAAATTTATCATTTGCTTAATTTATTCACTTATTAAATTTTTCTAGCAGCTTTATTAATTTTGTAGTATTCTCAGTATTTTTTTCTTAAATAGGTAAGTTACTATTACTCTTTTAGTTTATGAATTATTAATATAAAATGCTAATTAATCACTAAAAAGCACAAAACTATGATCCTGAGATCAGACATAAATCTGAAAAGCAAATAAAGTCCAGTGTGATAATATGAACAGTAACCACTTGATCGGCCAAAAGTACAAAAAGATAAGACTAGTTATCCTTTTAATAAGTCGCCATCGTGGATAACTTTTATAATAGAAAGAGAACCGACCCCAATGTCAATACTCCTTTTTTGAAATCGGTATAATTTATATAAACTTCTACTAAACGCATCAAAATCGGTTCAGCGAAACGCGAGATAATCGCGTCAAACTGAAAACCACCAAATTTTTTTAAGGATGTCAAATAAAAACCAAACTGTCCGTTTCAATTTTGTAGATAGATGACTATCTACAAAATTGAATTAACCCTATTAACCAATTCATGTGCCCTACCAAAACAAGTCAATGACTCCTAAATGCTTAAGCCGTATCCCCCACTGGAATAAGGATAAACATTCCGAATCTATAATAATCTGCCTGTGGAATTTTTGTACAACAACAAATATAATTCTCGTGATTTCAACTGCCAATGAAAACAAGATCAGATGATACTCGTCTGTTGATTTATAATGCGTCAGGATTTGGAACTCATTGAAAGTAAATGCCAAATAAATTTTATAACAGCTTCAAATTCAGTTTCGTCATATTTCTGGGTTAACAATCTAAAGATATTTGTAGAACTATACATAAATAAGGACCAATTAAACAGAGCCAACCCAAACAAAGTTTCTTTGAGCTATAGGACTATAATAGAATAACAGCAATTCGAAGACCATTTCGAAAAAGGAGGCGTTTTGAAATCAGCCAGTCTGAGATGGCATAATATGGATAGGGAACTTTTTACCGCGCTGTCAGTGCAATGCCAACGAGACTACGAGGAGACGTCACGAGCAAGTTCGATGCACTCACAATCATCTATAAATCTTAGCCATTTGACCGGGTAAAAACTCTGGATATGAACCGGTAACCGATACGCAAAAAACTTCAGTTCAACAAACTATTACGCAGATCGACTTAATAGACAGTCGTAATGTGTACGCAGTCATTAGAATCGTGGTTATTTCTAATTTTGCCGGTTAACTGTATCGATGGTGTAACAATGGATAATGGGAAAGATTTATTAGTAGTTAAAAACGGATTAAATTCACACTGTTTTATATTTGGGTTTATGTCTGTCGTTGCGTTTGAGTTATAAAGACAATAAATAAAGATTTTTATTGATAGACAAAAGTGTTTTATTGCTATACAAATCTGCCCTACTCTCTCATCATTATCATCCTAGTCTCGGTTCCGTCTCCCCACTTCTCTGGGGAAGCCCGGGTCAACCAATGGTCATGGTCCTAGATTGGGTATATCAGGTTTTTTCACGTAGAGACTCCTGTCTGATCTCCGCAACCTTTGCATGTGAAACTAAATCCATATTGGATTGCCTGAATGTGCAGGTTTGCTCAATGCTGTCACCGTAAGAGCATAGATTAAAAAAACTAATGTCATAACTCAGTTAATATTCATTTGTCTATGAACTGAAAAAACTGAAAGGCTTAATGATGGAATAGGCTATTACACTCTTTTTTGAAAACTGTTTTAAATCAATCCTGAGACTGTGTTATACCTATAGAATTTTTATTAAAATTTTTTGAAGCCGAAAAGTGCTCTAAAAACGATTTATTCAATCCGGGGTATGTTGGCCCAAAGGGCAGAATGTCCAAGGGGTCATAATGCCCAGACGTTAAAAAGTCTATAGCTCAATACGTCCAAGGGCCATAATGTCCAAGGAGCCATAATGTCCATACGTCAAAAAGTCTATAAGTCAATATGTCCAAGGGTCAGAGGGTCCAAGTAGCCATAATGTCCATATGATATAAAGACTTTTGGTCAATACGTACAAGAGTCAGAATGTTCAAGGAGTCATAATGTCCAGATGATATGAAGACCATTTGTTAATATGCAAAAATGTCAAAATGCCCAAGGAGTCATAATGTCCAGATGATATAAAGACCATTATAGTGAATGTGTACAAGTCTCTAAGTCACAATTTTCATCAGTAGTGCATTTCTTAGTAGTATAGTACCTAACGGCTTCGGAACCCTACTGGTGTAGTAAATAAAGCGAGTCGTTGTATGGAGACCCCGCATTGATTCCTCATTTTTGGTGTATCCAGATTGGTGTATCAGTGTGCTAAAATTTGTAATTTTTGTTAATATAACCGTTTTCTTTCAATTCCCGTGCGAAGCCGGGACGGGCTGCTAGTATGAAATATTAATATATAAGGTCCATCAATTTCTAACGCAAATATTTTAAACGATGCAACCCTTACATCAAATAAATCTTTTCGGAGCAAATTCCCGAAATTCTACACGCTAGTTTTTATTTTATATATTTCAAACAAAGTAATTAATATTTTTTGTCAAACTCCTGTACATGCTGTAAATAAATTCATTCAAGGTAATTCAGCTCCACCCATTGCATATTGGGCTTGCCGTCTTTGTTTTTCTTTAACGGATAGCCTATGAAAAATAAAGACAATCGTATTTTAACACTTTCTGTATTCGATGTTCCAATTCATAACTTAAAATTAGTTTTTTTTTTTTAAGTAGCACTTTAAATATTTGCGCTAAATTTGAGTGGACCCTATATATGCTTATGCATTTTTCTGTAAACTGTACACAACTACATACAACAGGAAGGTTTTAATCAATTCCGATAGATACTGGCTGAAGAGGATATTAATGATTAATAATAAAATAAATGAAGTTGAAATGTCACCACATTTCCTGTCATCCAGTCGATCTCGTTTGGGTTTAATATCCGCGGCGTAATATGGAGGAAATAACGTTTAGTAAAAATCAAAAAGGCAAAGACACAGTGCTAGTTGGATTGCACAGGTATAATAGAAATGGTTCAAACATTAACGGCACCACTCTGTGGAGATGCGTGAACCGAGACGAATGTGCGGCGTCAATCACGATAAATAGTGAAGGGACGAGGGTTATAAGAAAGAGTACGCATCTTTGCGAGGCGAGGACATCTAAAAACGCAATACACCTAGCGAAACAAGATTTTAAAAGTAATGTATGCACTCGCTACTCTCCTGTGCGTAAGATATATGAGGAGTGTTTTAGTGCATTACATGAGGCGGATGACGACAGTGATTCCGATTCCAACACAACACACGTGCCTACGTTTGACTCACTAAAGCGGTCAATGTATAGGGCTCGCAATAATGTACTTAATGTTACATCGACAAAATTCGACAACCTGTCAGATGTAGAAATACCAGATATTCTGAAAGATAAATTTTTGATTAGTGAAGATGGAGACACAAATAAGTTACTCATTTTTAGTACCGAACTTTCTTTGAAGACTATGAAAAATGCCCTCGTTTCAAGCAAAACAACCTTCTTTGGTGATGGTACTTTTGACGTTGTGCCTTCTCCCTTCTATCAACTGTACAGTATTCACATGGATATAGAGAGCACCAATGAACATACTTGCGTAGTACCAGTGGTATACGCTCTTCTCCCTGACAAAAGCACTGAAACATATTTACGTGTCTTCTCTACACTAAGAGATAAATTTAACATAGTAATTAATAAATTCAAGTGCGATTACGAGAAGGCACAGATTAACGCTATGAGAATGGTCTTCCCAGAATGTGAAATAACAGGTTGTTTTTTTCATTTCCAAAGAGCTATATGGAGAAAAGCAAAGCAGCTCAATCTTTGTGATAAAATGGAGGGAAGGAAATTAGCTCGCTTAACTTCCAATTTGCCACTTTTGCCCAAAGATTTGATTTCTGCTGGTTGGAATGATATCGTGAATTCCAATTCTGAAAAAAGTTCAGAAATCGAAAATTTTGAACATTATTTTGTCAAAGAATGGCTGTCAAAATCATTACAGGCTGATATAAGTTGTTCTAGTGATAGACACAGAACTAACAACTCTGTCGAGGCTTGGCACAGTCGTATCAAGAAGAGGATGCACGGCACGAAGCGAAATTTATTCAAATTTATAGATTTATTACGAAAAGAGGCAAAACACAAAGATTACGTAATAAAGAGAAGTTTATTTGACCGTAATAAGAGAAAAAGGAGTGTGATTTTATTCAATAAAAAGTATACTGAAAAATTACACGACGTAATTGAGAAAAATATTACGCCACTGCAGTTTCTTCAAGGCTGCATAAAATTACAGAAACAGTGTAAATAATAAGTATGTGCCAGCAATTGTAAGTTTAAGTAGATAATATCCTGTTCCTATCGATGATTTAATATTAGGGAATATGTGAAAGCGACAATTGTTTAAGTTATATTTTCTGTTGATTTTTGTTGGAAAGAAATAAATTTTAAGCTTTAATTGATGTCTTATTTGTTACATAACTCGAAACTCTTACGCGGTGAACTCGCTGCGTAGGTATTCGTCTTCATTTAAAATTCGCTAAAAAAATACACCCTCATCACACTTGCGATTTGTGAGCGAATTTTGTATAAAGGCGAAGACGCAGCGAGTTCGCCGCGTACGAGTTTTGTATGAGAAATTCGCTCGCACATCGCAAATGTGATAAGGCTCTAAGAAATTGCATAGATGGAGGGTAATTAACAATTAATTTGTGGTTCCAGTAACTGGACATTATAACAACTAGACGTTTCGGCTATTGGGTGTTTTGATATTCAACATTATGACAGCTGCGCATATTATCTATTGGGTGTTTTGATAACTGGACATAATGACAAATTGACATTTTAACAATTGTTGTTTTGACACATGGATGTTATGACAACTGGGCATTTTAACAATAGGATATTTTGACAAATGGACTTAATATCAGTTTGTCTTTTTAACAATTTGGTTTTAAGTCACCTGGATGTTCAGACCACTGGACATTTTAACAAAAGGACATTATTTCCTTGGCATTTTGACACATTGGACATTCTGCCCTTTGGGCCAACATACCCCGGATTGGATTTATTATTTATGATTTTGTATTTTCGCGCGAAAACGCCATCCGCCATGCTGTTTTGACTCGTGACGTCATACTTTTAGTAAACAATACGGCTCTACGTAAGACTAAAGTAAAAAGATTTTTGTAATAATGAATTACAATACATATTGTTGGTGTCTTGTTCCTGAATGCAAGAATACAAGTATAAAAACACTAGAAAAATTGTGGATTCCACTGCCAAGTGATATTAAAATGAGAAACACTTGGTTGAAATTAGCAAGAAGAGCCTTCCGGATCTGATAACAAAAAATAGGTTATGTTGGATTGGTTGTGTAATAATTTACCCATTATAATTGTGTATTGTAAGAGAATGTTTAATACAATAAATACTTACATCGCTGTTTTAACATTTCTTAACTCAGCAGAACAGAAATCGGGATTGGACGCAAAAAATTTCGCCACCATCAACGTATTAATCCTCGGTAGATTTATATTGTCTGCTTTCACAAAACCGTCTTCCATGATTCTATTAAATTATTAAAGAGTAAAAACCCAAAAACATGATAGAAATTTTAAAATTTCAAAATAAACAGAGCCTGACATCATCAATATGTTTTCGATTTGATATTTGTTTACTAAAAATATGACGTCACGTCAGTACCCAACATGGCGGAGAGCGTTTTCGACTTTTGAAGAACAGATTAAAAAAGAGGATTTTTTAAATTGAATTATAAAATCCATATTGCACTTTTATGAATAATGATCGATGTTTTTCTTTTATTTTTTACAAAATCTATAAGATACGTGCATTTTTATATTTTATTTTACATGGTGTAAAATAGCCTATTGAGATTAAATTTTTTTGCGTCTCAGCCTTCAAGATATAACCGTGTCTATAATATACCTATGCCTATGGACGCTGTTGGATTTGAACCTATGCACCACGCTTTATTTGAATACCATAACTGTTCGACCGACGCTCTCGTTACATCAAATGGCCAAGTTATAGTGAAAATAAATCTAATTTTTATTTACATTCAAAACAAAAGAACAAAAAATACGGACAGTTTTAAATTTTTATCGTACCATGGCCAGAATCGAATCGGCTGTAGGTGTCGGATTACCGGAGATTATCGCTGTCGACAATGTGATCGACAAGGGTGACACTTCACTATGTCGACAAAAAAAATTTAGGTAACCCTTTGACCGCCATGGACAACTTTAAACGAATATCGGCTCTTGCCTGACGCGACAACAAAGCGTTAAGATGTTTAAAATAGGACTATTTTTTTAAACCGAAAGAATGTCAATCAAGAAATCAAATCATTTTCCAAACCTATCATAGAAGTAACGCGTATAAGGGAAAAATATATGGGTTAAGCGTTAAATTCGTTAGGAAAGGGTTTACCTATTTTGAGAATATCATACTTCCAAAATGTGCCCTTTCAGATTATAATGTCTTGCTCTTGCATTGCGACCGAAAGTATATATGTATACCGTATGTGTATATGTACTGTATCATCGATATTTCTATTCTATTTCTAAATTTGGATAATTGTGAAGTAGACGTTATTGCAGAAAATACTGCAGTGCAGTTTGTTACCGCTTCTTCTGCACTGAAGTTTTGGAAGAGGCAGTAAACTCAGTTTTACGTTATTTATGTGACCTCAACCAATGTCATGAAACCAAAAGATATTACAATTATTAAGTGATGTTAGAAATGTCTCATAATACTAGTAATGAATAAAAATATTGAATTGGATTGAATTGTGTATTATAGGACGTCGCCAAGAAATACATAGGTATTATAGAAAGTTAATTATTTATAAGTATGCATTTCAAAAGACCTATGTCTCGTAGACTATTTGGGTTGATAGACCACTTCCCGGTTTTGCCAATGTATTACACATATTTCTAAGATTTATGCTCCATTACGGTGACTACAAAGAGATACGGAAATAGCGACAAATTACCTAAGTTCAGTGTAGTGTTAATATTGCAAAATCTCGTATGAAGATAGTATGCAGAGTATAAGCGTATATCTGGGGGCACGGCAGTGCTCAGCCAAGTCGAGCAAAAAAAGCGGCATAAAGGTTTTTCAAGAGCAATTCTAACTAAAACTAAAAAATATTTTAAATGCGGTAGTAAGTTTATTTGTTTGTTTGTTTCCCCTTCACGGGTTATGTACTGATATTTAATATTTTTTATGATCAATAAGTGATGCTGATAAGACGGCTATTTACATTTTATTGAATTATTAATCAGAATTTTGTCATATTAAGTGAGTACCTACTGTTTAAATAAATAATCTAGTGTATTGAACCCCTAGATAGTATATAGAAATTCCAGATTTGAATATTAACGGGATTTTTCGATTGACACGGGTACAACGGTGGGTGTTCTCTTGTAATATATAAATAATAATATATTATTTTATGGATATAAAATATAGGCATTTAGCATTTTCAAGAGCATGTTTCAATTCGTCTCGCTCATAATATTTTTATGGTTGCCAGACGCTCATTGTTTTCGGCGCTGAAATATTTTCGAATGCCCAAAATTATTTTAAAATCGTATTGTTATGCGGTCGTCGGCGCGTTTTGTTGCAACCACAATAACTATAGTACGTATTCAGCGGAATTATTATAATTATAATCTTTGAGATAAAATAAATGCCGCGGATATTGACGGAGAGTATTAAGGCTTTAATTGGATTTTAAAACCACACGATTTCATATTGTAATACGACACAAAAAATAGTCTTATGGCTGGATCAGTAATGCTTTATCCAATTATGAAGAATAATTAATGTGCAATAAAGTTTATTTCATTCATACCTTTACAATTTTGTTGTGCTCATAAATATAAAAGGTATAACCTTCTTTTTTGATCATCTGATAGTTTTTAAAAATCTCCATTTCCGCGCTCGAATCCACGTAAGGCTCACAGACGGCCACCCAAACAGGAACGCGACCGTTTTAATTTCCTCGTAAAATTCTCGAAATAAGTCGTAAACGGCCGGCGACGTCGTGTTTACGCGTTCTACGTAAACGGGAACAATGGTCGCGTGCTTTTGTGCTTTCGCTACAGTCTCATTTATTTATCACTTGTCTGTGACTTCGTTTCCGTTAGGATTTAAGTAAAATGTGAATCTCAAACTACTACTCGAGCAACTTCATTATTAACCCTTAAGTCATTTAGGTGAACGTGGCAGTCTTTTCGAGACCGTCTCCCCGTAGGAATATTTGAGACTATCTGCTCATATTTGCATGGCACGGTTTCTAATTTTGTTTACCAAGTCTACACTAAAATCTAGATGTGATAATATGTATGCATGGATGAACTGCCGAGACTTCACGAGTTCCCGGTGTCACCATCCCAATGCTCTCAGCATTATCTCGCCCCGGGGCGCTCTCCTGAGGGCTCTCCTCACTCTTCAAGAGAGGAGCCCGAACTGTGCCTTCTGACAATGACTCTATATTAGGTAAGTCAGGTTTTACTAACTTTCATTATATGGAGAAATTGATCTAAATATTTTTTTTTACAATAGGTACTTATACTGAACAGCGCACATAGAAATGAAAGCAGTTGATATTCTAAACCAAATGATGAAAAAAGCTAACTACAGCAGAAGAATTGTAAAAAAAAATCCGCTAACGCATATCCTTGACCCCTTCTTTGTTATCAGATGGCGCCAAATCACGCGTATGCGCAATTCGCCGCGACATTGACTCGGTTTCGGACGGGAAAAACTAGACACAAAGTAAAACTGATGCAATTATTCGATAGGTTTAATTTATTAATAAGATTTCGTTTAATTTATTAATAAGATTCTCAAGAAACATTCAACACATATAAAAAAACACGGAAAGTAATGGTTAGTTCACAACGTGGCGACATTGTACCTAATTGAGCAACTCAAAATTTAACTTTACGAGTATCTAGATACCGACTAGAAAAAATTTCCGACTTTACTTTACTTTTACTTTACTAGATTCCGAGACGCAGACACGTGAATAAAACATATTTAAAAAGAGAAGAAATAAAGACCGATAAAAACTAGATAGAGAATCTCAAATAATATTTATAAATCGTTACATACCTATCCTTAATTTTGCGCATCGACTATTTTTTTAGTAGACACGATATATTAGTATGTACGATATACATATTATAATTCGCTATGCAAACAGACAGATCGCTAATAAAGATATCTATTTGTAATTCTACTAGCCCAACGTTTTAAATTGTCGTTACATTTGGTTATACTAATCTATGATTAGAGAAACAAGGGAAACCATAGAGTTGCGTTATCAAAAAATAGTTACAGAATATATGGTAATACCATCCTGATTCCTTATATTAAGTCTGGACTTGAGAATAATAAAAACACCGGCGATTTAATATTAAAACCGAATAATAATTATTGCTATAGTAATATTCGATTAAAGTAACTTTACGACAAAGATATTTTCTTTAAAACTTGGAACTATTAAATGCATCAGTGAGCTTGAAAAGATTAAGAAATATTTTTTTTATTTATTTTCGATTTGGGTCTTTGCGCCGTATGTAATTAATTTCATTGATTGCCAAACGCTACTAAAAGGAACATTTTCCTACCCAGTACATTTTTTGTTTTATAGTCATAAATTATGCATGAATTTATTGAATATTATTAAATACTTATAAATATATAAGCAACAATTTTTTTTCTTGATAAAAATAATATAAACTGTCTATAAAAAGATCATATTAACGATGAGTTGAAAAATGACTTTAATTTTTTTTTATTCACAGATGTCATACTAGTCTCCATGACTTCTTCTGTCCGACATCAGCCAGGCAACATCAAAGGTCGCGTGTTACGCGCACTGCGTACTAAATGCGTGCGCGTACGCATAAGCAAATGAGCCACGTGTTTTGACCTCTCGTGTTGTCATTCGTCAAATTTTATAAGTGGCAACTTATCAAGTTTATTCATGATGATCAGATGCTTATTCGATTTCAGTTCAGTTTTCACCGAAAAATATATATATTTTTTTTAAATCTTTCGTTCAGACATCAAAATAAATGGACACAATACCAGCGATTTGTGTGAGGGTGTATTATGTGTATCCTGTTTATGTACCTATATAAAAAATATATCTTCCATAAACGAAGCAGGATTTCAGAAGCGGTTCAAAAAGTTGATGAATTATGTATACATTTTCCTCAGAAGCATTCAAATAGCCACGATGTAAATAAACACGATCCATAAAATAACTTTGCAATTAAAAAATGATGCAACTTCGCCTTATAAACGCGGTATCATAAACGTGTAAAAATATCACAATTAATTATTTTATGACACTTAAATACCCACACCATTGAACCAATCATAGAAAGCTGGGTGTTAGCCGCAAATAAAAAATAAAAAGATACGAAAGAAAAAATCAAATCTCAGTAAATTTTGATAGTACCGTTACCATAATGTTTTTTTAATGGACAAAGAATCCATGCTAGATAGAAAAAAAGTGTGTTAATGATTTTTTTTTGGGCTCATTAAACCATAATAATTAGGTAACTACGCGAAGTGGTAGTTTAAAAAATAACATATCATGCATCTAAATCAAAAAATAAAAAAAATATACATTGCTAGTGATTGACATCTAACGCCTGAAAGTATAATGATGATAAAAACGCATTACTGCGAATTTTAAATTTCAACCATTAAATTAAACAAGGTAAATAAATTCATAAACGAAATATTAGTCACATAATACTCGAGCCAAGTACTTACCTTTATTCATATTTTATTTCATCATTAATGTTTCCTTATTCAAATCTCTTCTGTTATCAAAAAGTGAAAATCTATCATGTTCAAACACTGGCAATAAATTACTCAAAAAAAGAGTAAAAAAAATATACACTGAAAAAAAAAACATGGTCATATCGCGGTGGAAATCTTAACATCTAGGTACTTACCAGTTCAGCAACTATTTTTTTCTTCAAACGCTGACACTCGTTCGAAGGCTTTGTAAACGTGTTGGTGTTGGTTTTTGAAGGCTGTAACAAGGTAACAACAGTTAATTGCTGTGTCCTAAGTACTAACTACTATCGCTGTTTCGGTTCTTATTATGACGTGGAAACGGGACAGCGATAGTCTATAGTCTTTCGCGCGATAAAAACGGCGTAGCGCGCGCCATGCTACGTCTAAGTAATCATTTTTCCTAAAGATACATACATATAATCACATCTATATCCCTTTCGGGGCAGACAGAGCCAACGGTACCGAATAGGCTAATAGGCCACGTTTAGCTATTTGGCTTAATGATAGATTTGAAATTCATATAGTGACAGATTTCTAGCCCATCGCCTAAAAGAATCCCTAGTTTATAAGTCATCCTATAGTCGCATTTTACGACAATAATGTGTTAAAGATTGAGTGGTCCTATTTTACTTTCATCGCGTTAAAGAAGAATCCAAATCCGAATAGATTGTTGGTGCCGGGAACCACACGGCTAAGATTTCATTGGAAATTTGTAAAATGAAACTTGTCAATACTAACCTGTGTAGCCTTCGTCGTGTTAGACTGTAGAACTTTGTTGATATCCTTGATGGAGTGTATTGACACGTCTAATGTGGAGGCGTCCTTGTCGTGACCTGATTTAGGTTCAACTTTCGACCCGTACTTTCTTTCAGGCTGCTTCTTTTGAGGTTCGGGATGCTGAAACAAATGAATATGTTAAACGAACTGATGAAAATATTAAGAAAATAAATATATCATAAGAAAGTATGTACAGATGTAGACTATCAAACGTTTAATGTACAAACATACATATAGTCACGTATATATCCCTTGCGGGGTAGACAGAGCCAACAGTCTTGAAGGGCCACATTTAGCTTTTTGGCTTGATAATAGAATAGAGATTCAAATAGAGACAGGTTGCTAACCCATCGCCTAAAAAAGAATCCCAAGTTTGTAAGCCTATACCTCAGTCGCCTTTTACGACATCCATGGGAAAGAGATGGAGTGGTCTCATTCTTTTTTTTATTGTTGCCGGGAACCACACGGCCCGAAAGTTTAATGTTACAAACACTCCATATCCCAAAGATGTCGTAGACAGCGACTAAAATTCGTCGTAAAAAGCGAAGCCCTACAACTGAACATGGCCTTTCAGTCTTTTCTAGACTGTTAGCTCAGTCTACCCCGCAAGGGATATATGTGACTATATGTATGTATGTTATGTTTGATTGCTAAACGATGCTGTCGTGATGAGGCAAAACATCGCGAGGAAACCTGCACATTCAATCTTGATGTGTAAGCTAGATGCAATATGGGTCATATTCCTCTGCAAAGGTTATGGAAGTCAGACTGGCTCGCTTTGTAAATACAACATTAACCCAATCAAGAATCAATCATCAATGGTCACAAATGCACCTTCATTAAGTACTCTTCTCTCCTGATAATATGAAACATTGACGGTTATTAGAATGAAGAAGATTTTGATGATTTGACGGCTTCTGTGGCGCAGCGGTAGTACACTTGTCTGTAAAACCGGAGGTCCCGGGTTCGAATACCGGCCAAGGCATGATGAGAAAACAACTTTTTCTGTTCGGCCTGGGTCTTGGATGTTTATCTAAATAAATATTTATTATAAAATATAGTATCGTTGAGTTAGTATCTCGTAACACAAGTCTCGAACTTACTTCGAGGCTAACTCAATCTGTGTAATTTGTCCCGTATATATATATTATTATTTATTAAATCCCATGCGAAAAATTTAAGGACTCCAGCCGCTGTAGCATTTCACGCGCGGCACAGTTTTCATCGCGCGAAAAACTATCGCTATTTCGCTTTTTATTATGACATGAAACCGGACAGCGATAGTTCTTCGCGCTATAGCAACGGCGTCGCGCGTTACATGCTACAGTGGTAACTAATCCTACTACTATTATAAAGGCGAAAGTTTGTATGGATGTTTGTTACTCTTTCACGCAAAAACTACTGAACCGATTACCATGAAATTTGGTATGGTGGTAGCTGAAGACCCAGAATAACACATAGGCTACTTTTTATCCCAGAGTTCCCGCGGGATTGATAGGGTTTCCATGCGGACGAAGTCGCGGGCGGCCTCTAGTACATAATAAACTCACGAAGCTATGGTGCGTCGGGTCATCCTCCCAGTTATTAATCTGGTCGGCCAGGGCAGCTAGCCTCCCGAATTTCTTCTTGCCGCCCGTCTTGACCTCCTTGACCTCGGTGGGTGGAGTCTCTGACCTGAACTGCTGCTCGGTGCGGTGTATCGGCGATGAGAGGGTCGGCTTATCTGTAAAATTAATGTTAGTTACATTTATTAAGAAGAAGCTTTGCATTTGGGAATATCTTAGAATAAATTAGTGGGTCTTTGAGTAAAAAATTGAAGTTATCTATGTTACTTATGAATTCCTGGCTTATTTTGGAACAAAATTTAATTATATACATAAATGTATGTAGGTATTTATTTTGTACCAAATCCACAAAAATAATAAAGCAAAAATAAAAATTAATTTTGTATACTTGTAATAAATAAACTCAACTGGACTGATTTTCACAAAAATGTTATAAGGCGAAAGTAAAGTATTTAAATTAATAATTAATATATTACGAATTCAGACACTATTTAATTTAAGCTATTTTATAATCAAACTAAATCATTACTATGAGAATTTTCTAATGATAACATTGTTTTTATCAATTCTTTATCATATCCTGTAGAGTAAGAGTGTGATTTATCAATACAGGATATGTGAATCAGAAGCTTATTATGTTTTTGGTTTTACTCCTAAAAACATTAGAATGAATGTGCCGTGTGGTTCCCGGCACCAATATAAAAAAGAATAGGACCACTCTATTTCTTTCCCATAGATTTCGTAAAAGACGATTAAGGGATAGGCTTAGGCACTTGAGATTCCTCTTTTAGGAGACGGGCTAACAAACTCTCACTATCTACCCCGCAGGGGATATAGACGTGACTGTATGTGTGTGTTTGATAGCTTTCGTCAGTGGCTGCAATTGCATGTGGTTTCCATGTTTAGAAATAAGTTGCTATTTTTAAAGAAACAACAATGTTCCTATGCATAATGTTTGGAATACTATGCTTCCTAAACTATCTCACTTTACTATGATCTTGGTCTGGTCTACTGATTGGCGGTTTCCAGATTTTCATCATACATACATGTCATGCCTTTTTCCTAGAGTGTTCGGCAAAAAATTATGACTAGTCTTACTAAGGTACAGACTCAGATAAACTGAGATACAAGTATTACTAGTTTAGACACCAGTCCATCACAACCTTACACTGATCAATTCTCAAATTCAGTTATTAATATGTAACCTAAATACTTTATTTATAAGTGTATGGAGAGAATTTTGAATTTAATATTACCTGAGTACAAGTTTCCCAGCCTGTCCAGACGAGACTTCATGTTTGTGCGTATGCCTCCGCGGTCACTCTTGTTGTCCTCCTCAGCTGCCTTGTCCATGATTGCTTTGGATGTATTGTCTGAAACATACAGAAAAACCTATATGTATTACTCTTGTTAGAATATGTATCAGGTGTGTTTATGACAGGCTTTACCTAGTATTGACACTGCAAGTTTTAATGTTATTCAGTAAAGTAATGATAATGAAGAATAAATTTAACAATTCTTGTGACTTTTACATAACATATATGTATATATTATCACATCTTTATTCTTTGTGGGGTAGACAGGACCAACAGTTTCGAAAAGGCTGAAAAGCCTTATTTTGCTGTATGTTTATATGATGGAATTAAGATTCAAATTGTTTGCTAGCCTATCATATACAAAAAGAATCTCAACCTTTCCCTTAGTCGTCTTTTACGACATCCATGTGAAAGATATGGAGTGGACCTAATCAAAAGTGCTGGAGACCCACTGAGCACTATTAATCATAGAAATATATATTTTTTTGTAAAACAACAATAAATGACATACAGCGCAGTTGCATCAAATAAAAATTACATTTACATGTAAAGCCACAGTAAGACTTTTACACACCTGTGTACATTTTAAATCCTGACATAGAATAATAAAAAAATAAAATCCCTAAGTTCACAAAGTCAAAATCTTTGACAATTTCACTGTCATATCAAACAAATCATTCTCAACTTTATTATTATTGCACTTAATTATAAATATTCTAAAACAAAAGTAAAACAAGAGCTTTAGCTGATTTCACCACTAAAAGACTGAATTAAAAACACAACTAAATCAACAGCTATTAAAAACAAATGAGTATGAATGAGATAAACAAAGAGCTTACATTTCTTAATAATACGCAAACAATAATTAGCAGAAGTTAATCTAATGACATAATTAGTCATAGTCCCAGAAGTAATGGTGTTAAAGCACTTTGTTTACATGAGGAAAATAATTAGATTATATTATTATTGTAATTCATTAAGGTTCCAATCAGCAATTTGTTTGTATAAATACTAGCTTATGCCGGGGATTTTACCTTAAAACTCTATAAATGTTAACTTATGTATTATACTATTCCAATGTCTAAGCTTTATTACTGCTGTTTAATGAAAATTAGTTTTTGCATGTAATAACAAACAACACACACACATCATTACAAGCTTTGGCATTTATCATAAAATATGGGCCTGGGGTCTATGACAATAATCTAGAAGTGACAAAGGCAGATGTTTAAAGTGAGGTTACTGTTTTCTGACCTCTTGGCCATCAGTTCTTGCTCTTAACCCATAGCACATCCCCATTCCTGGAGTCAGGGCTTGGGAAGCACCACGGGTTAAGCTGAAGAGAGTTGCTACCTACAAAGACAATTGTTATATCACTCACCTTCAATTTCCTCTACAATAACATTACTGCTGCCGTCACCACGGTCATAAGAAATGCTTATTGGGGCATCTCTTTCTTCCACCTGTACTTCAATCTGGATATCATTCCGATGACTGATGTTTATCTCCACAGAAACATCTGAATTACGTCGGTTAACACTCGTTTTAGGACTCCTGAATTCTCGCTTGGTCACAACTACGTCATTTCTGGACTTTTGAGGCGTTGTCAATACAAGTTGGTCCTTTTGACCACTAGCGCGCCGAGTTAAGGGTTTAGCTGGCAAATCAGACTTTAGAGATTTTCGCGGAGACACAACAGAGTCTTTAACCGCCTTTGCTGGCGATTTAGAAGGCGAATTGTCTTTCTTAAGAATATTCTCAGTTAGTGGCTTTCGTTTGGGGACTTGTCCAGAATTTGCTAGTTTTTGGTCAATTTTCTCCTGTCTCGCTCTTGCTCGTTCTAACATACGCTGAAATTCAGTAAGAATTAGGTAAAATTATCAAATAACTGTTGGCTTTCAACAACATACATTTAAATAAAAATGTTATGCATGCAACCTACCTGAGTGAAGGGATCCATTTCAACCACTTAAGTATGCAATAAATAATTGACACTATCACACTAACAACACCACCAGCATAGTTTTCGTCCACTTTATAATATTTATTTTACGTAAACTACGTAATTATTATTTATTCAGTAAAAACCACTACAATTGGCCCGTTGAAATCGAAAGTTTGACATAAACCGATTTATTCAAATTAGTTTAGTTGTAGGACGGCAGGTGGCGCTTTAATAACGTTCGGAAATTAGTTTCATTCTCGGACGAAGTATCATGTTTCATTCAAGTAGCTTTGCAAATATACACTTTTGATTCAAATGCAGAGCAATTTGTGCAATGTAATTTTACTAAAATATTTATTTACGATATTTACTTCATTTAATTAATACAAAAATTGTACACCATTTAGTAAAAAATGGAGTACTTGTATGGCGTACTTAGTTATAGTTCCTCTAATACTAGAAATACACCGAATACTCTCATTACATTATAAAACACCTAAAACATACGCCGCGCCATCTATTAGAGAGTAGCAAAACTTATAACTTTAATTGTTTACTACAGATGGCGGTGTACTTTATGTTCCTTATGTATTTATTATGTCCTTGTTAAGGATATAACAATAATTTAAACAGCTTATAAACTTGCAATTTTTATTTTAGGCCCTGGGCGGGCCATGTGTCACTATCGAATCTCAACTCCTGGTCTTTTTTCACTTATTTCGTGATTGTTGGGTCCTCTACCCTGTAATAGATAAAGATGTGACATTTGTACACATATCTACATCTACATAGTATTACCTTTTAAGAGGTTTTGGCCTGCCTGTACTTCTACAGGTACAGCCAAATTCTGCCTAGTTAGGTACATGATGCGATTGACCTCAAGCATATCACGGCATTATATTCGTTTCAATTTATTAACCTATGCAATGATCTCATACCAATATGCTTATAAGTGGATAATGCCGTTTTGTCCCGAGGTGTGTGTCAACATCCTGTGCGGATCACATGTCCTTTGAGTCGTAATAAAAGAAGGTACCTACCTACGTAATCAACTTACAAAACCACAAAATAAATTGTTAGCTTTGTCTCAATATAGGAACCTACCTACTCAGACCGTAAATTATAAATTGAGATGATGGAACAAAGGGGGCTTCGAGATATCGTCGGCCTAATTCGTTGACCTGCTAAGTCCATTTTTGGGCAATTTCATATTCATTATCCCAAAAATAATAGGCAGGAAGTCGCATCACCCATATACCGAAGGCAATAGCGATCTTAAAAAGTTGATACCATTATTTCATAACACACATATGTATTTGTGCCATGTTAATCCGTTTAGAATATGACCACTCCCACTCAACCCTTTGGATATCGTAAAAGGCGACTAAGGGAATAAGCAAATACATCCGTTGCTTCCATGCTGATAGTGAAGAAAATACATTGTGTGTATCAGCTACTTCTTTTCACGTGCATAATGTAAAAGCCAATCAAGGAAATTGCCAATAAACTAGGGATTCATCCTTTAGTCGATGGGCTATCTAGGGCCTGACACTCGGTATCTTAATCTTGATCCAGCCCAACATGGCCTTTAGTGTTTTCGAGACTGCTATTAAGCTGTTAAAGATGTATAAATTGGTTTGTAAGTATATTTGTTCATTTAGCCAAAGTTTACCTAAACCTATTACTTACTGCATAATTTACATAAATCACGGAAAATAGAACAAATACTTATAATCATCTCGAAACCAGTTTTCGAATTACATAGTGGTACGAGTATGTAGTATGAAGTATTTATTATATGTATGTATGTAGATATAAGCTTATCATGCAAATGCATGTGCCGTGTGGTCCCCGGCACCAATCCAAAAAAGAATAGAACCACTTCATCTCTTTCCCATGGATGTCGTTAAAGGCGACTAAGGGATAGGCTTACAAACTTGAAAAATAGTAACAAATAGGTACATGATATACTTAGGTATATATTTTTAGAATAAAATTATTAAGCACAAAAAATGCCTATTCACTCTTTCCTTGAAATTATCCCAGTAGTACTTACTTATTCAGTCTCTGGCAGGTCCCTTTCGATCTCTGCATACTTCTTTCGCTTCATTCACAGTCATCAATAGCTTCATGCTTACAACACATCCACTTATTAACATCTCCAAACTAGTTTCTCAGCTACGTAGCGGTATGTTAGTTCCCAAGTATGTAATTTATAGATATCATTGGAAATGGCCGGCAGTAGACTGCTCCGAGCGCTTGGATCTGCCAGTCGTTTTTGTAAACACACAAATAAAATATGGGTAAGTGTTGTTGTTTACTTTGTGTAACATAGGATTTATTTACATAACAAATATATCTAGACAAAAATCTTTGTGTGTAACTATCGAATATATATAATTTAACTACTGTTTGATTTCCTCAAGAAAATTTGATCGATGTTAAGGTTTTATCTTAGAATTTGTAGAGAACCTATATGTATTACCGAATTTAAATTTATATATTTTAATAAGAATTACGGCTTTGAAGTCACGTGCTTTATTTTAAAATTATTTTATTTTAAACATAGGTTTGTAAAAATTTCAACATACCTAGGTGTGTTAGTATTTTACAAAGCAGAATATATCGAGGCAAGTAATGTTGGAATTTGAAACCTGTCCACTTGCTTTTTTTATATGTAAATCATCACACTATCAATATTTACCCATACTTTTTTTAACCCTTCGGTCGTCTATAATAGTTCTTTCTAAAATTCCGTTTTTGTACCGTTTACTATAAGGGAACTACATATATTACCTTTCACACCTTCGAAAATAATACGTAGATATATTGGCTAAGTATAGTTACTGATAGGCAGTAAGTTAACTTACAATAAGTCGCACCCCAGGGATGTTGTTTATTTTCATTTTAAATTATTATTGTTTATTTTAACCTAATTAAATCGATTTTAATTCATGCAAAATCATTGATAATAATTATAATCTGTAACATTGATAATACAAATAATGAATTGTCTTAAAATCGTTATAAAATGAACAATAATATCTAATTGTGGTGTAAGAGTGTCGCTCCCAATGGCACAGGCATATTTTTGTTTAAAAATAGGTTCCAACAATTGCTTTATACACCCACTAAGTACCTACCTAATAAAATATTCAGGCAAACAAACGGAAATACTTATGATTGAGCGAGAGAGAGAGAGAATATAGAAATAAGCTTCAAATGCATGCATGCATTTCGTAAAAGCATGCAAATTGATCGGATGTTCTTGAATAATAATATGTTTACGATTAATTTCACAATGTTTCTCGATGCGAGGTCGATTTCGCGAAACCAGTTCAAGCCTTGCAAACGGCGGATCATGCCGGTAATATAATTTAATTCTGACTGCAATAAGGATTCTTTAGACTGCACTGATTCACTAGTTACTTACTTTCAGCTTACATAGGTACAATATTATAAGCAGAAAAGAAATGTTAAGTACTTTTGTTTGTTAACAGTACTAACTATATTTTTATTTATTTTGAGTTCTCTGTCAGGCGGATGGTATGGTCGACTGGTAAATACCTAATGCTCCGTCAATTGTGCTATACACTTGTATTTTGTACAAAAAAGTTTACATAAATAAATAAATGAAAAAAACTATTTGACCGATTTTGATTAAGTATATCACAGTAGCAATCAATTTTATTAAGTAGATATAGAAAGATTAACAAATATGGGCATCATAGAGATATAACCAACGGAACAAAATAAAAATGTCACGGTGAAAAAGTACCACAAATAACATTTTGCTTTTCATGTTGAGTATGGTATGTTAATACATACTTTATATCCTTTACGAGACAGACAGAGCCAACAGTTTCAGCTGTATGATTCAAATAGTGACAAATTTTAAAAACGTGTCACTATTGAATGACTGAACTTGTGCTTTACAAGTTTATTTGCCTATAACTTAGTCGCCTTTAACGACATCCATGGAAAAGACATGGAGTAGTCCTATTTTAAAGTTGTTTCACATATCATGGTTAGTCTTCTCGGTCATACGGTATCAGGTTCTTAAGTTGGTATTAACAAATAAATGTAAGTCATTCTGGTATTACAGGTTCCCTGACTATCATTCTCTCGGTCTGTGCCTTCTGTTACATTATATCAGGAACTGAAGCTGGTAAGTATGTATTTAATATAATCGAATAAGTTAAGCTAGTTAATAATATTAGAAAGGTTTATGTGCCGTGTGGTTCCCGGCACCAAAACAAAATAAAAATAAGACCACTCCATCTCTTTCCCATGGATGTCGTAAAAGGCGACTAAGGGATAGGCTTACAAACTTGGGATCCTTTTTTAGGCGATGGGCTAGCAACCTGTTACTATTTGAATCTCAATTCTATCACTAAGCCATAGCTGAACGTGGCCATTCAGTCTTTTCAAGACTGTTGGCTCTGTCTATCTCGCAAGGGATATAGACGTGACCATATGTATGTATGTATGTTTACGACTGTTTCGATATTGAGGAAAAAATCCGATTTGTAGATAAACCAATGTAGATTTTAATGCTTTATCATTAATTGTTATTATACATCTATGCCAATTACAAAAGCAATATGTGAGTCAGTACCTAACTTTATTGCGTCTTTTGATAAATGTATGTTTGTATATACTGAAGAGTATGACAACAGAAAATTATTCTCCAAGTTTCTGTGTTGACTTCTCATAAAGGCATCCTTTTAAACCGATACGAATTTCTTATCATAGTTAGGTATATGTATGTTGACTTCATGTATGTGATTGCTCATTGTTACGCTCCACCACTATATAAGACTGTACTTACTAGATTACAAGTGTATACCTACATACATACATATATAAAATACCATAATACATATACCTACCATTGAAATATTGCTACTAAGTACTTTATTTACCATCTTGAGGTTATTGTCTATTCCTTATTGGTTCAGTATGACTTCTCTGTACCTATTCTGTACAATCAATTGTGAGTAAGCTCGTGACTAAAACAATTATACAAATATTGTATTTAAATGCGAAAGTTTGTAAGCGTTTAGTGTGTAGGTTTTTTTTCCGTCAGTGCATGGGTTAGGATTCGAAGGATACGATAAGGTAATTGATACAGTGGGCTATTGAAAAAAATATACCATGAACGATATGTCTAGTAAGTAGTAACTACGTACTCTTTGGTCTACGCAACGAAGGTACTATATTATTATACCATTTTATATACCATTATTTACCTAAACTGTACAGTGTACGTACATTGCTGAAATGGGATTCAACCTCTGACATGATTTCAAGACACCTCATCCACCAACTCTCTAAGTTAAATAAAATTCCCTTCCATATTCCAGTGACTGGCAACTGCCCTCAAGCATCGAAGGTGTACGGGTGCTCTCCCAAATGTCTCCAGGATTACGAGTGTACCCACGGGAAGGTCTGCTGTCCAAACGGATGTAACACCAAGTCGTGCACCCAACCAGCGGCTAGCGGCACCGGCACTGGGGGATCCAGCAAATATGGATCTTCATGTAAGTTTTTTTTACATACATACATACATATGTTCACGTCTATATACCTTGCGGGGTAGACAGAGCCAACAGTCTTGAAAGGACTGAATGGCCACGTTCAGCTATTTGGCTTAATGATAGAATTGAGATTCTAATAGTGACAGGTTGCTAGCCCATAGCCTAAAAAAGAATCCCAAGTTTGTAAGCCTATCCCTTAGTCGCCTTTTACGACATCCGTGGGAAAGAGATGGAGTGGTCCTATTCTTTTTTGTATTGGTGCCGGGAACCACAGTTTTTTTTACATCCTTTCCAAGTTTACACCTTGGTAAAATTTAATTAGGGCCAGGGTCTTCTTCCTCCTGGCTTTTAGTTCCAGTTGCATGCTCATCACTATGGAGATGAGCCAGGGGTATGCCTTTGACCATGGACCCTGGATAAGGTGAGTCAGGTTTTTGCATGAAGCGACTCCACTTTGCAGGCAAACCTTATCCGTATTGGATCGATCATGGTTACACATCCAGTTGCCTGAATGTGCAGGTTTCCTCACGATATTTTCCCTCATCGTTAGAGCACCGGTTAGTATTTAAAATAAGGTAACATAACTTCTAACAAAAGTCATTCGCGACTTTTTGTCGCGAACAAAATATTCATGTTGTTCTATACTGTGTTTTTGTTTCCGAAATGTGTGTTTGATCGACCTTAACCTTTTTTATGAGGAATATTGTTTAATAAGTGTGCGTGCAGAAGCATAATGTGTGTTGGAGAGCGTTACATTTATAAATTAAGTGACTTCAGATTTCGTCCCAAAAATCCCCATAGCATTATAAAAATACTGAAGTACATACATACATATGGTCACGTCTATATCCCTTGCGGGGTAGACAGAGCCAACAGTCTTTAAAAGACTGAATGGCCACGTTCAGCTATTTATTTAAATACTGAAGTGTTGTGATTTTAAGCTCGTGAGAAGTTTGATTTCTAAAGAAGAGAAAAATATATGACCCTTTTTAATTGTTACTTTATAATTCCAGCCGGCGCTGGCGTGTATTGCGACAACGTGAAATGCAATGCCTTCGAGGTGTGCAAGTTGGATCCCACCACCAAGAGGAACAAGTGCAGCAGGGCTTAAATTTATTAAAATATGATTGCATTAATTTTAGACCATAGATAGATAGAAAGCACCCTTACTTTTATGCAAATAAATTAAAACAAAAATAACTTATCCTAAATGTATGCTAAGGTGATGAACAAAAGGTAGCCTTAACAAATTTTTCATATTCGTGAAAATTCCGTTCACTTAAAGAACTCACAATAAAGGTAGATATAATATATAATATTAGGTAACTAGGTATTATTAGATATAGAGGTAATCAAAATGTTTACTATTATTATAAACGTGCCTCACTTATGTAAAGAAAACAATTTTCTTCCCTACATAATAAGAAGTAAAGCCTGATTTGGCATTTTTATTCCAGCCCTTATATCCCAGATATTTATTTTTATATCGTATTATTATCTTATATGTTACTTTTAAGTAAAATAAAATAAAGATTTTACGAATCTGATGGTTTTATTAATTAAATTATGTAACCTTATTGAGTAAAACAAATTAAGGTTAATTCATTTTATTTAAGATCATATCTACTGATTATCAAAGTAACTAACCTAATTTATTAACATCAATTCAATTAAGTAATAACAATTTTATTTTGGTATGTTGTATCTATCATATATAACCGTACCTACCTACTTACCAAATGAGCTGAATGATCTCATACATACATATAATCACGTCTTTATCGCTTGCGGTGTAGACAGGGCCAACAGCCTTGAAAATGAAATGAAATGAAATTTTGATAAACCACGTTCAGCTGTTTGACTTACTCATAGAATTGATATTCATATAATAATAATGATCTCATTTTGAGGTTCAAGTCATATCACTATTTAAAAAAGTGTTTATCTTTTGCAAAACCTGAGGTTATCTTTTAATTTAACTAAGTTATTTTCGTTACTGTGTTGTTATGTCGACTTATTTATCAGGTACCAAGATAAATGCATGTTAAAAATTATCAAATGCATTTAAATTAAAATGTCTTTTAATTCATCAATGCAGAAGCTTCCTGCATGTAAAATGCGTTCGAAAATATAAATGTTAGGATGTGCATATGGTACCGTTTGAATATTAACTCTTACTTTATGAAAAAATAATACATAACAGGAAAAGTTTACTTGTTTTACCTTTTATTCCTATGGTCTTGTATTCTCTACGAACGCCATCTAGTAGTGAGTAGAAACACTTAAAACAACAATAAAAGTCATCTCATTACCTAAGTCAATGTTGCAGACTATTCTTATATGTTAGTAGGAACCTGCACATTCAAGTAGCTATAAGATGAGTTGCAGAAGTTAGTTGGGATTCGTTTCGTGTAGAAACCTTGCTTGCTCACCCAATCCAGGATCCACGGTCAAGGGTGAACCCCGGACTCCTCTCCAGAGTGGTGAGAATTTAACCGGAACTAATAGTAGGTAGAAGAAGAAACAGCACTATGAAAATATAAAGATATACCTAAGTACATTATTAATATTTTGACAGGTTGCTAGCAATGTCCATTTGTTTAAAAGAAGTATACCGTGGTAACCAACGAATTATTAAAAACTTACTTTATCATTGTGATTTAAATCTGGCCAAAGGCAATATCGATTTAATTATTTTACACATTGTATAACAAGTTGTCAAAGCAGACATTCAAGGCACATATAAATGGGAACTTTAGTCGGGGAAGGACAAGACGTACGTTCCTTGATAAAATAGGGGACATCCAGGACAACCTGGCGCAAAGTCACTATGAGCTGACCATTAACGGACGAGGTTGCATAAAGTAATGAATAATTGTAGCGCAAAGATAAAAAAAGTAGAAAGATATAGTCTCTGCCTTTCGGGAAAGGGGCGTGATGTTATTTACGTAAGTACTTTTGATATTGGAAAAGCTTATACTTGGGATTATTTTTTAGGCGTTGGGCTAGCAACCTGTCACTATATAAGCTGAATCTCAGTTCCATCATTTAGCCATTTCGCTAATCGTAGCGTCAGTCAGTATTTTCGAGATTTTGTCTCAGTCCACACCATATGAACGTTATAGATATGATACCTAATCTACATACAAACACGAAATACACTCACACACTGATCACGAAATCTCAAAAACTAGTGAGCTAATAAAGATGAAATTGGGCAGGAAGATAGATTGTAACTAAGAGATGTCGTCTAAGAAAGGATTTTGGGATATTCCCGCGGGAACGGTATACAACGGGGCTTCTCATTATACGCGGACGGAGCCGCGGCCGCTCCCTTGTGTATGTAATGTATGTTTAATAGATAACCTCGAAGTAACCAGCCTATTCTAACCACAAAACAATGCGTATTCCCTAATAACACATCAGTGACTGACTCACTGACGCGAAGTGAAGTAATGAGTCGAAGCCATCACGCCGGCGAGGTCGTGTCTAGGAAAATTACAGGAAAACAATGGGTAAGTCGATTTTTTTTATTAATAACTAGGTTCTGTCGCTCTTGCATGATATTTTTTATGGGCGAGTTGAAATAGCTATGATATATATGTATATCCCTACTTCCTTGCTTATATTATAAATCCGAAAGTAACTCTGTTAGTCTGTAACGCTTTCACGCCTAAACCACTGAATCGATTTTAATGAATTGTGGAACATAGATAGAGTTAACCATGGGAACATAGGATGAACATATGCTTGCATTGTTAGGCCTAAGACCTGCAGTCGATCAATTAGGCTGTAAAAGAAGAAAAAGAAACATAAAAAAGAATATTGAATAGAGACGGGATAACCCCGAGCTAGAAAAGAAAAAAAATAAAAAAAAGACTAGGTACCTACATACATATTTATTATGCTAAATATTAAATTTTCAGGGAATTTGACTTTCATCTTGTGCGTGGCGGTTGCTATGGCGATCGTCGGTGAGACTGGTGAGACAATACACTGTTAATCATACAATCACGTCTTTATCCCTTACGAGGCAGGCAGAGCCAACATTCTCGAAAATCTGACCTGTCAGACTTTCGAAATTCAAATTGATGGTATCTAGATTCAAATTTAACCCATCGCCAAAACAGAATCTTAAGTTTATATACTGCAGAGGGAGCGATGATTCCGCCAGACTTGGTGTCATGCCTGGGTAACCGCGGCTCTGACAGTGATGAGTCGAAGGTTGTATGTATGCTCCAATCCGTGAAATCTTTGCTGTGATAGGCCTGGTGAGTGACATTTTGTGAAATCGCCACAAACTGTTCCTAATTATCGCAACGTGGACTCTTAACCTATATCATTTAAAATTTGACTCAGACTGATCATTATAATTTGATGCTCTTCCTATCAATATAAACTTTTCATTCAGCTACAAAAATCGAAATTATTAGGTACTTCATCTTAATTATATTGATTTATATGATCACCACACACTACGTATCTTATTTTACTTACTGTGAACTAATTCGACAATGTATATATTAACAGCTGTCAATGTACTACTAAAACTCGTCTACATTTTTCCCTAAATTCTCCTTCTTCTTACAGTGGTTCCTCTTATCCTGGAAGTTGGTCGTCAGCTCCGAAAATTCTTCACATTTCCTCGTCGTAAACATCTGTCCAAAGACGGAGAAACCTCGTTCAAAGTATCCCAACCCTGGTTTTTTGCCGCGAACAACGTTTTCTGTTTATATTTCGCCCACCACGATGAATTGGAGCAATTGATTTCGGTATTTTCATTGTGCTTTGTCACTCACTCTCATTTTTCGTACAAAACTTATCTTGTTGTCTCACTTACTGTCATCTTTTTAGTATTAAACTTGTCGTGTTGTCTCATTCACTCTGATTAACCGTATTAATGTCAAAAGAAGCGCGAAATGTTATGTCTGCTTGTGTGCATTTTAGGCTTTTTGGTGTTGTGATCTGTTATATTATATTTTTTTATAAAATTACATACATACATACATACATATAATCACGTCTATATCCCCTGCGGGGTAGACAGAGCCAACAGTCTTGTAAAGACTAATAGGCCACGTTCAGCTGTTTGGCTTTAAGATGGCATTGGGATTCAAATAGTGACAGGTTGCTAGCCCATCGCCTAAAAGAAGAAAATTTTAAAAAAATTTATATAGTTTATGTAATTTAAAAATTTTATAAAATTTATGCAACTAAACTAATTTTCTGATCAGCGTGGTTAAAGTTACACATTCGGTTGTCTAAATGTAAAGATTCCTAACACGGTTCAATCAATTCCATCTACCTGAACAATTCCTTCGTATATTCTCTACAGTAATGGCTCTATCTAATATAAGGAATGAAAACACGTGATATCTATGGTCATTAAAGATTTTATATCTAGGCGTACCTACCTAATATTTTCATTCAAAACGTATGTAGTTTTTAACTCAAAATTAAGTCGATGATCCATAGTCAAAGCCGGTTTTAAGTTTAATGTAGTCGGACTTCTTAACAAAATCATCCAATGAACTTCTCAGCTGAAATATTTTAAAGCGATATATTTACGTATAACTTTTATCTCCTGACTGCTAACAAAACATATTTTTGTAACACTAACAAAATTTACGAGCCACTTATTACACTAATTAACGCATATTCGCTATGTGTTACCTCGAAACTGTAAACAAGTGTTAATTTACTTGAGTGTAGGTACTCTACGTTATGCGTTAAATTACTTCGATATAAAAATGTTGTGCCTTTTATGGAATATCTAGCCATTGTTTTGATATTGTTTGCGGACGACCTCTGTAGCATACTTAATGGTTATGCATACATACATACATATACAATACACACGGTCACGTCTATATCCCTTGCGGGGTAGGCAGAGCCAACAGTCTTGAAAAAACTGAATGGCCACGTCCAGCTATTTGGCTTAATGATAGAATGATTCAAATAGCGAGACGTTGCTAACCTATCGCTTAAAAAAGAATCCCAAGTTTGTTATCCCTAAGTCGCCTTTTACGACATCCATGGGAAAGAGATGGAGTAGTCCTATTCTTTTTTGTATTGGTGCCGGGAACCACACGGCACTATATTATACAGTTATGGTATTATGGTATGGTTATATTTTGTATTCTGTCAGTTTAACGCGGCATTCAATCCAATAGTCATAAGATTGGCTCTGTCTACACGGTTAGAGATAAACGCGTCATGTTTGTTAGTCGCTTTATGAAGCTGGAACCAGTAGTATAATATCTGTGTGTGTTAACTTCGTAAAATCATCTAAATACGGTATACTTACTTTATTATAGATGATTATACATATAACTTTGGTCATCGGCTCAGGCCATCTAAGAAGAACTGTATATGTACCTCTCCGTATTCCATAGGTATGCAATATTTCATGAAGATCAGTCCAGTGGTTTTGAAGTCAAAGACGGAAAAATAAATGCACTTTCGCATTTAATACATACAAACTATCTTAATATTACAAACAGTTTTTAACTTTGTTTGTAAAGGCTAATTTTCGGAAATACTGAACTGCACTGTACCTACATTATCTGAAGATGTTATAAGTTATGTTTTTACCTACTGCATACTTACAATTCCAGGAAACGGTCCTACATCCTTCAAATTGCCACGATCCGTGCAAGATTCTTTCGCCATTCAACCCCATTCATAAATCTCATCGTACAAGCTCGCCAATTTAGGGTATCGTTGACCTGACCTTTCCCGAGAACACCCCAATACGTTCGTCTAGGCCTCCCTTTCTTAGATTCCCATTCACAATATCCTTACTATATTAATTATATATTATCCACTCCATCTCTCTCCCATGGATGTCGTAAAAGGCGACTAAGGGATATGCTTGTAAACTTGCGATTCTTTTTTTTAGGCGATGGGCTAGCAACCTGTCACTATTTGAATCTAAATTCTATCATTAAGCCAAACAGCTGAACGTGGCCTGTCAGTCATTTCAAGACTGTTGGCTCTGTCTACCCCGCATGGGATATACATAGATGGGATTATATGTATGTATGTATGTTATTCAATTGTAATTTTACAAATTCCAGCTTGCAGCCGCTGTCCGCCCCGCTCCAAGGTCCCCGGCTATAAACAGACCTGCACAGGGGACTACGACTGCCGGCACGGCATGGTCTGCTGCCCCAACTGGTCCAACACTAAAAGCTGCGTCTACCCCGCCCCTTACGCCGCCAAAACCTTCGGTACAGGGAGCGTGACCAAATATGTTTATATCGGCTACGTCCAAGGTATTTAGTTCTCAAAATCCTTTAAATTTTTGCAGCTGGTAGATAACATAATGACTCGGTATTCTGCCCCGACTGGTTCAAAACAAAATGCTGCGTCTACCCCGCCCCTTATGCCGCTGGCAAAACCTTCAGTTCTGGGAGACTGACCAAATATTTTTATATTGGCTACGTCCGCGTTATTTTATATCTTTAGATATGACATATAGGCTCTGGGTCATTGGCTATCAAGATCAACATGGCTGGTGTGTTGGTACGCTTTAAAACAAGATCCTCATTAAACAGTTATGTGGTTAAAATAAATAAAACAATTTTATGCATATATATTGAAAATCAAGCTTTTACCCCGGGGGGAGGAGGCAGAGACTACATATTTTCAATTGCCACGAACCCTGTATACTTACTTCTCTCGCTTCATCCACGTTTGTAACGCTTATTTTCATATGAGGTCAAAATTATGATGATTAATATTTTTACCATTATTCTAACTGACTTACTCTTCACCTACTTTCAGGGATCAGGAAATACTGCGACGGCATGAAATGCATGCCGTATCACGTTTGCAAACCTGACTATACAAGACGATTGACATGCCAGCTTCCCTAAGGAATGTTCGATAGATTCATGACTCTAAAATCAAGGATCTAAACTTAAGAAAATAGACTGGTCTAATTTATTTTCCACTTCAGTTAAATGACTACTGAGTGTGCATTGATTTGTGTCATTTTCCTTATATAAGTAGGTATTTATGAATGTTAAATAAGGTGATTTGTACAATATAACATATCTTAGAAAGATGCTTTATGCTTTTATGTTAGTACTTACAAATTCAATTAGAGAATTCAAAATCTCATATACTTACAGGTTTTCTAATAAGTACTTAACTGTTTTACCTAGATTAATATCACGTTTTGACCAGAAACTGTTAGAATTGAATAATTACCTACTATATTACAAATACCTAAATAATAATACAAATATTACCAAAGTTTAGTTTAGTAATTATTTACATATACATAGGTATTATTGTCTGCAAATAAAGGTTAATTATTTAAATTATCGTACTTAACATTTTTTATTTCGTTACAGAATATTTTTTTTCCTTTTAATTGTACATGATCTAAGTTTATTTTCAACAAACATATCAAGAAGGAAAAGAATAAAAAAAGTAGTAAACAGAAACCCAACTTAAATTCTCTCTCTCTCAAATCTCTTATCAAAAATAAGTACTTATTTAATTGTGTACCTACCAAAGTAGTGTCATTGAAATAGTAAAAAGTATTTACCAAACTAGCTATATTGCTTTATGATAATCAATATGTGCGTGAGTCGAATTTCATTGAAGTCGATCCAACACTTTATTCGTTACCAACAAGAATAGAAATTATGGATATAAAAACATGTAGGATCAATTACCCTTCTACATGTTATTATTCTACGGATCCAACAAACCAGTACTGTCGCCAATAGAGAGTATAGTCGATAGTTTTCTTTGGGCAGAGGGCAGTGAGCACACGCCCTCCGCGGTGATTGCAGCCCGCGGCCACGCGATCATTTATTTTTAATCTGTGTTTGGCGGCAAAATTTGTGATGTGACCATAAACAATAATATTGTTTTTTAAAGGTTTAATGCATGTTTCTTTTTTAAATCCCTGGGTGTACATGAGTTTAAACATCGAATGTTTTTCAAATTCAATTTTATTTTGTTTTAAGTTTTCCTTTCCTGAAATAAACAATGAAATGAATATAAAATTTGATTTCAAATGTTTTTAGACAACTACGATACAAAACTAGGTATAGAAAATATAGGTAAGTCAAAAAACTATTCAAAATATAGGTTTGTAACAAAATAGCATATTTTTTTTAAATTGCTGTTCGCTTAATGAAATCTTCTTTAAAATATTTTGTAAAATTGTAGAAATCCAAGATTTAAACATTAATAAATAACATACCTTCCACGTGAGAAATAAAATTATAATATAATTCTACGCTTAACTTTCTATTCACATCATTTATTTTTATCATTTTCATTCACACCAAGTAACTTCTGAAATGAGAATTCAATCTGTCAATTAAAATGCCTTATAGATTATGTATAGTTTTGAAGTAAATACCTATCTAGTGGAAATATAATAATTGGAAAACTCCGCTCGCTTGTTGCATCTGAATAAGTTATCAGCTGATATCGACCACCGCTTGCAGGCTCATTTTGATGTCAAAACGTCATACCACGTAGTCAATAACCATTGAAATTGACATCTCTATTCCTGGCCTTTGAAATATGCTAGGCAAAATAAAATAAGAGTTTAATTTGTTAGCAAAATACATAAGTTACATACTGTATAAACATAAGATCATTTTTCCTAAATTTAAAAAAAAAAAATACAATAATATATAAGGTTCATCTAATGATCATGCTACGTTCGTAGCGGAAGAAATTATCTCTACGAAACTCGTAGCACGGCCGAAGAAATTTTTAACTACGAGAGGCGTAGCGTAACCTTTCGCTACGCTACGCTAAGCTTTAATTACGACCATCCTACTGTCGTACAGGATCAACTGTGTCCAACGGACTTATTCCCTCTACGAATGTCGTAGCCAAGTCGTGTACTCTACTACTGCCTACTACATTCAAAAATTCAAAATTTTTATTCATTACTATAGGATACTATATATCGCTTAATAATTGTCAAAACGTATGGTTGAACAACATTGGTTGACGTCAAATAAATAACTTAAAAACTAAGTTTACTGCCGCTTCCAAGGCGTCAGTGCAGAAGAAGCGGTAACAAACTGCACTGCAGCATTTTCTTCAACAACGTCAACTTCACAATATTAATTAAACTTAGAATAGAATGTGGACGAGAGAATACATTGGTCAGATTTATATATTTATGAGATTTCATATTGAAAAATATATATATATATATATATATATAGATTTATATATTTATGAGATTTCATATTGAAAAATATATATATATATATATATATATATATATATATATATATATATATATATATATATTTTTCAATATGAAATCTCATAAATATATAAATCTGACCAATGTATTCTCTCGTCCACATTCTATTCTAAGTTTAATTAATATTGTGAAGTTGACGTTGTTGAAGAAAATGCTGCAGTGCAGTTTGTTACCGCTTCTTCTGCACTGACGCCTTGGAAGCGGCAGTAAACTTAGTTTTTAAGTTATTTATTTGACGTCAACCAATGTTGTTCAACCATACGTTTTGACAATTATTAAGCGATATATAGTATCCTATAGTAATGAATAAAAATTTTGAATTTTTGAATGTAGTAGGCAGTAGTAGAGTACACGACTTGGCTACGACATTCGTAGAGGGAATAAGTCCGTTGGACACAGTTGATCCTGTACGACAGTAGGATGGTCGTAATTAAAGCTTAGCGTAGCGTAGCGAAAGGTTACGCTACGCCTCTCGTAGTTAAAAATTTCTTCGGCCGTGCTACGAGTTTCGTAATATATATATATATATATATATATATATATATATATATATATATATATATATTATGGATTGCCAATTTTAAAAAGATTTATGAAAAGACATTAAACCATTAAAGGCGCGATAAGCGTTCCTCTGCAACAGTCGTAGCGTAACCGTAGAGTTACTCTATGATCTATACTCCTGGAGATTTCCCTTATTAATTAAGATCTGATAATGAGAATGTGGAAAACATAAGGCAACACTTCAATTTGATGCCCAGCAAATGTATTCCTTTTTTTAAATTTCCTAACGTATTTTGATTTTTTTGTCTGTTACTTATTGTTTATGTTGTTTATTGTTTATGATAAAATCATGTTAACTAACGTGTATCAACCTAGTAGCAGTTTCAGTAGGTATTTACTTGTAAACACTTTGTGTCATTACACGTAAATGATTAAAATGATTAGGTGACTTATGCAGGCGTTAAAAACCTTAGGTCAAGGTGGCATATTCACACCTATATAGATAGATAAAATTATGCCTTCTTTCCGGAGGGGTAGACAGAGACTACATCTTTTCACTTGCCACGATCCTTGCCCACTTCATTGGCTTCAATTACATTTATAACTCTCTTCATACAAGCTCTACCTACAGTGTAGAGCTTGTATGAAGATAAAGTTAAAGTCTACAAGTAGGTGTAGACTCTACACCTACTTACAACTCTTTTTAATATGTAGTTATATTAACTACTCTGTCCTATAGATCTATTAAATTCTTTACAACTTATACAAAAAATACTGGCTTCCCAATGCTTTTTTAACAACTACTACCTAAGTAACTATTTTCTACACTATCAATCCATCTGTTTTATAAGTTCTTACAATGTATTAAAATGCTTAGCTTCTTTGGGAAGAAACATACCAAAAACTGCTTCAAATCCGACACAAATGAATGAAGTCTTGAAGTTATTTAATTTTAAAATCAGATTTAAAAGTATACCAATTACTTTATTGTCGTGTCTAGTTAAAATGTTGCTAACAACTTCTTTAATCGATACTTTGCATCGTTTATCGATCTTGGCAGTAAAGTATCATTATTCGTAATTCTTTTATGAGTTGATCTAATTAAGTACGTGTACACCGCTGTTGCTATCGATTCCGCCTATAACTTATTAAGACCAATAGAAATTTTAAAGGACAAAAATTATTCTATTTTTGTCATTAAAATTTCTTTATTTAAATCTTGCCGTCAAGATTTAAATAAAGATTCTCTTTTATTTTAAATTTTCTTATATTCGTAATAAATGAAAGAAAATGTTGAATAAATAATTAATTCCAACGAATGTCATAATATAAGGAATTAAGAAGTCGAGGCATTACTTTCAAGTACTAAACAAATTCTGCCGCTAACACCCCAAAATAATGTCAAACAAACAATGAACGGGGATGGAGTCGCGGGCGAGCCCCGTCCGATATGGGAGCGTCTGGGATGCGCGCGCGGCGTGTGTGCGCGGCTGTGCAGGCGCAGGGTGCGCAGGAGAGTGGCGCCGGAGCACGCCGCGGTCAACGGGAAGACTTCCGCAAGGTAAGATTTAAATTCAAAATTAATTTACATTCTCTTTTTCTAACCTATGCACCTTGCGATTTTCTCTCTCCATTTGGTCCGGTTTTCGGTATCCTCAGTTAAAATAATTGGTCTTTGATGAGACATTTTAATCATAATAAGGCAAGAATTAAACATTAATGAATTAATTACATAAGGTATACACTACGGTACCACGGAGAATCGGGACCTTGTATCGCGCAAGGTTTCATACCGAAACCATTAAAATATAAAATAAATAAATAAATAAATATATACGGGACAAATTACACAGATTGAGTTAGCCTCGAAGTAAGTTTGACACTTGTGTTACGAGATACTAACTCAACGATACTATATTTTATAATAAATACTTATATAGATAAACATCCAAAACCCAGGCCAATCAGAAAAAGTTCTTTTCTCATCATGCCCTGGCCGGGATTCGAACCCGGGACCCCCGGTGTCACAGGCAAGCGTACTACCGCTGCGCCACAGAGGCCGTCAAATTATTTGGTCTTAATATAAATAAACCTTGCCTTTACATATCGTCTCACGTCACGCTACGCAGCCGCAAGAAGTTTTTTTGAGCAACTACAAGGTAACGTGTGAGCTTGTAAGCTCAGTCACTTGTTTTGATCAAACTTTCAGATAATTATAATTAGGTCAGTACGGGTCAAGCTAAACCTTTGAAGTGTTAAGGTGTTTGTTGAAATGTAAGTCAGTTATCACGTCGTATTGTAACTGTTTTGTTGATTGACCTCTATAGAATGAAAAAAATAAATATTTATAAATAAATGGTATATGTTTAGCTAGCTAGTTACCTTGGATGTTTAAAAACAAATACTTCGTGTTATTAGGATAGTAGTTCCTATGATAATAGTCTACAATAGTTACCTCTGAGGCCTCCTAAAAGTAGACTTTCAGTAACCTACGCTTAAACATCAGAATAATTTTATATAGTAAAAAATTAGAAAAATAATATTTTCTCGATTTCTATGGCAGCCCAAATTTTTCTATTCAAAAATTTACTATTCCTACTATAAATGCGAAAATTGTGTGTTTTGTTACTTTTTCATGCAAAAATACTGAACGGATTTTCATGAAACTTTATATATTTTAGACAGTGGAATAAGAAAAAAGTGGAAGAGATTTTAAGCGGACAAAGTCAAGCAACAGGGTAGACTCTGGAAACCCGCGTTAATTTTTGCCTTAACGGATGACGTATCAGCTGTAGCTTGGTTCAGTTCAAAGGGCAGGGACGCTATCACTATATGCCATATACATAGGCCTTCTAATAAATAAATAATACGTACGCATGTATGGCTATTAGGACAGACAGATGGTCGATAGATAGAGTATTAAATATTCTATGCTTTCCTCTTTGATGTGTACGTATCTATTATTAACTTATAAAAGGTCATTAATCTAATAATATTGTTTGAAAAATTGAATCTATTATTGGATTTAATGACTTAGTTTACGTGCTCATACATACATATGAATATAGTCACGTCTATTATCTCTTGCGGGGTAGAACAGTTTAGCAAAGACTGAAAGGCCACGATCAGCTGTATAATGAAAAAAATCATATTTTTGGTGAAAAACCCCTAAAAGGGGTGCCTTTTAGGGGTTTAATTTTGAGAAATCCTTTTTTATCTCAGCACTACGTGATAATATATAAGCTGCCGTCCAAATTTCGATGGACTGATGATCTGGTAAAGTCCTCGGGGAAACGTTGGATGCAGGTCGCCTCCTACAGAGCAAAGTGGAAGTCATTTGGGGGAGGACTACATTCAGCAGTGGACGTTTCATCTACGGCTGAAATGATGATGACCAAATTTCAAGTTTGCTTCTAAGATTTGATATATTCTTACTATGCACATAATATATATTTACCATGCACCAAACTCTCTAATAACAAATTATCATTATAACGGTCGCTGTACCCACAAAATATAAACAAAGGCATTAAAACAAAACTGTATTGCCCGCAGTCCTATAATTTTACATTATTTGTTGGGGTGCGGAATATGGCGCAATGAAATGACATAGACCTAATAGACTTAGGTAGGTATGTTAAATGCAGAAATACTTAATGCATGCAATACAGAAAAATGCGCCTTGTATAAAAATAAAACATATCTAGGTACGTTTTTACGCTTTACGTTAATAAGGAGTATTTCACATTCTCTTCTAATTGACTTTGTATTGAGGATAATTTTAGTTTTTCTTCTAGGTATTTCATTTGAACATCACCTAAGTATAAGTTTACAATAAGTTCTATGGGTTATAATTTATGTGCAATATACGATATTCTACTATTATCTATATATCTTTATTATCTCAATGTAGGAATATAAAATATTTGAATTAGTAATCTTTAAGAATAAAAATCCTTAAAAAATAAAAATAATCTTGTAAATACATTTTCCCCTTGAGGTAGGTATTTTAACCAAACAGTAAATGTCTAATGTGGAAAATTTGAAAAAAAAAATCAAAAAAAAATATGCTTATGTTTAATTTTTTTTAACCCGCTCCGCTCGTCCCTTATACCACATTTTGTCATCTGGCAATAAAAACACGCAACTCTTCGCGTGACAACCTTTTTGTACGTAATACAAAATACGACAGGGACGTAGCAAGGGGTTGCAAGTGCACAACTCTTTGTGTTGTTCGTAACCATTCTCTTTTGGAATAATACATTTCAACGATAAAAGCGATAAAGGCCCCTTTTAACCGCCTTCAAAAATAAATATATATGTTTGTCCGCTATTATCTCGCGTTTCGCTGAACCGATTTTGATGCGGTTTTCAGGAAAGTGTTTGTTACACTTAGGAGAATATTGAAGAAATTTAACCGACTTCAAAAACAAAATAATCTTTTGATTAAGTAGGTATCTACATCACGGTTAGTCGACTCATTGAAAATGATAGGCTTTAATTTGCTCTTTACATCTTTTAAAATGACTTTTTATAATGTTATAAATAAATAAAATTATGTAATGAATACTTTTGTGATCCATGTCAGTTCTCTCATTTCTCCTCTTAAGGTAAAATGCAAACTGAATCCAGCGAGACACGTGTCAAAAAAAGAAATGACAACACCATTCGCCAACTTATATTTTTCAAAATAGGTACAACCTTAATCCTTCACTGTATAATTTATAAATTGTAAATATGGAACGTTGGAACACGCAGTGGTTTAAAATTAAGAAAAATATAGGTCACTTTGGTTTCTGGACGGAAATGGCTATTAATAATAATGTGTCGCGTTGCTTTGCCGCGATTTACTTAACTATTTTCACGTCACGAATATATTTGAATGGTTGTAAATTATTTTTATTGGGTAAAATGGCGCCAATTTCGAAATAAACAGTATAAATCCCAAAAGTTTGTGTTAATTAATATAACAGTAGATTAAAATATTAAAATACAAAAGTAATTATGCTTTAAAATGTTTAAATTTTATTGTTAAATTTTATTGTAAGTAACGGTAATAAAACAAAGTTTGTAACTTTACAAGAAATACCTGTGCCAACAAGATATTATAATTTATAATATAATGTGTATGCAGGGTACACACGAGTACCTAATCGATTTCATGTTTAATCTTATCCCTCTATATGCCCTAAGCATGAAACTGTAAACTATATTGCACTGCAACCGCTATATGGAATAACTTACATGGCTAAGGATTTGAATATAAAATTAACCAGGTCTATATTTAGTTACACGTGATGTTTTCTATTCCAAGCACTTCTTGGTTACAATGAATTATTCACAAGAATATATAAATATTGCGTCAAGTACAAAGTTGCAATAAACTATACCTACAGCATATAATGGAAAGGGGGTATAATGCGTACAGGATCGAATCGGCTCATAAAATCGAACTATAATTACCAACTGTGTGGTGAATCTGTAAAAAAATTGATTTCACATATGGCGATCAACCTTAGATTAAAAATAAAGCGATCAGCTGATAATTATTTTCGAATTTTTATTATGTTCAATTTTATTACTAGTCCAATCTTTTATTACGTCTACCTTGTTTTTATTGATGGCTTTTAAAGGTACATTATGAGATACACTTAGGTAACAATCAATAATTAGGTGATACAAAACAGAAGTAACAAAACAAAGAGTTGGCAGTGCATACCTAAGTTCATCAGGTACCTACTTATTGAAAAAAAAACACAATTTAAGTTATGTGTTTGATACGTTCGGAACGAATGAAAACTTGTATATGGCTTTTTTTTATAATTTATCGAAGATATAGCTTAATAGTTTATGAATGAGTGACTGTCAACTTGTAAAAAAAGTACTTATACTGTGTTGATTTTGAATAAATTAAATAAAAGAAAAGATACATACATAATTACAAAATAACTAAAGGACAGATAAATCACCGCTGTCAATATTTGTGTCACGTCAAATTGTAACGATAATGTCATTTACTGATTACAGCCAGATATATTAATAATGTTTTCATAGCCAAGAAATGGACGGCATAGCCGACAATCGACAAGTCACACTTAAAACTAACTCCGTGTAGTATCACTGGGTGTAAATCGCAAAAACGTCAATTAGAAAGGTTAAAAACGATACATATTTTTGCATTACAAGTATAGGTCAATACAGTTTGGCGAAGTAAATAGGAGCAAAGTTTTGAAACTAATTCAAGGGCACCCTTTTTTTCTTTCACTATCTGAATCTCAATTCCATCTTTGACCATCCAGCTAACATGGTCTTCAGCCTTTTTGAGACTGTTCGCTTTCTCTAACTCATTTATCATGTAGGGCATCCTTCAGCCTGCTATGTTAATCGGTAGTGCCGTATGATTCCTTTCCCGGAATATTTGAACTCGTATAGGATCGCCCGAGGGCTCAATAGAAATTTAAAATGTCTATTTCTATGGGTCACTCTAAGTAGTTCTCGCCAGTCGATGTCATAAAAGGTAACTTAGGCAATAAGCACTGATCCGATGTGCAAACCGCCAGGTATGATGATGACTAGAAGCAAAAAAGGCTATAAAATACGCGAACGAATCCGCAGACACCATACATATCATCAATATGTAAAGTACCCAGTACACGTATCGTGCTTGTAAGCAGTTACGTACTAATAGCTTTCATTGTTAAAGGATTATCTGACGTCACGGTGCTGCTCCAAGTATTTATTTTGGTATTTTTAGTAGGCGTACTATAGTTTGGTCATAGAACTAATAGGCTTTGTTATAGAAGTGACTTTCGGTCTAGACTTCCACCAGAGAGAAGATCGTCCGCCAGGCTAGATGTTTAAAGTATCCGCGGCGTCGAGAATGTTCAGTCGGAGGTTATATTTATACTTCAATCCGTGGAAACTTTGCTTGCGCGATTTAGACTCTATATGGACATGCACGATCACTGGATAAAACTGGGAAGTAAAGATTTAAACGAAAAGCATTGAATCCCGCTGAACGTACACAATCTCGTTAATAGGCGAATCTAAAGATATTGGAAGTCATCTTAAGACTCCTGTGGCAACATCACCAACGTCAGCCAATCACAGCGAAGAACGATACGTTTTCAACCAATAGCAGCGAAGAGTCTTCATTGTGCAAGCAAAGTTTCTGCGGATTGATATCAACCTCGTCAGAGCCGCCTTAATTCCCCTGACAACACCCAGCCTTGCGAAAGAACTCTTATGGTAGCTGTCGAGCCCGAGTTATCGCTCCTGCTTTATATCCCAATCACAAGTTAAAATTTTGTTAGCCTTCAAAGCATTTTTAAGCTTTATCACACATATAGTAAAGGTGCCAAGTATATACAGTACAAGCAGTTTAGTTGCGTGCTATCAAAGTTATTACTGACACTTGGGCCCCGTCGTCAACCATCACCTTAATTGTTTTACGGTCGGCAAAAACCTGTATTCTTTTGAATAATATTTATTCTCATTCTACTGAAGTGTGATGTTATGCCTGGGGAACCGCGGCTCGACGATGTTGTGTCGAAGGTTGTATATATGGTAAAATCCGTGAAATCTTTGTTTGCGCGATTTAGACTTTTCGATGTTTTGATTTATGTTTTTGTGACTTGTGGCGTAGAGATGTCGCTACATACACATACTTAAAATCACACCTCCTACCTGGAAAGGGCAGCGACTACATCTTTCCACTTGCCACGATCTCTGCATGCTTCTTTCGCTTCATCACATCTATAACTCACTTTATGCAAAGTTTTAAACAAAAAATAAATATACTCTATAAAATTTTATGCACAATATGCTGTCGGTATAAAACTAATGTTTGTTTTGTTTTTGTTTACTTTAATGTTTTTACTTTCGTTCATTTACTGGCACAGTATAAAAAGAGCCTCCAAATGCAAACCACTACCCTTTAATGTATTTTGTATGTTGATTGCGTAATTATCCGTTCCTTTAACTGTGAATCGCTTTGTTATAAAAATAGTGAATTAACTATTGTTACTTCATTGCAATGATGAACAAAGACAGGCGCAAGTCTAGTATTAATTTCGTGAATTTTCGCCGGTTTCATTTTCTTGACAGGTAAGTTGGCTACATGTGTTCTAGGAATAGTGATCTGAAATCATTATCATCATACTGTTGTGAGACTAAGTTGCGTCCTGGCTTCTCTGAAGAAGAGTCTGGTTTACGTCTGTGACCACCTGTGACTTCCGTCTGACCATTGCAGGGAAACCTAATTTATATTGTTTTATGGTATATACTGGTACATTTCCAGTTGCTAGAATGTGTAGATTCCACACGATGTTTAATGTGTTTTTTTCCTCCGCCGTAAAAGCATCGGTTAGCACTCAAACTAATGTACATAACTCAGAGAAGAGTCGTTGGTACATGACCGCGGTTAGAACTAAAATAAAAATTCCTAATAGCTGTTTCAGTCTTTATCATTATCAGGATGATATTAAATAATGACTGGGTGTCAATTGCCATATTTAATATCTGATAAGGATCGATAGATCTTCAAAGCCAGATCGACGTGCTCAAAATGCTGGCCAAAAAACATTTCTTTTTTTTTATTTGTTTCCAAAGAGCTTGGCAGAGTTTAAAAAAAAAAATTATTGCAGAAGTCGGGAGTCCCGCCGCCGCATCAACCACCCCCCTCCGGCCCTGTACAGCTCGCTGGGAGAGCGTCTCCGCACGAGCACCCCTGAGGCGCTGCAGTGTGCTTTGTTCTGTGGTGGAAACAGGTGCCAGTATGAATTACCACCAAAAGCACCGGCCGCTATACAAGGGCTGTATTCTAGTTGGTGAGTACTTGGTACCGTGTAATTAAAGTTATTTAAATTTATCGTAACAGGCGACTAAGGGAATAAGAACGTTCATATACTGTAAGATCTTTGTTGGTCTGGCTGGTAGGAAGAAAAAAACATAAAGTTAGTGTGTGCGTAATCTTAATCCCCGCGCAGATTGTGGAAGTCATTTGACGTCATTCACATCATTTACATTAATCATAATTTTCCTTTGCCATATACTAATATTATAAAGCTGAAGAGTTAGTTTGGTTGTTTGTTTGTTTGAACGCGCTAATCTCAGGAACTACTGGTTCGAATTAAAAATTATTTTAGTGTCGAATAGACCATTTATCGAGGAAGGCTTTAGGATATACTATATATCATTACGCTGCAACTATTAGGAGCGAGGAATTAATGGAAAATGTGAAAAAAAATCGGGGAAAATTATTCTTCAGGGCTTCAATGATGCGCATAACAACTATTCCACGCGGACGAAGTCGCGGGAAAAGCTAGTAAACAATATAATGATTTATAAACCAGTACCTGTGCAACTGAGCGGTGTTCCGTGACCGTCAGAAAATCCATAATAAATATTTAAAACAAATCCATAATAAAAATTAATGGTATAAGTAGTATATATATGTGGCCTTTTACTATTAATTGATTAGTAGGTCTCAATATAACCTTTACCAGTAACAACCGTGGCCTTTTGTTTCTACGAGCACGCGTACCCGGCGTACACCTCATTAATTATTCTTTAATTTACTTCTTCGTAAAAATACTACATTTTCCATTTACTCATAACTGTAAATGTGATTTTACGAATACGTTTTTCCATTATTAAGTAACCTCTTTTGTACAAAATGGTAAAAATATTGCTACACAATATAAAAAAAAAATATATTTCGGGCTGATTCCTAAAAGAGCCTTAATGCTTTAATCCTGTAGATACTCCTTGGTTTAAGTCCCGGTTAAATGTTGCCACTATAAAGAGGAGCTTTTGACCACGGATCCTGAATTGGGTTAGGCAGGTTTTCATACGAAGCGACTCCCACCTGACCATCCGCATTGCACGGAACTTCATATTTGATCATTTACCCATTCAATGGCCTAAATGTGCATAGGTTTCCTCGCGATTTCCCTCACCGTAAGAGCATCAGTAAGCACTCAAACTAATGTAAGTAATATTCAATGAAGCGCGCGGCAAACAATCATACCTGCATAAAACAACCTCCCGTAATGTCACCCACTGCATGCGGCCTTCTTGAATAAAATATGTTAAACTGCTTGTTCGCGTGACTTGCTTCCTTATTATAATTAGAAAGCATTTCTTTTCCAATGCAGACTCGTAATTATCTGAATGCAAGTTGCTTGCATGCGTGCTTTCTAGTGGAAGTTCCATGTTAGTTAAATAGAGCTCATTATAAGTTAAATTCATAAAAGGACATTCATATCATCTATTTAGAAGGTCGTTCCTACATTAAGTCTACATAACTCCGCCTTAAAAAAGTTTTATCATTATCCAAAATGTCCCAGAAAGGTGAGAATGTAACCGAGACTGACAGCAGGAGGAAGTAGAATGTCTATGGTAAAGAAAATAACTGTGGATATAGAAGTGAGGATGTTATCAGGACTAAAGCTAGAAGAAAAGAGAATTAATCTATAAAAATAATGAATAATAAATCAAAGCTTGGTTGCCGGTAGAGTAAGATCGTTGAAATTTCCCACGATTCCCGCGGGAAAAGAAGGTAAAGGGATATTTCGTTTTATGAGAGCGGAGCCGCTGGCGCTCTCTTTTCAAGGCATAATATTAAGTATTCCATCTATTAATAACATTGTACATGTAGTGTATTGTATGTAATAGCATATTAAATGCTGTATTTTAGGAACAGCAATTCCATATGACAGCTACAAAAATACGATAAGAAGAAGAAGAAGGTAGTTCTATGATCTGCCAACAATATACATTTGTCTTACTGTCAAACCATAGCGCGATTTAAATTTAATTAGCTCCATCTTGCGACATTTTAGGTTAAAACGCCTCGTCTGAAACTGAAAATCTCAAAGTAGAGCACAGTGCCGTTCCGTAAGCGAAAAGGTAGTCTTTGTCGTCTAGTTCACATCCATAACTCTCTTCATGCAAGCAGTCGTGTCAGCGGGCGTGAGTCCTGCTCACAATACATTTCATTGTTGAGAACATACCAAATATCACGTCTATAGATAGGGTAGACAGAGCCAACAGACTTAAAAAAAACTTAAAGGCCACGTTCAGCATTGTTGAGAAAAATATCTTTAATTCCATATATCAATTGAAATTGAAATAATGATTTCCTATTTATTTAAAACTTTATTGAACCTTAAAGGTAAAAGTAAGCCTAATAGGTGAACTTCATGCTAATAGCATTCTCTACGAGTCAACTTTTAGAAAATAGCAAACAGATAAATGATATTTATTTAGAAGATAGATATGGAATTACTTCAATTCACATGAACGTGACATGACGTTTGATCCAGGATCACAGATGACATCCTGGCGATGGCGCGGCCCAGCACCGCCAGCATTGCGGCCAGGAACATCATACAGCAGTTCCACAGGTAATATAAACTTGTTATTGCTTAACTTGTATGCTAACATTGCTAACACTCGTACAAACGTAATAATGTCAACTGTTCTACACATATACACATGCATACATATGGTCACGTCTATATCCCTTGCGGGGAGACAGAGCCAACAGTCTTTTAAGTCTTACACCTGTTCTAATTTAGCAGATTTTCGTATTACGGTTCCTGGGCGACCCGTGTTTTTTTAACTGCTTCTAATGACATCAGAAAAACAATTATCGTAGACATTATTTCAACGTATCTTGATCAAATTAAGGATGTCCTGGCAAAGGGTCAGGTCAAGAGAAGCCGAGCTTGCAAGAAGAGAGTTATGAATGTGTATGAGGCGAAGGAAGTATGCAGAGATCGTGGCAAGTGGAAAGATGTAGTCTTTGCCTACCCCTCCGGAAAAAAGACGTGATTTTATGTATGTATGTGTATCATATAGAGAAAAGCAATTTTACAAATATTGCTCGTTTTGATAGTATAGAATAGATTAGCTATTAATCCTATAAAACCTATTTGAAGCAAATAAACCTGAGGCTCTGAGATTTTAGTTTTTAAAAACAACCACCCACCACCTTAGCTATGAATCATTGTCGAGGGACAATGATGTGCCGACGCTGCTTATTCCAAGAGTGATTTAAATAATGCGATATCTTTTCAAAGCTTTGAAATAATCAATTGCACAATAATACTTCCTTTTTCAATTTCGTAAGGCACAATTTTTTTTAAGAAAAACATTGTTCATCAACCTTGTTATGCGTTCGGATACATACATACATACATACATAAAATCACGCCTCTTTCCCGGAGGGGTAGGCAGAGACTACCTCTTTCCACTTGCCACGATCTCTGCATACTTCTTTCGCTTCGTCCACATTCATAACTCTCTTCATACAAGCTCGGCGGTTTCGGTTCGGATACATAAATAAAAATACGAATTGTTTCAGTTGGGGTATCAGAACGGTGATCAACCTTCAGACGCCGGGCGAGCATGCTAGCTGTGGCCCTCCGCTCTCCAAATCAGGCTTCACATACGATCCCAATGTGTTTATGGCTAATGATAGTAAGTAGGATGAATGAAGCGAAGGAAGTATGCAGAGATCGTGGCAAGTGGAAAGAGGTAGTCTCTGCCTACCCCTCCGGGAAAGAGGCGTGATTCCCTTAATTTAAAGCAGCCCTCGTAGCATGGCATGCGCGACGCCGTTTTAATCGCGCGAATAAATATCGCTCTATAAACATTATATAAATGGTCTTTTCAATACAAAAATAATTTTTCAATTCAAACCAGTAGGTAGTTCCTGAAATTAGCGTGTTCAAACAAACAAACTCTTCAGCTTTATAATATCAGTCTTCTTCTTGCGTCGTAAACCTCATTACTGAGGGTCGTGAACTATCTCAGTAAAGATAGTTATAAAAAAATAACACTTATTTCGATGAATAGAACACAAACACAGACAATCGGTTACGATAGATTTCGGGAAATTCCCACGGGAGCAAAGACCCTTTTTAATACATAGTTGTAATTACGTTGTAATTATGTTGTAATTACCAGTTTACTACTACAACTTCGCGTGGCCTGACTACGGAGAAGCGAGCCTCAGCGGGCTGGTCGACATGGCTAAAGTTTTGTCCTTCGCTATTCAGGAGGGAAGAGTTGCTATCCACTGTCACGCAGGTAATTTAATGTTTGTTTGTTTGTTTGTTTGTAATATCTTTATTGCATAGAAATTTACACAGTAACAAGAAAAATAGTACATAGTTAAAAAAGAAAACAAATCCCTTGCAATGGCGGACTTATCCCATGAAGGGATCTCTTCCAGTCAAGAATGTGTACCTATATTCAATTACAGGTTTAGGCCGAACCGGCGTGCTAATAGCCTGCTACCTAGTTTACTCTCTCCGTGTGCGAGCCAACGACGCCATCCGTCTCGTGAGGAAGAAACGTCCCAGGTCCGTCCAGACCTCGGGCCAGATCCTCTGCGTCCAACAGTTTGAGCATTACCTCCTGCCGCAGACTGTCATGTTCAGCTCCAAGTAAGTCTACTTCTTTCTCCATCATCGTATATCTGATAAAAAAGGAACGTCGGCAGATCTCAGATCTCAAAAGTTTGAACATTACCTCCTGTCACAGACTTTTTCGTCTTTAGTCCATTCGGTACTCAGAATTGGAGCACATTTTCGCAACTTGACAATCGTCCTTGATGTTAATTCTTCCGTTATTACCCGGCTCTTTATAACATCCACAGGACGCCAATGGTGCAGTGAAATTTAAGAATTATTTAGCCAGGCTAGGTGTGATGCCTGGGGAACCGCGCGACAGACAATGTTGAGTCGGAGGTTGTATTTATGCTCCAAAGCGTGAAATCTTTTTAATCGCGATTTAGACACTTCGCTGCTATTGGCTGAGCGCGTCATTTTCTTCGTTATGATTGACATTAGTAATGTCGCCACAAACCTGATTCATAACTTTTATTTTATCAATTTTAGGGAGCCAATAATGCTTACGAAAGACCACAAAACAGCTGAGTTTACGCTCCGTCAACATTTGTACCGGCAGAAGGCAACCTTACATGGCCTTGAAGAGAGAGCTTTTAAAGAGATTCCTAAGGTAAACAAATAAATATTTTTTTTTTATCCCCGGGAGCGAAGCTGATTCTGGCAATAGTTAGATCGGTTTTTTGGAAAGAGATGCGGATTCCTTGGTTTCTTTAGGGTTGTAAAGGTGGAACGACTCTGTCTCATGGTGTGGACTAAATGACAAAAGCACATAACTAGTCCAAGTATACGGAGAAGTACTGAGTATTCGGAATTTTCTGAAAAGCCACACCATAACAAACAAGTTTGACCGTAAACGAGGTGTAATCGAATCTAGTTTGGTTAAATATTGGTTTCCAAAAAACGTAACTGGTATATATTTCCGCGGATAAGAATTATTGATATCTCTAATCCTTTTTTAAACAAAGTTCATAACTTTCAGATTGTATACAGCATCTGCGAGCGTCTACTGAAACTGTCTGGTTGTACCACCAGCGTGGGCTTGGACTTCCGAGTGAGGAACCGACCTTTTTACAAGTCCTTCCTCGTGTACCGACTGAAACAGACGAGGAAACCCGAGCCTTCCACGCCAGATGAAGTTCCTGAAGGTACCTTTAGGGGAATAGGTGGATAGGCTGTCGTCAACCCAGATTTTAATAAAAGACCAGCTATCAATGGATTGAATGAATTGAACTACGTTCCATTTTAAGAACACTGTTCTGCAAATTAAAGACTCTTTATATTATCCAGCCTGGATGTTAGGCCAAATCGTTTGCTCAAATGAGGTTAATAGGTAGACACTTCTGCTTTTCAATACCTCCCTCTTACTTTTTCTGCTTTTTAAAAGAATAGACTTTATTTTATAGTTTCTTTATAGTAGAATTAAACATATTTCCTTATGATCAGTCATTAAATATAATAAAGCAAGCAAAAATTTATCTCATCCATCCATGAATAGACCATATAGTTTGCTTGGGCAAAAGCTATGTCGCAAAATCAACGTTAATGATAAGTCCATAGTTTCAGAGCCCGTGGCCACACTGCCGATGGTGGAATGGCGGGATCCAGTGGAGGAGGACATCGACCGCAGCCTGGAGGCCGTCAGCAGGATCACCGGCAGCTCCTGTAACAACGGCGCCATTCCCGCCATACACGTGTATGAGGTAAGAGTTTCATATCTTGTTCATCATCATCTGAGCATGTTCCCAATTGGATCCTCGTTAGTATTGCTTTAATGTCATAAGTTGACCAAATTCATGAGATAAAAACTGGGCCCGCGACTTCGTCCGCGTGGAATAGTTATTTTGGGCATCATTTAAGCCCCCAAGGATAAATAATTTTCCCCGTTTTTTTCACATTTTCTTTTATTTCTTCGCTCCTAATAGTTGCAGCGTGATGTTATATAGCCTAAAGCCTTCCTCGATAAATGGTCTATTCAACGCAAAATAATTTTTCAATTCGAACCAGTAGTTCCTGAGATTAGGTCGGTGGAGTTAAGTGGACCTTCTGTTCATCTCTTTTCTCGATAATTTTTTTTACTAGCTGATACTTATGTTGTTTTTGCGTTTTTGCTTTATTTGATCAAAATATTTTTTTTTCTTGGTCTTCCTCTCTTTCTCTTAATTTTTCCTTCTACAATAGTTTAAATAAATCGTCATGTCGGATTAAATGGCCTATCATTTTCCCTATTCTATTTTCTATCGTTTTTAAAAAATGTTTTTTTTTTCTCTTCTCTAGAATTCTTCGTGATTCTTTCCATCCTACTTATTTTCTCCATTCTTCTCCAGCACCACATCACAAATTCTTCTATCTTTTCACTGAATTCATTCATTCTGAATTCGTGACGTTCAAGCTTCAAATTTATCTCCACCTTCCCCATAAAACAGAACGAAACTAAGACAAACGGAGGCCTATTAGGTTGTGAATAGAATAGAATAGATTTATTTTCAAAATTGGATACAAGGTATCACTTATTGGCGTCACATAACTAAAATCTAATTATAACTACTACCGCTTCCAAAGCGCATGTGTAGAAGAAGCTGCGGAACAAACTACACTGCAGCATTTTCATCGGACGTCAATTTACAAATAAATATAGATCTCTTAAATCTAAATCGTGGACGAATGCACATTGTCTACCTACATTAAAAAACATGAATGAATGTATGTGATTTATTTTTGTAATGGTGCCGTGTGGTTCCTGGCACCATTACAAAAAAGAATAGGACCACTCCATCTCTTTCCCATGGATGTCGTAAAAGGCGACTAAGGGATAGGTTTATAAACTTAGGATTCCTCTTTTAGGCGATGGGCTAGCAACCTGTCACTATTTGAATCTCAGTTCTATAATTAAGCCAAATAGCTAAACGTGGCCATTCAGTCTTTTCAAGACTGTTGGCTCTGTCTACCCCGCAAGGGATATAGACGTGACCATATGTATGTATGTATGTATGTGATGAAGAATATGTGAGTTTTACTAGGCATTCGTGGTCGACCACCGCAGTCTTCCAGAGGAGCGGCAGACGTACATGAAGCAGCTGCGCACGGACATCAACCAGAGGAGGGAGGCCATCGCCAGGATCGACGAAGAGGTATTACATCCCTTCACCTTCTTCCTATATAAAGTCAACGTGCATTTACCTAGCTATGATAAGAAATTCATATCGGTTTAAACGTAAAAAGATGGCTTTTACGAGAACTCAACACAGAAATTTGGAGAATACGAGTACATTTTTACATACATACCTATAGGAAAATAGGCGTGATACATAAAATCACGCCTATTTTCCTCTTTCTTTTTTCTTTTTACATACATACCTATACCTATACATAATAAAGTCTATATCCCTTGCGGAGCAGATAGACCCAATAGTCTTGAAATAACTAAACGCCTCGTTCAGCTGTATGGCTTAATCATGGAATTGAAATTCAAATAGTGACAGGTTGCTAGACTTAAAATGGGAATGAGGGAATCCCACTAACCTTTCCCTCATTCCCATTTTACGACATCCATAAGCATCCATGAGAAAGATATGGAACAGTCCTATTCTAAAGTTCCGAGAACCACACGGCATTGGAAAATTTTATAATCTTTAAAATCTACCTACCTATTCCTTAATCATAGAAAGTAAATAATTTGACTAATGTCGGACAAATACATGAGGATGGACGTTGGATGGCAAGCGCGACGTCGTTTTTATCGCGCGGTAAACTATAGCTGTCTCGCTTTTTATTATGACATAAAACGGGACAGCGATAGTTATTCGCGCGATAAAACGGCATCGCGCGTGCCATACTAAGGTCTGGTCGACTTCAACAGAACAAGGTAGAAATCATTTGGGAAGGCCTACGTTCAACAATGGATATAGGTATATACGGGACAAATTAGGTACACTGATTGAGTTAGCCTCGAAGTAAGTTCTGAAATATTGATGACGATGAGGTGAATTTAATTTGACACCGGTGTCAGTTTCAGTTGTCAAGATAACCTCTCCAACTTTCAGGAGGACCCAGCAGTATTGTCGTGGTTGCTATGCGAGTGGCTGGAGGGCCTGAAGACGCCCGTGCTGAACCGCGACGACCTCTCATCCATCGTGGGGCGGGGGCAGAACGTGGAAGCTTGTCTGGTGGCTTTGAAAATGGTATCCTTATACCCACCCATGACATACACATACATATAGTCACGTTGTTGTCTATTAAACTTACTTTTTTTTATAAATTGTGAGACCCGGTACTAATAGAAAAAAGAATAGGACCACTCCATCTCTTTCCCATGGATGTCGTAAAAGGCAACTAAGGGATAGGCTTACAAACTTGGGATTCTTTTTAAGGCGATGGGCTAGCAACCTGTCACTATTTGATGGAATCGCAATTCTATCATTAAGCTAAATAGCTGAACGTGGCCATTCAGTCTTTTAGAGACTATTGGCTCTGTCTACCCCGCAAGGGATATAGACGTGGCCATATGTATGTATGTGTATCTATGTTTTTTATAATACAAAACGTCAAACGTAATGACGTTGTCGATGTGGTTTTTCAGTAAAATTGAATCAGTCACAATATAGTAAATACCTACACACTAAATCGTGGTTGCGGGTAGACAGAGCGAACAGTCTTGAAACGACTGAAAAGCCACGTTCAGCTGTATAGCTTATTCATGGAACTGAGATTCAGATAGTGACAGTTTGTTAGCCTAAGTGAAAGTTTATAAGCCTATCCCTTAGTCGGCTTTTACGACGTTCATGGGAAAGATATAGAGTGGTTCTATTCTATTCCAGTGTCAAAAACCATATGTCATCATAACCTTAAGTCGTCATAAGGTAAAATGTTGTCGTCGTTTGTCATCATAAATCAACAAAATGAATAAAAATCGACCCCTCAGCCGCAAATAACAAGGAGGCCCAACCCCACGACCACGCACAATTGATATCATCGTATGATTGAAGAATAGGTTCTATGGTTGATGAAGATTGTGGATCATAAAAGAAAGTCTGGAACGGTTCGATTTGCGGTTAGGTCATGGCGGAGAATAATCGTTTGCAGATACCAAAGATTAACACTAGTCTATGATAGGTACCATAAAGTTTGGTTAATCCCAAAAGGGAAACCATTTACTTATTTTCCTAGGTCAACTTAATTAAATGAAAAAAAAATCCATGTATACATACTTATTTTAATTTACACAAATTACTGCAGTAAATCATAAGAGCGGCTACAGCACATATCCATGATTTCATACTATGATATCATCATAATGTTTGTACAAGCTTATTTTTTTTTTCAGGAAGACGCAATGCTCCTTGAGTACCTACTACGCTTCGTGACTCGCTTACGCCCTCTAGCGGCGACTAAGAAAATTGATATTCTGAAACGTCTGATCGCTTCTCTCACCCACCAGACCGTGTTGGTCTGCGGACGATGTCTTCCAACCCGTAAGGACTTCTCCAGACTTCGCGACGGAACCTGCAGTCAAGTCGTAAATTTTTTCCTAAGGACGATAGTGGAACTCCAAAAAGATATGTTGAAAGCGGGTAAAGACGATTCCGATGTGGTTGTACCGATAAGGAGGTTTAAAATAAAGGCTTGGAAATGATTGACGTTTTTTTTTTCGGAAAATAGTAAATAGCTAAGTCAGGGTAAACTAAAGTCACTAGTAGTTTTGTGCTAGTAGTGCTATTTTCTGAAGTTACCAATTTGGAAAAGTCTTCATGGTCCTTGGATTCTTGTTCGATTATTATAAATATGGCCTCCTTGACTCCTTAGATTATTATAATGGACTAAAGTCGCTACTCTACAACAGATGGCGCTTAATTTTTTTTTCAGTGAGGTTAAAGAAATTAGGGTGTTGAAAATACCTATGTAGTACATAAAATTAAATAATCAATTCATTACAGGTCATTGATTATAATATTTATTGGTAAAAATCGTGTAAGAAACTGATAATTATTTCGTGTATACCTAGTAAGATACGAGTATCGCATTGAATATTCAATACTCAAAGTCAAACCAAGTACCGCACCGACATATAAAAACACCTCTCACTGTTTTTGACATTTCGTTGCGCCTGTGTCGCCGTCACTGCCGTAGCTTACACGTCGTCGATTTATTTTATTTTCTAATTTTTACTGCGAGCAGTATTGTGATACACGTTCATAGCATTTTTGCCAATTAACCATGTCGTCTGCTGAAGAAACGTCTCAATTGAAAGCAGGACATCCTCCAGCTGGTGAGTACAAATTTACCTGGTTCTTTGTTTACATGAATAAATTAGGATCAAAATATTTTCAACCAGTTGTTTTACCTTGAAAACTATCGCCAACATATGGAAACGTAATACTGACTCCAAAATAAATTGATCTTATCTCTCGATTTCGCATTGTTTCTTACTTTAATGTCCATATTCTATTATTAGTTATCAAACTCCGATGATTACTTTGCAACAATAAATGACCTTGATATATGCCGTCACACTTATTTACGTGTTAAATCAGTTTTAACACACCTTATAAATTATTTGAAAAACACAGAAGCCAAGGACAAACAGATAATATTTTAGCAGATAAAAAGAACCTATGTGTAGTACCTAGATGGTTTGTTTTTAACAAATCAATTACCTACATAGCTTATCTAATCATATTTGGGTAGCCTGTTTACTGCATTGTATAGAATTATAAAAACAACATACACAACAACATAGAATTATAATAAAGTAGACTATTGTTATTCAATTTTATGGTTTCAAACATCACAAAAATATTTCATAACATTTCTTTGTTGCACAATTATTATCATTTTAGATTTTACAAGAATTTAGAAATTGAGAATAATTTTTTTTAATATAAATTTGATACTAATTATTATTATTCCCAAAATCCCAAAAAAAAATTTTCATGTGGAACGATTTCATAATGATGCAATAATAGTTCTGAACATCTTTCCTACTGATAAATTTATATTTATTTTTACTATATCTACAATACTTAAGAGTGTTTGTTTTGAGTTGTATAGGTATTTGCTAATTTACAGTGTAGAAAAGTTTAATTTGCAATTGGATATCTATTTATTGTATCAATACTTTTTTTACCTAAGTTTAATTGTTTTATTTTTTATGCATAATGTCAACTTATTTCACAATGGTTTTGTTTAAATTAATAGTTTTTTAGAATGTGGTATTTATAAATTTTCCTCACAATTCACAGTGAAAGCTGGAGGCATGAGGATCACACAGCACAAGACTCCTCACTCGAGGGACAGCAGCAAAGAGCCTGCAAACGAGGATCTGACCGGTCTATCCGGGCCTTCTCCAGTTCCCTCCAACCCTGTGTCTATATCCGGTGCTCCTAACCGTGGCAACGCAGACTTTACACCTGAGGCGGCTCAAGTGGCTCACAGCCCTAAGCCACCAGTTCATGTCAATATTAGGCCAAACGTGAACATCCAACAACCCAGGAAGTAAGTAAAATACGTAATTGAGTAGTTTGTAGTCAGCTAGATTAGTATGCCTTTTGAATGTCATCATTATAGCAGAACATGACTCACCACATCACTTTTGTGTACTTTGTGTAATTTCTACAAAAAGAAAAGGAATAAATTGATTGAATTAATTAAGAATGAGACTCCACTCATTCTTAATTTTACTGTTTTTATGAGTCATATAGCTGAAGATAAGCATAATCATCTGAAAACCTTCCAGTACTCTAGATTTTTGGCTTCATCCAACCTGTAAGGAAAAAAGACGTGAAAATATGTATGTATATGGCGTCGAGAATAAATTGAAAATGTTGACATTCAAAAGATTTAAGTTCTGCTATAGCAAAGATTACATTAAGGATTGTTAAACATATTTAATTTGTTATGTGTAACGATTATTAAGGTAAATATTGTAAAGTATGCTGACTACACACTATTAAAAAATATGGCATATCATCAATCAGTTTATATTAGGTGTTTGTGAATAGAAGTTTTGAATCTGTTGGATAAAAAGAGGTTGTTATTATGAGTAACTGAAACAGAAACATGTGACAAACTTGAAACAGGTGTACAAATAAACCTATATTACAAAGACACCTAAGTACTATGATTACTACATACAATAGTATGCAATTGTGAAATTAATAAAATTCCATAGAACTACTTCAAATTTAAAAGGATTTTTTTTGAAAATTAGTTTATCAATTGATTATTTTACACGGAAATGCTTATCATCAAATTCTTTTGAATATGTATAAAATAAAAAATGACAAAAAGCTTAACACCTGATATAAACCAAATGCCTAAAAAAATATTGCAATCACTTAGATTGCAGCTTAAGAGATATTGTACATTGTAAGTTGACATTATTTATTGTAATAGTTGATGGCAAACATATCTCTTATTTTTGCTTACATTTAATTTTTTATTTTTAAGAAACAATAGACTATTGTAAAAGAAAAAATAAATAGAACTTAACATGAAAAATAAACATTACTTTTAAAACGGAAATTTTTGTATATTGTAATTAAATTTTCGAGTGAAAAAATAAAAAAAGATGTTTAATATAAGTCATTGTATTTAAGAGTGCAAAAAAAGTGGAATTGTATGTATTAGAAAAAAATAGTGACTAAGGATACTTTCAAAAATTTTTTATTATTTCTTTGTTAAAATTTCTCAGTACTTAATTTTTACAATAACTTTAAAGTTACTTGTGTACTGATATTGCAATATTCGTTGATATTTTATAGTTTAAATATCTGCTTTTATTTGGTGCTACAAGCATAAATTGATAGCATTTGTTTACATTCCCAATGTTTTTAAATATTATGGGTTAAATTATGAAATTGACAGTTCATGCAAAAAAGTGAATCATTTGTTAGGTGCTTTTTTATATAAAAACTAGTTCCTTATATTTACACCAAGTTTCACTTTAAAGTTAGGTTTAAAAAGGCAATTTCATAGTTTAAATCCCCTATTACTTTATTTCTTATATTTTTATTTCTCACATGGTCTATAACATGTTGAAGGGACCATAGTTTTTATAAGTTTTCTTTTTAGTTTAAATACATAATTTTAATTAATTAAAGTTTTTTTTTATTTTGAATGGTTTAAGTGCCTGTCTCCTTACTTTTATTTTATAATTTTTTTTAAATCAAAGACATCAATTTATCAATAAATTATAATATAAGAGTTACAAAATATGCTCATAAAAATTAATAAATAATATAAGATTATTATTAACCATGTGTTGTTCAATTAAGCCATCAAATTAAATGTTTTGTCTAACCAAATCATTCACGTTCATTGCAAATAAACATTTCTTTCTTTCTTCTCTCTAAAAGATGGCCTAAAAAGGCTACATAGGTTCTATGACAGTAAGTGAAATCTATAAGTATGTAAAGTTATTTAAAGTTTGTTAACAAAAATACGATTTCCAGCACACACTCATATAAAATCTACAAATCAGAATATTTCAGTGCTTAGGGGAATCTAATTGATTCCATGGCCATCTTAATTACTGGTGTATCATTAATGAATAAGTGATATCACAGAAACTATTTCCAACAAGAAATGACGTCATATTTCTTTGGCAACATCACGTAAATACTATTGTTTTCATTTTATAAGAATTGTGTTTGGATTTGATATTATTTTACGGTTCGTCCAATTCCAATATGTCGTTATGAATCCTCTCCTGTGGCTTGTTCTTGGTAAACATCGTATTGTAAATCTAGTATAACAAAAAAATAATATTACTTTACATGTAAGTAGCAGGGTGTCACTATTTAAATTACAAAAATCTGCTCACTACGGCGTATACACTTGAATTACATGCCAAATAAATTATTATTCTACTGACAAAAGGAAAAAGATGACAACATTGTGTTCGCTAAACGTCATTTAAAGTCCAACAATCATGGTTATAATTATATCGCTTAGCTAAGCGTTGCTAGCCCATCGCCAAAAGAAGAATCCCAAGTTTATAAGCCTATCCCTTAGTCACCTTTTACGACATCCATGAGGAGAAGTTCTTTTTTCATTGGTGCCGGTAACCACACGTCGCTAACGTTTTTAACATTACTTCTACGTTTTTAACTATCATTAAACAAAATTATAACACTCGCCTCTTGTTCTGAACGCATTGGCCGCATAGACTGCTCAGGCGAGTACATCAGTACACCTGAAAGTGTCACATCACGTTACCAGTACCGTCTTTACCATGAGGCCACTTGAAGTGAGTCGTGAAACAGCTGCGAGTGCCTATGTAGGCAAGCTGGTTAGAAAAAAAGCAACCTATACCCTATTATTAGTCTTGAAGGCCTCTATATACTGAGTTTAAAGGTAAATATTTGTTTTCTCTAAAAATTTGTATAGTTAATACATAAATACCTAACGAAGTTCCGTTTCGTTTCGTTCGGAATGTTACAACGGTAGAATAACGCAATTATATTAAAATAAAACTGCACCGCAAGCTTTTTTCACGCTTGCAGGACGTAGGTATCATGTAGGTACATATGAATCATTATTTTTCATTTTTTTTTATTCATTTTAATATCAGACCAGTATCGGAATTCGTTGCAGTCACTTGTCAATTTTTTTAAAAATTTAAATTCTAATAAAATAAATATTTTAGGTTTAATATTTTTTTAAAGTTTCTTGGTCCACACCGTAACAGTGGTGAACATTGCTCTAAAGAAAAAGGTGAAACGACTAAGAAAATGCATGCACAATAAAATAAAATTGTTGCCATAATAAAACTTACTCTTTTTCGTCGACCCTGGTTGCGGTTCTAACTGAAATTGTAAAAAGAGATTTTTTTTTCAAGTAGGTATGCTTCCAAATCATATTATGTAAAGAAGGTAAAAATTTCACACTTATCACATTCATACATGTTGGATGCTAGAGAGATTATTTAGAAGACGGCCTGGTACTTCTACAAATTAATATTAAGCCATTACGTGTAACTTTAACATTCAAATTATGCCCATTACCATTCTTTCACCATTGACAGTGATTTGGAAGATTTAGTAAATTTTTTTTCATAAATATTTTTATTACTCCTCGTAAGGAGAAGCCATTGCCCAGTGGGCCCACAAAAAAGTAAAAAAATAAAAGACATTTGTAAGTACTTAACACTAAATAGTTGAACTCTCGAATCTAGAACGAACAACAATATCAAAGCAGAAATAAATGTGAGAAACCATGTTACCATATCCGTTGCGCTTGACTTGTAGTACCTCGAGGCGGCCGTTGCTAAGTCCCGGTCGCTCATGTTTTCTGAATAAATAAATACTTATGTGGATGTATGAAATATAAAAATCTCATAGAATGGAGCGTATGAATTGAGCAGTAGGCACGTTTAAACTTGTATAAATATATTAGCCGTGTGGTTCCCGGTACGAATATAAAAAAAGAATAGGACCTCTCCCATCTCTATCTTACGGATGTCGTAAAAGGCGACTAAAGGGTAGGCTAATAAACTTAGGATCAAATTGGGATAGGATTCTCCTAATAGGTGAAGGGCTAGCTACCTGGCACTATTTGATCTCGTCTATATCATTCAGCCAAATAGCTGAACATAGCCTATCAGTATTTTAGAGATTGTAGGCTCTGTCTACCCCGCAAGGAATATAGACGTGCGTTTCTATTGGTGCCGGGAACCACACGGCACTTATTTTTCTGCGCCATACTTATTATAATATTTATTTTTAGTAGGTATACATATTTTTTTCTATTTTAGAATTCTTTGCCAAATACTTTAAAACGTATACTAGAATCGTTGTATTAGGTATAAGGTAAATAAATAAATAATAATAAATATACATACGAGCTTTCCCCCAAACTGACTCTCTGTAGTTGACCCGCCTCGTGCCGCGTCTCCGCTTGCGCCCGCGCCGCTCCCTCACTCGGCTGGACTCGTTGGACAGTTTATGGACCACTCGGTGGTATAAGCATCGAGATGACGCGTTTGATACCTGTGTATTGAACATTAACTTTAAATGTCTTAACCCTTTTGAATACCAAAAATGTCAAATCTTTGTACCAATGTGACAAACAATTAAGTACTTACGATGACAATTTCTGAATATAGGTACCCATGCGATACCGCCAAGGTGTGATCGAAAGAAATAAACGGAGCATTTTTGGATTGTAGCGGAGCGAATTTGTGGATAATTTTTCAGATTAACCAACAGAACAAGTCTTATTTCCTGAGCGAAACTGAGTACAATTAAACACCTAAATATTTTAATCGACGTCCGTGTCAGGATATTTGAATTTAAAGAAAAAACAAGAGAAAAACAATTATACAGAAGAACCACGGGTTGGGTCCTGCCCACGAAGGACCAACGCCTGGAGGATGGTGTTTAAAAAACAATTATATACTTATGTATAAGCCCCAGCTTCTCACGCGTAATATTTATGTATTTATAATCCTTTATTTAAAAAAGAACAAAACAAAATCCGTTGTGTAGTTTTACAGATCTAAGCATACATTACAGACATAAGGACCGACGCAGGAAGCGACTTTGATTTATACTATGTAGTGATATATTGCATAACATAGACAAATAAGTCCAAAATTGATCCGGGTCGAATAGTGCAGAATTGGCCTAACTTACGCATTATATGATCAAAGACGGACCTTGGGTTCTAAAATTACTTTCTTACCAGCTCGCACTGCAGGTCATCGACCTCGTCCTCCATGATGTCCAACTCGTCAGTGTCTTTGGCGGGCACGATTAGCAGCTTGGTGTCCGGGCAACTGTTGGACACCATTAGTTGGGAAGACTTCGGGAAGATCAGGCGGTGAGCGGTTCTGGGGATTATGTAAATTTCATGAGTCCTAAGGTGTATGCTATCTATAATTACCTACTCCTTCAGGATCCTTATCAATGAAACACGAATATTTTTTCTCCATCGATTTTTTTGGGTCCTTATCCTTAATTGTTTCTATTTTGTAAAATACCTGAAACAATTGTATATAAAGGAGGCAATAATCGATTGATTAGAAGTAGTTTTCACCACTTCGTATAACTTGATACTTTTTATTTGATCGGTTTGATCAAGTTCAATCAAGCGTTAGTAACTGAATCGTTATCTTTGTTCTCCAGTGACACCAAGAATAATCAGTTTTACAAAGGGTAAGGGGTTCTTCACAAATGTGTGTAAGGTTAATAAATACTTAAACTAACAAAGAAAAAATATATAAGTATCACATTTAGTCTGAAACAACAATATTTACCTAGGTATATAACAAGGCGGTTGAAAAATTTCCCTGGTAGCCATATCCTGGCAGATTCCGTCCAGGAGTATTATATCTTCCATCAGCTCATTCACCACGAACACCTTAACAACATATCAAAAAAATATGACTCTCCTGAATGCTCAAGTTTTCATTCAAACGAACTTTTGCCTTGACTTCCTAATAAAAGATTGAATTTAGATTTATAAGCATCGGTAACAGAGTGGTTAAGATATCCGACTTAAAAAGCATGCCCGTTTCGATGTGCACAATTGCACATGTTCGAATCCCATTGCTGCCATCAATGTAACTTTTTAAAGTTACGTCTTTACATTAGGCACCGCGAAGAACCCTGGCAGGGTTCAGGTAACTGAATGTAAGATGTGATGAACATTTACACATTAGAAGCTGAAGGAGTGCTCAAGCCGCATGCAAAGCCTCTCGCTGGACCAGCCGACATAGGCGAACAGAGAGGACAACAACATCAAGACAGCTCGATGCCAATGTCACCACAAAATTTTGCTTCTAAGCATTGTGGTCGATTTGTAAGTATCCGACTTAGTAAAGCTCGTTCCAAGTTGCTCAGGTTCGAATCCCACTGCTGCCACCAGTTACTTATCTATATTAGTAAGATTGCCTTAAAAGCCTTCAAACAAGGCACGAAGAAGTGCTCGAGCCGCATGCTGAGCCTCTCGCTGGACCAGCCGTGGTAGGCGGGCACAGAGGGCAGCACCATCATCGACAGCTTGATGCCGATCTCACGCCACATTGCTGTTACTGAGCACTATGGTCGACTTGTAAGTATCCGACTTAGTAAAGCTCGTTCCAAGTTGCTCGGGTTCGAATCCCACTGCTGCCACCAGTTACTTATCTATATTAAAAAGATTGCCTTAAAAGCCTTCAAACAAGGCACGAAGGAGTGCTCGAGCCGCATGCTGAGCCTCTCGCTGGACCAGCCGTGGTAGGCGGGCACAGAGGGCAGCACCATCATCGACAGCTTGATGCCGATCTCACGCCACATTGCTGCTTCAAGGCTAGATAAAGATGATATGTTTACACGTATATAAAATGTAAGTTACATTTGAAACTAGCGACCCGCCCCGGCTTCGCACGGGTGCAAAATTATAAATGTTATTATACATAAAAACCTTCCTCTTGAATCACTCTACCTGTTACAAAAAACCGCATCAAAATCCGTTGCGTAATTTTAAAGATTTAAGCATACAGACAAACAGACTAAAATAGCGACTTTGTTTTATACTATGTAGTGATAGTGATACATAAGAGACACGTGGAGACAAGTCACAACTACGAGTACTTTTCGGTTGCTAAATTATTCAAAAACATTAACAATAAATTTGAAGTATGTGAGTAAATGCTTTATTGTTAACTAAAGGAGTACATTACAAAAGTAAAACAGTAGTAGTACAGTACAAAGGCGGGCTTATCCCTAAGTGGGTTCTCTTCCAGCCAACCTGACAATAAGACATTTACAATTGATTGAGATTTGGAATTGAATTATTTGACTTAATAATAAAATGAATGACTTACCCCATGATGGGGTGTGGAGCCAGGTTGAAAGCCTCCTTGATGACTGGCATCGTGATGTAGTACGCTTGCACTGCGGAGTCACACCGCACCGTGTAATTGTACGGCCGATTTGTTAGTACCTGCATTTTTATTAAATACTAGCTGTGCCCGCGACTTCGTCCGCGTGGAATAGTTATTTTGGGCATCATAATTATTTTTGCAAACATCCTCCTCGGCTTTATCAATTATAGCTGCTAATTGTTATGCGACTTGGCGACGACTTGGCCCACATCATTACCCGCGACGGAACGGAGACCGTATAGTGAGATGAGAGGCCTTTGCCCAGTAGTGGGATTTTACAGGCTGATACTTTACTAAAATAGTTATATCTTCTAAGATGTTCATTGAAATTAAGTGATATCAAAGACAGTTGTGTGTGTTGGCGGTCAGGCGGTCACGCGTATTAGAAAGAACGCTGGTTCGCCGTATTAAATGTTTCGCTGCAAATTGCTTATAACGACTATATCTCAAAACCTATTCGTCTGAATTATATACTGTAAATGGCAATTTTAGTTTTAATCTAACCCGCACATGTAATTATATGTATTTATACTTATTTACACATCTGCCGTCCTCAAACTATAAGGCGGCTAACCCCTTTAGAAGGTTCTAAAACTTAGCCGGCTTGAGGACTACAGACTTCTACCATCACAATTAAACCTAACTGCCCATCTATTAATACATACATATTACATACAGGACAAATGATACAGGTTAAGTTAGCCACGAAGTAAGTTCGAAACTTGTGTTACGAGATACTTACTCAACGATACTATATTTTATAATAAATACTTATACAGATAAACATCCAAGACCCAGGCCAATCAGAAAAAGTTCTTTCCTCATCATGCCCTGGCCGGGATTCGAACCCGGGACCTCCGGTGTCACAGACAAGCGCCCTACCGCTGGGCCACAGAGGCCGTCATGATACACCATCCATCATCATACACCCAGATACTTATACATATCTGCCCAGTCATTTAAATGTACATACATACATAAAATACATAAAATTACGCCTCTTTCCCGGAGGGGTAGGCAGAGACTACCTTTTTCCACTTGCTACAATCTCTGCATATTTCCTTCGCTTCATCCACATTCATACAAGCTCGGCGGTTTCGAGTACTTTTGGCCTGACCCTTTACCAGGACGTCCTTAATTTGATCAAGATACGTTCGTCTAGGTCTTCCCACTCCGACCTTTCCCTCCACACTGTCCTTGTATATCTGCTTAGTCAACCTGTTTTCATTCATCCTCTCCACATGACCATTTAAACCACCATTCATTTAAATGTGTCCAGATTAATTACCCCCAGTACTCCAACAGCGTTTCCAGAGACGATGTAATCCTGGCAGGGTTCACTGAACTTGAGATCCGTCATGAACTCGTAGTTGGGTATGGCTTCGTCCATATCCCCGTCGGGAGGCTCGTAAGTAGCCTCTAGGAGTCCTGACACCAGTATATACAGGCCTTTAGGCTCGTCACCTGGAAATATTTATAACTGTATAACTGCAAAACATGTGCCGTGTGGTTCCCGGGTACCAATACAAAAAAGAATAGGACCACTCTATCTCTTTCCCATGGATTTCGTAAAATGCGACTAAGGGATAGGCTTAAAAACTTGGGATTATTTTTTAGGCGATGGGCCAGCAACCTGTCACTATTTGAATCTCAATTCTATCATTAAGCCAAATAGCTGAACGTGGCCATTCAGTCTATCAAGACTGTTGGCACTGTCTGCCCCGCAGGGGATATAGACGTGACCATATGTATGTATGTATGCAAAACATCAAATTTCTACCACAACATGACTTAATGTAGCTACTAATCTTAATAGTAGACATTATAGAATTTCTAATGTAGTAATTTATTTCTTTTAAGTTTGGAGAGAGCTTTAGTAGACGACTGTTTAAGGTATCAGACTCATACGCGAAAGGCAACCACGGATGTTTTTTTACAGATTCAGCGGTTATGGATGTGATGTGATGGTGATGAATGAATTGAAAACATTTACTACCAATTTTATACAAAAAACTTAATTGAGGGTGTAAAATTTATCATCTTCCTACCTCGTGATATCAAAATGTCATTATAATTGTAATTCTGGATGTCAGAATTTTCTAGAAAGTGTTCAGCGACCCTCTCGTTTCCTTGCAGCCAGGATACAGCACGAAGTTGAGTCTAAAACGAGTGAAATATTTTCCGATTTCAATATTCTTTAATTGTAAATTAATTAATTTTACTTATTATTAGTATTTATATTCAATTTGTCAAGTAAATTGTTTGAAGTAATATAGATTTTATTAGAATAAAAGGTACCGTGTGGTTCCCAGCGCCAATAGAAAAAAGAATAGGACCACTCCATCTCTTTCACAATGATGTCGTGCGACTAAGGGATATGCTTATAAACTTGGGATTCTTCTTTTATGCGATGGACTAGCAACCTGTCACTATTTGAATCTCAATACTATCATTAAGCATAACAGCCGAACGTGGCCTATCAGTCTTTTCAAGACTGTTGGCTCTGTCTACCCCGCAAGGGATATAGACGTGATTATATGTATGTATTAGAACAGAACAGATTTATTTTTAAAATTGGATGCAAGGTATCACTAATTGACGTCACATCACTTAAATATAATTATAACTAGGTACTATCGCTTCCAAAGCGCATGTGTATAAGAAGCGGCGAAACAAACTACACTGCAACATTTTCATCGGACGTCAATTTACAAATAAAAATTGTAATAAAATCAAGACTTACTTCAGGCGAGGACGGAGCCACCAGACTGTCTTTATGCCGACACTGTTGAACTTTCACTTGAATGGCGTGCACCAGAAGACGATACTCCATTTCGTCCAGAAATCCTGATAGAAAATTTATACATTCCTCTTTCTCCTTTTGTGCGTTATTCTTTGTAACGAAAGTCTTCTTTTGTAAGTGACGCAAAGAAATTACAGTGAAACTGGCAGGGTCGCCGTTTGGAGAGGGACTCTTTTATTTATATTAACAAACAAATTTAATTTTATGCTTCACAGTGTAGTGGTAGTAGCCACTTACTACCAGATCTACAAAACATTTTTGTAAACCTTGAAATTTATATGCGGTAAAAATGTAGGAAATAATAAAAGAAATTCAATCAATAAAGAACCTTCGTGTGTATTAAAAACTAAGTTGAAATCGCTTTATCCGTTTGTGGGCTATGATGTCACAGACAGACAAACATGTCAAACTTATAACACCCCTTTTTTCCCCATCTAGGGTTAAAAAGAAATTTACATATGCATAGAAACTCTTACTTTGCTGGAAATGATATGCTTCGTAGTACTCCTTAAATGACATAAATAAGTCTCTATATTTAAAAAAAAAACAACACCTATAAATGAATTTTTGCATACAATTAACGTAGACATAAAAGGGTAGGATTCCTAGATATTTTCGAGCTTGAAAACAAAAGCTGGTCATGGTCAAAATGGACACACCCTCCTCTTTGAGCTGCATGGCGTCCAACAGCATTATGTTAAGTGTAGAAGTGGTCGCTTGTCTTGTCTTCACCGTAATGGCCGTCCACGGCCGGTCTCTTTGTAACAGTCCGAGCTGTCTTGTCACGGCTAATCTGGAATGAAATAAGTAAAAAAAAATTTCCCGGCACCAATAGAAAAGACCACTCCATCTATTGGGCTGACGATACATGTTACTCCTCCCTAGTAGTAACATGTGATGCCATTTTGTAAGGATAATCAGAAAGTTGGTAGATCGGGTTGGCGGCAGGATATGCGTTGTTTATAGACAGCAGGACATTATACCAAAAAGAAGAATCCCAAGTTTATATGCCTTTCCCTTAGTCGCCTTTTACGACAACCATAGAAACGAGATGGAGTGGTCCCATTTTCTTTTTTTTATTGGTGCCGGGAACCACACGGCACGGCACCGTAGGAACATCTTATAGCAATTGGATTAATCAATCTTGTTTTATTTTTTTTATTACAGTAAGTGACACTGAGCAAAGACCAAAGCAGCGGTAGTACGCTTGTCTGTGACACCGGAGGTCCCGGGTTCGTATCCCGGCCAGGGCATGATAAGAAAAGGACTTTTTCCGATTGGTCTGGGTTTTGGATGTTTATCTATATAAGTATTTATTATAAAATATAGTATCGTTGAGTTAGCATCTCGTTACACAAGTCTCGAACTTGCTTCGAGGCTAACTCAATCTGTGTAATTTGTACCGTATATATTTATTTATCATACACATTGACGAGAAAGTAAAACCTGAAAACCTGATGGAAAGTTTGAGAAATGAATGATTATAGAAGGAAACAAACCTGTCAGCCTCTAGTTTAGCGTTCAAGGTCTCCTGTATGACCTTATTGTCAACCAGTTGAGGTAGAAGGGAGCACACCTCTTGTTCACCAGTCACGAAACCCTGTATAGGTTTATCATCATCATATTAATGTTATCTTTATTTATACATACATATAGTTGACAGAGCCAAGACTAAAAGGCCACGCGTTCTAAAAGGCCCTTAATCGCATTTTACCACATCCATGGGAAAGATATGGAGTGGTCCTATCCTTTTTGAATTGGTGCTGGGAACCACACGGCACAAAAAAAATTGTATTTTAAGTAAACGACGACTTGATATTTCAACAGAACGTTTGAAAAACGCCTCGAATTTTCTTATACATTGCTATCCTGCTCTAACTTATGTTTATCACTGTCGCTCCTCTACTAGATGTTTGCAGTGTAGTGATACAAATAAAGATACTTATAATCCTGGCGTTATCCGGTTGCGTTCTTCCTGGAGAAGAGTCCCGATCAAAAGAGGTTAAGTCAGTTCACGGCCCAGTGGTTAACTTTCCCGCCTAATTATTCACGTCTTGAAGTCTTGCCAGAGTGAGAACAAAAGTCAGGAGGGAGGCAAAGATAACAAAGTATAAGGAACTAGATAATGCCAAGAGTAGCAATACACAATAGTAGAAAGTCAGTGATAACATTGCTTGGTACCTACGCAGTGTCTAAGGGATCCCCACCCAGGGCTAATGCAAGTGGATGAATTAAGTCAATGGGGTGACACATTCTGCCGAGTAAAACTAATAAACCTGCTTACCTTACCAACGTCATAGCCGTAAGCCAATTGTATGTCTATCATTTTGTCAATGTACGCCATAAATTTGGGCACAGAGACCCTGGATCAAAGAAAGATACTGCATTAGACACACGCTACATATGTACTTACACTTTAAAGAAAAATAGATTCGTTTGTGAAAGACATGCCGTCACAGACAAGCCGTGTGGTTCCCGGCACCAATAGAAAACGAGAATAGGACCACTCCATCTCGTTCCCATGGATGTCGTAAAAAACGACTAAGGGATAGGCTTACAAACTTATAAACCTTTGAATAAATTCTATTTACTTTTACTTACTTTTTACAAACTTGGGATTCTTCTTTAAGGCGATGGGCTAGTAACCTGTCAATATTTGAATCTCAATTCTATCATTAAGCTGAACGTGGACTATCAGTCTTTCAAAACTGCGAGCTCTGTCTACCTTACTAGGGATATATACGTGATTTTACGTATCTATGATATTCTTCTAACGTTTACTACCCGTGGTTATAACTTGACAACGTTATAAGAAAATTTGGAGACGTTGATATAATCAATGTGGCATACTTGGCAAGTTTGCACAGTCTGATGAACCGCAGCATTCTCAGCAGCTTGGTGGCTGTCAAGATGTTGGAGTTCATGTTGCGCCATTTGTCCCAGGGGGTTAGCGAGTCGATTATGTCCAACACCAGATCTGAATTGAGTTTTGAATCAATGTTTCGAAACGCTCAGTAAGAATTGATGATCAGTGGCTACGTACAAATCGATACTATACGTTAAAAGCTGAAAAAAATGGCATGAAGATACCTTGAAGAAATTAGCAAAACACTAATTTATTACGAGATAATATGGAATTAATGGTGTTTTAGAAGGCGAAAATGAAAATGGGTTTATTTGTTGAAAGCTTGTCTTTTATACATAGATTTTTTAAATTGTCTTTGCTCCTCCGGCCAATGTTTTGAGTTCTTCCTCTTCTTTTACACAAGTACAACAGAATCGCATTAGGCTCTGTGGTTTTCCGCAGAGTAGAAAGATGTTTATTTTCTTCAGGTGGATATCATAAGCATAATGCAGGGAAAAGTCGAGCCTACAGGACAAAAGTACGCTAACAGCTTCCCAAATTTCCAAAGACATTCATAGCCTTAAAAATTCTCTGACATACTTTGCTGTCTTTTAATGGACCCTGATGGGTGTAAATTCGGATCTAGCATAGCCATAGCAAAGATGCTATGACGAAAATGAAAAGCATCCACGATTTTGATTTAAGAGTAACTACTTATATTTGTAAATTGACGTCCGATGAAAATGCTGCAGTTTAAGTTTGTTCCGCCGCTTCTTCTACACAGGCGCTTTGGAAGCGGACGGATGTGACGTCAATAAATGATACCTTGAATCCAATTTTGAAAATAAATCTAGTCTATTCTATATACAAACCAGCAGTAGCCATGACGACGATGAAGAAATCCAACTTATTCCAGTGAGATTTGAAGTACCCGCAAAAACCGTAAGCAATCATCTTCAATATTATTTCAAAGACGTAAACAATGAAGAAGTATCTAGAAGTAAAAGAGAAAATTGATAAAACCTAGATTTAAAAACAAAGTTACAAGTCTCGAACTTACTTCGAGGCTAACTCAATCAGTGTAATTTGTCCCGTATATATTTATTTATATTTATTTATTATTATTATAAAGTAAAGTAACTTGCAGCATAGATTTACTTGTGATATATCTGTAGCTCGGATCATGGTCATTTACTGAATAAATACTTGCCTAGAATGAGCAGAGTTTCATATCGGAGTTTTTCCAGTAAGAGCAACCTTCAGCGACAGCATTCAAATTAATGTAACTAACTCAGTAAGAAGTCATCACCAAAGTGCTTTTGAAATGCGGAGTTCATAAATCGGGGTTAATAAATTTACGTCTCTTCAGACACAATCGGAACTAACACCAAAACAATAATAATTCCCTGTATTCTGTACTAACAAATTCAATCCTTTAATCGAAAACATTGTGGCCTGCGACACGGGAGGCTTCATCAACACCTCGCAGAGTATCACCGGGGTGTTGAGCAAGATCATCAGGTAGATGAACAGGTCGAACCACATGTTGGTGACGACCCTGTAGCACACTTGTCTCCAAGGATGCCGGGGCACCTGGGCGTTGGCCGCCTCCGGGGTCATCATGTCCACCATCTTGTGGCGCAGCCAGACCGCGTGCGCCTTTAAATGTGACGCCATTTTGATTTTTATTCTTGACAATTTTAGCGAGATGTCTGTTTGGTAGGAGATGTTAAAAAAAGTATCTACCTTACCTAATACCTTTTGTTAGGATTGGAACAGGAGGCGACTACGGGATAGCTCATAAACTTATAGCTCATAAAACTAAACAAGCAAAAAATCAATATGAGGAATTTTGTACCGTGTGGTTACCAGCACCAATAGAAAAAAGAATAGGACCACTCCATCTCTCTCCCATGGATGTCTTAAAAAGCGAGTAAGGGGTAGGTTTATAAGCTTGGGATTCTTCTTTTAGGCGATGGGCTAGCAACCTGTCACTATTTGAATCTCAATTCCATCATTAAGTCACACAGCTGAACGTGGCCTTTCAGTGTTTTCAGGACTGTCGGCTGTCTACCCCGCTAGGGTTATAGACGTGATTATATGTATGTATGGAACAGGATTAGATATACTTAGCTCATGTGGCTGTCGAAACATAACGTTGTCGCTATAATTTTGTACAGAGATATTTAAACCAGCATTTGGCTTGAACCACATTATTCCACAAAATACAAAAATGATTGCTTAAGCCCTGTTAAAGGTAATTGTACGAGTATTAACCTGTAATCGTTCTTGAAACGAATTACTTACCTTGGGCTTCCACAAAGTGCCCAATTGGTCCAAATTGATCCTCGCGTCGTCGGAGTCCGCGGCCACCTCCACAGCCTGCACCAAGGTCCTGACGCCATCTTTGCTGATCTTCCCGTGCTCGTACTGCCTCCAGTAAGATATCTTCATCGCTTTTAACACCCGCTGGTTTGCCTCCCTAGAATAGAAGAGAGAAAAATCTATCCTGTCACGACTATGATAGGTTCACGAAAGTAAGATGACAGTCACTTAATTGTAGACTTGCACAGGAATCATGGTCAAAATGAAGTGCCTAGACTTTATTCAACGTTGATCTAGAGAATTTAAACATCTTGGGTAGTCCTACTAGTATTACTAAAAATGCGAAAGTTTTTGAGTATGTCAGGATGTCAGTTTGGATGTTTTTTACCCTTTCACGCAAAAACTACTACGATTACGATGAAATTAAGTATGTAGGTAGCACATATACTTTTTATCCCGGAGTTCCCGCGGGATTGATAGGATTCCATGCGGACGAAGTCGCGGGCGGCCTCTAGGTTACCATAAAAGTACTACTTGTTTAAATTATACCTCACCCTGGACTCCGCTTTGATTCGAAGCGTAGGGTCAACTTTCTAACTATTTTCTCATCAGTGGTTTACTGGACCATGTACCTCACTCATTCTTAGCTCCTTTCCTCTCATATTTCTGTGAACCACTTGGCTTCGGGGCCCAAGTTTATTAGCCTATTCCTTAGTCGCCTTTTACAATATCCATGGGTTAGGTTAGGTGGACCTCACTTTGTGTGGTTGCCGGCACTTTAGAACATTACCACTCTATACCTAACCCATGGATATTATAAAAGGCGACTAAGGGATAGGCTAATAAACTTGGGGTTCTTCTCTTCGGCGATCGCCTAGCAACCTGTCACTATTTGAATCACAATTTCATCATAAAATCATATATCTAAACGTGGCCTTGCAGGATAGGCGTGACTACATGTATGTATGTATTCACCTCATCATCTCAGCAAACTCCTTCTTGGTGGGCTCGTTAGGGATGTCTCGCTCGCAGTCTGGACACGTGGTGTACCGGTAGCCCATGTAAGTGTCATCTTCACTGTCCTCCTCACGACCGGATATTTGGAGCTGGTACGGGTGTTTTATCTCCGTACCTTTGGGTAAAGCTTTCCATGTATTCTATACTAGCTGCTGTCCGCGGCGTCACTCACGGACATTGTTGTTTATCGCAAATCCTATCTCAAACTCAAAATATTTATTGCATAACTGTGTAGACATGTAGATGGAATTACATTTGACAGTAATCTAAACAATCTTTTTCCTATAGGAACGGTATGAGGTCCTTTCCACCTAGTATATTCTTGTCAGTATTTGATTCATGGGTAGGTAATTAATAGCAATCTTTTGGAGAAGCATGTGGTCGTCTGAAGATCAATTAATTAGATACTTAGGTATTCTTTCGTTTTAGTATGTCAAATTTTAATAGTAATCGATGAGATTCACGTTTAGTACGCGTAATCTAAAGACAGCATGTAAAAGAGACACCTTACGTTGGCGAAGTCTTTTAGTAGCCTATTTTTAAATGTCTGCCATTATTGATACGCCAGTTGCTTTTATTTGGTCCTTTAGTAGCCTTCTTTGACATTCACATACATACATACGTATACGTCTTTATCCCTTGCGGGGTAGACAGAGGCAACAGTCTTGGAAAGACTGAATGGCCACGTTCAGCTATTTGGCTTAATGATAGGATTGAGATTCAAATAGTGACAGGTTGCTATGCTAACCCATCGCCTAAAGAAGAATCCCAAGTTTGTAAGCTTATCCCTTAGTCGCCTTTTACGACATTCATTGGAAAGAGATGGAGTGGTCTTATTCATTTTTGTATTGGGGCCGGGTACCACACGCCACCTGATGCGAGATTGACATTGACATTCACATGATGCGATAAAGTGGACCTTTTGATTACTCTTTCGGAAACCACAAAGCTAGTTTTAAGTAATACGTGTCACAGCGCTAGGCTACTTAGTACTCTCTCACTCCTAATGACATCTTCCCACTCTGAAACTCAGTCATTACCGTTACTCTAAACAAAACAATATCATCGCGAAATAAGGAAAACCATCAGACCTTCTTGCACCAAATCCCAATTAGCATCGGCCAGAAACTTATCCATTTTCAGCATAGAAATACATCGGTCCCTAGTCAGCATGATGCGTTTCACGCAGTTAGTCATATTGGCTTTCTTGGCCAGGGATATTTCCGCCAAGCCCAGCAGTTTGAGAACCTTGTTCATGCTCGTGGCGTTGATGAGTAAGGAGAGAAGTACCAGCCCGGCAGTTTGAACTATGAATATCTGAAAAATATTTACATACATACATACATAGGTACATTACGGCTCTTTCCCGTAGGGTAGGTGAAGACTACATCTCTCTACTTGCCACGATCCCTATATACTTATTCCGCTCATCCACATTCATAACTCCCATCATACAAGCTCGTCGGTTTCGGGTACTCTTGACCTTGAAAAATATTTAGTTTTCCAGAATAACTTTAAAAAGGTGAAAAATTTAGGTCTACAAAGATGCAGTTCTTTAAAATTCTAATCGATGGGAGTATCATCGTCACCTAAATCTCTCTGTCTGCATTCAAGCGGTAATGATTCAAGGTCCGAGTCCTACCTTACTAAGAGGTAATTTGCACGTTTCCCTCCTCTGAGGTGCTCATGCTGCCAAGAGGTCGTCAGAGCAACTCCCTAATTTCAGCTTCCTACCCATTGAGTAGTGTTATTATCGACACCAATTCATCAATAAGTAACGGAAAAGTTTTATACTTTATCAATTGCTTTACCTCTCCAGCGGCGGCGACAGATGGCGTTTGCAGCACAATGAGCGCCAATGACAACGACAGCGGCCCCCTCAGCCCGCCCCACACCCCCGCCAGGCAGTGTTGCCAGCTAATGCGGTACCCGACTCGTTGGAGAATCGGCATCATGCATGCGTACATGACGAACCTAAATTTATAATTTATAACATAACATATGTACATATAATCATGATATGTACAGAGCTAACACTCATCAAAAGTCTGAAAGGCCATGTTCAGCCGCTGGCTGGGTTTATCATTAATAAGTATTAAGTACAAATAAATAATCGGACAAAACTTTACGTTTAAGCTAGTTTTGTGAGTTCAATATAAAAGCCGTAACCTTAAAAAATATTTATGCTGTCGAATCTAAATTATTCGGAGCAGAAAACTGACATTAATATCATAGCTACAGCTTTTATTCACGATACATACATGTATTCCTCGTTTTTCCTGTTCCCGTGGGAACATCAGAGTAACCTTTCTTGATGATTCGTTACACACCAAAGGAATGCAAAATTGTAACTTTTGGAGACCAGACTTTTTAGCTAACACTATTAAAATAAGTAGTTCACAAAACGAAAAATCTCTATGCAAGTTCTCTCTCTGATTTTCGCGTGCTTCACCCTCAGCCGTTAGGATCTGAGGTGTGCGACTATTCTCTAAAATAATCCAAAGAAATCTATACTATCTAATATTATAAAGCTGAAGAGTCTGTTTGTTTGAACGCGCTAATCGAACAACTGGTTCGAATTGAAAAAAATATTTTTGTGTTGAATAGAACATTTATCGACGAAGGCTTTAAGCTATTTATCTTATCATCACGCTGCAACTATTAGGAGCGAAGAAATACTGGAAAATGTGAAAAAAAAAACGGGAAAACTTATGCCTCCTTGAGGGCTTCAATGATGCCCAAAATAACTGTTCCACGCGTATGAAGTCGCGGGCACAGCTAGTATATAATAAGTATAAAATCAAACTCACCTAGCGCAATACACCGTCATATACGTAACGATAACTAGCGCCGCCTGTCGGACGCTGATCACATCGTTCACTTTATCGAAAATCACCACCCCCGCCATAGTAAACACTAGCGTATTCGCCACATGGGCCAACACCATCCAGAAATTCGCCAAGAACGGCTCCACGTCGCCAGCTATCGTAGACTTAATATTGCTCACTAAAACTCCAGCTATAGTCGTACTTAACAATCCAGAAATATAAAAAAACTTCTCTCCAATATAGTACGTCAAATACGCCGACGAAACGGTTATGGTCACAGCGCTTAACAGATCGTAATACGTCAAAGTTAGCAGCGTACCAGATATTTTCCCCATCACTATTCCTAGTAGAATTCCACCACCCGCGTATCGTGAGATCAGGAGCGCAATTTGAGAAGGCTCAGTCACCGCCAATGCTATGAATCCGAAGACTACAGTGAACTCTATCATTACTGTCGAATCTCCTATCAATCCTTCCCCTTGTAGCAACACACTTATATATTTTCCTTTATTCATTTCTTTTAACTGCCTTACAACGCCCATAGGATAAATCGGAGAGCAAATGACTCCAAACAGTAAAGCCGTGGGAAAACTCCACGAGGTCTCAACTAAATGAAACGCAATGAAGGCGGACATTAGCGCCGTTATAATTGCACCAGGCACCCCGACTAGCAAAATTTGAGGAAAACATCGCCAGAACGAATGTGCGTCGACGCTGTACGACGTATTGAATACTATGATAGGCAGGAATATCGTCAGTAAAGTGTCCACGTCGACGTAGCAGATACTGACGAACGGTCTGAACAGTGGGTATTTGCTAGCGAAGAATCCGAGCAGGCCCCCAAGTCCAAACATGACCACTCTGTAAGGTAGACACCAGTCTAGGCCAGTCCATAGCATCACGCCTCTAATCACAGCGCCGATTAAAATCGTTGTAAATATGAAGAGAAATCCCAACGCAGGCGGGTAGGCTTGTGACGGCCGGCCATCTTCTAGAGTTACATTTGTCGATAGTTCCACGGTTTCGCCATTAATCGATGAGAACAAAGTTAGTAATATTAGAAACATGGTTTAAGTTTGATTACCATGGCTGTGTAGATTAGTTGTAAGGGCTCGAATAGACATGTGTTTGAAGATGACTATTGAATGATATTCTTAGGGTCGGCGCGGACCTTGTACTGTATTGTTTATGATTGATAGATAGGTAGGTAGGGGGGTAGGTGGGAGGTGAACAGGTATAGATACGATCTGCCCAGTCCCATAAAAAGTAAAACAAAATTTTAAAAGAGCACATTATATAACACATCTTGAACAATAATGTCAAATAACTTAAAAAGCTACATAAATTAATTAGTAAAACATACAAGGTCTTTCACGAAAAGTATAAAATCATTGCCTCGAAAAATAATTAATTCCCGCACATAAATATGTCTTTGCCCGTTACGGGGTAGACATAATGGAAAGATAAATAACGTTAGTTGGTTTGCTAAGTGTTGGAATTAATATTCAGAAAAAGTGAAAGGTTGTCAGCCTATCGCCTTAAGGTAAGTTTACAAAAATAAATTAAACGTCACAATTCACATATTATGAGGTAACAATATTCTAATGCAAGTGATTCTTCTTAGAAATATCGAAGGCTCCAGGAAGAAATTTCAGAAACAAAAAAGAATTCCCATTAAAACACAAACTTAGTGCCAATAATCTAAGAGCATTCTTCTTAGCACTCTTCAAGACTCCAAAAAGAAATGTCAAAAACTTTTTTATCACAAATTAATAGGACTTAAGATAGAATTAGGACTATCTTAACTATAACTATAAGTATCAAACATTTCCAAAACTGTCGAAAAGTCACTTAGATGTCACAATTTAAGTGGAAACAAAACCTAACATCAGTCTTCTTAGGACTCTTCAAGACTCTAAGAAGAAATGTCAAACTTTTTTTATCCCAAATTAATAGGAATTAGGATTCTCTAGGATATAAGTAACAAAAATGTCAAAAACCGCGGGGAAAGACATCACTTTTCACAAATTAAGTAAACACAAAAATCTAACACCACTCTTTTTAGGACTCTTCAAGACTATTAAAAATTGTCAATTTTTTTCAATTTTTTTGAACTAAATTATGTAGTACCACAATTCTTCTTAGAACTCTTCAAGAGTATAAGCAGAAATCTCAAAAAACCGTCACTTATCATAGTGGAAACAATAATCTAAAACCATTCTTCTTTCAAGACAAACTCTCTAAAACTTTTCAACACAAAAATTGCCAATTTTTTTTTACCTACCATATTAAGAGGGAACCCTATTGTTAAAACTCTTCAAGACTACAAGAAGAAATGTCAGAAATTGTCAAAAAAAAGTCATCACTTATCACAAATTAAGTGGAAACAATAATCTAACACCATTCTTCTTTGGACTTTTGTACGGCGAGAATTTCTGTGGCGTTTTCCTTGGAGACCTCCTGGGCGTAGAAGGCGCCTTATCAGCTATCGTCTGTTCTAGCAGTGCTAACTCTTTGTACGCTTTTTCTAACATACGCCGCTTCCACTCTTCGTATGATTCCATTTGGGGCTCGGCAATTTCTCGCTTTGGCTCGTCGACTTCCATAGATTCTTGTACGTTTTCTGTAGAAGGTGATATGTTTGTGAGGTGTCCAACTTGGAAAACGAGTAAACAGGTTCGAATCCCAATTATGCATACCAAATTTAATGACTACTTGACTGACTAGGCGCATATGACTATTTTCATGCAATGATGTTCACTCCCTTCAGTATTTGCTTTACTTGATCAAAACATTTCTTGGTATTCCTCTCCTTATCTTCCGCTATCATTTGAACAGTAAAATAATATACGAAAATAGAACGTACCTTCAACAGGAGTAGTTTTGGGAGGACGTCCCCTCTTCTTCGCGACTGCGAACTTCTCGTCCACAAACCTGGTCCAGTCTGCGTCCAGCTTGCTCCACTGGGCCGGTCGAAGTCGAGACTTCTCCATCAATTTTGTCTTTGCCACTTTCACTTTGGAGATCCTGAAAGGTGACGAGAGAACTCAGTGCTTGCACCAACTATCAATAGCTTAAAATTTGCTCAACTAAATTTAACCATACACCCTGCGAAACACCGCCGAAAATAAACCTTATGAGCTTGCAATAAAGCTCAATTTGGACCTTGGAGATGTCCAATGTAAGAAAACGTGGTAAGAAAACTTGCACATTCAGGCCTAGGTGTAACCGTGATACTATAATGTTAATATGTATATGTGTAAGGAGGAAAGATATAGTTTTGAGGAGAAGGAGATAAGGTACTTTTTAAGCATGCGGAGTCGCGAGCGAAAGTTAGTACTCATGTAGGTATCCCAACTAATCATAGAAAAACGCAAGTATGTTTATTTATCTGTTACCTTATCACGGGTTATATACTAAATTAATCTTCTTGAAATATCACATATATGTATATAATTAAGAATCTGGACGAAGACATAGGGTACCTTTCATCCCGGTAAAAACTATAGTTTCCGTGGGATTTTTAAACAAACCTGTATTCTTTTGTATGTGGCGCTAAATACGTCGCTTTTTGTAGGTGTCGTTTAATTCCTTGTTTTTGCAAAAATAAAATAAAATAAAAGATAGCTAATTAAAATTAAAAAGTTATTGCACCTACCTGCAAGCTTGGAACACAGCCATACACACATACTGGGGTAGATTCAGATCCAATTCCTGAAAAGAAATACGATATGTCTTTTATGATAAACAGAACCACAAAATATATAAATCATCTGTTATTTCAGTGAAAATTCTCATGGCCATAAAATGTACACATACATACATACATACATAAAATCACGCCTCTTTCCCGGAGGGGTAGGCAGAGACTACCATACATACAATATAGTCACGTCTAAATCCCTTGCGGGGTAAACGGAGCCAATAGTCTTGAAAAGACTGATAGGCCACATTCAGCTTTTTGGCTTAATGATAGAATTCAGATTTAAATAGTGACAGGTTGCTAGCCTATCGCCTAAAAGAAGAATCCCAAGTTTATAATTGTATCCCTTAGTCACCTTTTACGACATCCATGGGAACGAGATGGAGTGGTCCTAGTCTTTTTTTTTATTGGTGCCGTGGAACCACATGGCAAAAAAAAAAGTACACATGACATAATGAAACATTTATTTTTTTATTACATTGGCTATAACATATATAAAAATACTTATCCAGTATTTCAGTTTCATTTTTATATATGTATTATTATAATTACCATTTTTGCCTGTTTACTGTATTCCTCTAATATCTTATCGGCCAGCTCCTGGACGCCCGTACACTGCACAGTCAGACATAGTGTAGACGTCGTGAGCCTATCCGAGTTCAGTTCTAGAAGGTTCTCCAATATCTTCCGACTGTTTGTGTACGTGGCTGGCTTTAATCCGGAATACTTAATAGCAGTTTTCTAAAAAAAACAGGTGTATCACATTAAAGATGAACCATAAGCATGGAAAATTAAAAATTTCACGTAAAAAATCTAAGTATTTTAATATCAAAAAACATCATGTCAAAATCTATAAATGTACTGTTTGTAAGAACTCTGAAATTATCGGATGAATTATCAATCCAGTCCAATCAATCAGATAAAAGAATGTTTATTGCCATATGTACATACATTGGTAGCTAGGTATTGTGAGACAATAAACGAAATTTATATAGTAAATAATAAATAAATAACCTGACGGAATGACAACAAAGCACCCAAGTGGTTGAGGGTGCAACTGGGAATATGCAAAGACAAAAGGGAGTTGTGTTGTTTACAATTATTCCCCATGAAACCCAATGAGAAAGGGGAAAGAGGCGTGAATTTATGTATGTATGTATGTATGAAACCCAATGATCTATGTTTTAATTCCTTTAATTATTCCAATTCTAATAAGTTTAAGGTTAAGTTTATATAAAAAATCTAGGGATTATGTTAACAGGCAATGTTTACCATGTCAAATTCAGCTCCAAATACACTAGCGGCCAGGTCCAAGCATATTACAAATTTACTCGTGTCTGTCAAGTTACTGCCGGCCACGCTCTTAGTTTGCAGAAGTCTCTCCAGCTCAGCTGCTTTTCTGAAGTAAAGTTCATCACTTAATAAGATTATGTAGCATAAATACATAGGTACATGAAACCGCAGACTAAATCTTCCCATTTGATATGATCCCTGTATTCTTCGTATTATTATTATAATATAGCATTATATAGCATCAATAAAAAAATTAAAAGATAAATCTTCATCCGCATTTTATTAAAATAAACAAGAAAAGAACTTGGGCTTGGACGTGGACTCCTAAAATGACGCGTTCTATGAACTTACTTTAAAACTTTTTCTTCTTCGTTAAGACCTAACTTGGACGCAATCAGTATTAACGTTTTATTGTAGGCTGACATATTTTTGTTTTCTATGCACTAAAAATATTTAAGTTTAATTTTTAGTATAAAAGAAGTCTGATAATTGATAAACCGCGCTTTTTGTAAACAAACAGCTGACTTTTGACATCGTAATCAATGTCTTCAATATTGAAATGACATTGAAGTAAGTTATTTTTTTATGTCGATATTGACTTCGACCACAGCGGCGTAAGCCACTGGCTAATCAGTCATTCATTCATTCTCCAATCATAAACAATATTTTTTAAGTTGCGATCTAGCAAAGTTAAATCTCGAAAAACTCTTTATTGTAATTATTCCTTTTTCCTAGAATTCTTCTTCTTCTTTCGGAAAATTAGTTTAGTAAATCTTCTCCCTTGTTTTTTTTAGATTTAATTTGGAATCATGTTTCTTCTTTAATTTCGTAGCGCTACCAATAGAAAAACCCACATTTTCCTATATTCAAAAATGTTAGAGTGGATGTTCAATTGGAGTGGAATCATTTATTTAAAATTTAAATCATGTAGCTCTTTATTTGAGAAAAAAAACGTAGTAAAAAAATGGTAAAATTCCAATGATAAGCTAATCATCTCGATTAAGATTTGACCACGCCCCTTTATCTCGATTCACATAAACTTCCAATGATAAAAGACCTTTTCGTATCACAGAAGGCGACATGTTGATTTTTTCTAGGTTCTAAAGCCGATACGAGATTGCTGTCATTTCTACAAAATGTCTTTGTAGTTATCAGGGTGTAGGTCATATTTTGTAATCCTAAAGAGTAATTCGTGCTAATTTTCGTATGTTAAACGCATTTTAAATATAAAGAAGAGGATCCGCTCCACCCGAGGCAAGGGTGTGTATGCAGTGATAGACCGATATAGATTTGTATCAAAATAATCCGAAGCTATTTATAAATATTATTTTCTCAGCTTTTACTTATGTTCAAACGTTAATAGTAACGTCTAGTCTATAATTAACTCGGAAAGTTTATAAATATTACAGTATTCCATCGTGGTGTCCTGAGTTACATCGGGTTGTAAGGTTGCCATTTTTTAGTGAAAATAGTGCGGGGCGTTTTTCTCAGTGGTTTGTGCCGTGCAGGATAGTGTAGTGTCGTTGGTGTGTCGCGAGTGTCCTTGGCTTACGTTGTGATGCTTTCAGGTTCGCACAGAAATGCAAGTAGTGTCAGAGCCAAGGTAATACCAGTGACTGAGGTGTGAGTGTAAGACTGAAGGATGCGGGCGCAGTGAGTGGGCAGGCGGCACCACGGCTTCGTCAGTGGCAGGCGGCGCGCGGGGAGCAGAGTCTCCTTCGCAGGCCAACCAGGACACGGTGGATAACGCCACTCCCACCTGCTGGTGAGTTTTAACCTTTTTCATATTACTACTTCACAACAATGAGAATTGTGAATTGCACCTTACATCAGTTTTGTGTTAACATTATATACCTAGTTACTTAGCATTACTGTAAAACATTTCAATCCAAAATGTCATGGTAAAGTAATTGGTGCCTTTATTAATGAAGAAAAGTAGATGAATTATTGCAATTTTGATTAGGCCAAGTCATACAGATGTTCAATGTGTAATACACTTTGGATAGTCTCATATACCTGAACAACCTGTGGGTCTATACACAAACTTTAAGGTATACTTACATCTTGCTTTCTGCAATTCTTATATGATTCTAATTGGGGGCCAGGTCTATTGGGGAGGGACTTTAAGCCTCATCAAAGTAAGTAGAGAAGAGCCCTCCCAGTCAATCATATAATTGACTTGCGGATCACATAAATTAATTTGTCATTTGTATATGTTCTAAGAGTTTTTGGTGCAGTAAAGCCTTTCCTCTTTATTAACTTACTTTCAAGAATTGTCAATTTAAATGTGATTATAAACAGATTAATATAAATAGTATTTATTGTGTTACAAAATATATTATATATGAGACAAATTACACAGATTGAGTTAGCACCTCTGAGTTTGAAACTTGTGTTGAAGGAACACTCGCTCAATGATACTATATTATATTTTATAATCAATACTTATTTAGGAAAATACCCAAGACACAGGGTCAATCAGAAAAATTTCCTTTTGCATCTTGCCCTTGCTGCGATTTGAACTCAGAACTACCTATGTCATAAACAAGCTCCATCAAAATAACCTTGTGGATTCATCATAGAGATTCTTT